>NC_134657.1:9912309-10552309 GCF_030463565.1 Pelecanus crispus | reverse complement strand
ATGCCCAAGTAGTATTCTACTGCTCTTCAAAACTACAGGAAGTCATAGAAAACAAATTAAACCTTCACACAACTACGCATACTTCAGATGTGCCTGGGAGCCGGAAATGCATATCCTTTCTTTTAACCTTGCAATGGCTACATTTCTCTATGGGTATCGACAACTCTCCCTGTGACACCTACTTCTCCTGTAAATTATCATTTATAAACTGTATTGCAGCAATAGTCCCCAGGTGACAGCCTTCAATGCTGGTAACAGTATCTTTTTTTCCCCCCTCTAAAGACCTACCTGTACATCTAGGTGCCAAAACACCTGCTTATCTTTGCGCTTTCACTTCCTGTTATCACAATTCTGACACAGATACCTTATGGCTGGTTTTTTTTTTTAACCTACCTGACATTTACATTGGTCCATTGCGCACTCCAAGCAAGCTGTCTATTCTCATTTTTTACATTTCAGCCCTATAAGTGTTCTTACACTACAAATATGACTTACTCTCCAGCTGACCACATGCTTGCTACAATTACCTTTACTCACTTTGTACTCATTGGGTTTTAAGTATATTTGACCTCTAAAGATTCACCACTACCTTAACATTGCAACTACTTAGTGCCTCAAACTCTCTACCAAGTAACATTTTCCACATGTCTCACTCCTGTTAGGTACTCAGTCTAAAGCTTTACATCTCTACCTTTTTCTCTTCAAAGCGACACAATCTCCGCAATTTCTATTCCCATGCAGAAAGCGACCCAACTCGGCTCCTCTCAGAGTCTCTGCTTCCAGGCCACCACATACACAAAAAAATCAAATGATATCATTACATCAGAAACTACAAAGCCCCTCATAACAACTTACAATCCTACCAATACACAATACAGCTAAGCCCACCTAGTTCACAAGCTGGCCCTCTTCAACACTATCTACCTATTCCAATTCCACACACCCTTCAACTGCAAGATTGTCAATAATCTTCCCATCACCACTGGCTAGATGACATACCTCTTGGCAATACCAGGCAAACATCACATTGCAGGACAGTGCTCCCCAGGAATGCCGTTACCAGGGGCCTCAAAAATCACCCTCCCTGCAAAAATCCCTGCCCGAGCCTGACCTCTGCCCAAACATTGGCAAGGACCATCACCTCGCAGAGCAGCCAGGACTCGGGAGAAAACACCCAGCCGGGGGAGAAAAAAATTCCCCCAGCTGGGGTTTTTTTATTATAGTTTCTTGTGAATGCCTGCAAAACTAATTCACAACTCCACACACAACATGCCAACAAACAATAATAAAACCCCAGCAGACAAGCATACAAGATTAGATACATTCTAAACGCACCAACCGGCCATCACTCTCATCACATGCGCTCCACCACCCGCCTACAGTGCTCCCCAGGAATGCCGTTCCCGGGGGCCTCCCAAATTGCCCTCCCTGCAAAAACCCCGGACTGAGCCCAACCTCTGCCCAAACATTGGCGATGACCATCGCCTCGCAGAGTGGCCGGGACCGGGGAAAAAAAAACCCAGCCGGGGAAAATCCCCCGGCTGGGGTTTTTTTATCATCATGTCTTTTATTTGCCTGCAAAAAAAGAGTCACAACTCCACATGCAACCTGCAAACAAACCATAATAAAACCCCACCACACAACCATACAATGTTAGATACATTTTAAACACACCACTCAGCTACCACACCAACTAACCCTCCCTCTCAACACATGCAACTCTACCACTGGCCTGCAGTGCTCCCCAGGAGTGCCGTTCCCGGGGGCCTCGCAAATTGCCCTCCCTGCTGAAACCCCATCCCTAGCCCGACCACCACCCAAATGTTGGAAAGAACCGTCACCTCAGAGAGCATGCAGGACCTCAGGGGAAGAAAAACCACAGCCAGGGGACAGAAGACAAAAATCCCCCACCTGAGGTTTTTTTTTTAGTAACTTAAAAATTTACTCTCAACATTAAATGCAACCTGCACTAAACTACTTCACACATGCAACATTATACTCTTTCAGAAACTAACGTTCCTTCAACAACCGCTCACGCCACCTCTTACTCAAAATGCATTTGTTTCACAACCCACCTGCCACAATGGCAGAGCACCCCAGTTCTAAAGGCCATCCCCAGAACCATCTCACCATGCACCTTCTTCACGACACATTCCAGTCCTGCTCCTTTGCCTCAATTTGTACGCTCGGGTAACACGCACTTCAGGATTTCTGCCGGGGATCCAAATCGCCCGGGGGACACGTGCAAAACACAACAAAAGCGACTGCACGCCCTTGCTTGCCAATACCTACTGGCTATCCAAAAACCCAGCCTGGACAACCTCCACCCAAACAAGCTGTGCTAATCGAACCATGTAAATCAGGTCAAGTCACCTGAATGCTGACCAACAGCTTAACAAGACTAAAAGTCTGTCTTACTTTTGCATACATCTTCTAACCACAGCTAACAATAAACACACCCCACACCCAGATATTTAGCCCTGCATGTACATGATTCAAAATTCAACCCACTCAGCTACTGGGAAAGCTGCCACTCCCCAAAGTCCAGACTCCTACCTTGAGCTCCCACAAAACACATTGGAAGTAAACTGGGGCAGCTGACAGCAGCTACTGACCCATAAATGGACTGTACAGCCTTTGCCTCAAGACTATTGCCATATCAACATGTAACCTTATTGCCATAAAGCTATTCCACCAGGCAGGGCAGCTCTGACCCCAGCACGCAGACACATAACACAGACACCACCACCAATGTGACCGTGATACACAACACTAAAGAAAGCATGATGCCCATAGGAAATAAGCCTCCGGCAGAGAAGCCCCCCCCATGGTGCTGTGATGGCACAAATGGTCTATAGCATCCCTGGAAAAAGAGAGGCAACGGCCCCAGCCCATGACATAAAGCTAGTATCAAATCCAGACCACTAGATGCATGAGAAGATGGCAGTCAAGGCCCACGACCGTTAGGGATGCAGTCAAGGCCCACGACCGTTAGGGATGCAGTCAAGGCCCACGACCGTTAGGGATGCAGTCAAGGCCCACGACCGTTAGGGATGCAGTCAAGGCCCACGACCGTTAGGGATGCAGTCAAGGCCCACGACCGTTAGGGATGCAGTCAAGGCCCACGACCGTTAGGGATGCAGTCAAGGCCCACGACCGTTAGGGATGCAGTCAAGGCCCACGACCGTTAGGGATGCAGTCAAGGCCCACGACCGTTAGGGATGCAGTCAAGGCCCACGACCGTTAGGGATGCAGTCAAGGCCCACGACCGTTAGGGATGCAAGGACAAAACCCCTAAAGACAACTCTGGAAACAGAACTCTCAAGAGCAGATCTACGGGCACCACCCAGCTTGCCACCGCAGTAGATGAGCGCTCACAACCATCTATGATGGAATGCTTGCCAGACTTGTCCACACTTTAATGGCAAGATAAGAAGCACTCAACTGGTGCTACCCTGATAAGTTGATCCATTTGAGATGCATGGAAGCACTACGGAGGTGCCTACTGATCAAAGACCGACAGAGACATCAATACCCAACAAAGCTATGGTATAAGACACAGAAAACAGACTTACAGAAAATACACAACAGGACAGACACAGGCTGCAACCGCCCTGCCTGCCACACGCAAGCATCGTGCTGACACATAACCTGTGCCGATTACCTGCCCAAAGGGGACTATTCCTGGATGGCCCCTTCTCCTACACTAACTTTAGAAACCCTCCCTGCTATTCCCAACCTTGTTCCCTCCCCAGGCCTGGTCCCTCAGTTTATCTTAGAGAGGGCCAGAGCTCTGAATCCATCCACAAACAAACAAAAAACCAAACCACACTTATGCAACCGCCCCATGCTCTTCTGCAGTGTGACCCAGATCACCTGAACTGCTCATCCAATTGTAAAGGCAGCCAGCACAGCTCCCAAAATACCAAAAGGGAAATTCCTAACAAAGAGGCCACGTAATATTTTGCTGTTACATGGTGACCCAGTCAACAATCGCCTCACCGCCTCCTACCGCTCCTTACCTGCTGGTACACCCCTCCGATGCTGTCTGCCACACATGGAAAAAACCAAAGCGACAGGCACGTGCAGAGATACGTCACAAAACCACGGCCTGCCTGCGGCAATTCCCATCTCCTGCTCCTTTACCTCATCCAGTTGTGCACCTGGCCTCTGTTGTTCGCAGCGGCTGCGTCAAAGCTTGTGTACCGTGTGTGAAACCGTAACAACGGGCAACACTTAGAACTTCTGACAACACAACATCTGAGAAGTAACTGCTACTTCAGCCTGCTAATCATTACTCACTCTGTCTGGGTCAGTTCCCATGTCCATGGTACAAATACACATTTATGAATCCTGATAATTATGTGACTATCTAGAATGAGTAACATCACTCACTGATATAGTAACAGATGAGATTGTAACTGTAGCACATGGCAATATTTGATTGGAATGTCTTAATAGCACTCAGTCATCAGTGATTAACAGAGCAATTAGACAAAATGGATCAAAACAGGGACTTAGTTACAGAGTCAAAGACAGCAAGGTTCACTGTATTACTACATGTAAGAATTGCATCAAGGCAAATTAAGTTACACAGAGTTTTAATGATTCACAGAGGGACTGCGGGTGTGGGCAATAAGGAGGACCCTCCCATTGAGTCATGAGGTTCAGAATAGACCCCCTTGCTTTCTAAACTCCTCCTCAGAGAGGAGTCTAGGTGCAGCTAAGTCCAATCTTAGTCTCAGACTTGGTCAACAGTTTACAAGAATAAGGATAATATATATACACATGTATATCTAGTACATGGAATAAGTGCATACAAGACAGGTAACACCAGAGTGAGACACATTGTGTATGCAGGGAATAAGGAGGACCCTCCCGTTGAGTCACGAGGTTCAGAATAGACCCCCTTGCTTTCTAAACTCCTACTCAGAGAGGAGTCTAGGGGCGGCTAGGTCCAGTCTTAGTCTCAGACTTGGTCAACGGTTTATAGCAATAAGGATAAGGCAGCAGTATGGAAATCCCTTTGTAATTAAATCATACATCTACAGACAACTTAAACTGATTCACACATGCGTACACATAGACATGAATACATGTATATATACATATACGTATAAGCTATACCTGGTAAAAATTCCCCTTGAGTTCAGTAAAGTATTCACATCAAATGTCTTGGCATTTCTCAATGGGAGAGTGTTGAGCCTCAAGGAGCAAAGGGTTACAATCCAGGCTCCGCCAGGGGTCTTCGACGATACACCTCCGATGGTAGCAAACTCTTAGTTTGCTGGTGCCGAGAGGCATCCCGCTCAGAGGGAATGCTGGTGAGTGACGCTGCAGTCCAGGACAGCTCAAAGGAACTCACCTAAGACTGCTGTTTTACAGGAGCTTGAGATGATTGGCTTTAGTCTTTCTAAGTCTCCATCTGACCCTCCATCCAGGTCAGTCATTACTAGAATTCCACTAATCAGGATATTGCACTGCTTTAAGTCTGTTAGGGGGAACTGATTGTTCTTGCTCCCCTCATAAACCATAGTATACAGTTTCTGATAAGGACAGGGCTGGTCTCCGCATCAGCCACATTGAAGCTTCTGATACAGTTAAGGGACACCCAACTGAACAACTCGCTACACAAGGCCACAGTCAGGCAGTAATATATGAAGTGATAAAGCATTCCAAGAGAAAAAAGTCTGAGAGGCACACACCACCACAGTCCATACCCCGCTTTGCTCATTTCTTTGCAGACTCAAAAAACACCCCACCCAAAAAAACTCCCATGCACCAACCTTCATGTGGTCACCTACCGACAAGACTCCTCTTCCCTCTGACGCTGCAGTATGACCTACCTTAATTGTACAATACCAGCTGGTGAAGCATGTCAAGGATCATCTGGTACTGCCTTTCTTTGCAAAACAAAGTCTAGACAGGATGGCCCAGCACCCTGTCCGGCCAAATCTTAACTGTCCGGTGTTGGGAAATGCACCACTTCCCTATGGAGATTATTCCAATGGCCAGTTGTACTCACTGTCAAAATTGAGGAGGCGGCTGTGGAAAACGTATCAAAAACCACGGAGAAATCAGGGTACGCAACAGCCACTGCTGGCCGCAAATCAAGCGAGCAGGTTACTTGGAGAAAACCATCAGCTTTGTCAAGAAATATTTGCAATTGGTGAACCTGTGCTACCTTTTCCATTCATGTACTTCATTTGACTTGCAATAGCCCCCAGGAGCATTCATTCCAAAGTTACAAGGGACTAAAATAGAAGTGATGAGCCTGTAATTTCCTGGATCCTGCTTAAGGCCCTTCATATAGATAGCAGCAACAAAAGTCATCTTCAGACCTTCTAGGATATCAGCAAATCCCAACAACTGGTCAAAACTTCTGAAAAGAAGCCTCAAAACAATATTAAGTGACTCTGCTCACCTCCATTGTCACTCACCAGTACGTGACTCATGCCTCTGCAAAAATAAAAATATCAGATGAATGACCCAGATGCAGAGCAATACCTTGACAATTCCAGAGGTCTCCTTCCCATTTATAAATACAATCTACAACCCAACCACATCCTGCCAGTATAAGAAAAAACACCCCAAAAAAACCATTTAAGCACCACATGAAAACTATGCCATAACACCTTTGAGATTGCATCAGCTTCACTACCCCTGAAGTGCCCCTCCCACATAACTCAGCTCAGGCCCAAGAAACACTATTCAGAGAGCTGACCACCCAAGCTTCTGATAGCTACTCCATCTGAGATGACCATACAACTTCTGCCTCAACAGCCTAGGGATAATGACATGTTAACCCTGCACTCTTACAGCTATTCCACCTGCCCCTGATGACACACCCCCAGGCAGGGCAGCTCCAAGCCAAACACACACACACACACCCCCGACCGACACTCCACGGAACGCTACAAGCAACACGGCTCAAGGGCGAGAGAAAACTCTCGGCGAGAAGGATGACAACTGAACGGAAGACGCCATCAGGCAAGGTGAACTGCGGGACCTTGATGCGAGGGGGGCTCCATGGCGAGCCCCCACAGAGGGCAGAACGTCACGGCCTGTGACAACAAGTTACTCCCAGAACTACTGAGAAGATGGACACGCAAGAAGCCTGGCATCAAGCCCTAAGAACGTAACGACGCAGGGAACAAATCACACTCCGCAGAAACGGGTGCCTGCGGAGCAGAACTGCTCACGCAGCCCGGAACGATGCCGCAGAAGAGGACCATCCAAAAACTTCCCAGATGCAAGAGCAATCCACGCTTTAAGCTCGTAGTGCAAGAAAAGATGCACGAGATCGGTGCTATGCCAATGACTGCATGCATTCAAGACCCTAGGGGTGGCTTCTGAGGGGTGTGCCACACCCCTCGAGCGCAAACAGGATGCCAGGAGGCAAGGCAAGTCTAAGACACAGAAGACACACCACACAAATGACACAGACAGGCTGGAACCGCCCTGCCCGGCACACCCTAACATCATGCTGATGGGTAAGCCGCTGCTCCCTTGACCTGCCCAAAGGGGACCATCCTTGGATGCCCCCCCCCCCCCCCCCACTCTCTTTGAAACCCCTTCCTGCGCTTGCCAACCTCACCACACCTCCCCCCACTGACCCCTCTTCTCCAGCCCCGGTGCCTCAACTTAGCTTTCAGACGGCCGGGAGTCCGCATCCATCCTCAACAGCAACAGCCACAGCCAGCCCACTGGATTAATCCTCCCGTCGCCAGGCTCCTCTCCATCTTCTGCAAGACAAAACCAAGCCACGCGCACAACGGCGCCGGTCAGCCAGCATCGCATCGGTCGACGCGGACCTCCCCCGCAACATCCCCCAACTTGGACGCACCGTGGCATTGTGCTCCAGTGCTCCACGCCCATTCCAGAGTCGGAGGCTCCCGCTGTCATCGCTTGAGGCACCTAGGATACCCAGAGACACAGATACCATTATGCTTGCGAGAAGTCACTGGCCCTGGCCTCCTCCTCTCTACTACCCAGCTCACCTCAGGTGCTCCTCCAGTCCAAAAGGCAGCCCCCACAGAACCTGCAAAATGAGAACCAGAAACACTTCAACTGACTTGCCATATAGTAACACCATGCCACCAGAGTCCACCCCGGCCCACGACCGCCTCACCTTCTCGGACCGCTTGTCGGCACGCAGTGTCACCCCTCTGAGCCTGTGCTGCTGCACCTGCAAGAAGACGAGCAAAAAGGAACGTGCTGAGACACCGCTCAAAACATTAGCCCTCCCGCACCGATCCCCGTCTCGGCCTCCTTTACCTCCACAGCTCAGCCAGCCTCCATCAGGTTGGGTGGCCGCATCGAGGCTTGCCGCACCACCTCCAACACCCAAACAACAGGGGTTGCTTAGAACTTCACCGGTAATACAACACCTGGAAAAACAGCCACCACTTTACACCACCAATCGCTGCTCACCTCGCCTGAGTCTGCTCCGCTGCCCTCGTCACACCTCACTTTGGACCTGCAAGTGGAAAAAAAAAAATATCCTTCCTGTAGTCCCATAGCCAGCAGTCACCTCCGCCCTCTAATACCATGCAACGACCCACCTTCTTACAGCAACATCGCTCAGCTCTCCTGCATCGCCCCTTGGTGCACACCTCATCGCTCTGCATCTGCAAAGCCAAGAATATGTGAAACGAGTCACCCAGATGCGGAGCAATACCTTGACCGTTCCAGAGGTCTCGTTCCCATTTCAAAATGCCATCTAGAGCCCAACTGGAGCCTGACATTAAACCAACCAAAACAAAACCCTCATTTAGGCACAACACAGAAAAATGCCTTACCACCTTTGAGGTGGCACCTACTTCACTAGCCCCAAACAGCCCCTCCCCACATGGCTCTCTGAAGAGCTGTCCGCACAAGCTGCTCATGGCTACTCGATCCTAGATGACCGTACACCCTTTGCCTCAACAGTCTTGGCAAAGTGACATACTAATCCTTGACTCTCACGGCTATTCCACCTGTCCCCGACTCCGCACCCCCGGGCAGGGCAGCTCCAAGCCAAACACACACACACACACACACCCTGACCGACACTCCACGGAAAGCTACAAGCAACGCGGCTCAAGGGCGAGAGAAAACTCTCGGCGAGAAGGATGACAACTGAACGGAAGACGCCATCAGGCAAGGTGAACTGCGGGACCTTGATGCGAGGGGGGCTCCATGGCGAGCCCCCACAGAGGGCAGAACGTCACGGCCTGTGACAACAAGTTACTCCCAGAACTACTGAGAAGATGGACACGCAAGAAGCCTGGCATCAAGCCCTAAGAACGTAACGACGCAGGGAACAAATCACACTCCGCAGAAACGGGTGCCTGCGGAGCAGAACTGCTCACGCAGCCCGGAACGATGCCGCAGAAGAGGACCATCCAAAAACTTCCCAGATGCAAGAGCAATCCACACTTTAAGCTCGTAGTGCAAGAAAAGATGCACGAGATCGGTGCTATGCCAATGACTGCATGCATTCAAGACCCTAGGGGTGGCTTCTGAGGGGTGTGCCACACCCCTCGAGCGCAAACAGGATGCCAGGAGGCAAGGCAAGTCTAAGACACAGAAGACACACCACACAAATGACACAGACAGGCTGGAACCGCCCTGCCCGGCACACCCTAACATCATGCTGACGGGTAAGCCGCTGCTCCCTTGACCTGCCCAAAGGGGACCATCCTTGGACATCCCCCTCCCCTACGCTGTCTTTGAAACCCCTCCCCTGCAATTGCCAACCTCGCCACCTCCCCCCACTGACCCCTCTTCTCCAGCCCTGGTGCCTCAACTTAGCTTTCAGATGGCCGGGAGTCCACATGCATCCTCGACAGCAACAGCCACAGTCAGCCCACTGGATTAATCCTCCCGTCGCCAGGCTCCTCTCCATCTTCTGCAAGACAAAACCAAGCCACGCACACAAACGGCGCCGGTCAGCCAGCATCGCATCGGTGAACACGGACCTTTCCCGCAACATCCCCCAACTCGGACGCACCGCGGCGTTCCGCTCCCGTGCTCCACGCCCATTCCAGAGTCGGAGGCTCCCGCTGAAATCGCTTGAGGCACCTAGGATACACCAAGAGACACAGATACCATTACGCTTGTGAGAAGTCACTGGCCCCGGGCTCCTCCTCTCTACTACCCAGCTCACCTCAAATGCTCCTCCAGTCCAAAGGCAGCCGCCACAGAACCTGCAAGATGAAAAACAGAAACACTTCAACCAACTTGCCATATAATAACACCACGCTATCAGAGTCCACCCAGCCCACGGCCGCCTCACCTTCTCGGACCGCTCGTCGGCATGCGGTGCCACCCCTCCGAGCCTGCGTGCTGCACCTGCAAAAAAGCCAAGCAAAAAGGAGCATGCTGAGACACCGCTGGCAACGTGAGCCCGCCCGCACCGATCCCCGTCTCGGCCTCCTTTACCTCCACAGCTCGCCCAGCCTCCGTCAGGTTGGGTGGCCGCGTCGAGGCTTGTGCGCCACCTGTGAGACCCAAACAACAGGGGTCGCTGAGAACTTCACCGGTAACACAACACCTGGAAAAAGAGCCACCACTTCACACCACCAATTGCCGCTCACCTCGCCTGAGTCTGCTCCGGTGCCCTCGTCGCACCTCACTTTGGACCTGCAAGTAAAAAAAAATTATCCATCCTGTAGTCCCAGAGCCAGCAGTCACCTCCGCCCTCTAATACCATGCACTGACCCACCTTCTTACAGCACATCGCTCGGCTCTCCTGCATCGCCCCTTGGTGCCCACCTCATCGCTCTGCATCTGCAAAGCCAAGAATATATGAAACGAGTCACCCAGATGCGGAGCAATACCTTGACCGTTCCAGAGGTCTTGCTCCCATTTCAAAATGCCATCTAGAGCCCAACTAGAGCCTGCCATTAAACAAACCGAAACAAAACCCTCGTTGAGGTACAACACAGAAAAATGCCTTACCACCTTTGAGGTGGCACCTACTTCACTAGCCCCAAACAGCCCCTCCCCACATGGCTCTCTAGAGAGCTGTCCGCACAAGCTGCTAATGGCTACTCAATCCTAGATGACCGTACACCCTTTGCCTCAACAGGCTTGGCAAAGTGACATACTAATCCTCGACTCTCACGGCTATTCCACCCGCCCCCGACTCTGCACCCCCAGGCAGGGCGGCTCCAAGCCAAACACACACACACACACCCCCCGACTGACACTCCACAGAACACTACAAGCAACGCGGCTCAAGGGCGAGAGAAAACTCTCGGCGAGAAGGATGACAACCGAACGGAAGACGCCATCAGGCAAGGTGAACTGCGGGACCTTGATGCGAGGGGGCTCACTGTAGAGCCCCCACAGAGAGCAAAACATCACGGCCCGTGACAACAAGTTACTCCCAGAAGTACCGAGAAGATGGACACGCAAGAAGCCTGGCATCAAGACCTAAGAACGTAACGACGCAGGGAAGAAATCCCGCTCCACAGAAACGGGCGCCTGCAGAGCAAAACTGCTCACGCAGCCGGGAGCGATGCCGCAGAAGAGGACCATCCGGAAACTTCCAAGATGCAAGACCGATCCACGCTTTAAGCTCATAGTGCAAGAAAAGAAGCACCGGATGGGTGCTATGCCAATGACTGCAGGGGTTCAAAACCCCTCTAATGCAGGGGTTCAAGACCCTAGGGGTGGCTTCTGAGGGGTGTGCCACACCCCTCGAGCGCAAACAGGATGCCAGGAGGCAAGGCAAGTCTAAGACACAGAAGACACACCACACAAATGACACAGACAGACTGGAACCGCCCTGCCCGGCACACCCTAACATCATGCTGACGGGTAAGCCGCTGCTCCCTTGACCTGCCCAAAGGGGACCATCCTTGGACATCCCCCTCCCCTACGCTGTCTTTGAAACCCCTCCCCTGCAATTGCCAACCTCACCACCTCCCCCCACTGACCCCTCTTCTCCAGCCCCGGTGCCTCAACTTAGCTTTCAGATGGCCGGGAGTCCACATGCATCCTCGACAGCAACAGCCACAGTCAGCCCACTGGATTAATCCTCCCGTCGCCAGGCTCCTCTCCATCTTCTGCAAAACAAAACCAAGCCACGCACACAAACGGCGCCGGTCAGCCAGCATCGCATCGGTGAACACGGACCTTTCCCGCAACATCCCCCAACTCGGACGCACCGCGGCGTTCCGCTCCCGTGCTCCACGCCCATTCCAGAGTCGGAGGCTCCCGCTGAAATCGCTTGAGGCACCTAGGATACACCAAGAGACACAGATACCATTACGCTTGTGAGAAGTCACTGGCCCCGGGCTCCTCCTCTCTACTACCCAGCTCACCTCAAATGCTCCTCCAGTCCAAAGGCAGCCGCCACAGAACCTGCAAGATGAAAAACAGAAACACTTCAACCAACTTGCCATATAATAACACCACGCTATCAGAGTCCACCCAGCCCACGGCCGCCTCACCTTCTCGGACCGCTCGTCGGCATGCGGTGCCACCCCTCCGAGCCTGCGTGCTGCACCTGCAAAAAAGCCAAGCAAAAAGGAGCATGCTGAGACACCGCTGGCAACGTGAGCCCGCCCGCACCGATCCCCGTCTCGGCCTCCTTTACCTCCACAGCTCGCCCAGCCTCCGTCAGGTTGGGTGGCCGCGTCGAGGCTTGTGCGCCACCTGCGAGACCCAAACAACAGGGGTCGCTGAGAACTTCACCGGTAACACAACACCTGGAAAAAGAGCCACCACTTCACACCACCAATTGCCGCTCACCTCGCCTGAGTCTGCTCCGGTGCCCTCGTCGCACCTCACTTTGGACCTGCAAGTAAAAAAAATTATCCATCCTGTAGTCCCAGAGCCAGCAGTCACCTCCGCCCTCTAATACCATGCACTGACCCACCTTCTTACAGCACATCGCTCGGCTCTCCTGCATCGCCCCTTGGTGCCCACCTCATCGCTCTGCATCTGCAAAGCCAAGAATATATGAAACGAGTCACCCAGATGCGGAGCAATACCTTGACCGTTCCAGAGGTCTTGCTCCCATTTCAAAATGCCATCTAGAGCCCAACTAGAGCCTGCCATTAAACAAACCGAAACAAAACCCTCGTTGAGGTACAACACAGAAAAATGCCTTACCACCTTTGAGGTGGCACCTACTTCACTAGCCCCAAACAGCCCCTCCCCACATGGCTCTCTAGAGAGCTGTCCGCACAAGCTGCTAATGGCTACTCAATCCTAGATGACCGTACACCCTTTGCCTCAACAGGCTTGGCAAAGTGACATACTAATCCTCGACTCTCACGGCTATTCCACCCGCCCCCGACTCTGCACCCCCAGGCAGGGCGGCTCCAAGCCAAACACACACACACACACCCCCGACTGACACTCCACAGAACACTACAAGCAACGCGGCTCAAGGGCGAGAGAAAACTCTCGGCGAGAAGGATGACAACCGAACGGAAGACGCCATCAGGCAAGGTGAACTGCGGGACCTTGATGCGAGGGGGCTCACTGTAGAGCCCCCACAGAGAGCAAAACATCACGGCCCGTGACAACAAGTTACTCCCAGAAGTACCGAGAAGACGGACACGCAAGAAGCCTGGCATCAAGACCTAAGAACGTAACGACGCAGGGAAGAAATCCCGCTCCACAGAAACGGGCGCCTGCAGAGCAAAACTGCTCACGCAGCCGGGAGCGATGCCGCAGAAGAGGACCATCCGGAAACTTCCAAGATGCAAGACCGATCCACGCTTTAAGCTCATAGTGCAAGAAAAGAAGCACCGGATGGGTGCTATGCCAATGACTGCAGGGGTTCAAAACCCCTCTAATGCAGGGGTTCAAGACCCTAGGGGTGGCTTCTGAGGGGTGTGCCACACCCCTCGAGCGCAAACAGGATGCCAGGAGGCAAGGCAAGTCTAAGACACAGAAGACACACCACACAAATGACACAGACAGGCTGGAACCGCCCTGCCCGGCACACCCTAACATCATGCTGACGGGTAAGCCGCTGCTCCCTTGACCTGCCCAAAGGGGACCATCCTTGGACATCCCCCTCCCCTACGCTGTCTTTGAAACCCCTCCCCTGCAATTGCCAACCTCGCCACCTCCCCCCACTGACCCCTCTTCTCCAGCCCCGGTGCCTCAACTTAGCTTTCAGATGGCCAGGAGTCCGCATGCATCCTCGACAGCAACAGCCACAGTCAGCCCACTGGATTAATCCTCCCGTCGCCAGGTTCTTCATCTTCTGCAAAACAAAACCAACCCACGCACACAGTGGCACCAGCCAGCATCGCATCGGTGAACACGGACCTTTCCCGCAACATCCCCCAACTCAGTCGCACCTTGGATCTCCGCTCCAATTCCAGAGTTGGACACCGTCGCTGTTGTCGCTTGAGGTGCCTAGGATACCAAGAGACAAAATTAACTTTGTGCTTGCAATAAGTCACCGGCCCCCCACTCCTCGTCGCTACTACACAACTCACCTCACAGGCTCACCCATTTCCAAAGGCAGCTCCCAAAGAACCTACAAAACCAGAGATAAACTCTTCAACCAAAAGCCCTAATTACCTACAAAGCCCCTTATGGAATTACCGAGCCTGTCATCTAACAGAAAAATCACCATGGCGTGACATGCGGGCTCAAATATCTAAGATAGACACCTTACAACTACAAAAACTGACAATAAAAACACAATAGAGGAACAAGGACCATAGAACATAACTGCCATTACTGACACTAGAGCAGACCTCATGGGGCACTTGGAGAGAAAAGAATGTCAGGGTAATAGAAAAAGCTCACATGCCCAGGACTGTAATAAGAGATGAACCCCTGGGTGGAGACTTACCAGGCACTTAAGATGCATCTTCTTAGAGAAATACCAGGTAAGACAGTGACACAAGCCTGCACAGAAAAAATATGCCTAGTCGATGCCTGTAAGTAGCAATGACCGTGACACAGGGACCAACAATAAAGGGATGGACAGGAAAATTAAATCAGGAAATGAAATAGCCAAGAGGCAGAGAAACATAGACCTCAGTTCTGGAGAATATATCTTAACGTACCTTAATGCAGCTAATGCTTTCCGAGATGAGCCTCATCCAACACTCAGAGCCACGTGAAGCTACGCAGTGGCCCAGGCAGTTCACACCGTGTCTCACGTGAATGCAGTCACACCTCCTATCGGCCGTGGCAAGACTGAAATAGAACAGGCCTCACTGACACCCAAAACTAACTGTGAAACTCATCTGAGAAATGCTGATGAACCCGCCTCCCTTTCCCAACTGTCCCCCGGTCCCAAAACTTTAGAAGCCCCTTCTCCTCTCCTGAACTGTCAAGGAAGGAAGGCCGCTCCTGCCTGACAACTTCTGCCCTGTATTTGCACCCCTAAACCCCCTTTATCAACTGCTCCTTAGGAGCTGTTCTTCAAATCCATATCCTGCATGCTGTGACCACCTCCCATCTTATATCTTCCCATACACTCTGGGCTCTGTCACAAGCCTGCAAAATAAGCAAAGTCCCAACACCTACAATATAAGTAAAATCTACTATGAACCATAAAGATTCCAACAGTCAATTAGTACTCTGTGGATAATTGGGAAAGATCATAAGCTGTTCCATATGCTGAAAAGTGTTATGGCTTACATCCCTGCCGCTTTCCTGAGAAATGCTTAAACTCTATATAAATATATGTATAAGAGGCTCATCTGAACCCATAACTAAGTCATTTCACTAACAGTCCTATTAAGACATAATATCAGTAACTTACATGGTATACAGCAAAACCAACTAATTAACAAAGTTATGCCTTGAACTAAGTCAGGAAGTCCAGCAAAACACAAAGTACTTACAATTAGAAAAAAAGTAATTACTGTTAAGCCAACTAGCCACCCCTAAAAACCTGATACAAAATTATCAAACTGAGAAAGAAAAAAAAGACAGATGTAAACATATTTTCTATTATATATGAAGCTGAACATCAACAGGCCCTGAATTCATTACCTCAAACAAACACCTCTGCTTCTTTAAACCTCAAAAGATACCTGCCCAAACACATAAAAAAAAGCCCCAAAAATCCTATTAACTGAAAAAACATGGAAACGCTGATACTGCAGAAGTCCAGGAACAGAATGAGCTCCCTGAGCCGAGGCTGTGGCTTAAATACCCCAGGCCCCACCCACCACCCCACCCACAATCACCTGGGAGAGGGGAGGGGCAAAACACCAGAAGGCATAAAGGCTGTCAGAGGAGCAACAGGGATTGCCTTACCTGCCACGAGATAACAGCGTGCAAAGCGCTGAAGAGAGGAAGCAGCCCTCGCCAAAAATGACAATATCTGCTGTTTTACCACATCTACGGCATCGGCAATGTGACCGGGTAGGAAATTAAACTTCATTTATCTAGAGTATACATAGAAAATGATAGGTGCTATACTAAGCTATGTAGGAAAGCAGCTTCTTACATGCAATAACAGTGTTGCTATTGAAAATTATGTGCTTTAGCATCCTATCAAAAAAGACCAAAATGCTATAGGGTTGGGTTTCATTTCTAGCAATACCACAGGTGCTACCTAACTGTCCTGGTTTCACTAGTATAGCAAAATCTACTACTTAAAGGCAACATTTCCCCCCTTTAGAAGTTTCAAAATCTTCTTTTGAGACTTCTACCTCTCCTACAAAGCCCAACTACACATTGAATAATAACATAAATGCACGCTAACAAAATCACTACAACTATTATTAATCCAATTATTTTCCTAATTAACAAAGATAAATCCGGAATCCAGGAAGTTAACCATTTCCAAACTTACCCAAACCCTAAGGACGTGTCGTCTTTCTGAATTTCATGAAAAACCCAAGTTTGTTCCCAAATCTTATTCAAATCCGTGGTTATCCTTCCCAATTGGTCAATATAGGTACAACAACTGCTGTTAATAATGGTACATGCTTCTCCTTGAGAGGCTAATATCATATCTAGTACCGTTCTGTTCTGTATCGTAATAGTAGCTAGGCCTAAGGTAACGCAAGTTTGTTTACAGTCTGGTTCAAAGTAAAATACCCACAAACTCCATGTTCGATTCATGAATTGTTCTTTTTAAATGTTAACCGCAGAGAGCTTTCACTTGGTTTTTCCACAGTCCACTTATCTGGCGGAAGTCCCTTCTTAATCTGGGTGTAATGAATCCACGATCCTATTCTATCAGGCTTGACTGCAGTATACGTAGTCAGGAGCACTTGAAAGGGTCCTTTCCAATGTTCTTTTAAAGGTTCGTGATTCCAGGTTCTCAGATAGACACGGTCTCTTGGTTGAATCTTATGGACTGCGGTATCTAAGTTCAAAGTTGTTCTCGACTGTAGGTACCTGTAGAGAGAAGGCAAAACCTTTCCTAGAGAGATCAAATATTCCTTAAGGTACTATTTTCCCATTAATTCCATAGATCCTGGCTCATGGTTTATACTTTGGTAAGGTTTCCCATATCATATTTCAAAAGGGCTAACCTTTTCTCTAGATCTCGGTGTAATCCTTGCTCTCAACAATGCCAATGGGAGAGCATCTGGCCACTTCAATTGTGCCTCCTGACAAATTTTATTGAGTTGTCTTTTAATTGTTTGATTCATTTTTTTCTACCTGTCCGCTAGACTGCAGCCTCCACGGTGGATGTAAATCTCATTTTATTTCGAATATTTTTGCTAATGTTTGAAGTACCTTTGCTACAAAATGTGGTCCTGGATCCGAGGACGTTCCAATTGGAATCCCAAAATGAGGTATCGTTTCTTTCAATAACACCTTAACTACCTCTCTAACCTGGTTGGTGGGACAGGGAAAAGGTTCTGGCCACCTGGAAAATGTATCCACCGATACCAATAGATGCCGATACCCCGCTTTGCCTGGGAAGTTCTGAGATATCTATTTGCCAATACTTGCCTGGTGTATTTCCCTTTTTAGTTTTCCCAGGCGGAGGTCTAAGTTGTGTTTGTGGATTGTTTCGCTGACATATTTCACACTTCAGAATGATGCTCTTGGCTACATTTCCCATCCCTATGCTTAGAACATAAAGTTTAACGTTGTCCATAACAGCTTCTATTCCCCAATGTGTTTTCTTATGCTCTTCTTCCACGAATCCTCTCATAACAGTTGGGGTCGCTACCGCTCAGTCATCGTTTGTAATCCCCAATCCATCTCAATTCTTTTCTGCATTAAGCAATTTAGCTAACTGATTGTCCTCCTTATTATAGTTTGGTGGTCCCTTCAGGTTTTCATATTTTTCAGGCCATATCCCAAGGACCTGTTCTGCTGCTGCTCTCTTAGCTGCCAAATCCGCTTGTTGATTTCCGGCTACTTCAGGAGCATTCCCAAATTGATGAGCTTTACAATGCGTAACTGCCACTCGCTTGGGCAGTTTGATAACTGGCAACAATTTTCCTATTAAGTATCCATAATGAACGGGTGTACCTTGTGATGAAAGGAGACCTCTCTCTTTCCATATGGCCCTGTGTGCATGAAGAACCCCAAATGCATACTTAGAGTCTGTCCATGTATTCACAATCTTTCCTTCAGCAAGTTCTAGGGCTCTTATTAGGGCTACTAGCTCTGCCTTCTGGGCTGATGTATTAGCTGGGAGAGCTTTAGCTTCTAATTCTTGTATTTCCTTTCCTCCAATCGCGACAGCATATCCTGCTCTCCGAACTCCATAGATAGCTTGACTGCTTCCATCTATGAACAGATTTAGTTCGGCCTGTTCCAGCGGGGTATCTTTCAAGTCCACCCTGCTGGAATAGACCCGTTCGACTGTTTGTAGGCAATCGTGTTCTAATTCTGTTTCTCCAGGCAGCGGTATCAGGGTGGCTGGATTCAGAGTTGTAGTCACTTTTAGTTCCACATCGTCTCGTTCTAGCAGCATGGCCTGATATTTTATTATCTGACTAGGGGACAGCCAATGTCCCCCGTTTTGTTCCAAAGTGGTCGTATCTGCATGTGGTACCTGTACTGTTATCTCTTGTCCCAAAGTCAGTTTCCTAGCCTCTTGAATAAGTAGCACCGTCGCAGCAACAGCTTGTAGACATGAAGGCCGCCCCTTACTCGCTCGATCCAGTCACTTAGAAAAATATCCCACAGGGCGTTTCCAGGATCCAGCTTTT
Organism: Pelecanus crispus; assembly: GCF_030463565.1. Lineage (NCBI taxonomy): Eukaryota > Metazoa > Chordata > Aves > Pelecaniformes > Pelecanidae > Pelecanus > Pelecanus crispus. The sequence goes on along the minus strand of NC_134657.1, from coordinate 10,533,203 downwards.
TGAACCAAAACACCCAACGCGACACGCTGCCTCTCACCTACAAACAGCTCGAATGGCTTCTCCGAATTTGGAAGTCCCAAGGCCGGTGCAGACGTCAAATCTCGTTTTAGCTGACGGAAGGCTTTGCGGCACTCGGGCGTCCATTCCAGGATTTCTCCTGTTCCTTTCACTGCTTCATAGAAAGGTTTAGCGGTCAGTCCAAAATTCATAATCCATGATCGACAGCCCCCCCCCCCCCCCCCCTCCCCCGTTCCAAGAAAGGCCCTCAGTTCTCGTTTTGATCTGGGTTCTGGTATCTGACAAATCGCTTCTTTCCTCTCAGTCCCCAAACTCTGCTGTCCTTTGGTAATGGTAAAACCCACACAGGTGACCATGTGTTGGGCAATCGGTGCCTTCCGTTTTAACACTCTGTATCCCATTGTTCCTGAGACGTTCAAGAAGATCAATAGTGTATCGTACAGATTCCTCCCGTGTTTGAGTTCCCAGGAGGATGTCATCTACGTATCGCAGTAAAGTCACTCCCTTATTGTCCTTCTGCCAGCTTTCCAATTCCTTAGCCAATTGATTCCCCAAAGATTGTCAGGCTAGTCTTGAACCCTTGAGGGAGGACAGTCAGCGTAATTGACCGGGGCTGGAGCTGCAGTACCTACTTTTGTTCACCAGGGGGCAGCACCGAGCGCTAGAACGCTCGCTACTGCGCATGCGCGGGGCCGGAGCTGCAGTACCCGCATTTCGGTCAATAGGCGGCAGCAGGGAGCGCGGTAAAACAGCCCCACTGCGCATGCCCTTCGGCACTCCCCGCCGCCCTTCGGCAATTCCCGGCACTCTTCGGCACTCCCCACCGCCCTTCGGCAATTCCCGGCACTCTTCGGCACTCGCCGCCGCACTTCGGCAATTCCCCGGCGCCCTTCGGCGGTTCCCGGCGCTCTTCGGCACTCCCCGCCAACCTTCGGCAATTCCCGGCACTCGCCGCCGCCCTTCGGCGATTCCCGGCACTCTTCGGCGATTCACGCCGCCCTTCGGCACTCCCCGCCTCTCTTCGGCAATTCCCGGCGCTCTTCGGCACTCCCCGCCTCTCTTCGGCAATTCCCGGCGCTCTTCGGCACTCCCCGCCAACCTTCGGCAATTCCCGGCACTCCCCGCCGCCTTTCGGCAATTCCCGGCACTCTTCGGCACTCCCCACCGCCCTTCGGCAATTCCCGGCACTCTTCGGCACTCGCCGCCGCCCTTCGGCAATTCCCGGCACTCTTCGGCATCCCCGCCAACCTTCGGCAATCTCCCGGCACTCTTCGGCACTCCCCGCCGCCCTTCGGCGGTTCCCGGCGCTCTTCGGCACTCCCCGCCAACCTTCGGCAATTCCCGGCACTCGCCGCCGCCCTTCGGCACTCGCCCGCCGCCCTTCGGCGATTCCCGGCACTCTTCGCGATTCACGCCGCCCTTCGGCACTCCCCGCCAACCTTCGGCGATTCCCGGCACTCTTCGGCACTCCCCCGCCTCTCTTCGGCAATTCCCGGCGCTCTTCGGCACTCCCCACCGCCCTTCGGCAATTCCCGGCACCCTTCGGCACTCGCCGCCGCCCTTCGGCGATCGAGCGGGGCTGGGGCTGCAGTACCAAATTTTGGTCACCGGGTGGCAGCACCGAGCCACGGGAAAGAGCCCCACTGCGCATGCGCGGAGCCGCTGCAGGACCCCCGCTTTTGAGCGCCGGGCGGCCGCAGCGTCTTAAAAATTCTTTTCCGATTATTCCGCAGAATGAGAAATGGCTGCTACCTCAGCCCCGTTTAGACCGCCCAAAGGCGGCAGCTACTGACTGCGGGGGGGGGGGGGGGGGGGGGGGGGGCGGTCCAAGAGCAGGGCTTGTATTGCTCTGCCCGCTTCCCACTCGCGGCCCACGCGGCACGGCGTGCGCTGCTTCCGCTGCCAGAAGCATCCCAGCGGCTCGACTATGGCAGCCCCGAGCAGCATCCGGCTGCTCCGAAAGCCTGGGCGCTCTTTCTGCCCGTGCCCCCTGCACCCTATTACCTTGGAAGCAGAAGCAGCACAAGGAACCGCTAACGGGTTTTCTTTTTTCCCTTTGCAGTAAGCGCCCAGCATCGCTGTATTGCTCTGCACGTACAAGCCGGGTCACGCCAGATGCTACGGAAACATTAAAACAAAACAAACCAAACAAAAAGCAGCAACATACATGGCATCCTCAAGGCAGGCGAGAAGAGACGAAAGCCTGCTTTGTGTCAGAGGGGCAGATACGTTCATCGGGAAACAGCACGCCCAAGCAGACCGGATGCAAATGAGCAACACGCTGGCGATTCTTGGGCTTTGCTGTTTTCTTTGCACCTGTCCTCACCGCTGCGCTGTCAGAACTCTGCTCTCCTCATCCCGCCTACACACGAGGAAGGCTTCCTGTGCAGGGCTTGTCGATTAGCTAAGAACACGACGTCGTGTAGTCCGGAATGGCCCTTTAGTCAGCTGGGGTCAGCTGTCCCGCCCGTGTCCCCCTCCCAACCCCTCGTGCCCCCCAGGCCGCTCAGCGGCGGGGCGGTACGAGGAGCCAAAAAAGCCTCGACTCTGTGCAAACGCTGCTCGGCGGTCGCTAAAAACACCAGCGTGTCATCAACGCTGTTACCAGTACAAATCCAAAACAGCGGAGGAGGGAGACGGGGTGGGAGCAGGGTTCAGGGAAGTGTCTGGGGGGCTGCAAGCAGCGCCCTGAGGGCCCAGAAGCAGAGGGGTTATGGGGGGGGCGGTGCCCAATATGGTGGGGCGGAGGCGGGTGCACGTCCCTGGGAAAAAAATAACTCACCTGGGGGAAAAACCTCGTGCAGGGGGACGCTCGGGTGGAAAGCATTCGGGAGGGCAGGGAGAGACACAGAGGGGGACGGGGAAGAGGAGGAGGACACGGACGGACAGAGGGGCACGTGTGGGGGGAAAAGGTGCACGGGGGGACATGCGTGGGGATGACCTACGCCGGGGGTCCGCCCGGGGTAATCCACAGCAGATAACTCACCTGGGACAACCCGCAGCAGGCGATCCGCTCCGCGTAACTGACCCACACCGGATCCATGCTGGATAACGCTCAGCGGTGCTCCTCAAACTGCCAGCATTTCACCCCACATTTAGCCCAAATTAGGGCTTGGGGTTTGGTTTTTTTTCCTTTTTTTCTTTTTGGCTTTTCCACAATGGAAAACTGGCATTTGTTTGCTTTTTCCAAACATACTCAGTTCTGGGGTTTTTCAGCACTCTTCCACAACAAAAAAATTGGTGATTCCTCCTTTTGGTTTCGTTCTTGAAAAAGAGGGGTTCTTTGGGGGTTTTGGTGGGGTTTTTGGGGTGGGGGTTTTTTTGGTTGGTTCCCCTCCCCCCCGCTTTCCTTCTGGCTGCACAAATCCAGGTGCATTTGGCTTTCCCGAGAGCCCCAAAATTGTTGGGTGTCATCCGCCCCCATCCCCCTCACGTTCCCCCCCCCCCCCCCCCCCCCCCCCCCCCATTGCAGACCCAGAATCAGGTGGTTTGGGGTATTTTTGTGCTGTGGTGGCGGCTCCCACTCTGCGTGTGTGGCCCCATGGGGGAAAGTCCCTCCTTGGGGGAATCAGCCCCAAACAGGGTTGGGAAAAGGAGGAAAGGGAGAAGGGGGAGGGGGAAGCTTTTGAAAGCGCTTTTTAATCTTCAATAGAGATTAGATGCGTGGGGGGGGGGTGTCACGTTTTTAAATCCTTTCTATAAATTGGGTTTGTTTGCATTTTAAAGACCTTACATAGCGTAGACGTTTACACTTACGGATCTACACACATTCATATATTCAGGGCATAGACATGGTTTTTTTATATATATTTTCTCTTTACACTTATATAAGTCTAAACAGGTATATATATACACTATATTTACACTTCTCTGTATTTACACATACATCTGTCGTCTCGTTGCCGATGACTGCTAGTGCCAAGTACCTCACCTCTGAAGATCCGCTCTGACGGACATCCATCAAATGCAACTTCTTTGAAGGAGAAACACTTCCTTCCTGGAAAATCTCTTTGGAACTCAAGTCAAAAATTACACACCGTAGGTTAAGGAAAACAGATGTTATGGAAGCACTGACTTGCTGAAACCACACCAGGACCCACTGTCGCTAGTCACAAGGCTGCTAACGCTTCTCGGGAAAGCCCGGAAAACACACGGAAGCGATGCCGACTGGTCCCATTTTGTCCATGTCTCTTCTTTGACCTTGACTGCTTTTAGTACAGATGCTGATATCCAAGTAACATTTTTGAGTACCACTGTAAGACATTTTTAATACTTATTTACTGAAAAAGCATAAGGCTTTTATCGTGAAAACAAAGTATGCTTCTTCTGAACTCTTACGAACCGTTTCTTTCCTCTTTCATTACAGAATTGTTTTCACAGTATCATTTAATAGTAAGCGCACAGAAACAGAAGATGATGCTTTCAGGAAGAGAAAATCAACGGAGGGAAGTAAGCTTTGCATAGGCGCAACATGCTCCAGAACAGACCTCATTTTATGTTTAGTATTTGTGTTAAAATATTTCATAGAAAAAACTATAAAAGGAGAGCGGGCACATTCTTAATGTTGACGTTAAAGTCCACACCACGAGTACCTTAGGAAAAATGCAGACGCGCATCGTACACGTACCTCGTACTTGCAGACCGCTACGGATCCTTTTCGGCCGTCTTGTACGTTTCTGGCAGAAGAAAGGGCGACCACGGTGAAACGGCGGCACCTGACCTTCTGCTGAGAGAGGAAAAAGCCCTTTAGCGTAAAGCTGGGTAGGAACCTAAAGCTTCTTTTCTCTTGTGGAGAAGAAAACCGAGTTGACGAAAAAGTATTTTGCATCATCTCGGGTACAGCTGTTGATACAGGCCACTAGAGCTTTTGCATTTTTTAGACAACTGCGCCTTTTCTTGACTCACTGGCAGCTTTAGTTTCACTAGAACTCACTTTCCTGGACACACACAGATGACAGACAGAGATATCTACATACATTTTCTCAAGCCCTAAGTATAGCCAAAATTCCCTCACCCAGTATGTCCCAAGTTGAACATCTTGTTAAAGAGTACAGCAATGCATCTGTCCTCATGAACTGCCTCCTTGCAAAAAAGAAACGATTTTTTCCAAGCCGTTTCTCCAAACAGCCAAGACTTTTTGAAACTGCAGTTATGCCACAAAACCTGCTTAGGGTCCCTTCCAACTTTTGACCGTCCTTAGATTTGACAGGCACACGCTCTATTCTATCTTCCAACTGCAAAAATACAGAACGTGCTCAGAACCAGAGCCCAACCCGACGGATGTCCACACACACCTTGCTGTTTTGACGAGAAGCCACCGAACGTCCCTGCGAGCACAGCTGCGCGCGCAAGATTCATTTCGCCTACACTGTGTGTTACTAATTTCAGCGAACGTAGTTTCTGGAGCTTTAAACTGAAAACCATATCTTGACACTTCACCACAGCAGAAGCGATCCACAACTAGAACTCTACAGAAATGCAGTGACACAAATTGCAAACCCACAGCAGCAACAGCTTCAGAAATATTTAGACCAGGAACAAAGGAGAAAAATAAAACAGCTTCATCTCACGCACAGGAAAGCGGCAGACAAAGGGTCGGTATTTAGAGCCTTTACAGAACACAGGCATTCTCCTTCCATTCCTAAACCCATCTGTTAGGTCGAAACATTGCAACACTACCATGGCAATATTGAGAGTAGGGAAAAATGGCCCCGCCACTGCCCAGCCTATCCTCCCATGCTATTTACGTAGCAGGACGCACAGACAGAGGGACCTATTTTTCCACACACGACCCTGGGTTTCCCGAAAAATTTATGCTTATCAAAAATAGCCATTTGGAACATATTGCCCAACAACATTTGGCAATAAAACTTCAATGTGTTTGACACATGCAAATTTTCGGTAACTTGCTATTTGCTTCCTGTTATTGCCTTTCTTTCTTCAGAAATTCTACGTGTGGCCAAGTTATTCGCTACTGGTTCAAGTATTTACCTTCCTGGTAACAGAGCTCTGCAGGCTGCCACCATTCAACACTGCACTCTCAAAAAAAAAACCCCAAACCCCAAACAAACAACAAAACCCAACACACAAAAAAACAAGCAACAACAAACCAAAACCATGACGTTGTTGTATCTTTTTTTTCTTTCAGAGCTCATCCCTGTCTCACCATACTGTCTTGTCAGAGCATGAAGCGCAGGCGATCTGTTTCCCGATGACATCCGCACATGACGAATACACGTTCCGAAGTAGTCCAGACCCCTAGGACTGCTATCATCGTTGTGGTTTTAATAACCACAACTCAGTTTTGTCGACCGACGCGTTTGGGAGGACACTAATTAACTTTCAAACGTAGGCTCTCCTTGGGGGGAAAAAAATGTGTTGGAGACTGAAAAAAATTACGATTCAGAGCTCCTAACCATGAGGGAGCGGTGAGGAAATTCATGAAAGTGAAGACAAACAGCAGCAACATTAAGTGAAATTTGGCTTCAATTCTGATCATGTACTTAAGAGACTCTCCAAGCCTACACCTCAGTCCTACGAATGACCAGTCCTTTGTTGGAAGGACAGACTTTTTTTACTTAAAAGTCCTCAACTGAAGGTTCCAGGGAACAGAATGTGGATTGAACCACAGGACAACATGCCACCAACACTCTCATGAAAACAAACAAACAAACAAATCAAATCAAATAAAAATCAAGTTTAAGCATCGGTTTCCATCACGTGTCATTCATTATGCTTCTACTGGCATCTGGCTGCTCAAAAATTAACTACACCGACACCACATGCTACTAAAAATTTAGTGATGCACAGAAAAATAAAAGGCTATTTCCAACTTGTCCATAAAACTAGTATGAACAAACCGAAGAGAAACACTTGACCCTAATGAAAGTAACAGGCAGCTCTTAATTTATTCTAGATGAAAGTTTATTCTTTTACCTGAAAGGAAAACATTTGTGACTCCCAAAGGACCGATGCAGGAACGAGGCACGCTCCGGTAACTGCAATTTTTCTTCAGCTTTTCGGCACTGGCAGCAGATGTGCCTTTTCTCTGGGTTTGATGCGGAGTATCTGTAGCGTCCTCAAACTCACAAAGGTTTCTCCCCGCTCCCTCAGCCCCATATGCGGTATTACCTGAGCAGCAAGTGGAATCAACCACGCAGGACTTTCTTCACGTGACACAGAGGGTGACACTGGGAAAAGAGGAGGCAAAAAGTGAACCTGTTTGTCACACCCAGCCAGCGGCGACAACACAGCGGAGGGTTCTGCCCGCGCGGCCGTGCGGGGCCAGGCCGGGCACCCGGGGAGCTCCGACCGGCCGCTTCTCTCCCCTTCGCCGGGGAGACACCACCTCCTCACGCTGCCGCCGCGCCCGCGGCCCCTCGCAGCAGGGCTGCCCTAGGAGAGCCGGGGGACCCCCACCTCACCTCTGCCCCCGGGAACGGGACTGGGTGTCGCGGTTTAGCCCCTGTTGGCAACGGAGCACCACACAGCCGCTCGCTCACCCTCCCCGCGGTGGAATGGGGGAGAGAATCGGAAGGGCAAAAGTAAGAAAATTCATGGCTTGAATTCTCGCTGCCGGCGAGAAGAAACCGGGCTTTACCGGGCGCCCGCCTCTGCTCCGGCGGCGACGGGACGGGAGAGGCCGCTCCCCGGGGCTGGGTCGCCCGCCCGGGGCGGTGCTGGCTGCCGCGCTTCCGGTCCCTCTGACGTCATCGCTCCGCGACGCAGGGAGGTCCCGGCCGTCGCCATGGTGCAGCTCGGTGAGTGCCCGGCGGTGCGGCCCGGCGGGCCGGGCCCAGCCCGGCTCGGCCCCGCCCCGCCCCTGACCGCCTCGCGCTCTCTTCGCAGGTAGCCGCCTCCTGAAGGGCTACCGTGGCGGGCACGTCGTGATCCGCTTCGCCCTCGGCGGCTGCACCAACCGGCCCTTCTTCCGCATCGTGGCAGCGCACAGCCGGCGCGCCCGCGACGGGAAGTACCTGGAGCAGCTCGGCTGCCTCGACCCGCTGCCCAACGCCCACGGCGAGAGGGTGGCGGGGCTCAACCTGGAGCGGCTGCGCCACTGGCTGGGCTGCGGCGCGCAGCTCTCCCGGCCCGCTGAGAAGCTGCTGGGTAGGCGCGGCGCGGGTGTCCGGGCGCAGGGGGTCGGGACGGGGTCCCGGGACGGCTCGTCGCGGCTCACTGCCTCTCCTTGCAGGTCTGGCGGGGTTCCTGCCGCTCCACCCCATGACGGTGACCGGCGCCGAGAGGCTGCGACGGCGGCGGCGGGGGCAGGAGGCCGTCGCGCCCCCTGCGGAAGGCTCGCCCGGGCCCGGCGACGCGCCCTGAGAGACGCCCCGGCCGCGGGGCTGCCGAGCGGCCCGGGACAGCGCCGGCCCCGGGACGTGCCCTGCCCCGTGGGCGCGCCTGACCGCATTAAAGTCTCGTTTGCACGCTCTACACTGTGCACGGGCTGCTCTCTCCATACCCTGCTCTGAAACGTCCGCTGTTGCTGCCAGATTTGGTGCAGCAAGTATAAAAGGGGTTTTCCTACTGTAATGTAGGTATGGAACCACTCCAGGAGGCATACGTGGCTTTTCCCAAGGGCACAGTATTAGCTCTAGTGTATCGCTTTCTGCAGCAGTGGCACGACTACTGCCAGCTTCCGCTTGCCTGCTGCACTCATGAAGTGCGTTTGACTCCTGGCTCTGATTCACTGTAACAGGACATTCCAGTGGTCCAGGAGAGGCCTAGCGCAGACAAATGCAAATGGAACTGCACCTGCATTTCTGTTTAGTTTCTCCAGAGATGTTCTGGGCCTGTTTGTTCATTTACAAGCAGAAGATTTCAGTCTTGGGTAAAAAGGGAGTGGGGTTTGCATGAAGTGAGATATGAGTCTTACTACTTCAACACATATTTGACCCTATCCCAAGATGCAAGAAACCCACTGAAGTCTGTCTCCTACCTTAGATATATACCTCTTGCTTTTTGGGGTTTCCTTTGGTGCAACTCTTGTGTGACTCTGCGAAAGTGAAAGATAAGGCCTGTAGTGTAACCGCCCCCATAGAGGAAGAATAGACAAAACACTCGAAGAAAGGGGCTCGCTTGCTTTTCACAAAATCACAAGACTCAGAATGGGTGCTTTTATTTCTGCTTACGGATGAAAGATTAGAGTAGATGATTAAAAAACTATTCTTTGAAGCAGATGAGGCTGTGAGCGGTGGTATTGCTTTTCTAATACCACCCCCCCCGCCCCGCCTTCTTCCATGTATTTGATATGTTTGGAGTCACATTTTATATAAAATGGTGAGTGTACTCTGGTACAGGGTTTCTAGGCAGTTCCTCTCTAGCTTACTCTAGGTTTCCTTGCTTCAAAGGTAAAGGTTTGCATCTGCAGTGTTCTTCCTACTGTAATCTAAAGGTACCACGCAGCCTTCCCTTTCTGGAACTTTGTGCTGCAAATGCAAGGAGGTAGGTCTGTGAGGTTTCTTTTGAGCCAGTTTCCTGGGGTTTTTTCCTATTTAAAAAAATACTACTTTGTTATTAAATAAAGGATCCCGCAATCATATGCAAGGCAATGAAACAGTTGCTTTCCTGTCCTTTTGAATACTGAAGTGTTACGGGGGTGCTCTGTAAGGCAATAGGGCATGTGACTATTAGCATCGGACAGCGCTGTTGCAAGACACAGTAATAACACCAGGTAAATGAAGGAATCACTAAGAGGAGAGTCCGGCAGCGCTGAGGTCATGCTTTCCACAGTGGCTCCTCTCAGTTTTTCTCTTGCCCTGCCTATTGTTTTATATCTTAAGTCCCCTGCTATGGCATCTGCTACACTGAGAAACAATGTGCAACTGATCAGAGGGGACTTACAGAGAGCGGTCTGCTTCACACCTCTTGTCCGTGCAAGTGGTGGGTCTATTTCTTCTTGTGGACCGAATGAATGACTTTTTTGGGGTTCCTAAATTGTTGCTTGCGGATCAGAAGAAGATAGTTTGTGCAACAATGCACAGCCTCTGGGCCACAGTAAACCTAGCCTGCCACAGAAGCAGTGGCTCTTTCTGTGCAGATGCAGAGTACCACGCACCAGTACAGGACAGCCCAAGCTTTTAAAAAAAAAAAAAGAAAACATTGGCATACTGAGCTTACAAAGCGTTATTCTTAGATAGCTGCTGTGATGCCGTCAGTGGATGAAGGCTGCAAACAAATTACAATAAGCAATGCTAGTATCTTGCAAATGGTGAGAGGTGCAGTGCTGGAAAAAAGGGTATGGCTGAGGCCTCCTGGAGCTTGCTGGAGAAAACCAGGAGCAGTTAGCTATGAGCACTGAACACCATTTATGCTTTGGGCTGAACCTGCCTTTCAAGAGATTGGTTGATACTTTTCTTTGGAGCCGTTGATGACCTGTTGCTTAAGGGGGCTGTACATAGTAGCGTAACATACAGGGTTCTAGGTTCAAGGGCGTATGTGTTACTGTAGACGCTGCACTAAATACTCTCTCTAGAGCAAGGGCTAGGGCAAAAGGAGCAAGAATTTTCCTTTCTTGGCAGGAAGAAGCTATTAAACTTACCCAGCTATATTGTCACCTTCTCCTCTTCCCCCAAAAGTTGTGTGGGCTAAAAAAAACCCCTGCATACAAGGAGTGAACATAAGCCAGGAGTATCATCAGGCTGATGCACAGCAAGAGCTAGGCTTGAAGAAAGCTACAGATGAAGCTTGAATCTCTAGCATAGTAATTTTTCATAGCATTTGATAGCAATACTGTTAAATTCCTCATTGTTTAAGTAGCTCTTGTAAGCTTGGTTAGCACTGTACTCACACAAACCAAAATCTTCATTTCTGCTCCGATGCTGTGATTTCTTCTGCTGGCTGTTCCATTGGCTATTGCAACAAAATCTCTTATCCTTCATTCACTAAAGCTATCGTTGGATCCTAAAAAAGCAAAAACAAAACAAACAAACAAACAAGCTTACATACAGCTTATATACATGGCAAATACTAGCTCATCCTCATTGCAGACTGCTCCGCAGACTGCTACTCCGTCCATATTCTGCATTTGAATTCATCCGATTAACATTATTCATTGTCTGCTCTCTTCCCCACTCCCAAAATACCTCCGTTTTCCATACACCAGGCAAGCTGATGAGCAGTCTCCCCTTTGTTTACTGTTAACTATCATCAGCACTGTTTGGGTATTGGACCATGCTGTTGCCTTTCAGATGTGAAGTAAAACTCCCGGGCTGCCACTGTGGGTGGGGACATTAGGCAGCAAGCTGCATACACCAAAAATTCTCATTATTCCATGCATTTACCATTTCTGCACAGCATACATGAGAGCAAGTGCGCGCTGGCAAGGCTTTTAAGATGAAAAACTCCTTGTACAGTGTAGAACGCTGTCTTCCCAGAACGTTCAAAGCTGTTAAGAGACGGCATGGATGGCCATACCGAGAAAACTAAGGATTCTAGTAAAAGACATCTAGTCTGTCCCGACACTGCCACCCTACAGCTTTTGTTGTTTTGGGTGTTGCGGCTTGAAATTTGCCCCCCCTAAATGCAGGCTCACTTTCACTAGCACCTTCCCTTCCACTGATCCTTCTACAGAAGCAGCAGCCTGGGGCAGAGGAACAGCAATGGAAAGTTGCTGCAGCCATTTCCTTAGTGAACATCAACAAAAACCTTCCCAGCAGAAAAGCTAGGCTAAAGGAATCATTATATCTTAACAACCAGAGATATGGAAAATGTCAATTGAGATAAATTAAATGGATGCTGGAGATTTCCCTTAGCATTTCAGCTCCAGCAGACATAGAATTCTCAAGATGTTTATTGTACTTAATACAATCCATTGGGTGTCGTTATGGTAACGGCATATAAAAGTCTCTCGCTAAGGCTGTCTTCCAGTCTGAGGGAGAACATACATTAAGAAAGCCACCTTTTACCTGAAGACAAATTCTTTTTTTAATAAAATAAAGTGCATGTCCTATAGAGTACGAGATGACTAGCTACTCATTAGGAGGAAATAAATTGTCTAGACACTCTTTTCAAATAGTTCCCAATACAGCTTTTCTTTTTTTCTATATACAGTCATGCAATTTTATTTCATTTGATTCTTGAAAAGACTTATTTTCGTTATTCAGAGATACAGCAGAATTTCCAAAATCATTAGGTTGTCTTTTTTGAGCGACAAGTCAGAGGTCGAGTAAACTGCAGACACACCCTGAAATGGTTACAGCTGTCCTAATTACAAACATGAGACAATTGATTAGGTGCTTTCTCCATACCTCTCCCCATTCTCCCTACTTCTGTACATGTCTTATAAATACATTTATGAACATCCACAAATAATTACCGTAAAGCAACCTTTAATGATAAGGACTTAATGATAATTAACCTTTAGGCACCGCTGAAGAGATTAAACTGCAGCACGGCGTAAAAATCACTTTCCTGCCTAAACTCACGCATCTTACTTCTAAACAGCAGCTTGCAGATTTAGACAGAATATTTGAAGGGTTTGGATTCCAAAAGGTAAACATCGCTTTGCAGCTCACAGTTCAACAGTGACCACATGCAGCAATTTCTGTAAAACACAAAATGTATGACAAGGAAGAGAATAGGCAAGGAAGCAATGCCTCTTTTTTTCTATGGATTTGGTGTGACTTCCAACTCTGCATGATGGTGGCAGGCTCTCGGTTTTTTCCAGACACCACCAGTATTGCTCAAAGCCCCAAATTAACATACATTGACGTTGACTTAAAACTACTATGTATGTAAACGCTACATAAATACATAGGCAAAATAAAGTCCACATCCCATAAAATAGAAAATGTAATATATATTCTATGAGGCAATGCATACAGGCACAGCAATAGTTTTGTAACTATATAAACTTATTTCATAGTATTATTTACAGATGGAAGCAGAGACAAACGTTACTATCAAATACATTGATTTCATGTATTCTATGAATCTTTTGGAGATCCTTGCTTGCAACAAAATGATCTGCAACTCCAGCTACCTAGAAAAGGAAAGTGCTCATGATCCATTTAGTGCAATAACGCTAGCTACAAAACTTAAGAGGAGAAAACATTTTAAGAACTAGTACTGCATTAGCTAGTGGGACCAAAAAAAGAAAAATAATTTTTGAGTTTAAAAGTTTGATAAGGAAGGGAAATTAAGGTTACATAGCAGACCAACAAGAAAAGAAAATTTCTCCAAAGTCAAGTCTTCAGATTGTCAGAAATCAGAAGCGCCAAACATACAGTTTCTCATGCTGTTTTGTTCCAGCTTCATCCTGAACATTCGTGGAGACAGCTGTCCCATAATCAAGGAAATGGCACGTCACAGATATTCCTGCAGATATGACACTACATAAGCCCAAACAAAGAAAAGAAAGATGAACAGACTCATCAATCTGACAGTCCTTTACCTCTGAGTGCTTGACTTCATAACTTCAGTAGTGTTCCTCCATTTAAGTAAATACCAAGTAGTACGAAACTTGCTTCTCAAATAAAAAAAAGTAACACTCGGGAGGGGGATGATAAAAACGAGAGGTTCTTACAAGTTGTGCATTATGCTTTCAGCACTGGAGTATAGTAAGCCACAACGGCTAAAGATTACACAAGTTGTTTCATCTTGGCATCACAGATCAAGCATCAGAACAAACTTAGGTAAACAGTTGAGTACAATTCATTTAAAAGGAGTGACCCTCCAGAGAAAACCCTTCTTCTGGACCTGAAGACCAGGTGAGCAAAAATAACCTCTACAGGGATGCCACGTACAGCACACGTAAACACCAAAATGCCCATCAGCCTTGGTAAACCTTGGCTGCCTACCCAAATATGGGGGCAGGCTGACAGGAATCCTAGAAATAGTTTTAACTTTATTTCCATCTTCACTCTCAAGACTTAAAAGACTCCTGGGCTTAACTGGAACTTGTACGAGATCTCACCCACTTACCACCCTCCAAAATCAGAATAATTAAGAATCTATTCTCACAGATAATGAAACCCCAAGCCCTTTTACTAGTTTCTATGAGATATGGAAGACGCAGCTCTAGCTGACAAGTACTTAATCACCGATCCCCGTGCAGATTTTCAAATGTCACAAGGTACAACTGTATGAAAAACAAGGATTATGTGCTGCAGGCTTTCACACAAATGATTTTTCTTAAATTCTCAACTTAACTTTGAGAGTAAGCTTCTACCCAAAGGAAGCTCACGCAAAAAGACCCTTCTCCCCAAAGCTGCATTACGGACAACTGCCCATCGTCCTGTTAAATCATCACAAGGGCTTGTAGTCTTAGTTAGAAGTCTAACGTGGAAGGAAACATGCACGTATTGGCAACTATCACCGTGGCCCAGAGCCAGAACCTACAGAGCAGGGCTTGGGAGCCAGGCTGCCGTGGTTTCACCCCACAGCGGCTTCTTGGAGCAGTTCTGCTGGTGGGAGCTCTGCGTGCCCAGAAGCCTGGCCGTGGCACTTGACAAGAGTACTTACGCCACCCGAACAAGACCAGTCGCGCTCAGCCTTCCCAAAGTTTTGAAAAGCACCCTCCAGAGCCAGGCCTACCATAGGCAGAGGCCGGGACCCACAGGTTGGCCCCGCCGCTCCACAAGGCCTCACGGGAGTCACCGCTGCCCTCGGCGACTGAGGACCGGGCCACTCTGCCTGGCCGTGAGATGGCACCTTCCGCCCACGAGGCTGGCAGAGCACCAGGGCCTCAGTGCTCCCGCAGTGGTGGTGCCCGCAGCGGCACGTGCAGCCCCGCAGCTCGCTGCTGCCCGAGAGATCGTGGTCGCCCTGCCCGGGCACCAGACTTGGGGGTCCCCTGCCTCAGGCCAGACAATGCCGCTTGTCCCCCCGGTAATGACGGCACCGCGGGGCAGCTGGAGGGAATGGCCCCAGGCTGACACCACCGCTTCCTGTTGCTGTGGGCCCAGGGGCACAGACGGACCTTTGCCGCCTCGGGGGAAGGATGCGCGGTGCCAGGCGCTGCCAACTCGCCCCTTGCCCTCCCGCAGGCAGGGGAAAGCTGGGCGAAGCCAGCGCAGACCTTCTTGCCATTTGCCATGCCCACTGCTGCCATCCTGGGGGCACACGAGCCCACCGCACCGCGATGGGGAGGACGAGGGTGACGCAATGAGGCAGCGGAGGCTGTGGCGACGTCTCCCGTTTATTCGTTCCGCGCGCGGGGCAAGAGCGGGCGCTGCTCCTCGGCGGGCGGCATCTCCTCAGTGGGTGGCGACTCGTAGGTGACACAGAGGGAGGAGAAGAGACAGCCCAGGAAGGACACCAGGCTGGCGAAGTACATGGCACCGCTGGCGCTGCCCACAGCCGCCGTCAGCGGCCCCATGGCCAGGGCCACGAGGATCTGCGCCAGGAAGTACTGGCAGCTCAGCAGGGAGATGTCAACGCCCATCCCGCGCCGCGTGCCCTCCGCCTGTGAGCCTAGGAACTGCGGGGGACATAGCGTAAGGGGGCGCGGCAGGAGCCCCCCTCCCCTCCCTGGCCCAGGGCTCACCTCGCGGCTCTGGTAGTAGTCGCAGAGCAGGGAGTAGGGCAGCGTGCAGAGCGTGGCGAAGAGGATGCCGTAGGTAGCACACAGTGACAGCACCACATAGATGTTTCTGGAGAGCGTGGCCAGCCCTGTGCCCAGCCCGAAGGCCAAATACGCCACAAAGTACAGCGTCCGTGTGCTGAACCGCTCCTCCAGCTTCTCCAGTGCGGCTGCAAGGCAACGGCATGGCATTCAGGGTGAACCACAGCCCTCCCCGCCGCTAGCCAGTCAGTGGACCCAAGGGGTGCACCCTTGGGCCCCGCAGCCCAGCCATTAGGCAGCCACATCTCAGCGGCAACCGTTACGCCTCTGAGTAAACAGTGGCTCGCACGTGTGCGCCAAGGAGCCCTTCCAAATCCCACTGCCATGACGCAGCCTTGCTGCCCTACCTGTGTGGAGGGCGCAGCAGAGCCAAAGCCCGGCAGTGCCCCCTGTCCTGGAGGGGTAAATGGAACTGCTGGCGGGGGGCAGGCGAGGCAGACACACGACACCCACGACAAAGTGCTGGGGTGGTGCGTGACACCGGGGCGCTCTGCCGGGGGCACACGGGTGCCGAGTGCTGCTGTGCCAGAACTGTGGCTGTGGTGGCTGCGTGTATTTCTAGATTCAACGTGCATTGAAAATGCCACTTGTGAAAGGAACTATATACTAACAGAGATGTGTTTTTACTGGAATGCTGACCTCACCTGCTGTTAGTGCAGGCCAAGCTAACTAGCAGAGATAATATGGTGAAAACACTCTGCTTCAGCACTTGTGCCATGTGGTAGGCTATATGCAACATAAATGTTGGACTACTTGTTACAGAAACGCCGCTTAAGGAGCGGGTGCATCTTTCTCACCGCAGTGACTAAGAAGGCTCTACCAAGTACCTGAATAGAAAGCAGCACTGAATGCATAGATGCACATTCCCCAGCAGCCCATGGTGACCCCAGCGTTGTACTTCTGATACTCATCTGAGTTGTGAGGCGCTTTCGGATTCCCTTGAAACACTACTTCTCCCATGAAGTCGGTATAGAAGAGTAACATCCCCTCAAACGAAAGCCATCCTGAAAGAAGCCAGAGGTAACCTCTTAGGTTTGCAGAGTATCTGTTTCCCCTTGTAAGCTTACATGGATGCTATTAGCTATATTACAAATCACAACTGAAGACAGGTTGTGCAACACGAGTATTACATAATGTTCAGCCACATTTATCCAAGACTGCTGTTCCCCGTGCATTATGCTACAATGTTTGTCAAAGACATTCAGGATTTTAAAGACCAAGATTTATCTTTTGAATTCCGAAGTGGAATCCTAGGGGCTGACTGCAGGCCGCAGAATACCGGCTTAGCGAGAGAGAAAAATAGATTACAGCAGTCTGAGCTGCCTTCAGGTTTTGACACGACACAACGCTCGCTTTCACAGAGTGGCTCATCACATAGTCGTTTCAGGTTGCTGTTGTCCTCCCACACAGAAATGGAAGGAGTGCTTCTTACGTCACGGTTGCAGCCTCTAGAGTGCCTCCGACACAGTAAAAAACTCCTACTCACAAACTGACGTCAGGGCCACTGAGGCGGGCAATCTCCTAATTCCTTTCGCAGCCAATGAGTATTAACTACCCGTTACCTTCTGTCCAATTTTGTGTAAACTGGATTGCTTGCAAGCCCTTCCTAACCATCAGTCATGCACTGGTAAGAGCACTGGTTACGGGCACTCCTGCAGTGTCGTGTTCCACACCTCCTCACGGCCTGTTCTGGGACTCCTACACACAGGCTGTCAAAGGGAGGAAAGTGGATGCCAGTCTCAGGTGTAAGTAGGGAAATACAACTAGTCTCACCTTTCTGCTCCGTAATGTCAGTTTCAGAGCATTAAAAAAACAAAACCAAACAAACAAACAGAAAGGTCAATAGTTTCTCATCCTGGTGTAAACATTCCATTTAAGGGATGCGCTGATTTAGGTGGTTGTTATTCCCTTTCTAGGAATGTAGGCTTTACTGGTTTGTTGTTTTGGGTTTTTTTTTCCCCTCCTTTCTCAGTGTTCTAAGAAACTAAATACCAGAAAGTACCTTATTGGTGAGCGTATATGGAACAACTCATGTCCTCTCTAGTTAGCAGCAATTGCAGCAATAGACAAAAATATTTTAAAACATTCACCCGGGGTAGACTACTTCATGGTGAAAGCAAGATGGCACTTTCTGAATACCTAGGAAGTGGTTGATGCAGAGGTTACGAAGAGCCTTGGGCATCTGCCAGATGGTCGAACAAAGAAGTTTCATGGAGAGTGGTTGCTCAGAGGTCTCGCCTGATCCGTTCAGCTCGCTCTCATACTTAACACCATTCAGCAAGATATTAGCAACCTGCACCATAAGAACTCCCAGGTCAAGAAACACAGCAAGAAAAACCCAAACATCCTTTGAGCAAACCTATGCAATATTACACATCTATCTAATCACCTGGAAGTTAAACTCTGCTGCTGCAGTATGTTGACTTGGAGATGATGAACAGTGTATTTAGCTAAGCTGTGAGTTCATCCTTGGAACAAGTGTTAAATGGCAGCACTGCGCTGCAGCTTTCCATATACTCAAAACAGTACTTTTCACTTCTCTAGGGTATCTGGCAACCACGTCCAGATGCTAGCATAGGGAAGGCATAAATTCCATTGCATTTAATAGGAGCTGTACCCACATTCAGGTGACTTTGGTTCCTGAAGTTTTAGAGACGTTGAGGAAGAAGAGGCCGGTTTCAACTGAAACAAATTCTCGTTGCTTGCTGACCTTGATGCTCAATCTTTATGTGCACAGTATGTAAAACCCTGGCCCTAACGAAGTCTGCTCTCACAAACTGGGTCAAAGTACAGCAACAGCAACAAACAAAAACCAGAACAAACCAACAAAACAAAAAACCCACCCCACCCCCTCCCCCAAAAAAAACCAAACCAAAAAACAACAGAGGACAGTTTACCTCATCCCGGATCATAAAAAAATGGGCCAGCATACACAGGTCTCAGACATTCCAAGTTATCACCAACAGCGGGAGGTGAGGTCAGAGTCTTATCCCTGGGTAAGGGAAACCTCACCTCCCTGATGGAACCAGATGTAATGACTGCCATAAGGAGAAGCTCATGGGAGAATCCTATCCCTGGCCCTATCTTGCGGATATTTCTGTGGAAAGGGAAGATACAGGCTCAATAAAAATGTGTCTTTTTCTGCTCTCACGTGGTAGCTCCCTGGGCGGTGAAGCAGGGCTAAAAATACCAACCTAACTTTCACACACGGCCCGGTGAGAGCGGAACGCTCCCATTTCTACCATCTCAACAGAGGCAGTTGACAGACTGCCCGTCATAATTCACATCCTTTATATTTTACCCATAAAGTCATAGCAGGTACGCTGTTCCATAATGACTTTTATGAGCAAACTGTCACGAGCGGTCTTTAATGATGAATTTGCGCACCGCACATTTAAGACTATATGAAGAGATTAAACGAATGCTCCGGTTTACTTGGTCATATCATTGATTTTCTCTCCTTACCTGTTGGCTGAAAGTTACGTTTCTTCTTCTGCTATTTTCTGGACAGTGTCCCGTTACGATATCTGGAATGGCCAAGGTCTGAGGTCTTTTCAGGATCCCCGATGACCGTGGCTTTATCGCATCCAGTGAGCCCACCCTTAGCGCCTCACTGTCAGGCCCCGGCGTTACGCTGCTCTCCCCTTGCTCCAGAACTCCGTTTTCTCCTCGGTAACAGCCATCAGGCACCCGAGGAAAGCTGACACTGACAGGCTGCCTGGGCAGGCTAGCTGGAAGTCCTAAGGAACTACTGTGCCCACCTGTAAAACAGTCTATAAGCACACTGTCGATATTTGACGTCCCAAATGATGACGCAAACTCATTAATTCCTGTCAAGGAATTGTCTCTGCTGACAAAACTGCCGTATTTGGGCGTGAGTGGGCTGAGAGGGGAAACAGGACTTGTAAAACTTGCATATAAGTGAGCCGAGTTATGAGAAGCAAAGTTTTCATTTGCACCCTCCTCAAAGAAGAGAGGTGGAGAAGGAGGGAGAGGAAGGCTGGGACTCTTCATCACCTTTTTCTTCCTGCTAAAGGACCTTAAGGGTCTTTCTGGAATGCTAATTAGAGTCAGCACAGTAGCGATAGTCAGTATAACTGAGGTGAAGACATAGATGACGCGAAGTTGCCCTCCCACAGCTTTTCCAAAACTGGTTTTATCCCAGTGTATTCCTCCAACAACATAACCAAAGCCACCTCCAAGACCTGGTGGAAAAACAGAGCCGAGATTATCTTCCCTAGCCAATCCTGGAAGTCAGTAACAGCACAGCACCATTTGCCTAACAATTCATGAGTAGAATCCAACGTGTTACTTCTGTTTTACGACTCAACCCCTTTTCAATTCAAATACAGTAATAAACAGTTATCTGCGCCACAAGGGCAGTCTGGATGTACAAACAC
Source organism: Pelecanus crispus (assembly GCF_030463565.1). NCBI lineage: Eukaryota > Metazoa > Chordata > Aves > Pelecaniformes > Pelecanidae > Pelecanus > Pelecanus crispus. The sequence continues at coordinate 10,513,217 of NC_134657.1, read as the reverse complement.
GGCACAGAAAGAAGGAGAAGGTCGGTGCTGTAAAAGTGATGATACAAATAATTAAAAATGGTAGTTCGTTCTTTGCCAAAAACAAACCACTTTACCTTCAGCTATTTCAGTCCGTAAAACAGAAGTGTCCACCAGCCTCGTGGCAAGGCTCTGCAATCAGTCAGCTAAGACTGTTTTCCTGAAAGCAAGTGAAAATCCATTTTCCTCACTCAGTTAGAGGAACGCAGATCTAACCGCATCCGAGACAGACCGAATCCCTTCAGAAGCGTAGCAAGCTCATTACTCAGCAACGGGCTGACAGCAGAAGCGTAGCAAGCTCATTACTCAGCAACGGGCTGACAGCATACAAAACTGTCACTGCATTACTACCGATGAACAGCAAGTTCTGAGGGCACCGGATACCTCTCTCAATCCATTCACATGGTGAAAGCCTTACGATGCTATCCTTTCTTTCTTATGAACACATTCAAGAGCGTGAAAGGGTCTCCTGATGGAAAGGAAAACTAGACTAGGGCAGTACAGCAATTGAAGATGACAGCAATGAGGGATCATAGAGCCCAGTATATGCCTTCCCCTCCAACAGAGCGACTAAAAAAGGCATTTTCCACACCTGCGGAAAGCTGAACCTCCTTCCTTGAGGGATAACTTTGTTTCCGTAGGTGTTATAAATGATGTGAGGGACTTTCAGATGAACAACCCAGGACTGTGTCTTGTTTGACTTTTGGTAGTTACAAAAGCCTTTTGCGGCAAGCAGAAGTTTGTTTTCAAAGTTAATTGGCGCTACCTCTCCAGGTATTTGGTTACTATGCTTATACAGGAAAAGACCAGTGATTTACACTCTGCTTTCTCGCAGCAGTCCTTGTTTACTTAGGGTTCGCATCACCCAGGAAGCACCAAGAAAGCATACCTGCTAACAAAGCGTGGATGTTGAGGCCCCTGTCTTGATCCACTGGGCTGCATACGTCCATCATGTAGGCATGACTGGGATTGTCTGCTGAATCTGCGCTAAAGTCCATGAGGACAACGCCACAGACCGTAAGAATGATCCCCCATTTGTGGTTATTCGCAGTGTCAGACAAGGCACTCCCTATATCTTTGCCATTCAGCATAAGTGAGAGCCCAAGCAATGCTCCTGGAAATAAAACCAAATCAAAATCCATCAATCAATCAGCTGCTTTTAAGCAAAAAACCTGCATCGCTCTGTGCTCTAAAAGCATTATACTACCTGCACAGCCTTGTGGCAAGCGCTATTGCTCTTATTCAGATCACCACAGTCTGGGGAATGAGCATGGCTTATAGGATATACATAACCCTTTTCCACTGTTCAAGCTTACAAATGTCTGGAATTGGTTTTGGCCAAAGAAGAACATTCTCGACCCTCCAAACATCATCTCTTCAGACTCTGACAAGAGAAGCTTTTATGTGTGGATCTCCGGCTGCCAAAGCATCACCTCACCACCACTCACCGCCTTCTTCAGACCCACGATACCCAACACTTCAGAGGCATTTTGTTTAGCCTAGTGCCACAGGGGATGTCACCGAAAAGAGATGCGCAACGTTTCTAGTTTACAAGTGTCACGCACATCGTTTCTAAAAGACGCACCTACTGCTAAGACCAGAATGAAAGGTCTTCTCCTCCCGAATCTTGATGTGCATCTGTCGCTCCAGGCCCCCAGCAAAGGCTGTAGCAAGAACCCTAGAAAAAAGGAATCGCCGATAAGTAGCGTATTTCTACAAGTCTGTTTCATGGGGGAGTTTAAAATAGGTAGCTTAAAAGGCAGTTAAAGGCAGGACACCACGGCATAGCAATATCCCCAGTCGGTACCAGTCACCCAGGTGCACGCACAGTCTACTTCCTGGCATTCCCCAGGTTGGGGACTGAATAACGCAATGTGCCGCTGCTCGCTGTCATGGCAGTTTACTCTGCATCGTTAACACAGCAGAGTTTGACATCAGGTGAAGAGTAAGAGTACAACAGTTTTACATTCTAAAGGACTCTGTTCCTTACAAGCTACTTCGTTTATCCCACCTTAGATGGGAGATCCCCTGCAGAATTAGCCTGGAAGATAGCAGGAAGCAAACACGTGAGTTGGAAAGGTGCCTGGATTACACCGGGCCAGCCTGTGAGTAGGGGCCTATCTACTCTCTTCTTCTGAAGTACGTCCCGCAAGTACAAGAACAGACAGACCAAAATTTCCAAGTGATGATAGCCCATCCTGCAGTTCTTCCCATAATAATGGATAAGTTCCCAGCCCTGCCTCGGTGCTAAGGCAAGTAATCCAATTCCCGTAACAGTAGCAGTCGACGATCTTTCATCATTGGAACACCCCGTTTGTTTCAGAAAGTTAAACAGGAGAGGGCAATCCCACTCTGCTTTTTTCATGCCCCCTCGGGAACTGTCTCTGTATGGTTTTTTTTTATAAGGACATAAACAGATACACTGATCTTCTTTTGCTAGTTTTTAAATACAGGAACAGAGTAACCAAAGCTTACCCTCGCACAAGGTTCTCAAGAGGCTGAGAAGCCACTAAAAGAACAGATTTTTGATCACACCGGGCCCATTTCAGGCAAGACATGGCAAGAATTATTCTCCATCCGGTTTTCTAAAATTATGGCAAGTACTTCTTAACCTCGAGAGCACACAGATCATACTTGTGAACAGCTGAGGTAGAGAAAACAAAAACATATAACCCGTGCGTAGCGGAAAAAAAAAGGGGGAAGAAATAGAGTAAAGAGAAGTTACCCAATATAGGGCTGATGAACCACACCATTCCATACAGTTGGTCTGGAAGCCCCATCTGAAGCAGCACAGGGGTAACATAGGCTGTTTCCATGGCATAGCTGAACTCCAGCCCAAAGAGAATGCACCCATTAAACAGGAGTTCCAGGAAAGACCTCTGAGGCTGGAGATCCCCAAAGTCAATCAAATCAATAGGACATGGAGTATTTGGCGGTGGCGGCGGCGAAGGGCGGATGTGTTTTCTCCTTTTCGGATGTCTCTTGAAGTTGTTGGCCCGATGACTTATGTGCCGTGTGACCAATCCAGAATAGCCTGGAACTTGCGACCTCCAGATTTCCTGAGAAGCCACGCTTGGCAGGAGTGCAGCATCGCTGACAGGATTTGTTGCAGATGGTGGAATCATCACGGGTAGGCGTCTGGAAGAAAAATAGCTCAGAATAAAATGGTTGAGTAAGAAAAACTTTGCTTAATTTCATTTACTGAAGTTCAAGCCATTTCTCAACATTTCACATACCGAGTACCGCCTTCATATAAGCTACAACCTTTTCTCTCCATCTCTTGACACAAGGCATATATGTTTTATGGGCACGTCTCCTCCATCTTTGCACAAATGAGACACCAAAGATCCTATCTTGGTTACCTAGGCATTGCCTACCACCACTGGGGATTAAGATTGAAATATTTAAAACAAGTAGCAGCCAGACGTGTCACGCTTCCCAGGAGTTCCCATAACAGCAATGGGTTTACATTTATCTACAATTCACTCCAGCTAAATTAAGATGAATCATGACCTCACTCTAAGTTTACAATAAAGCAAAGCTGCGGCTTGGCTGCAGATCCAGACCCCTGCCGCAATGCGTAATCACCTTTCGGTACTGATCCTACCATTCCTGCTGCCTGTGCTGAGACCAAGACTTAATGCAAAACTTTTTTCACAGTGACTTGAGTTTGGTTTTCTTCCTATTTACATTCCCAAAATCAGCAGGAACACTCTGTTGCAAGGACAGGGTCCAATTGTCTGCTTCTTGCTGGTTCTATTTCCATAAGACTTTACCAGAGCATCCAAAGAATGTGGTTTTGAAGTTCAGACTATACAAGCTGAACACCTGGATAAGGTCAGCTGGCAACAAATATGCTTGGAACCAGAAGTCGGTATGATTTTTCCATGCGGGAATTGAAGTTTCAAACTAATTCCTGAGAGGAAGATACATGCCCCACCAGCCACCCTCAACACTGCTACTCCTCTCTCTAAGATCAATAGCATTCAAGTGCTGAACAGCCTCTGAGGGTCTCATCAGAGTCACTCCTGTAGCCAAAGCGCACATACCGTGGTGGGTAAAACGGCCAAATGGGTTCCAAAATAGCATCTCAGGATAGATGCCGACAGATCTGCTGAATTAACAAACCACATTTGATTTCTTGCCTCTTGTTGCCAGAAATGGAAACCGCTTATGAGTGAAGTCTGACCTTTTCCTTATACTTTCTTGCCCATGGACCAAAGGCTGCTGCTGCACAAGGATGGCTCCACATCACGCCACACCTCTTTGGGAAAACCCTCACAGCTGCACACTAGCGAGTAAAACTTTTTTGTTTACAGTTCCCCCAGGGAAAGGACTCCCAGCTGTTCTGCTACTTTGGCTCTACAGAACTCCCACAAACCTCCTGTTTTCTGCTACATTACACGGACATTCTGCACATTTCACGGACCAGTCTTTCTTCCTGGAGCCCTTAGTCTACACAACGCTATTCTTTGCTGCATATCCCCAACTATTATCAAAGGCGGAACTCCATAAATGCACATTTACCATCAGGCTGACACAACAGTTGTTAAGCATGGTGGGACGATGCCCTACATAGAACGAACCCCAGCTCCACGCAAGCGTCCAAAGAGAGATGTTGCACAATGCAAAACTGAACGCCAAGCACCTCACAGAAGACTGCAGCTGGGGTAACTTGGGGCCTGAGGCAGGGGAGGAAGGGTGGGAGACAGAAGACATCTACTTTAGTATTGCTAACGTTGTAGCACAAGTCTCCTCAAGACTGCTCCTCTTCAGACCGAGAGGCAAACCACATAAGAGAGAAGAACAAGCAATTTATAATTGTAACTACATGCCTTGACAACCCCCATCTCACAAGGCACCAATAGTAAGCTGCATTTTGTTGGGCAAGCTCATTAGACACAAAATCCCCTAGGCAGACCAAAAGGAGAAGCATGTGGAGGCATCGTGAAGATGCCCACACCTGCGTTCCCCTTGACGCTGTTTTCATAAATTACTGAAAACTTCTTATAACCCGTGTCTTTCATAAGCAGAGTACTTACTTTGCAGGAGTACCTTTATCAGCCTTCAGGTCAAAATAATTCCCTCACGATGAGAATTTGTTAAAAATTACAAGAGAGATACTAGAAAAAAGACATAACAAAAGCCCAGTCAGATTCACAAGGGACACGTTAACAACTCTTTCACAGAAACATGACAATACAGCTGCGCCAGCACTCCACCACCGATACACCTTGCCATTTGCACGCAGGGCATTGATCTCCCTGTGTTCATCTATTAGTTATATTTCACGCTAGACCCTCCATTATCTTCCTGCTCTGTACTGTGCGGTGCAAAGAGATTGTATCGTGAGGTGTAAGGGGCAACATTTTAGTGACAGAAGGAAGGAGCTCCTCTACATGGCTCAAAAATACATGGGGTGATCTGCAATTACTTGGATCGAAAGGCTACTACTGACAGCGTGTCACCAATCCAGCAGGAAGTCAGCGTAAAACTGAGCTGAGCCCATACTCCTCATCGCTCATTTTCCTCAACTTACGAATCGTTCACCAGAGGACATCTTCAAAGGACTTAAGCCTGTCCTCAGCTGAATCTAGCTGCTGATCACGACAGCTTCAAAGCAGGAAACTTCTTCAGCACGGAAAACAATTATCTTGCCGTTAGCTTTCGCTGCCAACGGTTATTTGCGATTTTTGGCCCTGGGTGTTTGTTATGCCAACAACCGTGCACCTCACTCTGCAGGGCCTTGGCGATGCTGGCTCTGCCACCTGCACAATGGGAAGGGACGGGCCATGGCCATTGCTGCTGGGCACCGCTAGGCCGAAAGCGACTTGTTCCTTCTTCAGCAGAATCTGGTCCCGATTTTTCTGCGGCTCCGAACACACCGCAGGCGTCAGCGCTGCAGGGAAAGGCCGACCCTGACCCTGACCCTGACCCGTCGCGCGGGCCGCCGCCTCCCGAACGCTCGTGTCAGCCGGGAAGGAGCCGCCCCAGGCCCCCCGCTCGCCCCGGGCCGCCAGCGCGCACCCACGGCCGCCGCTCCGCCGCCCCTCCCCGCCCGCCGGCCTCACCTCCAGCGGCGCCCGGCCCGGCCCGGCCCCGCACTGCGCCGCGCAGTGACGCCACGTGACGTCAGCCCGGCCCGGCCCCGCTGACGTCACCCCACGCGCCGGCCCCCCGCCTTTCGCCGGCGGAAGCGGCCGCCCCCGCGCGGGCGGGCGCCGGGAGGGGCCCCGGGACGGCGCTTCCGCTGTCCCGGCCCCGCAGCTGCGCCGCCCCCCGCAGAGCTCTGCGGCAGCAGGCGCGGACGGGCGAGCGTCCTGCGCTCCCCGGGCCCGTCCCGGAGCCGCCAGCGCTGCCCGGGAAGAGGCCTCGAGGCCGCAGAGGGGGGCAGCGAGGCACCCGCGCAGAGATAAGGCGGCCGCTCTCGGTTCGTGCTGCCTGCCCAGGCCCGCTGCCTCCCTGGGAGCAGTGCCGGCTTCCCGCCGCGATGCTCACCCCGGGCAGGAGCACGCTGCCCTACCGTCACGTCCACAGGCTTATCCCGTACCGGCGCTGGAAGCACAGGGGAAGCGGATCCTGAGAGGACGATTTTTAGCTGGAGTGGAGGTTCTTTTTGATAGGCCAGTAGAGTAGATGCCGTACATGACACTGCACTTTTCTCTCTTCTTTTTAACAGCAGCGCTCAGTCTTCCCCTCCCTTGGGTAAGGGGATTTGGCAATTTTGTTTTATAGTGCCATATTTCATGCTCTTGCATTCCAAATTTACTCGTGGTTTGCAAACAAAGATGTCGTTATGTAGTGCAGTCTGCTCTATGTATTTTTTAAAAGCTTCGAACTCGGGGCATTAGGCATGCTTAATTTTATCTCCAGAGGTTACCATAACACCGCACCAATCCTTCATATGTTAGTATTTCATAGAATCATAGAATCGTTTAGGTTGGAAAAGACCTTTAAGATCATCCAGTCCAACCATTAACCTACACTACCAAGTCCACACTAAACCAACCAAACACAGAGGCAAAGAAGGCGTTAAGTACCTCAGCCTTTTCCTTGTCCTCAGTGACAGTGTTCCCCCCCACATCCAGCAAAGGATGGAGATCCTCCTTGGCTCTCCTTTTATTGCTGATGTACTTATAAAAGCATTTTTTATTATCTTTTTTTTTATCTTTATTATCTTTTCTTATTTCGCTCTTGCAGAATTTATTGTAGCAGAATGACTGCTTCCCTGCAGATAAATCACTAGTCCCAGTAGGAATAAAAGGTATTGTGCCATTTCTCTGTAGAAAACTAGCTCTCATTTATGTGGTAGGTGGTACAACCACAACATCTGAAAAAGATGCCAAAGAGCACTGTTCGAGGCAGCTGGGGTCCAGCTAGTGCACAGGTTCATATAAAGCCCAACAAGAAATCGTGAGAAATCAGGGTAATCTTGCAGCACACAAGGACACACACAAGGGACCACTGAACATTCGCATCACCACAGATTCCCTGTCACCTGATCTGTGTTGTTCAATTTTTTTAATGTCAATTTGGCCATTATATTGGTCAAGTATAATTTGTCACTGTTTATGTAATCTAACAGCAGTGTAAAGGACCTACTTACAGCACTAAGGGTTATTCACTCACAGCACAACAACATTCATAGGGCAGAAGGGGGTTTGTACTCGTCTCAGTGAAAGTGGGACTGGACACAACCTATCCTCACAGATGTTCTACCTCAAAACCGCATCCCAACCAGCAGGTCAACAGTCACAGCAAAACTTTTCCCTTTACTGCTTTCTAAGACAGGACCCTGTGTAAGCACATTGATCCCAAACTGACCCTAAGATACGTGCCTAATTCTGCCAGGCTAGGTAAAAGTGAGCAAGCAGCTTGTCAAGCACTGGCACTGTTGCTCTCGGCTATTTGATCCAGTTCACCTTTTCACCTCCTCCTTCGCCCATGTCAAAATGCTCACGCAGATCAACGAAACACAGATGGGAGAGTCAGTCTGATGTCATAGACACCTTTGAGTAATGGAATCATGCCAAAATACACCTATTTGCCCCAAACAACACGTGTTCTCTTGCTGCCACACCAGACACTGTTGCAGGCTTCTATCGAAGATGCTGCAGGTTCCTCATTTGACGTACATTCTATCCCAGGTCCTTCTGGCAGATTCGAGGCAATTTTGATACTGAGATGTCCCTCACCTGTCTGCGCTGAGCTCTTCCTTTCAGTTCCCCACATATAAGACTTCCAGAGCCTACATCAACCCAGCCTTGCCACGTGCCGCTTCTCAGTGCTGATGCCGGACAGCTGTTGCCACAGCGGAATGCTGTGTCTCCTCCTGCCAGAGGGTCTCATCCACAATACAGCAGCCGCTGCTCCATTTTCTGCCTATTGAGAGAACAAACTGGTTTTAGAAGCCACATTCTTAATGAATCGATGGCTCTGGAAGAAAACAATCACGTTCTCATTCAAAACCACGGGCTGATGGCATCCCTTTTATTTACATGCCTCCAATGCCACAGACACTGACTGGAAAGATCCTTCGTGCTTCTGAGCAGCAAAGGCAAAAAAATGAAGACTTACAGCCCCAAGGATGAAGGGCAAGAACAGGGGAAGGCCCAGCCAGGTGCCACAGCTGGTAAGAGAACATGAGCAGGCAGGTCTGCTGCCTGCCAAAGGGATCAGACATGCGGGGCAAGAGACAGCTCTTGCTGTATCAGCAGTAGTTGTAGCAGCACCAGCTACTGCCCACCCAGCTTCTAGTGCTCAGGGACAGCTAAATGGGCTGTGACGCTATGGCTGTCGGACCACCCACAATTGTTTGCTGCCTTCTTTGGTCAAGCCCCAGAGTCAGCCATCCCTTCAGTGACCACAAGTGAGAACACAGCGCAACAGCCTGTGCTCCACCACCCTCGGTCCCATCCACCGTCCATGTGCTACAGAGCTCTGCAATCATGGAGCAGATGAATGGGGCACTTAAGGGCCCCATTCCTTGTCATCGAGGACAACTTTTTGTTCCACCTGGGCATGGAGAGTGGGTTATATTATTAATGCCGGCAGGCAGTTGTGGCCATCGTATATGATCATTTGTTTCCCGTGAACATGTTTGAGACATTAAACTCATGTTTATTCCACGTTCAATTAAATAAAATTGTCTGCTCAGAACTTACTAGGATTGATTGACTCTTACACCATTTAGCACAGTTTGTCCACTTGGGACAGCGGGACAAGGCACTCTACTTCTTCCCAGGGTAACAACAATGGAGAGAACGAAAGCAATTCCTGCTGTGCATTCATCTATCAGCATCCTTTGGACTTTGCTTTAGACAAAACAAACCACAAATCTCCTCTCCTCTGTGAGCTTACACATAAATTGTCATTGAAATGTAAAGACACTCATTTACTTTGTACTAATTTAACCCGAGAACATTCAAAAGAGTGAGTTTTGGTGATGAATACCTACTGCTATGAATCTGCGCTGTTCCCTCCTACCTTCTCTGGATGCAAGATGTTTTGCATTCATTGAACTCTTTTGTTAAGTCTGTCCACGAAGCAGCTTCTGACAGCATATTCATCTCTCCGTTCGTTTACAGCTTCACATTAGGCTTGCTGTTTCATTTGCCAGCCAACCTCATTATTTGCCTTGCTCAGATCAGGACTGTTCTTCCGTTTCTTGGAAACCTCTCTTGCTATCCTCATAATCCTTTACTTCCAAGGTAAACATTAGCTCCAGTTGAGTGAAGTTCTGTGCAAGCCACCAACAGAGAGTATGTTGTGCTCACTCTTGAAGAACAGTGTTTCAGTTGTGTGATGTTGGGTGTTCCTTTTTTCTTTTTTTCATCTTAAAATTCATTTTAAAACATCTTTCAGTTAGGTTCAGTAGCTCCGTGATGTCATTCAGTGATCCACCTGGAACTCGCAGCTTCTTTTCCAAGCATGACTCGATTCTTCTTGGGGGAGATACAAAGTCTGTACCAGACAGACAGGCTGTGAAAGCTGGTCTCTGCTCAGGGGCTGCCCGCTTCAGAACACCATAAGGCCACATGAATCCTGGAGCAAAGATTAAGCTACACTCAGCGACCCAAAGAGGGAGAGGCCTGATGAGTTACCAAGTTTTTATGTCTGCGGAGGGTCCTGTGCATACCCTCTGCAAGCTATCCTCCACTTCCTACAGAGCAGCAGCCAGCCTGCTCTTATACAGGCAAAGTAGTCAAGGAAAAACTGTGCCAGTAGAGACCACACAGGACCCCTCTTCCTTCAGAACGGCCATGAATGCGCACATTCTGCACTACTGTGTTTCTGCTTCTGTGAGAGACTGCAGGCACAGCCGCAGAGAGCTCCTTGGCACAAACTGTACAGGCTTGCAATAGCTGTACGGCTTGGTTGCCCTTGACACAAAAGGGTTGCCTTGCCAATATTGTAAGAAAACCTCAGAAACTATATTCCCTTTTGAAGACACAAGGGGAGGGAAAGGCTCTCAAATGAAGTGACCTTTTTCTTTCTTTTCTAATTTAGCAGAATTCACTTCATTTAAAGGCGGGGGAAAGTTGCTTAGTTTGGAGGACTTCTATTTGTCCCCTCCTGAGCTCCACGACAAAGGAGGTAGGGTGGAAGGGCAGTAGGTGAGGAAAATCCTGAGCAGTGTAGGTTACAGAAGAATAATTGCCAAGTCTATCTCAAGTCAGTTTGCACAATTTCCAAGTCAGCGATGCTGTCATGTACTGGACAACTTTCCTTTACGTAGCATGGAAAAGACTAAAGCTTCCCTGTGCCCAGAATGAAACACTGCATATTTCTTGCTCCTTAGGAGGAATAAGTGGTCTAAGCTTAGTCTGTCATTTTTGACCCCCCCCACCCCAACCTGGCAGTAATACAGAAAGAACTAACTTTCCTTCTTTTCCTACTCTACATTGAAGTGACAAGTTAATTATTGTCCATGCGCTAAAGTCTTTCAAAAGGAAAAACAGAAAAGCCTTTGTCTTGTTTGGGAGAATGAGATTCAAGGTTGCAGGGGCCAGGGTGAGGGGTGGGGTTGGGGGGGAGCACTCCTTATTAGTTAGATATTAAGCAGAAAGGTTAAAGAAAGCACTCAATTTATGAAGAAGTTGAAATCTCTTACCTATTTGTTGCCAGTGTTTAGCTTTCGATGAAAGAGGAATTGACTGACTCAACTCTGCTGTGCTAGGCCTTAGTACCATAGCTGATTTGGCAAACTCATTGCTAGTGATACAGCATGTACGCTTTTCAACACTTGGTGCTTTCGGGGCGGGGGGAGATTTTCTAAGGTTCTTTCAAGCTGTATAGGATTTAGTGCCATGGATTCAAGACATTTGTCTGATATAAATTAAATTGCCCAAGAAATTTTAGGTGAGTTTTCAGAAAGGATTAGGGGAGAAACAACCACTCAGCTTATGTGGCTTGGTATAACAGTTTGTTTCTTTGGTTACTGCCTCTGAAACCACTGTGTCCCAGTCTGTTGCATCTTCCTATTCTACCTAGGCGGTCTTTGTATTTTAGCAAAAGCACACTTTCAAAAAGCTACAGTCAGGAACTCTTCCAGTGGAGAAGTGAGATAGATCTCCGCTCATGTCCAGAGAACAAGGTGTCAGCATCTGCATTGCCTCCTCTTGCACACAGGCATGGCTCTAGATATTTCCTTATGCACAATACCAGCCCACTCATTTTTCACAGTACTTTTTGTAGGGAGGAAAAAAAAAAAAAAAAAAAAAAAAAAAAAAAAGGTGGTTGATGCCCCATGCCTGCCAGTGTTTAAGAGGTGTCTGAACAATGCCCTTAATAGTATGCTTTAACTTCTGGTCAGCCCTGAAGTGGTCGTGCAGTTGGACTAGATGATAGTTGTAGGTCCCTTTGAACTGGACTATTCTAGTCTATTCCCCGAGACTTTTTTCTTGAGAACTGGAAAGCAGTGTGATTACTGAAGAAGCTACGAGTAAAGCCCTGTACGCTTGCTACTGGGCATCAGGCTCAACTCTTTTAAATACAGTCTTTATCCAAGCAAGTTCAATGCTCCAAATATTCCTGTAATCCCTCAGAAAGCTTGATGCGACTCTTCCTTTTACGTAGTATATTTCTCATTCTGTCCAGTGAAGTTAGAAAGTTAATCAATAATGTGACTTTTTGATTAGGGCAATGTTGCAGTTTTCTTGGTGCTATCATTCTTTTGCACTAGAATAATTTAAACAGGTGCCAGCTCAACCCTAGACTATTTGTAAGGATGATGAGTTTGCAAACCAGGGACAAAGATGTTTCTTTAATGGCAAGTGCATGACAGTCTTACGCTTATTTAAAATTAGTTCTGCCGATGACAAAAATTGAGAGTTAGAATCATAGAATATCTCAAGTTGGAACGGACCCATAAGGATCGTCGAGTCCCACCCCTTGCTCCTCACAGGACTACCTAAAACTAAACCAGATGACTAAGAGCATCGTCCAGATGCTTCTTGAACTCTGACAGGCTTGGTGCCGTGACCACTTCCCTGGGGAGCCTGTTTCGGTGACCGACCACCCTCTCATTGAAGAACCTTTTGCTAATGTCCAATCTGAACTTCCCCTGACACAGCTTTATTCCATTTCCTCATGTCCTATCGCTGGTTACTGCTCGAGTTACCTAGATGAACACAGGTGTTCATCATACAGGCTGAAGCGCTAAATCCCAACTGTCCTTGCTCCTTCCGCAATCCACTTTTCCAGGTCATTTCTAGAGCTGATGCCAGTTTGCCCTCTTCCCTTGAACTCTCCCTGTACGTGTATTCCAGGTACACAAGAGCTTTTGCTCCATTGCTAAATCCAAAAGGAACTCTGCTTTCCACAACAATTATTGTATCAGTCAAAGAAGTAAATTTGTATTTCTGTAAATGCCCAGTCATGCCAATAAGGTCTATGGCCTATGGTATTGAACACAGTGCAAATACAGACTAAAACAGAAAAAAAGAAGCAAGTTCAAACAAGGTGAGGCGCATTTCAATTATATGTTCTTAATGCTTATATGGTAAGAGGAGCTTACCACGTAAATTACACCGCCCTAGCATCCCTTACATGTCAACTGAGTAGGCGTAAGGAAGTTGGTGGGAGGCTAATACAATGTAAGAACATGAAGAAGTCTCATATATGCCAGTTTGCACACCACCTCCATATCTGGCCCTTAGCATATTGTCATATGACTTTAATAGCCCAGATAAATCATTTCCTGAACCTGAATTCACCAAACTCCTACGCTGGCTATATTAATGGATGCAATTAAACATTTAAAAAGGCACTTGAATTTTTACTTAAAAGAAGGAAAAGCACAACCAAAAAAAACCCCTAAAAAACCCCACACCCAACACACTGCCAGAAACGAAACCCAGTATTTTGCTGCAGAGTGAACAGCAATGGTAACAGCACTGATCCATTTGCATTAAAAATGAGTTGTCAATTCATTGAGAAAATAAATTCAGCATAGTGAACTACTATACAAGATAAGAACATGAACTTTTAAAGAAACAAGCATGCATGTTCTGACAAGTGCTGTCTGCCCTTTGTAAGTCTGCACTTGTGTGGATCTCACGAAGTACAAAAGAGAGTTTGCGTCTGCTCCCATCCTTTCTGGGAACAGAGCAAATCTACCCTATTCTTTTCAGGTACAAGGTGAGGCCATGTTCCTGAAACAATCCATTAAGAAGTAACTTCAAGATACCCCCTGACAAGCGTGCCGGGCAACTACAATGCACAACATCACGCATAGAGCTCTAATAATAGGAAGACACAGAAATGCCCCCCCTATTGACAAATACACAAAGCAGAACACAGTCTTGAGCCGTAGTTCAACTGTTTTGTAAAACAGGTGAAACTTTTTTAAGCAAGCAAAGTCTTTAGTAAAGAACCAATTTGGTTTTAGAAAAAATGCAATGCTGTCACGGTACAAATGAAACATCAGTAATCTATCAGCTTAGTCTACAGTTGCTATATCAAACGAAAACCAGAGTGCCATGGCCCCTTCTCAAACCTTAGAGGATAATTATTCAGAAAAATGTCACTAATGCCACGCTTCACTGAAACCATTCAAGTGTTGTGCAGTGACAGCCCAATAGTTTTTCTTCCACTGGTGTGCACTTGATTTGACTCATGTTTCGGTTCAGACGTGCAATTTCCACAATAGCAGCATGCATGCATTTAGTCATTTGCTTTCCTGAGCTTTGTGCAGTGACTGCTCAATGACCATTTCTATTTGCTTCTGCAGGACAAACTAGTGCTGCCCTCAAAATAATACGAGGACATTTACCCAGCTCCTGCCCTCACCAGACTACCACCCCTCCAACAGCTGGTCTCTCTGAAAATGAAAACCCAGCACAGTTCAGAGAATTAGTCACTAGAGGGCACTTACAGAATCCAGAAGACTGAGAATACGCTTGGTATCAGACGGCTACAGTCCTATTAAACAGTTTAAAGAGTCCAAATGATGAGTTTTGCATTTACTTCCTAACCAGCTTCTGCGACCAACACTTTAAGATACAGAACCAGGGAAATAATTACATTTCAGAAGATCTTTATCACCTTCTGTTTTTCCAGCAACTGAATGAAAGAAGGCTGAGGAAAAGCTCTCCTCTGAGGCAACACACATGCTAGGCTACGTTGACCACACACTTCTGGACAAATGGTGAACAGAAGCGTTAACTGCAGGCATGTAAGATATTTACCATGCAAGATATTAGTACTAAGTGTCACTGTTGGGTGCAGCTTCAGGGAAAGAGCTGCAGGAACACACAAAGCAGTGTGGCAAACTCACTGAAGTACAGTATTTCGTTTCACTGCAATGCCTCAAGTGGACTATGCATTTCACAACAGACAAGGATGTGATTATGCCCCAAAGACCCTGCAGTTTTTTTCTGGATGTGACAAATCACAGAAAGGTGACCAGTAGTATGTCAGGAAAGCAGGAGTGAGAATCCTGGGTGCAGGAACTTGCAGTCACCCAGAGCAGGCACAGGCTACATATATTTTAGAACTAAACTCCATTTTCATTTAAAGACAGCACATAGAGATTGCTGTCATCCCCGCTATGCTACCTGAACAGCTCAATTCCTTGCCTCTCACATTAATTGTGAGCTGCAGCTTCCAGCCAGTAGATCTTGTCATTAGTAACATCAAAGTTTTCTTGGCTACTGGGTGTCTTATTTCTGTGAATCAGTACACTTCCGACCTTCTGTTGGAGAAGGAAAGCAGAACTCATGTGATGATTGAGTTTTGGAAAACCTCAAATCACTGCTTTTGTGAAGGCCAAGTGCAGGGCAGCACAAGGAAGGGCCAAGCCACTGCTGTACCGAGGGCTGACGGGAAGAGGTGGTCAGGTGAGGCACCATGCAGAGGGCAGGCTGCAGCACCCAGCTGCCAGCAAGCATGGCGAGTGGTGGCTCCGGCAGGTCCGTCACACAGCATCACCCTTGGTGGGAGAGGTGGCGAAGGGTACCAAAGCGGAGCTGCACCGGGCCGTGTCCTCTAGCAGCTGCAGCAGTGGCGGCTTGGGCTGGCTCAGCAGCGCCCAGAGAGAGACAGAGTACTCGGAGCTCATGCAAAGAAAAGGAGCATGGCACCGAGTGGTATGTGGTGGGCACTGCAAGAAGACCGGAGGTGCGCCTGCCTCTTGCTAAGCATTTGTTAAAACTTTGGTTTATAAATTGGCTCTGTACCTTGTGTAAATTGACTTTGGAAGCCTATGGGAAGTACTGCCCCACTTCCCTGTGTTTACCACAGGGGAAATGAGAAACCACCGGGTCCCTGGGGCTAATTACTTTCTTCAAAACCCAGCATTGCTCTATGTTTCTGACTCAGTGCAGCGTTCAATTTTCTGCTGAGATTGTATCTATATCGCATTACAGGATGAGTTGCAATAGCACTCAATGTTAATTGCAGTGCACAGACTGCTCCCTTCTCTCCTTTATACCAGTTATCAAGAAAAACCAGAAAGTCTACTTGTGCTGTTTTTAATTTAGCCTCTTGCATCCGTACAGAGTGCCTGTCAGACAGGAGAGGCAGGGGCTGTCATCCCCTTTCTGCCTAAAAGTGTCTAGCAACAAGGCAGAGACTATAGGGATGTCTACGTGCCATCCCAAACAATCAGTTACCTGATGGAGACAGACAGACATTGGGGTGCGGTGTAAACAGATACAGACAGGTGCTTTAATATTCCTGGATGGCCCCAAAGCCACTCCGACAGCCTTCCTTGCCTCTCACATCCACCGAGGCAGAGAAAAGGGCAGAGATGAAGTAACAGAAAAAGGACACCACTATGCCACTCTCAGAGCTGGGCTGTCTCTTTCAGGGCCTCTGTCTGTCTAGAACACCAAAGTAACCCTCACAGCACCCCAGTACAGCCATGAGCAGACTTCTGCAGAGCGCAGAAACAAGCAGGGGCTGTGCATCCTGATTTGACAAGTGTCTATGGTTCAGCAAATTCTCCTACGGGAACTAAATTTGAGAACATTTGCTGGGCGATGAGTACAATTTACCTTTCCCTGGAGCATGGTCAAAGGGATAAGGGTTTTTAGCATCTTATCCTTATTTTGTTTCCCTCCTAAATGTCCATCTCTGACAGCGGTATGCCAGCACCCCACCATGTCGGAAACAGACATTTATATGATACAAGTCATTCGCTACCCCATCATCTCCCACGCCCCTTCTGTCACTAGCAACCAGGACTTCTGTCTCTTTCAAGTGTTAACCAGCACTGGTAACTGCCACTTGCTCTGCGTCATACCGACACAGGGGAACGATACGGACTCGTATAGTGCTCCACACTTTCCATGCAGTGTATGAATAGCATTTGAAGAAAATTGATGAATCGTTACACTGGAAAACAATGCCTGTGGGACTAGCATGGAGGCCTCTTTTAGTGAGATCTTTCAAACGCAACCTGCTACTAAAACAACAGGGAGGCAGCCATACTCGATCAGATAGCAGTCCTGTTTCCACCAGGGGCTATTGGTGGACACTTGGTTGCTGCTATTCACAAGCCTGCTTTTTGCTTCTACTGGTCTAAATAGACTAGGCACCTTGGTATTCAATTTGTTGAGTGTTTTCAGGTAAGTCAAAGTGCTGTAAGTATCTCCTTTCTTCTGACTTCTTACCCTTTGGTTAAAGGCCCTTTCCCTGGTTTGGCAGATCATTCTCAAGACATTTTCTACTCTCCCCCATCAGCAGTAAAGAAACACCTCTGACTGGAGTCCAGCCTGCAACATGAGGACATGAGGTTTGCAGCCTGGACTTGCTCTGGGGTTATCCTGCATTTTCTTAGGAAACAAGTGGAGGGAAGAGGGGGGGGGGGGGGGGGGGGGGGGGGGGGAGAAAAAGAGGAACAGAACATTCTGTCAAATAAACATTTGCTAACACTCTTGAGCAAGAGAAATGGAAGAGGTAGCAACCCAGATTAACTATCTGCTAGGGCAAATACACAGTACGCAAAGGTTCCCTGTACACTGTTTGTATGGCATTTTTGCGTTGAGCCTGATACACTGATATATTAATTGACCTGTCCAACAAGAGCCATGACCTCTGGATACAAAATTGCAGGTCAGGCCTCAAAGTAATCTAATTAATCTCCTGCCTGGTAGAATAAAAACAGGCTTGCTGTTAGTTTGACTTGTCTACTTTTTTTTTCTTTTTTTTTTTCTCCCCCCTCTCCCATGAGAAATAAGTGATTTCTGCAGGTACACAGTTACTCAGTTTCTCAGTGATATTATCAGCTCTTTGGGTGTAGGAGTAGCAGAGCTTGCCAAGAATCCATGGATTTGATTCTATATGAAAGTTTAGTGCAACTTCTAGATAAGGTTTCTGTCCAAAGACCGAACATGTAGGAATCAGTAAATGAGTAACTGGTTCCTCTCTTCTGAGGCTCAGCTACACAGAAGCATTCCCCAGGAAGGGGTCTGATCACAGCCCTGGAATACATTACCCAGCAGGGAGTATTTTCCCTTCTAGGCCTGGTACAGATGAAAATCACACTGGAGCCTGAGTCTAGCTCTGGGATCCACAACTGAAAGATAGCATTGAAAAACTCAGGGTGAAGAATGGCAGAAATGATTGATGAGCTGGAAAACATTTTGCAATAATCTAATTAAAGAATTCTATCTGTTGAATTCCTGAATAAGACACAGAGCAAGGGCTTCTAAAGCAGCTGGTCCAACCAAGGGCTGAAAATTAAAGCTAAACAAATTCAAATTACAAGTAAAATACATGTTTTTCAGAGCTGGAAGCGATCAACCATTGCAATAAGCTACCGAGGCAAGCAGAAGACATGCATGTTTCTGCATTACATTACATACATGCATTAGTCAAACAGAGATCACTGGAGGAAGAGAGAACATAGTTGGAAGATGTTTTTGCTATATGACAGCTCAGTCCATGTGCCTAACGGTCCTTGAGCCTAACGGTCCTTTGCAGCTATAAGGAAGAGAGTTTTGCACGTATCTCGCCAATCGCTTCTCAAAGACAGTAGGGACAGAGCTAGATCACATCTACTCCATGCTAAGCCAATTTACCATCTCTTGCAAAGTCAAAAAAAATCTCTTTCTGAGGCCTTATGGTCAGAGAGAAGGACATGATAACCTGAAACCAACTTCTTCAAGCAGACCGTATTCTCCTGGCTCTCCTTTTCACATTGGCCAAAGATGCTGGACAACCTTCCTGTGCCCAAGTGACAAATGTTTCCAACCTCCTCCCTGCTCGCCCGCCCCCTCCCCCCTTTTTTTTTTTAATTAAAAATCCAAGTACACTAGAAGACTTGCTTATGTGATCAGGCTACATGGAGATAATAAAATGGGAGAACTTTTTGATCAAAACTAAAGTGGACATCCTAAGATACTGGAATATGGGCTCACTTAAATGTCAAGTATCAAATAAATGTCTTCACCATGTGATACAGAGATCAGATTTCATAGCTGAAGAACAGCCATAAAGGACAGAGGTGAAAATTAATATTTGAGATTTATACAACATAAAGTAGATTTTTGTTGCTATCTTTTGTTTCTGGGCAAGTCGGATAGGAGAGAAACAGATTTGATACAAGTGTCTTCCCATAGATTAACTTGTTACCTACCTTTGCACAGCCTCTCAAGCCACCCACTTGTCTAAGGAGAAATGTTGCTGCCAAATCTAGTCCATGAGCCTCAGACAGGCCCTGCCCTTTACTTTCCATGGATGATGGTAACAATAATGCCTGAACACCCAGCTCACAGGTAGAGGAGCACACAGTCTTATAATAATATTGGTTCTGGGAGCTTCATGCATACTACACATTCTCCCCAACAGAAGAAATGACCAGGGCTAGTCTACCCATCAGCTTTAAAGCATACTGGACCACACTGAGTCTGGACATCCCCTCAGAATTACCTTCCCTTGAGAATTTCAACAGGGCAGAAACATGTAGACTCTTTTAAGACCTTCTGTACTGTCAATAAAAGGAAAGGAAACAACCTATTTTAACTTGCAGAGTCAGTGCTCGTGACCTTTTGCAACACCGCTTTAATTTAAAATCAAACCTTTCCACAAAGCCAAAAGAGACTCACTCTCTCCTCTATTCTAATATGTCCTGAGATTATGTGATCAGACCAATGCACAGAATTCCTTCCATGGGAGCAAAGCAGATCTATCCAGCAGCAGCATTTTCACCATTACATGCTGGTCTAACCTCACTGCAGAAGTTTGTCCCGGTGAGCACGTTGCATCCTTTTCAGTCCTCCATTCTAGGGTTTCAGGTTTCCCTGTGTTTTCTGTTGCAACAGCATTTCTAACGCCCTGTCCTCCACCTGTTTAATAACAGCAGCACTGCTGTGGATAGGTGTGTTTTTTACCATTACTGATCTTGCAGCTAAAACAACAATCTGTGTAGTAGTAGTTCTGTACAGGAAGAGGGAGCTAGAATTCTGATGTGCTTTTATTACATACATCGTTCGCAGAATTGCCGAGTTGGACAGCTGGCACAGGCAAACGTCACATCTCTACGATGTTCTCATAAAACACACGCATCTTAGATTGTCTCTGCTTGTCATACCAAATGGATCTTCAGCCAGATCATCATCATCTTTGTTATTCTTTACTAAAATGGAATTTGCTTCCCTTTGCAGTTCTGTATAAACCCACCAGCACTTGGACGCTGCCTAGGTTTCCGCATTCCTCGATGGATACTTAGAAGTGAAATACACCCGACTGGAAAGAAAGGTTTCTTCACGTATTTGTTAGCTCAGCCACAGCTACAAACTCCTGACAGGAGACTTCCAAGAAAGGAGGAGCTGGGAAGGGATGTTTTATTAAATGGACCGTCCACATTCAGAGTTTGTCCTCAGAAATACCCAACTGTCACTGCCTTCATGTCAGCTAAAGTGTACGTCAGAACAGCTGCTTACCTCTGTTTTGTACAGAGCGTGCACCTATGTAGCAACACACACATTACATAATAGTAAGTCAAACTAAAAGGAGTCAGATTGCTAAATCCATCCACTGTGTGGATGAGATTTTTACTTCCATCACCTGGTAATTTAATTGCTCAGTTAGCTCCACCTGAATGCCTTTGCCGAGGTAGAGGAATGTTCCCTTGCAGGTCACGGTAAATCAGAAGACAGGAGGCAAGTAAGCAATGCGAAGGTAAATGATTCCTCTGCAGCAAACCAAGTATGTCGTCCAGTTGTATTTCCTCTCGTGTTCTGCTCCTTGCACTAGTGTTTCAGGGACAGAACAGGCACCGGACCAATAAAAGACCATAAAACTCCGGTCAAAAGCCAGTATCCTAGGAGGCCTCCCCTACGTGATTTAACCCCCAAACTTTCTTAGCCGATTCAAACCTAGCTTGGACATTTCTTTTTGCATTTCTGAAATGACATAATATGCCTAATTTGGGTAACAGGGTAATCTCCTTGTCGAGGAGGACTTTGAAACATCTGCTGCATCACTGAACACTATACTATTGCTTTCCTTTAGCCAAGAGGCAAGTGGAAAAGATGCCGTTAAAGTGGCACTTACTGATCATCCTGGAGCAGAGCGGGCCTGACTGTGGGTCTGTGGATGTGACTCTTGTGCATCAGCAGACCATAACGCAGAGGGTTTCGACTGCAATGAACATGGCCTGTAGGTAGGTACAACTTGATGGACTTTGTAACTTTAGACTTTATGAGACTTAATGAGACTTTAGACTTAATGAGAAAGTAATTACTCTTCTGCTGCAGAAGCAACTCTTCAGTGTACTGCAGGCACCTAGATCACAAGAAACTAACTGTATCACAGCATTCAAAGAAATCAAAGAACATGCAGTTACCACAGAAATCTGTATTTGTAATAGATTGGCTACCGTGTAGGAAGGGCCTGGCTCTGAATAAATGCATTTGACACACAATTCCGTTCTAAACAGTTCTTGCCCTGCACTCTACACCCGAGCACCTGCTTCTGCCTACCCATAAATCCAGCACTGCTGATCCAATCCACGACCAGAAAATCTGACTCATTCATCCCTTCCTCTGCATAGGTACCGGCCCTTGCCCTCTTTCCCTCACAGCCTGGAAGTGACTTAAAGCATTTTCTGGATAGTGGCTTTCCCAGACTCCTATCAGACTCACACCGATCGCAGGCTACACCGCAAGAAAAAGTACCAAATAAGACAGATACTCACAAGTTTGGACAAAATAATTGGCATTCCCTGTGCTGCCTTTGGGGCCTAATTTTAAACAATATTAGTAAGCACACTTTCTCCGCGTGTTTTTTTAAGGCATTATTCCTTCCAAAGTAAATCATTACTGTATGCCCTGCTGTGAAATACAACCCTAACCTGCACATAATTTATCTGTGTATTGTCTGGGTCTAAGTTAGTCTCTTTCCTGTCTCTCCCCCACCTATAGTTCTCCAACACCAGTTTTACTAACAATCCTCACTGGAGACAGGAAATAAATTTTCATTCATTAAACCAGCATGAGCAAAGATCAGGAAAACATGTCAGAATAAATAAGAATTCTTCAGGGTACAGAACCTTACAGAAAATCAAGGGGCCAAGAGGTGCACAGAGGGCTCATTATTGCAGCAAACTACGCATACCTTAATCATGCCCTCTTTCATCTGGTGGGTTGCACCAGAACACAAAATGAAGCTACAGTGGTCAAGTTCATAGCACTCTCCCTCTGCCCATGTCAAAACCTGAGTGCTTCTGTACAATTAATGAAATCGTGTTGTTTTATTCATTATTTACAAGTTAGACAGGGTGCAAAAATTTCTATTAAAAAGAATTTTAAATTGCTTAGGGAGATAGGAGAGTCTCTATCACTGGAGACTTTTAAGATCATCTGCCAGGATGCTTGAGAGCAGGTTAGGGTTATTAGATCCTGCCTTGGGAGATGAAATAGAGGAACTCTGTGACCTTGCAAGGTCTCTTCTAGCTTTTCCTGGAACGATTCAATGAAAATGGCCTGGAAAAGCAGCAAACTAAAAACTGGTAGAAGAGACACTTCTGGTCTGTGTTCAGCTGTGGAAGCAAAAAAAGCCAAAAAGAGGTTCAAGAAGTCTACATCTAGCAAAGTGACGGAAGAGAAAAGAGTTTACAATTGAAGTCAAAGACAGCGAGTGCTAAAAGGAAAAACATCCCCTGCTACATGATCCCTGTTTAAGGCCTTCTCATGAACACCATCATTAAATCCCTACCCACATTATCATTTTAAATAGCTCCTTCAAAACTCCATCTGTGAACTTCCCCCTGGTAGTGCTCCTTGCAATCATCACGAGAGCTCACATTAAGTCATTCCGCAATGCGCCTTTCCTAAATTCCTCCCTGAAGCCAGCTATAAAACACGTAGAGGTGAAACAGAATTTACTCGGTGATTACTGACCCCCTTTTGCTTTTACTTAGGATGCAGTGTCTCCTGAATTCTTGGTCATTAGAAATCATCAGCCTGTTGATTCTGCAAGTACTCACCGTGCTAGAAAATCCTGTTTCTGGCTCATGCCATGCAAAGTCTGACTGGATGTTACTTTGACCTGAAAAACAAGAAACAAGGTAGGTTGGTAGCCAAACCTTGGGCTAGCCAAACCTGTGGCAGGAAAAGATGCAACTCCAGCGATCAGAAATTATATTTAAAATGCATCTTTTCTTGGTCAGATCCTTCAAAAAAGGTGAATTTAATTAGAAAACACTTGTCCCAAATGTGGTATCAACAATGTTGGAAACTCAAGATTAATGGAAGCCAGAAAGCAGCAACTATACATAACCAGCTTGGGAAACAGATAACGGAAGTAAAAGGCACTGAGGAAGCAGGGAAAACAAACAAACAACCCCTTCCCCCCCAAACAACCCCACCTTCCAGCAGACAATCAGAAATGTTTAAATACTTTAGGATAAAAACAAATATAACAATCTATAAAAACACCTGTAATAATCAGATTGTCCATTACTACATGCATAGGGTAAAAAAACCTGCCAACAGTAATACAGAAAAGGTAGATATTTCTCATAGTTATTTCTGCTCTGGACTGCAAGACGATGCATATCATATCATAGCTTAAAACCAACAACTCTGACTGATATTTAAAATAGTACCAAAGGGGAGGTATTAGTGAATCAGCACCCCAGAGCCCTACAAGATATCTGAAGATCTGATTGCTGACACTGAGTTTCTGCAAGTCATTGAAAAATAAGTAAGCTCCGTAGGTCAGAGAGAAAGCTAATCTCTAGAAGTATAAACAGGACAATCCAGGAGTAGAGCTCCAAACCAGTCCAAAAGCGGGAGAAGGAACTCCCTTTTTGCAGAAGGAGGGAGGGCATTCCAAAAGCAAGCAGCTGCCACCTAAGCACTACCTGGCAGACCACCCATCACGCTCTCGCCAAACCGCTCAGCTTCCCAGGAAGCCACAGGCACCAACATTTTCATCAAAGGCCTTAATAAGAAATGCTGAGGGTTCTGCATTTGGTCAAAGATGCTCCACAACCACTGACTGATCAGAGCACCTATGTCAAAGGTGGCCAAGCTTTGTTCATGGATGAACACTGAGCAGGGAGGACGTTGGGCTGTAAAACAAGGTTCAGTACCAGTGCAGTAGGGTACTGGGACAAAATAATCTCTCAAGAATTTGGAGACAACAGCCAGGAAATAGCTAAAATACCTCTAAGTCTGCACCACGGAAAACTGTATACTAAAAAATAGGGATACTTTCAAGAGTCATGAAGAATTTGGGAAGTCTTGCAAGAAGGAGAGATGAAGAGACAAAACCCCACAACTTACGGTATCTCACTAGAACTTCTCTGCTAGTAAATAAAATGCTGTGATGTCAATAGTGACAGAACTCCAAGTAAAAGCAATTTTAATTTAAAAACATTTGGATTAAGGAAACAATTGTAACAATGTATTTGGGACACAATCAGAAAACTGCATTTAAGATGGTAAATTTGCCTTTTTACTTCACCTGACTTACAGAAAAATCTGCAGAACATTTCAGTATAAAGAGAACATTCTGGAAGAGCTTGATGATTGTTACTTTACATATGAAAAGTGTTTCTATTCCATTCTTTGAGATTTTATCATGCAAATCACGCAGAAGTGGGCGACTGAACATTCCAAAAGGCTTAACACAACTTTTACCATGTTTGCTTAGGCAAATATTCTGATACCTGTCACCAGTTCAAATTTAATCTTGTCCCAGGGTTAGAAAACAGGTCACGGTACGTTATGTTTGCCATTTCGTTGCGAAACTTCAGTGCATTTTCATACCAAGGACACATGAAACAATTTCCAGGCCAGCTGACTTCACTGGTACCACAGTTTCCTCTCGACTGCTACAGGATTCCCACATACTTGTCTTTTTTTGAAGAACACAAGCACTGAAGAATAATGTAGTCCTTTAATTGTTTACAGTACCTAGGAATGATTTCTCTGACCGAGCCTGAAAGAAGTGCCGAGTTTTAATTTCACCATTACACGCAAACCTGAACCGGAGCATGGTAGAAAGTCCCACAGTTCTGGCATTTGAGATCTAATAGCATCCTTGGGTTTCTTCCATGTTGCAAGCTCATCAGATTTCAAGCACATTTCCATGTTTACAGAGCAGTTGAGCTGACCCAACACAAATGGATAGGTGGAAAGCCACAGGAAACCGAAGCACTACCAATTACCTGCAATTGAAAACCATTTCTCAGAGAGACAATACAAGATGCTGATGAAAGGCAGATATTCACTTTTGGAACCGTGTGCTGGCTGGCGAGTTAAAAGCTTTCACTTCAGGCTGCAGCCATCGCCAGCTGACCTGCTGCTGGCTAAGAGTGATTCAAGCATGAACGGCGCTGACGCCCCTGCGCTCCCGGTTCTGCAGCTCGTGACTCATGCTCGCACTCCCCGCTCCCGGGCAGGCACCCCAGGGCCTCCCCTTGGAGCTCCAATACGTGCTGCTCCACAGTACCTCTCCTTGCATTCAAAGCAACCCCATGCCCAGAGCGCCTTGGGAAATCTCAGTTTCAGCAATAACAAAGAAGAGCGAGGAAGCATTAGCAAAAATATCTTCTACTTTGGATCCAGAGGAGTGGAGCGCATCTGCTGACTAATAGTGGGGACTGGACGGGAAGGGAAGGCAGCTGGCATCTCTGTGAGGGAGGAGACACATTCCTGAGTGATGCTGTGGGCAGTACAGGAAAAGCTGTCATCTTCAACAGCAGTGCATTGCCTGTCAGGGATCTGACACCCACTGCTTCCACAGCACCAAACACTCCTTTCCCTCCTGGCTAAAATGCATGTTAAATATGATGAGCCTGCAACACTAAAGAGGAGTTAAACTACAGCTAGAGCTCTCTTTTTGGCTAAAAGTATTAAATACAAATGGAAAAATTGATAGTATTTGCGAAGCCCTGAAAAGGAAAACCCAGGATACTTAAGTCCATTTGTAATAAAGTAACCTTCTGTGAAAAATAAATGCAAATGGACCTGATGCTGCCCTTCCCGAGACCCACACACACTGCCCAGAGAGCAGAAAGCAGTTTTTGTAAAACATGACGAGGATTCACACATGTTCACATGCTCACTGGCACCTCAGCCCTCTGCTAACAGAGGAGGACAACAGAAGTGCAACCTCCCAGGAAAAGGCATGCACATGCACAAGGATGGGACACAGCAGTTCTGACACTTTTTGATTAAATTTCCCGAAGAAACTTTTACATGGTGAGGATTTGTGGATCTCTTCAGGCTTTCTGCAGTCAAAGGCTTGCAAATTCCCAGGAGCAGAATCTCCCAATGCTATCAACAACCGCGAAGAAGGTTCAGATTTTTTTGATTCTCTTCCTTGCACATGACCAGCCAAGACTACTCCATCTTATCGACCTGCTTATGACCAAAATTTCTCATCAGCTGCTAGTCAAGTGCTCCGCAAGTCTCCAAACACCACATATCTTTCACCTCGTGCCTTTACTACATGCATCCTCGCCACAAAGCGCAAAGTGACTCATAGTCTGCCCGTACAGATCATGGCCTAGACAGCTGCTGATCAGGATGTGAAGGTATCAGCCACATCCTGAAAATGGAAAGGGCCACAAGGTAGGATGGACAGAATGGCACTGACAGACCTGCGAGTCAGAACACAAGGGAGAAATGAAAGGTGTTGCTGACAGCATGAGGATCCTGGAGATTAACAAGGAGCCTAATTGCTAGACACGTACAGAATGGTGAATCAAGGCAAAACCCCTCCGCAGCAGAGGCTGTACCATTCTCTCAGCACACCTTTCCGAGCACAGAGTCTCACCGTGGTGTATTTGTGCCGCTGTTGGGGCCAGTGTGAACAGCTTTTGAAGAACGCCATGCAGGAAGAAGGCTTCAGGGAGTCTTTTGCGATTATTAGTTATGTTAGAACAGACTGGACCTTTGTGTCTCTGTCAACTTTTTGAGTTAACGCCATGGGTCACCAGCCAGAAAACCCAACATGAAATGCAGTCTGGTGTTTTGTTAATAATATACTCTGTGTTTGTTCATGCTCTTTAATCACACTTTTTTTTTTTTTTTCCCCTCTGTGGAACATCCTGTCTCTCTGGCCTAAACCAGTTCGTAGGTAAAGATGCTTTGGACTGAATCCAGACTACCCATGGATATTTTTGTCTTGCTCTGGAAACCCCATGTCAATTTAAAACCAATCAGTAGAGTTTGTATTGCTGTATTTTCCTGAAGAATAAAAGGAACATGCTTATAAGACATATGAACAGATAGCTCTGTGCCTCCCCCACTCCCCAAGAGGAAACCCTTCGCCTCTCCAAAGACAGGAGAAAACTGAAGGGGAAAGGCTAGCAACACAGATGCATTTGTTAAGACTCACTGCTCATAAGAAACTATTCATCTGTTGCTACTGCTATGTTTCTTATACATCAGCAAATGTGGTTAACTGTTTATTTTTCTGTATTTTCATGCTAAGGTCATAGCGTTAATGTTTCATCCTAAAGTGCTGGGGTTTCCTGGTTTTGTGCAGAAGGTTTTGGTTATTTGGGCATGTTAAACTAATCTGAAAAACTTGTATTGTGTTGCTACTTCCAAGTATCAGGAAGCCACCAAAGACGGCTCCAAGTCACTTACGCTGTTATGAGCTGAACATACTATAAGTAAACTTACCACTAAACTGCTCACACCACAGATTCATGGATAACTTTCACAAAAATTCTGGGTTCTACCACTGCTGCCTCCTGAACCATGCATAACCCAGAGAGTATGCACAATGCCCACTGGCGAAGGGAATATTCCAACAGCAACAATTCCTCTTTCAAGCCCCATCTAGCTGATTCATGCTTTCACAAGTTGGATAACAGGTTTTTATTCAGTCACTTTGATTTCTACCATGTTGCTCAAAGTTTACAGAGCGCCTCAATGCTTCTCCCTCTGCCCCAGTTGTGTAATACCCAACGGATAAATTATTGAAACTGTGTCAGCTTACGGGGGGCGGGGGGGGGACGGACGACGGACACACAAAGAAAAAAGCCAACACAGCAACAAAAAACCTCAAGTTTTCCAGATCCCAAAAATAAGAACAAACTGCGTAATTCAAAAGCTATACTAACGTGGAGTTATATTTTATACTAAGAGCCAGTAAATAAATGTATTGGACAAATGCCATTTCAAATGAAATGAACATATTCTTTGTAACAAACAAATACTGTAGCGTAAAGGAACCAGGACTGACCGTCAGGAATTTACAATAGAACACCTTACAGGGACTTTTTAATTCGTCTGAAGAGACCTATTCTGAAACTAAGCAGATAAATGAATCAATAATTAGCAAACTTACTGCAAAATCTTCTATCCATTCCAAGACTAAGTGCTGTCATTTGGAATGTTTAGCCATGTTCCCCACATACAAGCAAGCATTTGATTCCTGTCTTACAGGCAATACTCAGGTTACTCTTCACTGTGGAACAGGTACAAAAGTGTCCTTACTATTAACTCTCATGTTGGACATTAGCCATGAAATGACATAGCTACTTACTGCTGGAGATCCACTATTAAACAGGATTTGTGGTTTTAATCTTTCATCATAAAATAAGATTAAATCTGCACCTTTCTAGAAGCATGAGCACATAATCCTAATAAGAGACTACTTATCCTACACAAAAATAACTGAATGTTTGAGTACCGACTTTCTGAGCAACAAATTCTGTTCTTCTGGTTGGGGACACTATTTCTTAGACATCTTTTAAAAAGCTAACGCTAATTAACACACACAGTATATCCAGTAAGAATGCTGGTGCTCGAATTCTGGGGCAAAAATGAGAAGGGATCTGCCAACTGCACTGCAGTGCTCCTAAGGACATTTGTGTCACTAAATATGCAAATGACATGGGTATTTTATATATCCCAAAATTTTGCATTTAGGATGAATATGAATGAAACTATTATTTGGAGCCACTGGGATCACTGCGAATGAATGCCATTCTAATTGACATGACTGGATGTGACTCTGAGACAAACTCTCGTTACCTCTGTGTGCACGTGTATTTGCAAACCGATCTCCTGAAGCACATTAACTACAAGGCGTTTCTAACGCACATAGTTTGCTGCAGAGAGGCATGTACTAGAACTGGCTATTAAGACTGGGCATCTTTCCTGACCGCCTAATTTTGTTCCGCTGATGCTGCACTTGTGTCAGTTTGATTTTGCAAACTGACTTTTACCTGGCCTGCCCTTGCAGGAAAAGGATGCTCTTTTGACCAATGAGGAAATATCTAATACACACCGTGCAGCTTGTTAGGCTGCCATTTTAGTAGACAGCAGAGTTTACTGACCTATCCAAGAAAGCAGCTCTGTGAGCAGCAGAAGTAGTGGAACCCAGATATAAGTGGATTTTGCGGCTCCTGCCCGATTTACAGTTCTCCGCTGTCCTCAGCTCATGCCAGTAAAATTATCTTCTGCGTCCTGTCACAACAGACTCCTGTGAAATAACACACTGGCTGCCACACTTGCTCAGAGAAACCAGCTGACAAAGTGTGGAGAGTCAAACTTGACAAGGTTAGGCTCAAGAGTTTTCTTGCACAACAGCTCCCTAATTTCTGAAATGTATATGAAAATAATTATATCTAAGACTACATTTCTTCCCAATCTGCTAAAAATCGTCATAGATGGGATTGTACTCATCCTCACCAAATGCTCAAACGCCCATCTAAAAAGCAATTTTGAGGAACGAGAAACATGAAATTCTGACTTCAAAATCTCTCGCTTTGTCATTAACCCTATTTCCCAAGTAATGCTCATAACACAGAAATTAAATAGAACTAAGTATTACACCTTAATCACTAATATTTCAATTTATTTGAAGGCAATATTAGGACATATAAAAATATTAAATAGGTGGTCTGAGAACTCAGGACTTTTTATTCAAGGGAATACTATTTATTGAGAAAAAAATAAATTTACCTCACACAACTTTGAGTTCTCATTTCCAGTTAAAAGTCTTCTCCCTGTTAACAAGAGAAAATGGAAACTAACATCTCCCCATCCCCCCTTGGTACCCTATCATTTCATTTCATTAAAACTCAGGTAGCATTCACATCTCTGGACACCTTTGGAGGGTAAAAGACCTGTATAAAAGGCCACTCCCAAAAACTCAATGTTTCCCTTAAAGCCTAAGTTACAGTTACAGATCTGGCAGTCTGTGTCTCAGTTTTAAGTCTTTTTACAGCCTATATGGTAGATACCATCCATCCTAAGCCTATATGCCTGCAGCTGCTGTGAAAATTTCATGACAGTAAAGCCATCTGAAGAAATAACAGCACAATACTCTTGTCTGTAAGGCATAGTTTGGGCTTGCATGAAACCTCCTGTACCATGTTTAAATTGCTGTTCTTTTTTAGAACTGCAGGAGACAGAACAAGGAAATGGCTTTGTTAACACTTCCACAAAAAGCAAAGTAGAGATCCTTGGGGCAGCACAGAGCAGCTGTTTCTGGTGAGAAGCAGGATATACACGTAGATGACTGAATTGCTGAAGACTGGGGAGAAGGCAGGAGTGAAAATAAATGTTAAATGTCACAGGCTGAAAAACATCTGGGCTTGTACATACCTTCTCTCCTCTCCAGGAGGAGAGGTGCAGGAGAGGACAGTCCCTGTCTTTCATTTCCTCCCCTCCTCTCCACAGTTCTGCCATCCAAACCCCCCTTCCCCTGTCCCAATAGCTGCCCTTTCCCTCCAGCAACTCTGTGCTTCCGCGAGATTCTTGTGCGGCGCAAGACATTTGTCCAGCTCTTCTCCTGACTTAATGTTTTCAGGTTCCAAAAGGTTTCTGCAACTTCACTTTAAAAGCAACACACACTTCAAACTTCTACAGAGCTAACTTTTGTAAGCAACAAAACTTGTCTGACAGGTGGATCTTGAAAAAGAAAATTCTTGGGATTTAAATCTGGAGAAGACCAATGTGATACTCTGCTGTGATCTGACACCACAGAGACCTAAAGTTTACACAGTCATTAATGAAGGCAAAGAGGGAGTGTGAGCTGGATGAAATCCTCAGGAAGAAGCCCAGACAGTGTTAACAAATTTCAAATGACAGAATAATCACCTCACAGTAAGAAGCACTAGTGATAAATCATCTTCATTTTTCAAATACTGTGCTTTCAATAATTTTTTAGAACTACCAAATGAAATGCTTTTCTTCAAGGAAAGGCTTTTGGGGTTTTGTGGTTGGTTGGGTTTTGTCTTCACACACACACACACACACACACACACACGTATTTTCAATCTTTGATCCTGATGTTTTACACATAGTTTTCCTGGAAAAGTTGGAGACAATCCAAAAGTTCAGCAGTAATGCTATAGTGTATCGAAAAAATACCTGGAGTCAGTCCTACAAAACTCTTTATTTGGAGAAGCACAAAAGCATTTAAAAAATACCAGCTTTAACACTCTCCTACTTGAGGTAGGTCTGGTCAGCTCAGTTGGTTAGAGCGTGGTGCCGCCAACGCCAAGGTCACCGGTTCAATCCCTGCTCACTGCAGGGGGGTTGGGCTCTATGATCTCTCAAGGTCCCTTCCAACCCAAAGCATTCATTCTATGAGATAGGTCTAAACAAACCAATGCCAGTGTTTTGTTTCAAGTCTGAAAACTTAGGGTTGGATGAACTCCAGAAGGACTGAGAATTTAAACTGGCAGGAAGAATCATAAATTTTGCTTCTGGAAAAAGGAGCTGTGTTTTGCTTGCCAACAGGACACCAATAAACCTTCCCAAGAGGGAAGGAGCTGAACAACAGTTTTTAAGCCATCCATCTGCACAATCTTCCATTAAATTTTGAGAAGTTAAAATAATCTTTTGGAGACGAAAGACTAAAGCAGAGAAAGTATATCTGTGGAACAAATAGGGAAAGAACACATGAGCAAAAACACTGACCATAGTGCTGCACACACACAGATGGACAATCCCACACAGCATTCAGGTAACACCTGGCAGGAACTGCAAAGAGCCTATTCCCCCAAAGGCACAAAAGGACAAAACTTTTTCAACATCTCCATGTGAGACGACTCCTCTCTGACATTCCAGCCCCTAAAATCAATTCACTCTTTTTTTTTTTTTTTCTTTTCCTTCCCTCCCCCCCCCAACTTTAGAAAACATTTTCTGTTTAGAGAGAGTTACCCAGAAATAAAGCAATACAGGCAGGAAAGCCTGTAAGGTGTAGTATTAGGAACAAGCCTTGGAAACATCTGGAAAAAAAATCAGTGCAACTACAGTGACAAAATAAAACAGAGGCAGAAAGTGAGGCAAATACGCATGGGTAAATTTGTTGCGTGACAATACATAAAAAAGCAAGATACCGCTCCGCCTGGTTTCATTGCTGCTGCTAGACAGTTAGCTTCTCCATTATTTCAAGTGTGGTAAAAACAGCTGCTGTGGCAGCTCATTTGCATAAACTTAAAAAACTTTTAAGTGACTGGAACGGAAGAAGCATCAATTAGCATCTGGCATTCATTGGCAATACCAACTCCCCCCATAATCCTTCATCCGGACAAGCAAAGGCGCGGTAGGATTTCCATGCCCAGCCCCGATCAAAATTCTACTTCAGGAATTAATCAGCTTGCTACAAAGAAAAACACGCAGGAGTGGCTTTGTCCTGTCCTTTTGTGCTTCCAGTAAAGGCAGCCCTAGGCTGTAACATTCACTGCTAGGAGTCAGACAGCTCAAAGAGTTCAGCTGTTTAGACTCCTTTTCTCTTTGAACAACATAGTGGTCCACTTTGAGCCACAGAGCAGAAGTAATAGGTATTATGCTTTGTAGATACTATAATATTTTTGCACAGTCCACTTTTAATATACCTATCAAAAAACCCATCGAGTTACAATCCAACAAGTCCATCTGAAAGATTCACTAGCAGGCAGCAAGAAAAAATTAGGAGAGCTCAGCATAGCAGTGATCCTGGTGGCAAGCGTGAGAAAGCAACGAACCTTGAAGAAAATGAATTTCAATGGAGCTTAGTAATTTAAGAGTGCTGTCTGACCTAGAGCTCTTGAAGCTCATCCTCATTCAAGTGGAGCCTCACAAAACGGAAGATATAAGAACTTTGGCAGGTCTACGTCACAAGAATTTGAAGAGATCTGCAAGACAACTCCTAGGCAGCTTACAGGTGCCCATCTGACAAAGACCTGATGTACAATGCTGTTATGAACACGAAGGTACAACAGTTTAATGAACACTGGACTGAGAATACATCATTGCACAGTGGGTTATAAAAAAATTCATGTGTGACTAACGGGAACTCATTTACATTGGGTGGTGCTGGAAGAATAAACAGAGGAGCAATATGTTTGAAAAACGGGGGAAGTGTCAGTTTTAAAGCCCTTAATTTTTCTCACAGAGAAGGGCAAGCTTGCCTTGCCAGGCTAGGGACTTGGCAGATCAAAGTACAGGACATTTAGAAGTCCCCCCTAGAAAACAGCTTGAGAAATACATGCTTGTGAAAACCATCCAGGGGACAGTCTTGGAGAAAAAGAAAGTGGATCCAAGAAGGGAGTCCAAAACAGTTAACGCAGACTTTCCCATTTACAGAATGGCAGGGCTCAGCAGTCAGCTGTGTACATACCACCTATTTTGTTGGGTTTTTTGACATTTTCCCTGAAATATTCTAATATTGCATATATGACAGAAGTAATGAATTTCAAGGATCACCCAAAGCGAGGGCTGTCTGTAGCTAGAGCTCAATGGGAGAGATGGCACGATATGCAGACATCATTGATCCGTAACTCCCTTAATTTTTTAAGATAAGGATTGCCTGCACAGATCCATTTCACTAAGAAATATTGCAAAGATACCTTAGCAGAAACATCTGCAGAGAGACTACCAGCATACTAATTAGATACGTGCACCAAATGGATTGAGAACTAAAGCAAGCAGAAAACCTGCAGACAATACTGAAGTATCCCTCACCTATATGAACACCACTTCAAATATCTTTTTTCCACTTGATATGAAAACAATAACAAAAGCAAGCTAAGATACTCCACAAGACAACTCTCTGACTGAATAGACTGAGAATATACAGGTGCTGTAGAGAGGAAAAGGCTCTCTGGGGACCAAGGGATGGGTACAACGCAGATCATCATGCAGCTTTTTTTTGCACAAGATCAATATTCTTTGAAAGCAACAGTATTCCAAATGTAGAGTTGATCCAGTCTGACTATCAATTACAGGAAGTCCGAAGAGACTGGCATCTGCATTCTAGCACAGTCGAGAGGAGAAAGTAAAGTTCCTTATAAATGCAAGTGCATTAAACATCCATTAAACATGTACCATCTTTACTGACATGTAATCTGTTTAAAAGCATTCTACTTATCAATTTGCTCTAAAATAAAAAAGCCCACAATAAATAAAGTAGGGCAGCAGATTTCTCAGATGGGCAGAACTACCATTAAAATGAATGTATTTCCAGACTGTCTCTTTCTACTTGTAATGTTTACTTACGCATACAGTAGACAGTATTTTAAAGGCAGGACAAAAAGTTCTCATGGACTATATCTGGAAATACACAAGGCCGGTGTTAGTGCATCAGTAATAGCCAGGTCTTCTTCAGCAGGATGCTATGTAGGCTCCAACATATTGACAGATCATCACAAGGCACAGCTGAAGGCTGGTATGGGCTGGTGAGCCTGGAACAAGGGAACAGGCTACTTACATCTGAGTTGGACAAACAATAAGTTCAGGTAAATTTATAGCATTTTAGAACTCGTGGTTTTATCCACACTGAGAAGCCTACCTCAGCTAGGAATGCAGAGTCATGGCAGTGCTATGACATCAAGGAAACGAGTTTGAAGAACGACTCCTGTTTGTACAAGGAACACATCTCAGCAATTCCACTCTGGAATGGCTATAGCAGTAAAAAATATGAGGCCACATCCAACCACTCCCACCAACACCCGTGGCAAAGCTTTGAAGACTTCGGTATTGCAAATCAATTTCCTATGCTGCAAACAAAATACTTCTGAAAGGGCTCTGACCATGGGCAATCCTCAGCAGCCCTGCTGCATCCAGGACACTTCCAGGGACCAAGCCACACACTACGTGTATTTCTGCTTAGACTTGGGTCTTGCCCAATAAAAGGCCTGGCTTTCTTCCACTGCAGCTCTATTAGCATTGCCAGAGAAGAGAATTTATGCAGAGAGAGAAGGGACTGGCGTTCCTTCGACAATAGAGCCAATTGTCTCAGGCTGCCACATTCAGTTAAATGTTTACTTTGTTGTTTCACAGCCTCAACAGGAAGTGAAAGGTCAGAGAGGCCCCACTGCAGAACAGAGATGTTGTCATTCATTTATTCACCTCGAGCCAAGATTCCAGTGGGAGACTACTGCTTTCCATTTTTTTTTCCCCCTCTTCCTCCAGGAGACGGGCACCAGGTAGTAAATTAAGACTCCAGCAATTCTTCCAGCCCGGTTTCATACCCCAGAAGAAACGTTAGAAGTCTGAGAGTATTCTATAATCAAGATCCTGAAAGAGGAATGCTGCCAGGATTTATTCACCAAGACTGGTTAATGGAGAAAGATTAATCTCCTGAGACTACCCTTGAAGGCCAGCCTTTTTGGCACACTTGAAAATGAGAGCTATAGCAAAGACAGAGCCGTAAGTGCGCAGAGCTTCCTGCGACGCAAAACTTCTCTCCACTTGAAATGGTGAAGACCCTACTCAAACTCAGAGTCCTTCAGAAGCTGCATTTGCCAGCACGGAAGTAAAATAAGACCAACCATTTAATAGAAATAAGACTGTTGTTCTTGGCTTGTTATGAATGGACAGCCTGGAGTTTTGCTCTCCGCTGATGAAGTATGAATTCACTTGGAGAGCCACTTGGCCACCTAATCTATTAAAAATAGCCAAAAACTTTCTTAACCTGTACGTACTTTCCTCCTCCTTGATTAAGAGGAGGAAAAAAACCACCGAGTTTAGCCAATGAAAACCTATCACAATAGTAGTCAAGCTATTATTTTCAAGAGGAATACGCACGGGTCAAATAAACATAATGTAATTTTCAGCTAATTGCAAATATGCTCTGAGCTCTTGAAGAAGTGGAGTATTTGGTCCTGGCACAAATGAGTCCTGCTCTGATGAAACTTTGACCGCATTGTTTCTGACGGTCCGAGCGGCCAGACGGTTATTGGGACACAGCCTTGGATGGGATGAGTCATTCCCCAGCAACACCTGTTTCTCTCCACTGACTACCGAGGAAACCGAGACAACCAGCTCCAAAGCAGAAGTCTATATTTGGACAGGCAAATCCTTCCTGCTGTTTCTTCCGGAGCACAGCATGCAGCTCACAGATTAATCAACAACTATAGGACCTGAAGAGACTGGCGTGACTGCAAAGTCAAGGAAATTTCATCTTCCTCAAAGACCATAACCTCAAAAACACAGTGAGACCTTTTCCAGCATACACAGGGGAATCCCAAATCTGGGCAGTTGCAGGGGTGGGGGGTGGGGGTGGGGGCAGTGACACACACAGCCCCACCACGGCTGACCGAGCAGACGTGTGTTAACCAAACCTTCCACCTTCTGAGCAGCTTGCACATGAAGTAAGCAGGACTTGTTCTCTAGCTGGTTAAAGGCATGGGAGCCCCCCATTCAAACTGGAGAGCAACCTGTGCACTCTTCTGAGATGGCAAGCATGTGTCCAACCCCCGGTCTCATTAAAGAGGCTGAAAAATCTATATTGACCTAAGGTGGCAGCAGGATTACACATCTGACTGGAAAAGCACAGATTTCTTGAAGACTGTCCAGTCTATAAACAGCCAGCCACATAACTCAGTGACGCACTGAAAATCCCTGGACACGACTCAAAAAATCTTCCTCACCAAGCTGACGGGAACATTCCTGGGCCAGCTATTCTGGCCACAAATACTCTCCTCATCACTGGATATGAGTTTCGTCATTCACAGCAACCTATGCCAGTAGACTCCTGACTCCTCTCGGTTACGAGGCAAAGCTCAGGTTTTTACAGATCAGACCTGATCAGCCAGACCGGGCTCTTCACTTCAAAATGGTCAAAAGTCTTCAAATAGTCTTCAAGTTCCCATATGACTGTGGGTATATTGTGACAAGTCAGCAGGATTTTCACTCCCAAGTCAATACTATTACGTGAGCAAAGAAAACATTTTCCTATACAAACTATCTTATATCCCAGACTATCCTATTCAAACAGCATTTTAAGCTATGTTTGGAGACTGAAACACCACCACTGATAACTCACAAATGGGTAATATGATACAGAGCGCTTTAACAATATTACTGTATTCCATTCTAATTCCACCGAATCACTCCATTTTACAAAGTGGGAAACTGAGATGCAAAACGGCTATTACTGTACTGCATTTGTAATTTCATATTACATAAAAAAGTACTGACCTCCTGCCACATAAATAATGCAAGCAGACTTAGAATTTATGTTTTGCTCATAGTGTCACTTAAGATCATGTACAACATGAAAGATATTTCCTTTTTCTTCAAAATGACTCAGAAAAGACCATGACACACAAAAAAAATTTGTCAGCAAGATTACTTGGAATATTGGACATCTGCCATGTTACTCAAGAATTACATGTATCTCAGTCTCTTGGCTAACACAGAATTTAAATAGGAACATTCACCGTCGTTTTTAGAACAGGGCACCATATTTTATTCTAAAAATCAGGACAAGCCCTCTGCTTTAGATACTCATGTGTACTTGTGTGTTTCATTTGGCTGACTGTAAATACAACTTTTCAGAGCTGAATCATTACAGCTTAATGACACCAAGTAAACGGTAATGACTCGCGCTCTCATGCAAACAAGTGGGCAAAAGTCAGCGAGAAGAGCCTCAGCGACAGAAATGAGCTGTGCTCCATTAGAACACTGCCCCTCATCTTTTGAACCTTCTCAGAGGGGAAATTTGAGAGCAGCAGCAGCAGCAGAACAGAAGAAACATCAAACATATTTTGTGAAGAGCCTGAAGAAACCCCACCTCTGTAGATGAGAGATCTCGTGCTCATCGCACAGTGCAGACCACATTAAAACGAAGAGTGTAGTGGGGACATTTCTTCTAGCCCTCTGTAACACTCAGCATAGCATTTCAGGCTGTGATACAAGGCCTCATTTAATACAGCACAGGTGTGTAACCTCGGCTCTGTTGTGCTGAGAAGACTGCTGTTAAGGTGTGAGAAAGCGTACAAGCTTAAAGCTATGCAAGATAAGAAAAAGTAAAATCATGGACAGAAGTGCAATCATCAAGACATGAATAACAGGCTAATGATTCAAGAAAAGAAATACTGACATGAAAAGGTAACACAAAGACAAAAAATTCTAACAAGAAAAAGAAAGCAAAAGAATTCCATGTTTTGTGCTGCTTCTACTCTCTGTGAGGTCCCAGTGCTCTGCAGATGTGCGAGTGCTCTTCTCCCTTGATTACAATTCACTGATACCCTATCACAGTCGGAGAAAAGTGCTGGCACGAAAACAAGTGCTACACGTCTTCTTTTACAGCCCTCCAGATGATTCATAAGCAATTATTTGAAAGTCATAGAAGTGTTCATCTACGGGGGTGAGTCAGAGAACTAGGAAGCTACTCGTATTCCAGACCATCTATGTGGATCTTACTGTCTTTCAGTAGGATTCCTATGAGACCAAAACTATTTCTAAGACCGATTGCTTTCTGACACAAGCTCTACTATCAGCTGATTAAAGAGACACTGTAAGAAGGAGAGGGGCGAGGCTCAGGGTACTGAGGACAAACACACACGCTGTTTCACTGGCCGTATTTACTTTTACACATGCATTACGAACATAATTCCAACAGCCTATTACCATGCAATTGAATGCAAATAACAGTTTGCTGATGTTATGACAGTAAATAAAAACCCCACACTGTCATGTTTCTAAGCATAAACAGTCAAAATTATTGATTACAAAGATCAACATTACGTACCATTTGGTAACACCTAGGAACGCATACGGCAAAGTATTTTTAAAACACTACCTATATCTGTAAAGGTCTTCCAGGCACCTTATGAGCTTGGTGTTTGTTTGTTTGTTTTCCTCAGGAACTTACCTGAGTACTAATAAAGGCATATCAGTGTCAAACTTCTTTCTGGGTACTAAGTACTGCTATAGATTGAACATCATCCAAACTGTACATAATTCATAGACGCATGCTACAGCCATTTTCTGCAATGCACACTCTAAGCAAGCTAAAAGTAAACTTCATCTCTCCAAGAGCTTTACTTCTGTTCAGTCCTAATGCCTGGTTCGTGATAGCATGTAGGTGGAATCTGGAAACAAAAGGCTGTTCCTCAGTCATGCCTACGCCATGGGCCGAGAAGTTAATTTCATTATTCATGCATTCCCAGAAGAGGCCACATGGACACAGGCATGACTATAAATCAGACTCTCTAGTAGTTTTCATATGGGGATTATTTCTTATCATCAGGAAGGGGAAGCTTTATCCATCTGTCAGAAACCGTCAAGGGGCCATCGGCCCCTGTTATTATGAAATCAGAGTAAAACTACTCATGAATGAATTTTGCTGATTGTAAAAAGATGGTTATGAACCACAGAGGAACAATGCAGTGCTCCAAATTCTGATGTTTGTGGGATCTAGGTTCATACTACACCAATACACACATAGCAAGCTTTTACTCATCTTTAGTAACCACAGCGTGATGGCAGTAAACTGTGATGCTCCTGATAAAACCCTGGTGTTTAACAACGTCAGCTAGCCATGTCTGGTTACACCTTTTGGCCTGAATCGCCAAAGAACGACTGTTTTAAAAAGTGGCTGCTACAATTACAGCTATATATGAGAGATTAGCAATGTCTTTGAAATGTAACTTCATACCCTCATAGGGATGTTTGCAGCTGAAGGCAAACTGAACTGAAAACAAGCATTGTGAGTTGGAGTACAAATTGTGACATAGAAAATACCAACCATCTTGTCAAGCAGCTCCTCAGACATGAAACAGATTCTAGAAAAGCTGTCTCTTAGCATCAGCGGTTTGCAGCTACCAATAGCCCAAAGCATAAGGCTCACAATCCATGAGCAGGAAAGAGAGCGTTTAGGTAGTTCCAACTCGCCGAGTCCTGCACACCACTGTGCGGTGCTAGAGACCGAGGCTGGCTTGGCCTTCGCTCCCAGATGACTCCGCAGCACTTGCAGTCAGGACTAGAACAGAGCCTATTCTAACCCACGCTGCCCTCAACTTAATACTTAAGAAACCCACACGATGCTTCACTCTGCACTGCCCATCACGCGAGCTCTGCGCCTCTGAACTCTGTACAGAAGGGCGACAGACAGCCTCAGACCATCTGCAGAAATTCAACAGAAAGAACTGCGAGGATATACAAGCAGCACGCGACGACACAAATTCTACCGTATCACCGCTTTTCTTCTGTGCGCGCAGGTCCAACAGCTCAGCCAGCTCTCCAAGCCGCCAGTTCACAGCCGTGCCACACCAATTCTGGCATGACGTTGGCAGAAGGGGTGGTAGGCACTGCCTGTTTAATCTACTTTACAGAGTACAGCTCCTGTGTATCTAACTACAGCCTTGGATTAAAGTTTTTAGGCTCTGCCCACTAATAATGGTTATTGGTTCGCTCTTCACAATGAAATCCACCGTTCCCAAAAAGCAGCCAGGAATTACACTGAGGTAGCAATAACCTGGAAACGTAGAGGCTGATTCTCAACTATCCACATAAAGTTCAAAGTCATTTCTTGCTAACCTTGCCTCTTTAAAAGCTTTCTAAACATCATTTAGCACTGTATTTTAAGTTGACCACAGGAAGCGCAAACAGGAAAGTCCAGGAGAAGCCTTGTCTACCCCTCAGGCACTTCCTGCACTAGTGACAAAAGCATAATGCAAAATTGCAAAGAAAATACTTCATGTTTAGATTATGCTTTTTCTTCCTTTTAGGCAAGAAATATTTGTTCATCAAAAATCGCAGTCTGGAAGCAACAATGCCCACCTCTGCATCACTGTGTCTGGCTAGACTCAGAGCTGCTGGGAGCAGTCTCGGATACCAAGTTTGGGAGTAAGCTCAGAGAACGAACCAAACCGAAGCCAAACTCTTAATTTTTCCTCCCACTCCTCAAGCAGAGTGGGTGCTTAATAGTCACTGGATCTGCTAGGCCACCCTTTGCTGAAAGGAAATTACCTATACTCCTCTGCACTAGCCTTGCAATCACTTAGCTGATGGAAGAAAAAGCTCAATGGTCCCTTTAAGGAGAAAGCATGATTCAAGCATTCCCATGTTAAAAACAGCCACTACAAACAATGGAAAAGGCCACAAATTGTTCCCCAGTTGCCACAGCTACACAATACCCCCAATCATAATTAGCAGTTAACAGTGAATTCTCTCTTCCTGCTCAGCCATCTAGGCAATAAAAGCAAGAATAGACACAAAAGACAAACATTCACACAAAATTTTTCACAAGTATTAATCTCTTTTATCCTTCCCGTGCTGTCTACAAGGTAGTCTAAAGGACCTTACCTTAAACTCATGGAGCAAAATCTGTAACAGTTAGGCTAAGTCTCAATGTGTGTTCGCGCCAGCCACCATTTGACCCTGCACTGAAGTGTTAGGCATGTGCTAGCAATGCATTTTCCATGCCCGCTTCATTTCCACAGACAGAAAAGGAATATGCGCGCCAGCAGGTAGACAGAGCACGCTCTATTTTAGGTACCTGACCTGGATGACTGGAGAAGCAGGATTTTGAAGTGTCTGCTCCTTAATCTGGACACAACATCTGATCTCTGCTGAGCATCAGAGATGCTTCTCTGCACAGTTCCCTTTCTCATGACGATTTGCGCTTGCCTACTCTCACTGAAATCTCTACATCCTAAGTAATCAGCACACCACTGTTCCGCACAGTTCGTGACAATCTTGAACAAGAAAAAACTAGAGAGCAAAGATTTGGTGTTCTTAACCATAAAGGTTATTGCATGTGTATTCACACGACTCACAAAGGAAGGGGGAGGGGAAAAAACCCACCACCACCAAAAAAACCCCCACACTGGACTCAGAGAAAGCTTCCATTTGTTTGGGAGAGGTTTTAGTGAAGACTTCGAGATGTTCTCACAGCTCATTGAAAAAACATCACACAGGTTTTCTCTTTAGGCAAACATGGAGTCTTAATAGTCTCTCTTTTCATGATGGTCGCTACCACACAGGTGGGATTCGTGTGCGTATTTCTGCTAGCTTTCTGGCGCTCAGTACCATCTGCAGAGCCTTCAATATTCCTTCCTCAAAAAATGCTAGTCATTTCGCCACAAGTCTTGCTATAGGGAGGGCTTTCCTGTAGCATAAGGAAACACTACCTAGGTGCAAACGCTTCAGCAATAAGCTATCAACTCTTCCATGTCACCACAGAAAGCAGAAGGCGAAGAATTTTTTCTTTTTTTTTTACAAGAGGATATTTTCTAGAAGGCCTAGATAGGGCGGGGCAGACTGCAGCAGGAGAATCTTACTTGTGCCCAGTGATTTCAGAGTGCAAGAGACAGATAATGTACATGAATCAGCAGTGCCTTGGGCTCCAGTTGTAACAGCATTTCTCTCCACATCAGGAGAAAGATCCTGTACTTGACAAGAGCTAAAATCAGGCAGAGAATGTAGCTTTCTAAATCACCTTCTAAACTGAAGGACTGCAAATCAAGGAGCTCAGTGAATTCGACTTCTTCAGCTAATAAGCACGCAACAAAAGACATGATGGGTCCTGGGGCAAGAAAAGGAGATAATCCCTCTAAAATGCCCATGGTCTTTCAGCTCCTTAGCAGCATCTTGGCAGCATCGATTCAAACCAAATCGGTTCCTCTAATCCATGCTAACATAGTTCTAAGGCCACATTCCTTCTGAAGGAAGCTTATCTTGCCTGACTTTTCACTAGTACCGGCAACCCATAGACATAGCCCAGATTGTCAATCTTCTCTCTACCCTCCCTTTTCACAAAGGCCTAACTCCACTGGCATTATTCCTCCAGGTGATGGATCCATGGTACTCTATTTGCAAATCCTTCCAGAGTCCCACTTTCTGCTGCAAGATGCTGAGAGCATCCATAACCTCATGACCAGACGACACCAGAAGTGACATCAGAACATGTGACCATGGCAGCATATCAACGATACAGGAATTAGTGCAGTTCTGCACACTGCAGTGCGGTTACTGTGCAGGATCATTGTGAAGATGGCAGCGCAGGTCTGCAGGCAAGTCTTGAACATCGATACATTCATAACGAATGTCTGCCACATCTGAAAAATCATAGAGTAACCTCAGTGAGTTTTACAAGCAGTGAAGCCCACCACTCCTGACTGAAAGGACCACACCAGTTAAATGTATTCGAGCTTATTAGCACAAACCCTTTTAGAAAGAATATTATATTACATCACATTATATCCCCCCCACTACAGAAGGTTCCAAACGATAGTTGCTTCTCTGAGAGATGATGTCTTCATTGTAACCTAGAGAAATATGCAAAGTACTTTACATAAGAATGCAGTAAAAACATCTTCCATTTGGAATATTTTTACATGCTAAGATCAAATTCAATTATGTCCTGGTGAAACTAAAAGTAAGGCTGTTTCTTTTTGCTTCAGAATAGGGAGCATTCCTCAGGATTTAACACGTTATGGTGCATGGAAGACATCTATCTCTCCCGAGTCTTGAAGCCTTTGAGATCTGCCACCTTGCATCGGCAAACTCAAGTGCTGGTAGCAAGCTTTAAAATAAATAAATAAATATCCTTTTAACAAGGTTTTAACTATGTCTAGAATCTGCTGTTGGGGATGCAGGACAAGCCCACACAACCTGGAGCCCAAGGTAGAAAAAGCGCTCTGCATGATATACTAGTTCTTTCAAAATCTGACTGAAAATCTGTAAACATTCAGTTTCACCATACCGAGAACTTGTATGGTAGCTAACTGGAATATACAAGAAAGTGAATATTCTTATAAATTAAAAGATTTGGAGGAATACAACATAGTATCATTCTCCTGCTTTCTCAGGCATGCCTTCCCATATGAGAATCCTATCTCTTAGCAAATACATACCCAGGTAATCGTTTTCCAGACGATGCAAGCATTCCTTACTACTACAGGCAACGTTCTGTTCCTGATGCTAGTGACTGAGAGACTCACGAAACACTTAAGTAGCTAGGGGAAAATAAGACATTAGAACTGCCTTTAACTGTTTGTCTTTGTTGGGCGATGCTATACCTATTTTGCATGCAGAAAAATGGAGATACTTGGGGACAAATGTGCCTCAGAGTGTGTGTGTTACACCTAAAGACAGA
The DNA here is from genome assembly GCF_030463565.1 of Pelecanus crispus. NCBI lineage: Eukaryota > Metazoa > Chordata > Aves > Pelecaniformes > Pelecanidae > Pelecanus > Pelecanus crispus. The sequence continues at coordinate 10,468,955 of NC_134657.1, read as the reverse complement.
TTCTTCCAGGTTGGTCCTTTCCCTTTCCATGCAGCCTACAGCACGGTGCATTACAGGTAACAGATACTGCTTCCTGTACACAAAGCCATGTAAAATGAGATTTCAGGAAATAATGGATTTTTTTAATCCACAAAATAAATCACACCCCCCCCGCCCCCAACTGGTTTTCTGTTTAAGACTCATAGACTGCCTGCAGGTACTGCTGTGCTCTCTCTGCCTCCGGGAAAGGAGATAAATCTTATCAAGAAGTAATTAGAACATGGAGCAAACTATACTGTCAGCTGAGCCAATGCAGGTATACCCTGTTACAGTTCCCTTGCTTACCACTGCTTACTTGCTAAATAAACTGACCCAATGAGTCAGTCATTGCAACGAAATGATGTAATGCGTAAAAATTCTGAACTAGTAACCTCCAATATTCTTTGAACACTCAGGAATAACCCCGGCATTAGTCAGGGAGCAGCAAGTACAAGCTGCCACTGCCTTGGTGAGTCATGAACAAAAGAGACTTGGCATCTCTCACAGCTTTGTGTAACCCTCCTCCTCATGTTCTTCCACTACAAGCCAATGTTTCCCAAACTGGGCACATAGTGACGCTGGCTACATCCCTACTACATCCCTTCAATGACTCATCCAAGTGTGCCCCAACTGACTAGTACTCCATGATCTGTGCTCCTCTGTGTTTATGTACATCTATCCATTAAAACAGATGTGTTTCTGTGTTGGATCTTTATCCAGCTAACCTTCACCTGGAGATAATTCGAGTGTCTAAGTTAAGCAGTCTAGTCTTATGCTTCCTGTAGGTGTTTTGCATCAACAGAATTAATTTCCAATCCCTCATTAAATCTACCGAATTACAAACAGCACTCTTCCAATTATGCAGTCTTCACTGGCTTTGTCAGTCCTTCTGTCAACAGGCAAAATTCAAAACCTACCGTCCTGGGAGATGTTTCTGAAAGGTTCTCCTTCAAGCAGTAGGCACTGTAGATGAACACCAGGCCTACTCAAAATGTCTGGATATTTGTCAAGGCCAAACATCCACCCGATTGTCTCCTACAGGTCCTTCCCTGCAGGAATTGCCAACTGAACCTTTTGAAAGCTTCTAATTCACTTAAAATAAGCACTAAGCACAGTCTAGAGACATCTGCCAGTGTCTAGGAAGGCAGGGCCTCTAGAAATGCAGGATGCATGCTACAGTTACACAATATTAATAGTTTTAAGAAACATAAGGCAGGATCACCTGTTGCATTTAATTGCAGACCAGAATGGATTCAGTCAATGTTTAGATGAATGTATCACTGGTAAGCTCTAAAAAAGGGGGGCTGTCAGTTTGTTTGGCTTAGGCTTTGGGTTTGGGGTTTTTTTTGGTGGGTTTGTTTGTTTGTTTGTTTGTTTAAATAAAGTCAGAACTGGTTCAGGAGTTGAGCATTAGAGAGTTAACATCTGCAAAAGCGACAAGAATGCCAGCTAGAACAGATGTTTACTTCCTGCCAATGCAGCACTCTTCAAGTTGGTATTCGTCTCAGTCACTACAGATATTAGATCTCAATGGACACGCGTAAGAATTTATAGCTATTAAAGTTACAATTAATTCAATAAAACGTCCTCTCTCTACACAAAACACAAAAGCAAAGGTTTACTCTACCACCCTTCCTGGTTTTCTGATGCTATATTTCTCCGCATGGATCACTAAGACAACAAAAAGACTGAAACTGCAGCGATCCCCTAACAGTCCCAGCAGGCAAGTTTATGCAAGGTAACTCTGTGCGAGAAGCGCTTATGAAAAAAGCAGAACAGAGAAGAACATGAAGTGTATCATCAAGGCAAACAGAACCCTTGGCTATGCGATCTGCAATTCAAACAGCTGATGCTTGGCAAAATGAACTCCCTTGTTTCCTCCCAAATCCACATGGTAGCTGCTGGCATTCCGTAAGAATTTCCCATTATGCTTTGTGATACTGTAATGTACCTGGATGCACTGCAGAGGGAATGTCCCTCTCTGTGTCTAGGAACTACAGCTGCTCTCTTGTACTAACATACACCAATGCTACTAGTCATACTTTACTTACGATAATTGGCTTCACATACATCACTTTGTAATCATTCACCGAAGATGCACAGGACAATGAAAGCAGAAATGGGAAATGCATTATGCCATGCAGGAATCTAGTAAAGAACTGAAATGCCATTTCCTAAAGGATATTTAGAGAACCTTTACTGTGAAAGCAGAAGCTGAAGCTGCTTCTACCACTGCTTCAAAACCACAAATGTTAGGAAAGAACTGTTAATCCTATCCCTAGCTTCTTTCTTTCCCATTACTCTTCCCATCCAGCCCCAGCTCTAAACTGAATGTAAGAATTCAAGGTATATTGCAGAGGGCCAGCGACTCCAGTTCATAGTTAGTCTGACAAAATCAGGAAAGCCTTCTCTGCTCCCAAGAATGCTCCACTTTTCTTCCCCATACAAAACATCAAAAGATTTTAGCTTCTAATTACTAAAAATTTAACTCAAAATTGCAAATCACTTTCATAAAAGATGCCTGCCAGAAAACACCTTAGTATTTGCTGATTTCTAACAAACATTTATCTACTTATTTTTAAGGCTAAATACTCAAAAGCTGGCAAGGCCAGGATGCAAGGCAAGCTACGCTGTTTTACCTGCCAGCTCCAGTAAGCCCAGAGAGTTACCTTCTCAGCAACACAGGCCCAGATCTCTAAAATCTGAGGTGAAAAGAAAAGGAATTAGCACGTTCAATGAAGAAAAAGAATCTGCTGTTATCTATGCAGCTGGGAATTTGTGTGTATTTGTACAGCAGACCTGGGTTAATGCTTCTCTAGCCTCTACAGTTTACACAGTTAAATCAGAGCGGTAAATAAGCTTAAATGAAAAAAGAACAAATATTAACGGGTAAAAATCTCAGACCCCCAGCAAGCAGTTTCTTACACTGCTGAATAAAGTACCCTCACTAACTGCATGTGCTCTTTACACAAGCGGTTCCCAATATCCTCTGAGTCACACCAGTGAGGCTGCAGCTTCTGCACGGCCCTGATATCTGGTGTTTGTGACAAGGCTGTGGGAGCAGAGTAACGAGGGAGAAGGGCAAACAGCTGAGCAATGAATTCCCCTCTGATCAGTACACACTGGGCTATATGCATCACCTCCCACCTCAGACAGACACAGGAGCGTCTGAGAACTCGAGGCTCTCCATCACTGGAGACTGATCATCTCCAATTTTTGCTTTGTATTTGCGTAAATCTATTTCTCTTCCTCACCAGCAGCTTTGTGGACTTCCATTTTATTATCCTTAAGGATGCAGATAGTTAGCCTGGCAATGTTTCAGCTTTGTAAAAGTCAGCTTGGGACCTTTGTGCTGCTGGTCCCTGATGGGCATGAGAGCATTTTAGAAAAGGTTGGAGGAGGCAGATACTAAAAAGTATACCTCGCCTTGCCAACTTTCAACAAAACAACAGATGACACATTAACCTCACACTGACTATTCCTGACAGAACTTCTCTGTTCCCTTAGTCTCTTTGGTCAGTAAGAAGCAGAAATGGTTTGTCCCCAGAACCACTGGTGGCTCAGTAAGCATTCCAGCTTTCTCTCTCAGCATTCCAAGCAGAGGAATCAGCCACAAAGGGTTTTTTCCTTTTCCTCTGATTAACACACACACACACAAAAGTTTACACATGGCAAACGCTGCACATATTTTGGTATTGCTTAAGAAACATCTGGGTTAGGCAAGCAGAGGCCAGAGCGATGGAAATCGCCTTACTGGTTCTATGAAAGACTAACTACAAAAGAGGCCACGAGGTAAGGACAATATTTCTGAAGTTAACACATTCATCACAGCAAGGAGAAGCTGCAAAGCAAACTTGAGCTGCCTGCTGTGACAACTCCAGAGGTTGTATGCCAAGCCCAATGCAAAAAACTGCTCTCACTTCCTAAGAGCACCACAACGAACAATGGCAGTCATTGCATAAGCACAGAAAGAGGTAGTCTCTCCATTGCTGGTAGCAATAAAGGAGTAGATATTCTGGACCAAAAAAAAGGATCCGTCTAATTCTGTGTCTTGCCTAAGGGAGTTGCCAATACTAACTTCCTTAAAGCAGGAGGTAAAAAAAAAAAAAAAAAAAGCCCTACAGATAAGAGCTTTTCTCACAGAGAACGAGCTAACCTGGTTATCAAGTTTCCTTTGTGTAATGCCCGGTCACTTTGAGCCAAAAAGGCCAACAAACACCCACCGAACTCTAAGTGATCCTCCTGGCTCCAATGCCTCTCTCTGATGGGGAAAAATCACCAAGACTTGTGCCGGAGCCTCTTAAAGGTCCAGCTCCCACTTCATAACCTTCGCAAATGTCTGAGCTAGTAGTTTTACGACTGGGGAAAATTAATCCTTCAGCAAGGACAATCAGCAGCTGACCACAGGAGGGGACCGCTGGTGAGACAGGATCGATCATAGATGGAAATGCCAGGACTTAAGAAATTCTCTAATGTGGGTTTTAGATAACAGCCTCTCTCAACTTGCAGGCAAGACACAAGTGGGGTCAAATATGGCTCAGCAAGCTGCCCTCCTATCCACGAGGGCTTGCCTGTTCAGAAGGGAATTTCTCTAGGAACTCTGCTGACTAGTTATAATGGTGCTTTAAATACAAAGCACTGCCAAGAGCCTAGCCAGCTAAAACTAAGGATTGCTAGTCACATATAGTCTTTCTGGGCCTGGCATCCATCCTTTGCGAAGGACTGTGGGCAGACTGCTCAGCATTGCTACCAACACAATACACTTGTGGACTGTGCCCTCGGATACAACTGGCAGCTCCCAGGAGCCACAGTGAGGGCCCTCAGAAGGCTGGCAGTGCCCTGGGACTCATCTAAACCAAGTCTGCAGCAGCCTTGAAGAACACATGTGGCACGGTCTTTCTCGCTCAGTTATACACAGGTGAAGCACAATTGCATTTTCCCAAAAGCAGCACTGAAGGTGACACTTAGGCTCAGCTTTTCTCTCATTTCTGTTTTCTAGTCTAGTTTCTTCAGAGACAGCAGGCAGATCTAACATACTTAAGAGGAGGGCTAGCCTCTTCTGAATCCTATCCAACCTGAAATACTGGCTTTGTTGGCCAGAGGCCCAGGTGAGGCTGTAACTGTGACACTACATGCAGTACCTTTGCTTAACCTTTTCCCTCCCACATTGCCAGAACACATTTCAGATATTTTGACATCTTAGCAACAAAGACTATTTCATATACAGCTTTTTACTTCTCTTTCCAATTGAGCATGCCTAATGCACTGCTCTGCAGCAACAGCAACCAGTACAGTCCCCTCCAAACTCTGAGTCAGATGCTAGGCTGTGTCTTGCAAGCGTTCAGTCTCCCCAGCGTCCCCAGGGCCAGAGGCTGCTGCACCAAGCGCCTCCAGCCTGTCTCCGGGAGGGGCTCAGCAGCACCCTCACCTTTGGCCAACTGCTCGCTCTGTTCCACCCCTCCTGACTCAACCTCAAGAACAGCCAAGTGAGCAATGTCCTTTTCTCCCTGTTTGGTGCAAGTAAGAGTCTGTGTACTTCCACACACACAGAATCCAGGTTCTTTGCACAGACTTACTTTCAGACAGGGAATCCTGCAACTTCATGGTAACTTGAGATCTTTACAAACATTTCTCTAGTCAGCTGGCTGTGGCATGGCTAAAAAAAAATGTTAAACTAAGTGTTCAAACAAATTCCTGGGACATACTATCAGCAGCTGGGTCTGGCAGTTGTGAAACTCACTGTCTTTAAACACAGCAGTCATTCAGGAGTTTCTGTCCTTAGCTCCTTATTGGGGAAGACGATTTCTTCTGAAATTGTAAGAGGGCTTTAGTCACCATAAAAAAAAAAAAACCAAACCAAAACAAAAAAAACCACACAAAACAAAAACCCTTACATTAATACACGTAATTCCTCAGTCTAGCATTTCATAATTCCTCAGTCCAGCATTTTTAGAAGGGAACATTTCACAAGTTAATCGCTGTGTTGGTTTTAAGTATTGTGAAAGCAAACAATGCACATATATTCTGGGCAGGGTCATCTGGAAAAATGAAATTCAAGCAAGCTGGACAAAGGCACTCCTGAAGCTTTTTGTTTTCCTGTGCTTAGTACAAATTGGATCGTATGACAATTTAGGGTGGAAAAGACCTCCGGAGGTCTCTGGTCCAAACTCCTTCTCCAGGCAGGATCATCAGCCATTAGGTCAGACCAGGTTGCTCAGGGCTTTATTCAGTCTGGTCTTGAAACCCTCCAGGGACAAAGACTGCGCAATGCCTCCGAGCAACCTATTTCAATGCTGGACTGCTTCACTGTGAGGAAGCTCCCCCTTACACCCAGCTGCAGATGACAAAATGGTCATTTCAGCAACAAAATTTTTTCTTCTGACAGTTTCCTCCGTTAGTTTCCTAACTTTCATAGCGGCATACTCATCTTCTCAAACCCCTGCTCTCATCTGACTCCTGCTTGCCTCCTCACCCTTGACTTCTCACCTTCACCACACCATCCCCTACACTTAACAGCTTGCTGCTTTTTGCTTAGAAACCCTCCTGGGATTTCTTGCTCTTGTTCTCTCCTCGATTTACTCCTTAAATCTCCTCAGCTCTAGGGATGCCTGCAGGTCCCTGCAAAGAAAGATCCCACGTTACCTTTTCTGCTTGAATTCCTCGGTGCAAAATGAAGGATGCCCAGGACTTGTCCAGTCTGAGGGTAACTGCATCCACGAGCAGCACTGGAGTCTCTCTTTCCTCTCCTTGGCAGCATTCCTCAGGGTGTCACAACAAGTCTCTCATAAGCAGACACTGTGAGCAGCAGCTACCTTCTTTTCAGCTCCTGCCCTGGAGACTACTGGACAACTTCTACCATGAGGCAATACTATCATGACTCCTGTGGCATGTGCTAATTTCTGCAGACCTTGGGGCAGATAAGAGAGGTAGCCCAGCTGTGCAAGCCACCCCTGAAGGAATTGCAGGTGAATTCATAGTAACATATGGAAAATGCCAACAGACTGCTTCCCCACCCCCACCCAAGGGGAAAAGGATTTCAACTTTACAACAACAACAAAAAAGATTACAGACTGGGATATCCCAGCTACCTTAAACTGACTTCAGCAGTCAAGTCTTACTTTGGGTGACTCAGGGTTACGCAGCTATCAGGACAAATTATCAAGCCAACCCTTTCACTTTGACACCAAGAAATAATAAGACTCGTGACATTTCTTCCTGTTTGCTTGCTTGCCAAATAATAATGTTGGTATCTTCTTTACAAAATAAACACCAGCTACCAGAACCTGATGTACAAGCACGCTGCTCCAGCTTCTCTCAAGTACAGACAGCAATGGTACAGTTTAAATAATTTTCCAGAAACTGTAAATGCAAGTGATTAAAAACCATAACTTTTATGGCACAGAATATTCTTAGGCATCTCCATTTTAAAAGCAGCAAAGCGGCCTCTGAAAATGCCATATAGCAAAAATACCCTGGAGAATCACAGACATCCCGGAGCTCTGAGGCAAGATACAAAGCCCTGCTACCTAGTCTGGCCCAGCCACCCGGCCCTGAAGCGAATTACAGACCAATCAGCCTTACGGATACAGATAGAGACCTTGACTATTCATGCAACCCCGAAGAGGAAAAGGGAAAGCTTAAAATAATCTCTCTTATCTAGGCTGAGCCTAATGTATTCTACTGTCCATGGCAATTTCAAAGCATGTATTGAAGGGCACTAGGAAGCGTGTCAGCTATCACACAGCAATTCCTCAGCAAACAAACAGGTAGGGAAGGCGCTATCCCTGGGACATTTGCCAATATCCTTCTCCTCGAGCGCCCTGCGGTGGGGTTGCCTACTGCCGTGGTTTAGCCCCAGCCAGCAACTAAGCATCACGCAGCCGCTCGCTCACTCCCCCTACCCCGATGGGATGGGGGAGAGAATCGGAGGAGTAAGAGTGAGAAACCCACTCCTGGGTTGAGATATGAACAGTTTAATAATTGAAATAAAATAAAGTAAAATAATAATAATAATAATAACAATATCATAATAATAGTAATAATAATATACAAAGCAAGTGATGCCCAATGCAATTGCTCACCACCCGCCGACCGATACCCAGCCAGTTCCCGAGCAGCGATCGCTGCTCCCCGGCCAACCCCCCCAGTTTCTATACTAAGCATGACATCATATGGTATGGACTAGCCCTTTGGCCAGTTTGGATCAACTGTTCTGGCTGTGCCCCCTCCCAGTTTCTTGTGCACCTGGCAGAGCATGGGAAGCTGAAAAGTCCTTGACTAGCATAAGCAGTACTTAGCAACAACTAAAAACATCAGCGTGTTATCAACATTCTTCTCCTACTAAATCCAAAACACAGCACTGTGCCTGCTACTAGGAAGAAAATTAACTCTATCCCAGCCGAAACCAGGACACCTACTCAAGAACCATTTTATCCCCACCTGGCAATGTTTTCTAATGCTCTACTGTAAATTTTGTTTTACACCAAACATGATTTGTTTTATGTAATACATAACACCTTACTCAACTCCATCCCTGTGTGCTGCCTCTGACAGAACCCAGTAGCAAACATGGAAGCAAAACACGTTAGAAATGGGGCAGAGGAACCTTTGCCTTCTGTCCACCGTCCATTAGGGATTCAGCAGTCAGCTCTGGTGACGTGGCACAGATGACAGGCTGATGGCTGGCTACCTGCTCCAGGCCCTGCTCCTCCTTCCTTGGGCGCGGAGAGGCAGGGCACGCTGGAGTGGCCCTTCACAGGCACCACCAGCTCACCCTGCCCCGAAGGGGCACCTTTGCTGGTGACTCTGCTGGAACACAGGCTGCTTAAAGCCACCCGTTCCTCACACCGTCTGCTTGTTTTAAAATAACCCGTAACCAACTCATGCTATAGACTGATTTAAGAACCTCCAAGCCTTAAAACGTAAAGCATACCCTCCAACAACTCCCGGAAAAATGCCCGGAAAACAAACTACAAAGCCTGGAAACAGCTGCCGTGCTGACTGCTGCAACCTGCTAGCCGTGCTCCCGCTCAGCACTCAAGTAGTGGTCGGTGCTCCCACCACAGCCAACAGAACAGCATCCTAAGCTACAGGACTTCAAACTAATGAGATGGCTGCTCCCACTAACACAAGCATATGCTTTTATTCCTCAGCAATCTCTTTTTACACTGAAAATGCTTGAAGGAGCTGAATAAAACAGTAAATGAATTAATCTTCCTTCCCTCCAACCAGTAACGCAGTAATCAAAAAACAACGATGACTGTTGCCATTTGTCAGAGAAATTTCTGTAAAAGGAAAGCCGTGTAAGTACATGAAAACTAAGTACATTGACTCAGTAGGAACTGTGGCAACATTTCAAAGTCGTTAGAGCATGGTGCTAATAACGCCAAGTTCACAGGTTCAATCCCTGCTTACTGCAGGGGGGTTGGGCTCGATGATCTCTCAAGGTCCCTTCCAACCCAAAGCATTCTATGATTCTATGTAACCATTGCAGAGAAAGTAACTCCTATGGCCTCTGCTTGCTTTAGGAAGCAGAGGAGCTTCAGTGCAGATAACACAAGCTAACGCATCTAGGGAAAATCAACATAAGCCAGGCCTACACAACGCTGAACCCAGAACTGCCAGCTGCAACTCAGAAAAGAGACCAAGTCATGCACAACAGCCCTCCACAACCAGCAGCTCAAATTGGGGCAGCTGCAAAAAACAAACAACAAAAAGTAGAAGGATACGGCCAATCAGACAGAGTACGCGTCCTACGCGTGGCTCTGGTCTCTGCACCGAGGGTGATGCGGGGGACAGGTGACTACAACGATGAAAGGAACAGGGGCTCATGAGGAGAGACCAATGGAGCTGGCATTTCCATCTAGAGGGGAGAAGGGTGCAGAGGACTGGAAAGATTACGATCCAGGTTAACAAAAGCCACAAAGGCAGTAAACAAGCTGAACGTGGAGCTCTCGCCACGTGTAGCTGTTTGCCAGAGCCTGTAATTTTAGAAGCGGGGGCTTCTGCGGAAACTAGCAGCAAATTGGGTTAGAGCAGATAAAAAACACTTCTTTACACTGTGAGCAGGGAACTCCCAGAGCCTGCTACCACCAGTGGCTGTGGAGACAGCCACGCTCAGGCAGGTTCAAAATGGGACAAGATAAATGCATGGAAAACTGATCTGCAACCAGAAGATAGAGCACCAGGCAGGGATGTAACCCGGGCACAACAGCTGTGGCTTCTGGGGGAGTGCAGGAGGACTGGACCACAAAACTGTCTGGGCTTGCAAGCTTTCCCCAAAGTCGCCTTTCCTATGGCTCCCACAGGAGTCTGACTACTGGCCTAGATGGACTGTTGGTCTGAGCCATCAGGGTATTTCTCATGTTATTTTTATCCCCCCTTCCCCCCCATCTCTCAGCTTTAGTTGGATCCACAGCCAAACAGAAGATTCAAATTCAGAACTTCAGTTTGTGCACAGTCTCGATATTCACGCACGCACACACAAGATCCTCGGTGGATGTTACTTTCATTACACATACTTCTGGATTATCTTTCTTTTCTCTTGAAATATGGGCCGTCTTTTGGGAGCCAGCCAGCTGACTTCAGGAGACAATGCTGCTGAACTGCTGTCAGCTGCTGCACTGGAACACAATACCATCTGACAAAGAAAACAATTCTTAATGTGTTTACCACAAATGTGCCAGAGGTTATCACCAGCGTTTGTTGTGTGTGGAAGACAAGCAAATAAGCAGACAAATGCTCTCATATACAGCGAGCAGCTTGGGAAAGGGCAAAACAACACATTTGCAGAGTACTGTGCACCACCCCTCCGCATGTGTGCATTTCTATATCTAAAGCTTATTTTCAAAGTTATAAAAAGAGGATTTAAGAGAAATCATTAACCCATCACCAGAAAACCCGTCCTCTACATAAGCCCAAAGTTCTCCATCAATATACAGACATCTTTCCCTATTAGAGCGAGGGGACACGAAAGTAACTTGGAGGTAAGGCCTGTATTACTCGAAATCATTTCACAGCAGAAGCTTCCTGAAGGCTTTACTTTGAAACTACTGCTTCCAGCAAGACCAGAAAACTTGGGAGATCACACCAGAATTAGAAAGCGCCTGCATGCCAAGTCTGAGATTGAGCCACATACCTTTCCTTCCCCAAAAGACTATTTTGAGAGCAGGCTTGGTTCAGCTTATTTACAGGTTTGCAGGTCATTTTTTAACTTGTCAAAACATATGCCAGGCATGTGTGCAGCAGCCAGATAACTTATCATTTAAGTAATTTCTGAAAACAACATGCAGAAACAAACGTTTAATACAGATGATTATCACTTATACTTTGATTTTGGCTTCATACTACTATCTTTGCATCACTGTATTTAATTACACTCCACATTTCCTTCATGATTCATCGTTGCATAACAAACTAGATAGCCACTTTATGGGTGTGTTGCAGGTTTGCACAATTAACTGAGTCTATTGGACTGGAAATGACGATTTGTATTAACTGAAAAGATCATGTGGCTGCATAGTTTGTGGGTGTTGGTTTATTAGGATGGAAAGTGCCAATTAGAGAAGGAGAAAACAAAGACAAACTCATTATGTTTTAAAGAGAAGTACCGATGACTTCCTGGAAACGTTAAAGTTTATCTGGGATAGGATTCCCAGTTACTAAATTACAAAGAAAATTATTCTTCCTATGTTGATGAGGATGTAGGAACAGCAAAGGAGGAAGCACAGGCGACGGAGGGAGAACAAAACACGTGGCGATCCAGGGACAGGCCGAGAAAAGAGTTTCCCTGCCAAGGCCACCTCTGCCCCCCAGCCCCTGCCCGGCGAAGTCTGCGCCTGCTGCAGGCCGGGCGCATCGGTCACGCAAACTGCGGCGGGCTGTACGGACTCACTGGGGACCAGCTTCTCCGCCCCGAGTGCGTAAAGACCCTCGGCAGATGCCGGGAGGAAGAGAAGATGTTTCCACACAGAAATGGTAGCTCCCAAACCTGCAGTGGCCCTGCGGAGGAAGGAAGAGAGTGCGGTCTCAAGACAGCAGCGACCTCTGGACTCGTGGATGCTGGGTTTTGGCCGTGCCGCAGGCCATGCAGGTGCAGCCTCACCACCCAGACCTCGCCCCAAACTCTACCCGTAGAGCTACTTCCAGCCACGCAACAGGAATATTGATTTCCTCCCCATACTTTAAGCTCAACAGCAAATTCTCTTTGACCATGCTTTACTTTTCACATCTACTTTCAATAGCTCCATCTCATGATTACCACAAATCTACACTAAAAATGTAAAACTCAAATGCCTCTGAACTGACTAAAAGTGATATATTTAACTATGGTACTCACACCATTTTGATTAACAATTAGGTGGTGATGCTTATGACAGAACAAACACCATGTAACTTAAGTAATTAAAATCAAAGATGTGCTAAAAACTCAAGCTATTTAGTTGCTCGAAAAAACTCCACCACCTTCTGGATTCATCGCTCAACTCAAGTGTGAAATATTTCCCATGAATTTTCTTCAATGTACCTAAAACCAATAAATTGCATAAATGAATTATCCCTTGTAAATTTCTTAAATTTGAACACAGAAGGGAATTCAATTCAGAGTTTGAAAAAGCACTTGCTATATTTCAATGTGATATATTAAAGGAGGATGAAGTATTTTTTTATTTTCTCTTTGGGGGGTGGGGGGGTGGAAAGCAGGGAAACACACAGAATCAGGTTATTCCCTTAATTTGTTTTTTCATAATTCTACCCATGATTATGTGAGGTGTGAAGACACTGAACAGCAGACCAAGACCCTCAAAAGGTCATGTTTCTCACTCCTAAAAGCAGATTATTATTCCTACAGCATTAATTAATTCTGGCTCACCTTGGAATCCTTCTCCCCGCCCCCCCAGACTTCACAGCAGAGCCAATACATGTAAAATACCAAGTGCACATCACTCTCATAATAATGTGAGTAATCATGTAGCTTATTTTAATGCAATTATGTGCAAAGGTATCTGTCTGTCAGGATTTCTACTGACTGCCAGTCAAAACATCCCCAGCTTTGCTTTTCCCGCCAACTTGCATTGGCGACAGCTGGAAACTCCAACAGCTGTCACAAGGTTCAGAAGTACAAACCAAGCACAGGAGTTTGCTCTGCAATATTTCTCAGTGCCTTGCAACAGGAACTGTGTGGGCATTGGGTGCAAGTGCAAGAGGAATCTCATTTGCTCCCCAAATACATCAGGCTGGCGATCTGAAATTCAGAGATGTTGATTAATCTCTTTTCCAGCAAAATCATTAGGTCTTGTAGTGCTCAGCTTCTCAGAAAATTAGTGCTTTATTAGTAGGCACAAAGATGGACTCAGGTAAGTATGCATTAGGCTCTGGAATTAAAGAAGTCATTCATAAATAGACATTAAAACACATGTCAGATTTTGACACGACAAAAAACCAGAAGCAAGTTCAGCAGCACAGTCTCACTTTGCTGGGGATGTCTGTAGCAAGGGATCAGTAGTGCAAATACAAGCACACATCTCAAAATATAAATGCTTGGCAGACTGTTGTGTCCCCTTCCACGTGCCCTATATAGGCAGAATGTCAAATATGAATAAAATTAACTCTATACTATTTGGGAATCAAGTTACCGAACTATTAATTTCTAGAATAATACACTTAGAACTGTTTCCAAATACTGTTTAGCTATAAATATATATATATATATATCTCTTTTCAACTGCAATTACTGGTTCAGAATGAGAACCAGCTGAGCTTTACCCCCACTGTCCTTCCTGCTCAATCTGCTCTTAGCAACCTGGCTCACTGAAGCCACACGCTACTCCACTTTCAGATCTTGTAAAATCTGTGAAATCTCCTTGCCCTGCTTTCAGAGGTCTCACAAATACCCACCTGGTACATAAGGCATCCCAAGCTTCCCTGGGTTCTATTTTTAATGGCATGCTATACTTCCAGGCTGTCAGTTTTGCTTACTATTCATTTTGGAGAGATCGTAAGTCACACCTATTGATGATACTCTATAAATAAACAATTTTATCAAAAGAACAGACTATGGCATTGCCTTTAATAGGTAAAAAGGATAGAACAAGCCACAGGAAAAGGCACGAAGAAAGCAGAGAGCTGACTGCCACCATTCTTTCCAACCTCAGTGAAGCCTACTGCCCAAGTATGACTGTAAAAGACTGACGACTTCTAAGCTTGCCAATACAAAATACCCAACAGCTATAGGTGCTGACAATATTTAGTTGTTTTTCAAGAGTTCCTGCTCGGTCTTGACAGACAAGGGTCCGGCCACAGCAATCCACGTACCTCATGCTGGGCAATACAACGTGGTGTGCCCGGAGATCGACTCGGTGGACGTTGGGCCTCAACAACATGTGCTGCAGTGCGCCAGATCACCCAGGACTGGCTCCTTACACAGACAGCCTACCTGATCTAACTTATGTCCCTTACCTTGGTGTCTTTGATAGAGTAATTAACAAACTTTACCTCGTGCAAGGACCCGTTCAGAGGCCCCTGCATCACAAACGTGCCTTGCAGTAGGCAAACCAGTTGAGACTTCTTGGAGCAAAGAGACAGAAATCCCTCCCTGGCAGGGATAGGAAACAGCACCACCACCACACACACAGTGTTTTGCCATTTTCAGATGCAAGCTCACTTTGGCTGTTTATCAAAGCCAACATAGAAGGTAAGGTATAACAGCTCAAGCTGAGCACCATGTCACTATTCACATAGCTTCTAGTTATTTTGAAGAGAAGCGACTGCAGACACCTCTACCTGCAAAATACTGTGTGAATGCATCCTATCGTTCTCAGGCCGTTTAGCTTTGCCACAAAGACGACGTATATCTATGTAGCAAGATGACCATGGCAGAAAAAGCACACTGAAAAAGAAATAGTGTAATAGACAAAGGTAACAGAATACGACATGTTCTTGGAAAGGATGAAAAGGAACTTCAGTGGTGCTGCAGACCCTAACACCGCATGTGGGTAGATTCCTGGAACTTCCCCCAAACTGTCATCACGCGTAATACAACACTTGTGTGAAACACTGTGCCTGAAGGGCATAAAAACACAGCTGAGCCAGTCACCTGACAGCAAGCCCTCTGGCTCTGTAAGGAAGGAGATGGGATGCCACGGGGCAGTTAGACTAGGATTTGAGTTGGCTCCTCTGTTTCTGTGGATCCACCCAGCATCCTGCAGTGGAACGTCTCTCAACACTGCCCTAAAAGCATCCAATCTAACAGGGATTAAGTGAGCTCCAGGTATTTCACCAGACTACAGCTCAGCTTCCTGATGACCAGTTTACATGCCTGAGAGCAAGAATTAACTCAGCCTGGGAGGACTGTACAACAATGTCCCTACAGCAGCAGGATGGATGTAACATTTCTGCGAGGCATTCAAATATTACAGAACGGATGGTAAAAACCAGATGTGGCTGTGGCCATTTCTGGGAAACACAAGTGTGAACAACCAGCTATTTTTAATTTATCAAGTTCCATTCCAGTCTAAGCTGCTACAGAATCTGTGTCAATCTTTGTGTCCTTTTTTGATCTCTTCTCTCACTCAGCTTATGCTTATGTACTGAAAAAGTCTGAGCACATGATTACCCCATCCAGGCAACATGCCTTTGAAATGGCTTTTTAATCTAGACTCTCCACTCCCTGACAGACTGACTTTTGCAGTATGTCTGTATTTGCTGTCTAGACACTTGAATATGCTAACCTCTAATTTAGCCCTCCTTTACTGACCCATGAGTTTCCTCCCTTCTGTGGGTCTTCTGGCTAAACTGGAAATGCAACACACTCACTCTGCCCTGTACCTGCCTGGTGCAACTGCATTCACACAAATCTGACCAGTGAAGTAAGCAGATGTTCCTCATTAACAGCAACAATGAATCCTTATGCTGAAGAAGTCTTGTAGCACTCTCCTAATCCTCTTCCCTTCTTTGCCGTCTCCAAACTCAAAGAGCAGCGCAGTCCTTTCCTGGAAGGATCCAGGACACACTGGCAGAGACAAGGACCTGAGCTGAATCTCGTAAGCAGAATGAAATCATTGTGTACCCAGTTATGTAGGTAAAAAATGATGGAAGAGTCCAACTGAAATATGAAAGGGAGAGCAAAATACAGATGTATCCTAACAGCAGCCATACTACCTCAAATCCCAAGGTCCACCTAACCCAATATTGCCCTAGTATGGGGAAAAAAGGAAACGGGAGATGTTTAGGGCAGTGGGCAATGTCTTCTCCCAACTCCCAGCAGTCCGATACAAGGCACTTTCTCTACAGCCTTGATGGATTTTTCTTTCATCAGGCTCTCTGTGCCTCGTTTTTGAAGCCATGTAAAACTCCTGGCATTTGCAGCATTCAGACAGAGATGTAATCAAGGTACGCAGATGAGAGCTCACAAAAGCCATGCTGTACTTCCACTTTAGATAGTATGTTTGCATCACAAACCACTTCCATATGCCTGAAGCATAAAAGATTTGCTATCTGTGTCAGTTTCTACAGATGACTTAAGAGGCAATTTAGTGTTATCCAATTGCTTTAAAGTCTTGTATAGGGCAAATTTGCACAAAGCCCAAGTAATGGCCCCTGTACGAGGCTGAATTTCAGCATCAGGTCTGCACAGTAGTATATTGTTACCCTTGCGAGAGTCTGCACTGCTAGCCTATGGATATGCCTTACACTCAAACTCACACCTACACATCTTTCTCTATCCCACAGTAAGTACCACAGTAGACTATACAGCATTCCCTGGTACAGTAAGAATAGAAGTAGTATAAAGTTTAACTGCTTGTAATTTGGGCAGCATGATTTCTCCACTCATGTACCAGCACATGAGTTTACCACCGCTGCACCACAGTCTCTGACTTGCCATCAGTTCAGTGAGACTACAGCAATTCCTGTGTGTCCCATATGTATTGCTTTTTCCCCTCAAACTGACAGATGCTCAAGTTGATTTCCCTTGCTTCAGGGCAATAGATGTTCAAAACTTAGTTAACTAAGAATTTTGTTATCTGTCATGCATCAATAGAGTAAGATAGTACCACGCAGACTCCTTAACCTCAATATTCATATGTAGATCCACTCTGTCAGACTACTACAAAACAGAAGGACCTGAACCAGACCTATGAAATGAAATAACGTAACGATCGCGCACAGTTTAACTTCTGCTGTGCACGTCTTGATTCTACTTGAGGTAAAGGCTGTGTTTTTCGAGAAAGAGTTAAGAGGGACATGACAACGCATTAATTTTAGAAGTCAGCATCCAAGCCAAGGCCAACGTGTTGACTTTTAATCTGTTGAATAATGATAAAATTCAGGACTTATGATGGAAAGATTTATTCATAGACCACATTCTGCACTGCTTTTTGCTAGGTTTGCTTTTCCCAAGCAATCCCTTACTAAAGGGTTCATAAAGGCTACATCTGAAATAACTAAAGTGATGGATGGTCTTGGCTCTGCAGAAGCACCTCTGGAGGTGCTGTAGAAGTGCATCTACACCACCCTCATTCACATAACTAGTCATGCAAAAACTAGCACCGCAGCATCTAACTTGCACTTTGTTTACCTCTCTTCAGAAAAGCTTTTCCTCTCTGATGACTTACCGCAATTACTTTTTCTAGTCATTAACAAGGCAGAAAAGAAGAGTGTCTAAGCTACTCATTCCCTTTCAGGTAACCAGACCGGAGGCACGCTTACCAGAAAACATGGAAAAAAACCCCAAGCTTCCTGCTCAAGAGCAGCTGCCGTAAATAAGCAGGATTAAGCAATAACACAGCAGGAGCTACTGTAAAACAAAGTTATTGTTTATAGAAGTTGCGTCACCAAAAAAAATCATGACAATCTACGGAATGACCATATAAGAGCTATATCTGACATTCTATAGTAAAAATATATAGCCATTACTTCCCACGTTAGTCTTTCAGTATGAAATTTTACTTTCATAATTTTCTAGCTTCCTAAAGAGATTTTGAGTTTTGCTTCTCCAGCTGCCACTTAAATTTTTGCCTTTCTCCTCTCAAAATAAACAGAAAGAGCAACCAAAAATTTTAAGTGTTGAAAATGGGAAATACCAAGGGAACTGAGATCATTGAAAAGGCATACGCAGCAAAGCAAGCTAGAAATAGGACAACTCTGATCAAAGGACATCCAGTATCACAGGGATTCCCTCTGCAAAGGGAAACCTTGAAAAAAAAGGGAATATTGTGAATGAAAGTCCATTATATTTTCTTCACAGAATTGAGACATTTCATTTATCAAATACAGACAAGTCTGCTATCTGTCTCCAAAAGAGGGTACAAAAGAGGTTTAAAGTCTCTTGTAATACTACCCGAGCTGCTTTTTTAGCAGACTTGTTATTAACTAGTATTAACCAACCAGGACGTCCAAGATTACTTAGGAGTTAGTCTTTCAGGCAATTAGAAAATTGGAAAGAGTGGTTTACACATGCCTACAGAACTGTGAGGTGGTTTAAGAGTCCTGAAATAACTTCACATTGCAAGGAAGGGAGAGAAACGAGAATGTAACTGTTAGTATAGAATTCAATTTCCTCTGTGCACAAGTTAGCACAGAAACTATTACAAGTGACACCATTACTAAACATTTTTATTCCGTAGAACAATTAGAAATTCAAGGCAGTGGGGTTTTAGTGAAAAAGCCATAACAATAAGAAACAAAAATGCCATACCATTACATGCACATGAACTAGCTCCTAAATTATCTAACAGAGTAAAACCAGGCCTGCTGATGGAAGTACAGAGGCCATACGGTAACATCTACAGGGAAAGCCAGAATGACCTTTTCCTGGACCAAAGATTCTCAGGCCAAACATCTATTATTCCTCATGTTCCACCATGGAGGCACTGCAGGAGTTTGTCCTACTGAAGTCATGTCAGCACTCTGAAACGCATTTTTAAAAAAGTTTGTCCTTAGTTTCCATTCATAATAATACATAGGGCTATTTGCACCACCAGCAAGTACGTACATCAACATACTGGAATTAAAAAAAAAACGAAGGTGACTTTCTCTTCAACACATATATGCAACCAGGACAATTTAAACTTAAGATAACTCATGTTGCATGTGCAGTTCATCCACAGAAACAATTAGTCACAGTCTTCAAGTCCAGACCAACAAAAGTGGAACAAAGCATTTGGAAGACATCTTTGAGCATGTACAGTTCAGCACAAGCCATCATCACTAGTTGCTACCCCCTCTGAGCATGTGTCCAGAACACAACATAGTGCAGTCTCACCATTAACATGGTATGCCCTAATTCATCAAAAACACAAACCCTCACTCGTCTGTTCTCCTCCTTTCTTTTGACAGCTTCCACCCCCTTACATTCTTTTCACTTTCTCTCATCTGCATAACATGTCCAGCCAACTTTAAAGGACCTCCTCATCATTTCTCACATCCAAGGGGAAAAAAACAAAAAAACAACACCAAAAATCTCTGGTTTATATTCCTTTCCTTTCTTCTCACATCATCTTCATTGGTACAGCAATGCAGCAGTTCTTATGACACAAATATGCAGTAGGAGAGCTTACTGTCCCTAAGAACAAGGGCAGATGGGGGACTTTCACCAGAGGTCAATACAAACTCTAAAAGAGAAAGCAGAAGTCAACGCAGACATGCACCACATCACGCAATGAAATCGAGCATTCTTCCTTCTTCACAACATTAATAACCATTCCAGCTCAAAGACTATAGGAGACAGATTTTGTTAATCCTTTTGTTAGCAACTCTCAGTGCTGGGAGTTTGAGAGTCTCACACTGGCATTTGTCCAGCAACAAAATGATTGTGCTGTACAGCAAAACTCATCAAAAACCAGGTTCACGTTGTTTATGCCATAATAAACAGTATCATCTGCAAATGCTCACAAAACAGCCTTTACACAGCAGCTTTCACCGAGAATCCTACTGGCTCTACCTGCTGCGTTTTACCATCACAAACGCTAACTCCCAATGCAAAATGCAGTCAAATCCGTGACGACCTACGTATGACTACTCAAGATGCCCAATAAATCACGACACACGAAGATGGATTTATTTCACCAGAAAGTTCAGGGAAATAGACGTTCACAGTGGCAACAATGCCTGCAAAGGTGACGCCGTCGGTGGTTTTCTACTGGCGACACGAAGGACGAGCGCTCGCATCAACGGGGCGGGCAGCGCGGGACCACAGCGCCGGCGGGACCGCCCGCTGCCGGCAGCTGGTTCGGGGCGGGAGGGAGAGCGAGCGCTCCCCGGTGGCGGCGGGCGGCGGAACAAGAGCTCGGGGGAACGGCGCCCGAGCCGCGGGAAGGGGCTGCCCGCCCCCCGCTCCCCGCTCGCAGGCGTCCCGCAGAGCGGGAGGGGGGCGGGTGGCCGGCCCTCGCAGGGTCGGGAGCGGGACCCGGACAGGCCGGCGGACAGCGGAATGAGTAACCGCCGCCATCCCCCGGGAAACGGGGGCCCGGTGACACGTGGGAGGACGCCGAAGCGGGGGGCGGCGGGCGGTTCCCCGGAGGCTTAGCGCACCGGCCAGGGAGAGCCAAGCAGACGGCCGGGGCAGGAGAGGACGCGGAGCGCTGGCGAACCGGGCGTCTGCTCGGTGCAGCCAGCCGCCGCGAGGAAAGCTCGGCGCCGGCAGCGTTTCAGCAGCGCTGCCTCAGCCTCTGCCGGGCGGGCGCTGCCGCCCCGGCTCCCGCTGCCCCCCGCGCTGGCCGCGGTCCCCAGCGGCTCCTCGCCCGCACCGCGCCACGGGCGGCAGCTCCCGGGCCGGCCCCGCACCCTGGTCACCCCCGCCCAGAGCCCACAGCTCTCGCTCAGCTCGGGGGCGGCCGGCTCCGCAGGCCCGGGCGGGGGCAGCGCCGAGACGGGGGCGGCGCCGCGCCGGCGGCACCGCCCGGAGGGCGCACCGGCGGCCGTTCCCGCAGACGGGCCCGGAGGAGCGGACGGCGCTGCGGGCGCCCAGGCCCCCGCCGGGGCCTGCTGCAGCCGCCGCTCCCCGCCCGTGCCCGGCGAGGCCTGCACCCTCCCGGCACCACCCGCCCGCCTGCAAACCGCCACGACACCTTTACCAGCCCACGCGCGGCCATCGCCCCTTTAAGGCTTTTCCCGTCAAGAGCGCAACGTGCGGAGGGGCGCGGCCGGGCGGTGCGGAGCTCCCCGGCGGCTCCGCCCCCCGCTATAAGAGCGGCGGTCCGCGCGCGGCGAGGCAGTGGTCGGGCGCCCTGGCGGCTCGGCGCATGCGTGTGGCGCCGGCGGCCGCGCGGGGACATGCGGAGCAGCGCGAGGCTCTCGGGGTGAGTGGTGACCCCGCGGCGGCGCCTCCCGCCGCCCCGCGCTCGCGCCGCTCGTTGCCATGGCGGCGGGGCGCCCCCCGCCGCCGCGCACCTGAGCCGCCCGGCAGGGCTCGGCCGCGGCCGCGGGCCGGCCCCGTACCTGCCGCGCTGGGCCCCGCCGCCGGCGAGGGGAGCGGGGGACGGAGCGGGCGGCCGCCGGCGGCACCCGCGGGTCGCCCGGGCTCGGCCGGGCCGCGGCGCCAGGGCTGGCCGGGCCCCGGGCCCCTGGCGCGGAGCCGCGGTCCGGGCGCGGGGCGGGGGGCGGGGGGAGGCGGCGGGCCGCGGCGCGGAAGGCGGGCCGGGGAGGCGCGGGAGCGCGTTTTCTGCCCGTGTGCTGGCAGAGGGGGCACCGGCGGCCCAGAGCCGCCGCCGCGCCGCTTACCTGCGGGGTCTGGCGGGGAGGCGCCGCGGGTGCGGCAGCCGCTGTGCTCGCCGCGGGCGGAGCGCGCCGCCGCGGGGTCCTCGGAGGCGCTGGGGCGGCAGAAGGCCCCTCGGGGTGGGAGCCGCCGGGGCCAGCGCTGCCCCCGGCCGCATTCCTGGAAATCGGGGTGGCATGCCGTGCGTTTTCGTCCTGACCCGAAACAGTATCGGTGCCTCCTCTCGCTCCTGTGAGTAAACAGAGACCGCACTGTGGGCTCAGGCTCTGTGCTTCACAACTCTAATTTAGGATGGCTTAATTTAGAATAAACATTTCTTCGTGACTTAATACCCCGGCACACGCTTATCCTCGTTTTTCTAAAATAGCGAGCGTGTGGTGGTTAAATCTGGAGACACCACTGTACCCATCAGGTATTTGCAGTGCATCTCTCCAGCGCGAACGTACAGCTGCTGCGGGCACGCGCTGCGTGCGGTCTGAGACTTCGGTGGTCTCGTGTCCCTAGCGCACAGACGAAGGACCCCGTGCAGTATTGCTGAAGCAACAAGCAACAAACTCGTTATGCTTGATCTAAAGATAACAGTACTTAATCATACATTGATAAACCGGATGGGAAAGGCTCTGGGGGCAAGGTCTCTTTGGTCAGTTTGGGGATACTTGGATCTTTGTCATACTGGAATGACAGGTGGACAATGCCTCTGCATCACAAACGTGTTTCTGAATTGCACTTATAAAAGCTAGTAAAACTTCAAAAGAAGAAACCAAACTGCTCAATTCACCCATGTTACTGTATGCACAAACCTAGTTTTCTTTCCTTACCAATTTACCTTTATGGGACAATTTTTAATTTATTTTTTTTTTTAAATATAAATGTTTCTTTTGAGGAGGCATATGTTGTTGTTGAAGCCCTTTGTCTGCCATCCTCTGCATTACAGGAATTATTTCAGAGGAAAACAGTTCCAATTCTCCGTAGTGGAAAACAGAATTAAAACTTATCACAGCGTGTCTAACACTGTGGTTATGACTCTGAGTCAGCTATAAAGGAATTTTTATTTCCTGAATGTAAGCTGGCTATATTCACATTAAAATTTTCAGGAGGGTGAAGTGCCATACCTTAAGCATGCATCTGAAATCTGACAAGCAGAGGCACAGCAATTGTCTTGCTGTTTAATTATTAGTTTTCTACTGGCAATTTACAGGTTCCTCCCAGTTGCTGTGTAGGACCGCGAAATGGTAGCCCAAATTTTAACTGAACTTAAACATCTTGATGAACTGCAGTTCTTTGAATATATTCCAGAATAGCTGACTCTTATAATCTAAATACATTGTTTGTCTGCTGTTCAGTTGGTTTGTCTCTTTAAATTTATACCCATCATCATCTGGGGTATACCTGTAGAATTAATTTTATTTGCAACCTTGTATGATTTGAGCAGTATTTTTATCCATCTCCACTAAGTGATAATAGTCTTAAGTTTTCTACAGCAGAATGGCCCATTTCTGGTTGACAATGTGTAGAAAAATCTCAAAGCTAAGAATATGCTGCATTTATATAATAACTGTAAAGAATGTAATTCCTATAAATGGAAAAATCTCAAGGCCTGTATCTGAGCATGATTTGGCTTGCGACTCGGAGGAATACTGAACTGCACTGTGGAGGTTTGGTGGATAGTAAATAAGATCTAATTATTTATTAAAGGAATAAATTTAAACTAACCTCATGAGGCTGTTTCTGCTAGGTGTTGGTTACCAAGCATTCATCTAGTTGCAAAGACAAAAGCACTTAAGGGATGATATGACAACTAGAGAACCAGGATTTTTTTTTTTTTTTTTTTTTGGAAGTATGTGGAGTTCCAGAAAGTATACTAACAGTGTTTAGACTTTTTGAAGTCCAATTAGAAGTCTGAAATACTTAAATATTAAAAGGGGTGGCTCTATCTCAGGTACTTACGTTAAATAGAAAGTTGAAAAAAAGGAAATTACATCACATTGTCAAATAAGGAACAGCTAGCTGGAGCAGATGACTTGTAGTGCAAAAATGTGCCCCTCCTCCTGTGAATTGCTTCTGAGATTTGTTAAAGATATGTGGTGGCAAGGTGAGCAAAAATAGGTTGTGGATTTAAGGTAGCCACATTTCTTCCCCTCCCAAAAGTGGTAAGTAGGTCTGACTCTTCTCCCCCACCCCCCCTTTCCCAATTCTTACAAGCAGTATATAAGCTGCTCGTCAAGAGTGTTGCCTTTGTAAAAACTGTCCAAAATTTGTGCAGGCATTCAAAAGTCTGTACGGCAACTTGCTGTATTCCATACCCATTAAGTGAAACATTCTAGAGCATGCTTTGGTCTACTGTGCATACCAGAAAGGTTTTCTTTATTATGAACCTGACTCGCCTCAAATACTTCGTTGCATTGGGACTGGGAGAGCAGGGAACAGAGTAACAAGATTCTCCATGTGATCAATGATAGATGTTGAGCTAAAACAGATGCAAATGCTTCTTAGTTTCTAAATAAAGGATTACTGTTGCTTTAACACAAGTATTTAGTGATACATATCAGTATGAAAACTGTGTATTTGGGATGTTTTATGTAACTCAACTTCATCTCACAAAAATTTTCCAATATATTCCCATACACATTCCTCACTATGTAGATACCCTACTGTTTATGGATACATTTGACCATTTTCAGCTTACACATATCCATCCTATTATTCACCACTCATCAGTTCAAGTCTGAAGGTATATTTGGCCTTTTTAAAAAAAACCCACCAAAAAACAAGACCAATCTCATCTCCAATATTTAGAATAATTTGTATTTGTTATGTAAGCAGGCATGAATGATTAAAAAGCATCTCCTTTGCACAGTTACCTTGACTTACAGTGGATGGTGTGGATAGCTTCCTAATGCACCAACAAACCTTTGAATTGCCATGGCTTGTATTTGCCCTGTAGTAATTACTAGCTATAGTTTTAGTTTGAACTAACTCAGTTTCTTTTGAATAACACTGAAACTGTAACATCTTCAAAAGTGCTCAAAGTGCTTCGATCTTTCCGAGTGCCATCTATGCATAACTAAGCCAGACAAGCAGAGAAACCAGAAACCCATTCTGTGCAAATGAGCAGCAAGCAGGCATGAGATCCAGAATGCTTCCTTACTGCCTAGTGTCCATTTTCTTTAGCAAATGTAGCTTGATTTTATTTACGGTTAAGTTTAGATCCTTAAGTCTTTAAGGAGGCAGGATTGGGCCCACAGTTACAGTAGAAACTGTTGGTGTTTACATCTTCATGACTGACTTGTGTAAGTCTTTTTTTTTTAAAAAAGCCAATTACTAGAAAATAGTAGCCTCATGAAATATGTACTGCTCAGCTTTAGTAGGCGCACGCTGTATAAAATACAGAGTTTGTAGTCCTCAATTACATGTCCTCATGGCTCCTTCTTAAGATACTGTTTCTTCAAACAAGCTTATGCATGTTTTAAAATAGAAGCACCAACTCTCTAGACTCCACTGAAAAAGTAACTAGGTGATTTAGTGAAAGAGCACATGCCTTACCTCCCTTGATACTCCTAGCTTAAGGCATGGAGGACAGTTTCATAACTCGGTCCATTCACAACTCCCCACTGAAATGTCAAGGCAAGTCACCTTCTGTGAATTCACAAAGCGGTTATTGTTAGAAGCAAGCAAGTTTTATGGCTGCAAAATTTGTCAGTGCTTTATTTTTAAGAAATAAAGAGTTGATTGAAACAAGTGAAAATTACCTTTTCCTAGAGTATGTAAATATTTAAGTCCATTTCAGAAGTTGAGCTTAGCATTCCAGAGGGATTTCAGAGAGGCAATTGTGCAACTATCAGTCTTGAGAGCCGAGATTTAGACAGCATTCAGAAAGCTGACACAGTAATTACTAGCAGTGGTTTTGGCATGGGATCTGATGGAGGTTGGGCTTCTTAACAGGCCCTGCAAGGGTTGTATGTTATCATAGCAAGCGCATTACATGTGCTCTCAAAGTACAGCAATGCCACCCCCCCTCCTGTCTCATTTTTTTGTATCATAATCAATGTCTCGCTCATGGTCTTGTCAGATCTTGTATGCGCGCTGAGGTGGAGTACTATCATTTGCTGACTAATCAGTGTTCTGTATCAGTGATTTTTCAATTTGTGACTTGCATTTCACTTCTAAAAATACTGAAATGGAAGCACAAACTCCTTCATAGGCATTAGCCTTAAGTTCACTAATTCATTCTCCATCATTTCTTTTGCAGATTCATTCCTAATAGGATAGGATCTGTGAGGCACAAAAAATCATGGCTCAATACCATGTGAGCTGATGTGATGGATGTTTTATTTGTGAATGGTGTTAACGTGATAGGAAGTAATTTTAGAATTAGTGCTATACTTGTACTGTGCTGCTTAAGTCTTTTTGACAAATGGATTTCTCCAGTGTTCTGACCCCCCATAGACAATGGTTCTGCTTGCACTTACAGAACTGGAAGGAAGAACTGCTGTTACAGGACTACTAGAGATTTTGAACTCACTTGCTAATCAGAACTACGTTATCGCTTCCTGGGGCTGTATGCTTATATTTAATTTTACTATGAAAATCTGCAATTCCCATTACTGGGAAGGGTCCAACTTGACTGTGTAATGCAAGAATTTCCAGGGTTAAGCTAGCTTTAAAGGAGATTGTCTGAAAAGGAAGAACATCATCTTTACTAAAATCAGGAGGGCTGAAGTCAGTACAACCGAGACTCTAATGCTCTGCTGCAGACAACAGAACACTGGTTTGGCCCTTGATTCACTTCTATTAAAGCTCATAGCCTCCTGTCTAGAGTTCTTCTTAAATGCCTGGCTAAAGTACACTGGGTATCTGGTAGTGAATAAAAAAATCCCACTTCTGTTGACACAACGGTGATCACTGGTAGTCATGATCAAGAAAACCATCACACTTAAAGAGGATGTGATTAGGTCTTGCACATTATAAACAGATACAGTCAGAAGCTATTTTGATTATACTGTTTGCTTGGATGATCAATACTGGACTGAATTCAAATTTGAAAAAGCATAGCAGAGTTGTTCTTTCTCGAACAATTGTTTATAAAAGGCAAATAGTGGTGTTAGATTGCAAATTAATCCTGGGGCACCTGGTTTACAGTCCTGCTTAGGAGTCTGCCCATCCCTCATGTTGCAAATACATATAATGGATCTTTCCTCTTAAAGGAAGATTACACATTTTCATAGAAAGCCCATTTTTGAACAAATTTACCATAAGCATAAGCTATTACTTGTTTCTGTACCCCATTTTCTTGCAGTACCATACTGTGAAGGGGTTTTCTTGACATGTATACTGCACTGATGTAGCTGGCCCTCAATTGTTGGTTGACTTTTCTTTAGGTGGAATTTTTTCTGTTGGTGGGGGGAGGAAGAAGGAAGTTAGTGTTAAGAAACTGGTCATATTCTTGATTCTCAAGAGAGAGACAAATTAAACTGTTTTGGGTGGGTTGGTTTTGGTTGGGGTTTTTTTTTTTTCCTTTTAAACAGCCATATAACACCATATTGTACTTGCTGAATTTAGGATATTTGTGTAGATGAAGCACAGACCCAGAGAACATCTTTGCTTATAGTCTTGGACTTAATTTCTCCTGCCTTCAGAATGTTGACTTTTACACTGTCCGTCCGTCCCCCACCCTGATAATCCATTCTGAATTTCCTAAACAAAGCCCTGTGAGTCAGCTTGTTCCTTAGACTATGATTACTTACTCAATATAAAGCAATCACCAACACATTTTTTCTATTGTAAATGGGCCAGATAAAGCATTGATCACACATTCAAAATAAATCTGAATACAGCAGGACAGTTTAAGCTGAGATTATTTCAAATCACTAGATTTCCAATTTGTTTGAAATACCTAGAAAACTTGAAGCTGATTTAAAGTATCTTAGTGCTTAAGTTTGTTAATAATAGCAACTGCTTTATATAAAAGAAGCTTTGGGATTCTGATCTAAGTAGTCAATAATTCTGTTTATTGGAGCAAAGGCCATTTGCTAGGCTACTGAAGGTAATACTTAAAAACAGACTAGGCTGTTATGTTGGCTACACTGGAAACCATAAACTCATTAGGAAAAGATATATCTAAAGATAGATGGCTACTAGAAAGTTAAGAGGTTGTTCTGGAGAACTTATTTTGCCTGAATAACTGGCAGTTTATGTACAAGAACTGAAGTTGTTGATGCACAATTGCCATATATCAATAGCTTTACTGAACATATTTTTCTTTGTTCAATACAGTTTAATTCTGTAAGAGAACTTACGTATTTTGTACTTTAGTTTTGCATTCAGACACAAAATAACAAGTTTGGTAAAGTTTTCCTATTGGCAAGTATTAGGACAGAAGGCCTTTCTACAGAGATATTTAATTTCTTGAAATACTGAAATTTCAGATGAGATATGAACTCATCAAGTTTGCATTTCTGATATTTATGTCCTTCTCTCTTTTGAAGGGAATGAAAACTGCAGGAAACCTGTCAAGGACTGTGAATTTCTAGGGTCGTGAGGCATCACCAGAGCACGGTGCATAATGTCAACTGCAGGAGTCGCTGCTCAGGAGATGAGAGTCCCATTAAAAACTGGGTTTCTTCACACTAGTCAAGGCATGGGGAGTCTGAAAACCTGCTGGGGTAGCCACAGTGGATTTGAAAAGTGAGTGAGGCTAAAATGTGATCTATTGCATCTTCAAGCATATGAGATGAGCGTTAAGAACACTTGTACCAGTACCAACCTATGGTTTATTTACAGCAAAGGCTTTTTTTTTTTTCCTTTTAGTACTTTCTTTAATGTGGACCCTATAGCAGTGGCATATAATTTGAATCCGTCAGAGCAACATTTACCATCCATTCGTAAGTATAAAGACTAACACATATGTATTTAGGTAGTGTAATGGATTTGTCCTGGGGGGAAAAAAAAAATCCTCAAGTCTTCACTAAGACACCAAATGCTTTCTCATTCTGGATATAAGGCTGCCCTCTGGTGACAGAATGCAAACATTTCAAGAAACTATTACTGTTCAAGCCCAACCAAAACACAGTTTAAATAACATGATCAAGTTAAAACAAACAAAAAAAACCCTTTTCCTTGTACTTAGAGGCCTCTGAGTTGCCATTACACTTCTGACAGAAAAATCATTTAGTAAAATAGCACTACAATGGACTACAATGGAACCATTGTAGTCCTCTACTGGGATCTTCGTAGCTGTAGCTCTGTTCTGTTCCTTATGCTTGGGGTCTCTACCTCATTTAACTGGAGCACTGGCCTAAAAAAATAAGGTAGTCAGCTGTTCTCTTAACTAAATGCATAAATCCATGACCAGAAAAGGTCTATAATAGCTAAGTTTTGCTACTGGAGTGATGAAGCAGCCATTACTTATTGTTGCATTAGAAGGAATTAAATAGTTAAATATGCAGTGGCAAAGTCACACACTGGAGTGTT
Organism: Pelecanus crispus; assembly: GCF_030463565.1. Taxonomy (NCBI): domain Eukaryota; kingdom Metazoa; phylum Chordata; class Aves; order Pelecaniformes; family Pelecanidae; genus Pelecanus; species Pelecanus crispus. The sequence continues at coordinate 10,439,758 of NC_134657.1, read as the reverse complement.
ACTTAGAAAAGTGTTTCTAAGACTTTCTCACCTTTTTAGGGCACTCTTCCAACCATGCTTCCATGAATGACCACAGCTTTGCTGAAAGTTGCTCCCAAGTCCCATCTCAGAAATCCAGTCCACCTCCTGTAAGTCCCAAAAACGAACAGCCAATTTCAAGATATGAAGACAGTCTCGTTCCTGGCTTTAGTAAACTGTCATTAACCATGGGATGTGTTTCAGAAGAAACACCTCCTCACATGCCAATAAAAAATGGGCCAATTCAATTTCTGTCTGCATCTTCCAACGACCGTAGCTCCAGGCCACTACCCCCTCTGCCTATTTCTGAAGACCTTACTCCAGATGAGGTTGACAAAGAGGTGGAATTCCTGACTAGCTCAGATACTGACTTTTTGTTAGAAGATTATGAACTTCCTCCTTTTAAATCCAGTGCTCCAAGCCGTCGGAGCTTTAGGGGCTGCGGACAAATCAACTATGCATACTTTGATGCTCCAACAGGACCAAAACCAGAAGATGCCAACCCTACGCAAAGCCTGCATGGATACATATCCAGTATTTATCCTCCTCCACAGCAGCTGCATCGACGTTTGCGAAGGTCCCATTCTGGACCAGCTGGATCTCTTAATAAACCTGTAGTAAGACTATCTGGACACTTAAACAGGTCTTCTCCAAACTCTGATGAAGATAAACCGGAGATTCCACCAAGGGTTCCCATACCTCCAAGGGCTCTCAAGCCAGATTACAGAAGGTGGTCAGCAGAAGTTGCTTCTAGCGCGTACAGTGATGAAGACAGGCCTCCGAAAGTGCCCCCAAGAGAACCTGTGTCACGCAGCAATTCCCGTACGCCGAGTCCCAAAAGCCTGCCATCATACCTCAATGGGGTTATGCCCCCCACTCAGAGTTTTGCACCTGATCCTAAGTATGTCAGCAGCAAAGCTCTACAAAGACAAAATAGTGAAGGATCTTCCAACAGGGTCCCTTGCATTCTTCCAATTATTGAAAATGGTAAGAAGGCCAGTTCAACACACTACTATCTGCTGCCTGAAAGGCCTCCATATTTGGACAAGTATGAGAAATTCTTCAGAGAAGCAGAAGAAGGTAGCTCTAACACAGAGGTTCAGTCCTGGTCTGGTGACTGCACAGCCACTTCAGCCCCAACAAAACTGGACTCAAAACCTAGAACGGACATAGCTGGTCATCTGAAACGAAAACACCTGTCTTACGTGGTTTCCCCATAGTCTCTGGGAGCACAGTCTCAGCTCAGTTGTTCAGGATGGAGCTGAACTTTATCATGTTACAAAGTTCTAAAGGTTCTCAGATAATGAAGTAGGATCAGTTTGTCCTCTGAGAACTGGAAAATGGATGGTAAAGTCCTCTTATGCTGCATATCTCTGATATGTTTCTTAAGACTGTTTTTTGTCTTGGTATGTATAGCTGAAAACCTACAAAGATTCCATAGAAACATATGGAGGGACAGTAGTCACAGTTGGCCAGTTATATGCTACCTAGATGAACGTATTTGGTAGTCACATTATCAAAAAAAAAAACTAGCTTTGCTTACAAGTCACTTATAAAGCTGACAACAGAGCAGATAATGCAGTACAGTTTTTTTTATCAGGCATTTCCAAAATTTCTTTCACACAGTAACTCTGCTGAGAACAGACTCCTACCCTCTTTGACTAGGATATGCCAACCTGGTAAGAAGGTAACTGCAAGATCTGATACCCACTTCAAGACTTGGCAAGCACATTGGAAGCACGTTTCGAAAGATGAATCTGTCTTACAACTTAATTTGACACTAATAGACTTTTTAAAGTGAGTTAGGTTTTGTGGATTCTTCCAGTTGCTAGACACACTGGCTCAATTTTGCCGTTTTTCCTAGGAGAGACTTGGACCAGCTATTGCTAAGCCTCTGCTGCTGCTCTTTTCCTGGTGGATCCTAGAAACGCGTGAACGTGTCCCGAAAGTGGCAGAGGATATGAGCAGCTGCTCTTAAGTAGGCAGTAACAATTACTTGCTCACCTAGAGTCTGAAATCCTGACTGTATTAAATACAGAAACGGAGCACAAGCTGGTCTTGTGTTTCAGTTTCTATTCAGTATTTTAGGGGAGGAGGAGGGTATGAGGAAAATATACGATTCCATTTATGAACAGTGTCAGTCCCATCTCTCGCTGCTTCAGATGCTGCTTCTTGCTGTTTAATTTTTCCTCATTGTGCCTCAGCGATCCACTAAAGTTCGTTGAGGTGCCACATTTGTGCATTAGCAGTTTCTCATGCTCATTTTGATTACGTTTATCCCCTTACAGATAAGCACAAGAGAAAGGGTGCTCATTAACGGAGGCACAGAAGATGAATGTGTTCCTCCTAACAGAAATAAACAAGCTGTTTACAGTTTAAACTGCTGAATGAGATGTTTGAGCTATTTTAAAGCTTACTTTTTATTTGTTTTAGTACAAACTAAATGAAGGTGAAATACATGCTATAGAAATGCACTGATATTTCTGCATCATGTACAGTATTGAATAAAAAAAGAATTCACTTTGTATTTTGAATATTGTCATGTCTTGAGTTTAATAAAGTTATAAAATATTTATGATACATTTTGGTTTTTGCTTTATTGAATAGCATACACAATTGTGATTTGAGTTCTGCATTTACTGGAAAGTTCAAAGTGAATAGTGTTAAATGTGCAACAAACGTTGAATTCAGCTTGCATTTAATTAAAATTAAGATTTCTGCAGTCATGTTCAATAACTCACACTGTGCACCATGAATTTTAATTCCTCCTTACTACCTAGTAGCCTGGTGTCTATAGTTCTGTGCTGGCCATAAAACATCCTGTAAGATTAAGTTATTCAGCCTATCATTATTAATAACGTTTCTTATTTCTGGAGTCATAGCATGTTTGGCACCATCATACAGAAAAGAGGGGGTGGCAGTGTTCCTGTCTTCAATTTCTCACCTGGTAAAAAGGAGCCAAATTGGTCATTAAGGGTGACTGAAGAGGAGCTACTCGTATTCTGAGGATGAAAAAAGCTTAAGCACAGCACAGTAACTTTTTTCCTTTTTAAGAGGGAAAAGAATTTGCAAATACTCATCGCAAAGCGAGTATATTTAACTGTAGTATGTGAGCCATGGATAAGGTCACCAAAGATACAAAGCATCACACAACTTTGATCTTTTAGCTGTGTATGCAGGTAAATACTTGCCTTGATCTGTCAGTCTGAAGTCTTGACCTTTTCTGTCAATGAGCTTATTTCAGAATAAAGCAGGTTACCATCCTTGGAATTATACTCGACAGAAAAAATGTCAGATGTAGTTTTTCAGTAATGCCTAATTACTCAGCTTTTATAGCTGGGGAGATTGCTAAGCTTCATTTATGTAAGTGCTTAAAAACCTACTGCTGTGCCATAAGACTGCTAAGAACCCACACAGATTGGCGTCCAAAACATAAACAAGTTATCTAATGCTGTGCAAGGCTGTTGACTATAATATTCATCCTACTGAAAGCTTTACTTCCCCTCCACCCCCTAGATTTTTCTAAGGTGGAAAAAGTCAAACTGGCACTTGCAACCTTCCCCTTAAATCTGAGCAGCTTTAACCCTTAGACACCAAAATAACATGCCTTCTCCATTACATGATCACTGCTGCAGCAAATGGATCAACGCTGCTAAGCTGCGGCTCATTCCTTGTTGAGTGACTTGGCACAGACTCAGTAGTTATCATTTCAGTAGAACTCAGTCTAAAATCAAGCAACTGCCCTGCAAATCTGCTAGCTTTTGCCTCTGGGTCCTACTCCATTCCTGATACTTGGAATCCCTCTTGTTAGCCTAGGTTCCTGTGCTTGAACAGACAGCTTCCCCTTACCTGGAAGCACTTGAATTCCCAAAGCCTCAAGACTCAGTTTTGCCCTTAACAGCATTTCCTTTCAAATTAGTAGCAAAGCCACTCTTGGATGGGAAAAAGAAAGCTGCCCCATCCAGATACCCCATAGTAAGCCTCTTCCCTGCTGTCAGTGGGATTGTTTTGGCTTCAAGCATTTGAGGAGAAGCCACATGGCTAGCATGCACACTGAGAAATGAACCCCTCAACAGGGAGGCCAGCCCAGGCACTCTGTATTACTGGGTGTATAAGGCATTGCATTTGGATGAAGTAAAACTGCAAGTCTGAGCCATTGCACTTGCAGCCAGGTCTCATTCACTGTTCTCTTCGTGAATACAGTGATGGGATAAGCTTTCTGTCCTAACTTGTTGCACTTCACACCAGCCTGATGCTATTGCTTAGCATTTGCACAAGGCAAGCTAAAGAGACTCTAAAGTGACTAACAGCTGAACGCATCTTGGTATAAAACGGGGTATTTGGTACAATTTCCCCAGCCCTGCACCCTGGGATTTATTTTCACTTCTGTTAGCAGTGGAAGTTCCCTAGCCATTGGGCTAAAACCTTTTCTGCTAGCATAGCAGCAAGATGTTTTTACTTCCTCAGAATAAGGTCTACTTCTGACTACAAACTATTTTCATATTTATAGTGCTGAAAAGCTTAAAAACCTTACAAAACTTGTGCTTTTGAATGAGCTTACACAACCTTTTCTGAAATTCCAAAAAAGTGTAAAACTTTTAACCTAACCTGCATTATGTTTTCTCTCCTACAGAAAATGAGGATTGCATACTCCTTTCCTGAAAGTACTGGTATTGTCTACTCAGTCCTGAGTATTTAAAAAAAAAAAAAATTACTCTGTAGTGATGCTATCTTTCCTACTGTGTATCAGCTGAATAACAGCACAGCATTAAGTCTCATTCCAGAAGTTAAACGATGAACTTAAGTTTAATGCAACTGTAACTGAAGTAAAACAGACAATTTGAATTGAAAACAGTGACTGGAATTGCTTGGCTACAAGCAAGACATTCAAGCAGGTTACAGAGCTCACGTGCCTCTTCAGTATCAGGAGAGTCATTTATAGGCAAGTCTTACAGTATTTCAGCAACTTGGCTGTTTTCCCTTTAAAAATCCGAAGTAATAAGGTTTCACTGAGGACTTGGTCCACAGTTCAGTGGTTCTCTCTGGGTGACGATGAGGGGTGTCGCTGACAAAGGCAGGCAGAAGCCTCGCTCGTGTATTTTTAGACACCAGATTCCTGTGCTTTGGGGGACAAAGTTTGCATGATCCAAAAATTGTATACCGTTTTCCAAGTGAGTAATTAAGGCTGTAGAGCTGTGGGGGAAGCTTTGCAAGTTCTGGCCAGAAGACATTTCTCTGCTCATCCCCTGACACGTGATAAGACTTGTCAGGACACAACATGCTTTTGCAACAGCCTGATCACATGTTTGAATATTTAGAGCTTGGGCTCACCTGGGCAAGGCCTGACAGCTTAGCTCTGAGGAGGAAGCCCCTTGCCAGATATAGATTTGACTGGAATAATCACACTTCAAAGCAGTTACGACTTGATACACTGAAGTCTGAAGAGTCAAGGAATTTGTGTTAAAGGAGGAAAGAAAGAAGCGCATCTAAGGAAAGGCAATGCTTCCCACAGCCTCCCAATTCAAGAAGTGGGCTACAAATACTGCTCACCCCACCCCCAGCAGTCTCCTCCTTGCCTCAGCAGTGCTGTTGTGACCACCCAGCCATGTTAGTGAGGACCCATGGGTCCCAGGAGGCAGCTGTGCTGGGGCAAAGGGAGTTGTACCGCAACAAACTACAGAGGGCTGGATCCAGAGCAGCCCTACGGCCAACCCACGATCACAGAGCAGACCTCTGAGATGTGGCTGGCAGCAAAGTTGGTGAGAAGGGGGGGGTGGGGGGGGTGGGATGTGGGGGGGGCGACCGCTCCCCCAGGCTCAAAACTGTCAATACCGCAAGCAAAAGCACGCTCTAAGAAACCAGTGGCAGCAAGAAGCCCCTGTCATAGCTACCCTGCGTGAGGGTCGGTATTGCCTAGTGCTGCTTGGCTGCTCTGATGTTGGCACCCCCACACACACACTCAGACTAGCAAATCAACCCAGAGGAGCTGAGTCTAGCTGGTAACTAAAGGATAGGATATTTGCCTCAATATACCTTTTCCTGAAGGGAAGAGGCTGTGTTAGTATCTGGTGACTTGAAAAACCCGTTAGCTTAACTTCTCCACCATGTTAACTTGCTCTTAAACAGATAGTGTCAGGAAATAACACACAGCTGTAGTGGGAGGTCATTTAAAAACCTCTCGATGGCCAGTTTCTCTTGCATCACAAGAGATAAATCAAAACAGAAAATAAGCCCGATTTGGAAGCATGCTGATTGACAACATAATTAAATTTTGCAGTCATTTAAAATTACCGATCAGTGTTGTTGCTGTCCCTGTTAGTTTTCTGTTTGCTCCCAGCCTGCAATAGGCACAATTGCTACCGTACTGAAACTGCAGAAGAGCTCTCACTGATACTGCATCTCGTCCTGCTGCAGCCTCGGTTTTGTTTTTAAACAGTCCAAGTGAAGTGGTAGGTTTGCCATGATAAAGAAAGGCATCCATCTAGTCCAGGACAAAGACACCAATTTTGCAAGGGCAGTTATTACAGTAGGGAGTAGTTGCTGATGGTGTTCAAACTGAGTCTTGTCAGGAATTCAGGGTTAAGATGATGACCCGATCAGTCATGGTAGAATTCCCACCCTTCAAACTCATGATTACAGACTGTGGCCCTTATAAACACTTTTAATAGTATTACAAGCTGTATGTTAAATACATACTCTCTAGATTACTGTCGGAAAGGAAATTTGAGATGGAGGTAACAATCTGTATCATTTTACCTGCTTGTAGGGTCTCTGCAGTTAGGTAACCTATTGATTTTTTGTGTGTGTGTGTGTTGGGTGTTCCTAGGGTAAACTTTTTAATTTTTTTTTTAAAGTAGCCTAAACTTTTCTTTTCTTGATAGCTGGCTCTCCAAAGAAGGATATACTCATTTAAAACTGAAAACATATAGCAATTTTTCTGTTTCTCATGGCTCCTTGGCACTGAAAATCTAGCACACGAAGTTTAATTATACTTATTAATATTTGTTAAATAGCACTGCAGAGGTTTCTGGCTGCTGAGCTTGTGATTAGCATTTGTAAGCTGAAAGAGGTGTTACCCCCACCCAACCTGCATTGTAATTCAGGCCTTGCATAATCCCCGCCCAAATGCCTATTTGCATCCACACAGCTCATTATTTTTTCTGAATCATATATGGAAGCCACACCCATGATTGCTCACAGACTGTTGTTGCTATATTATTTATATATTGGTGTGCACCTTGATCCCAGTTGCGGTTAATTTTGGAAAAGGTGTTAGGTATTCCAAATTTTAAGTGGCATGCCACTGAAACATGGGAACTATTACTGCTATTCATTTCCTTACACAGTGATTCAGAAGAAGAGATGCTTAAAACCTGCATCTTCTTGCTGAAGATTAAAACTGTCGCCCACAAATTGTTAGCATGTGAAAGCCACAAAGGAAGAAGAGTGCAAATATACTGCCATGAGACACTGGAGAACAAAAACACGCCGGATTACCCCACCATCACCACCCTGAATCTGCTCAAGGACGCTAACCACACCACTGCACATTGAGCCATCGTGACAAAATACTAAGAGGCCCTCCATGCACAAAGTCTTTGGATCAAGCATAGGATCATCAGGCCTGGCCCAGGAGAATGATCTCCTGCCCACCACCAGATGACAGAGAGGCATGTTCCTGTTACCTAAAATACTTATCTTGCCTTTGTTAACATGTTTATTATGCTCACACCAACTTCAAGGGCAGGGTCAGCACTACTGCATGCCTTTCTGGAAGGCAACTGGAACATACAACCAGCCCTATACACTTAGCAGTCTTTAGGCGTAAAGCTCTCGGGGAACTTAACAGCTTCAGGGAAGCTCACGCTAAGGACGTCAGTCATGCCACGTTGAGTCCACCCGCTGCACGGCAAGGTGCAAGGGAGACACAAGCAAACAGCAAGTGGACCTTTGCAAGGTTACTCATTGCCTTGCAATCCCTGTGTTGTCATTTACTGGCTGTTAAGCAAGGTCCAGAGGAAACCTGAGACTCCAACCATATTAGGTTGCACTTGGTGACTTCATTTGTCATCTATCACGTTGACAAGTTATTCAAGAAAAGTTTTCCTGCATCCTGGTTGCACGCCCCTGCACTTAGAGCTTAAGCAATGTGAATTGGGATCGTGCTCTTATGATGCAGAATCTACGTTGCTCCAGCACAGCAATAGGCACGTGGTAATGCAGAGGTCTCTAACAACTCAGGGCGGAGATGAGATTATGGCGCACACCCTGACACATTCTGTTGCTCATGGGATTAAAATAGCCAGCACTGCTTTTGCTGGGGGGGGGGCGGGGAAGGGCTGTCTTTTCACAGAGTGTCTTCCCATCAGGCTGAAAAAAACCCAATGAACTGAAGTGGTTGCTTCATTAAAAGCCACAGGGACAGATAGCCCTGTCCGAGACGTACTCTTAAAAATGGATGGCAGCAAGGCGAGTGCCAGTGAGCTCCTGCCTTATAGAGAGGCAGATGGAGAACTGGCATGGGGCTTTGAAGATGAAGGGCTAGCCTGAAGGAAGGATGAACTGTTTAGCTCCTAGCTTCAAGTTAAATGGCTTAATGCTACTGTTTTGTTAAAGACTGACAGTCTAAACATACATATTTTTAGGGGTGAGGAGACCATGTTAGGCCATTTTCTTCTATGGGTTTTATCAGCCATACGATGATGCCCTGTGCTAGACGCAACACACAATAGTATTGTTCTGTGGGAATAGCCGAGGACTCCATCACTCCCCAGTCAGCCTTCCCACTGGAGAAGCAGACTCCTGCTGCGCTCAGAGACAGCAGGCCAGGCAGCAGGCCAGTCCTAGCTTTGGGTGACACAGCACGGCGCACAGGAGTTAGCTCAAGATTGCTCAGCCTCTCAGGCTGCTAATAACCGAGCAGGCCGTTGCAGAGGGCTCTGGACGCACTGCCTCTCCCAGGCCATGCTTCTCCTGTCATCTGAGCTTAATCAGACCACCTTGATCAAAAGCAGTCTCCACTGTAAGACAGGACACTACTGTGTGCCCTGGAGCAGCACAATGAGTAAGGTGGCTGTTTTACAAGCAGTCCAGTTTACAATTTAACGCCCGAGCTTTACGCTGGGACACTCAGTCACGCACACAGGAGCGACCGGCCCAATGCAAATACAGAACCCTGGCTTTCTCAAGCCCCGTGACAGGGTGCAGACAGCCTTGCCAGCTACAGCCCTGGACAATTCAGCGTGGCGGAATATTCCCCCCAAAATGGGCTCTGTGCAAAGTAACGCACAACTGGCCGGGACCTTCCACCCAAGGCTAGAGAGGCCAAAGCCCGCCCACTCCTTTTAGTGACCTACAGAAATTCCTGTCGCACGAGCTCGGCCTCTGCTGCGCCCAGGGCTGGAGGGAGGCAGGCAGGTGAGGGGGAGGCGGGCAGGCAGGGGAAAGGGAGAGGAGGGCGGGCAGGGGAAAGGGAGAGGAGGGGAGGGAGGCGGGCGGGCAGGGGAAAGGGAGAGGAGGGGAGGGCGGGGGAGAGCAGGGCAGGGGCGCGCATGGCAGGCCGCGCATGGCAGGCCGCGCAGGGGAGGGAGGGGAGGCAGGGAAGGGGGTGGCAGGGGAGAGCAGGGCAGGGGAGGCAGGGCCGCGCAGGGGGGGCCGCGCAGGGGAGGGGGAGGCAGGGCCGCGCAGGGGAGGGGGAGGCAGGGCCGCGCAGGGGAGGGGGAGGCAGGGCCGCGCAGGGGAGGGGGAGGCAGGGCCGCGCAGGGGAGGGGGAGGCAGGGCCGCGCAGGGGAGGGGGAGGCAGGGCCGCGCAGGGGAGGGGGAGGCAGGGCCGCGCAGGCCCGCACGGGGGCGCACTGGCGCTGCCGCCCCGCGCCGGCGGCGGGCCCCGAGTGTCACCGCGCACCGGCCGGGGCTCGGCCCCCTCGGGGCTCGGCGGTGGCTCTTCTTTTTTTTTCTGTTTTTAAAATGATGTTAAGGGCGTTAATGGTCTGTAGTTCTCCGAGGAGGAAAGAGAGGAAAAAAAAAAACCCCACACAACCCCCTGTTATTTGTGCTCCGCGGGACTTATCTGAAAGCTGACGGCAAGGCCCCTGTCTTTGTAAGCCCATGCAGGATTCCAGAGCTGCTGCATTCCTAGAGTTCCCCAGTACAAGCATTCATTTCCCTTCTGCACAACCAAAAGGAAGGGAAAGTACTCTTTTGCAAAACACAGTGGGAGAGCAACCAATTAACATGTCAGATGGGGCAAGGAGAGAAGTTAGCACAGATAAATGCATCTTCTGTCACCAGTCCTCCTAGCAATCCCCCACCCAACAGCAGATCTCCTGTTAAAAATGCAAGTGACAGTGCTGTGCCCGTCAGCGCTCAGCTTCATCACCGCGCAAGGCAGCTTGCCTCCCATCCACCAGCCCCTACCTTGCCTAGCTGGTGACTTCCGTGCGAGAGGGCTTTTCCCAATTCATATACAAAATAATACAGGATCAAGTGGGCATCTGAGACTAGAGCTGTGCGTACGTGGAAGTAAGCAATGCTTTCTCAGGAGATCTCCTTATAACTTGGAAATGTTTCAATGTACAGAATTAGGCAGCTCCCAGAGTTGACAGTACTTACAGTGCAATGTGTGCAATTTAAAAAGTGGTTTTGAAACTACATAGAGACCAGTCTCCCAAAATAACTTGTTGAAACTGAACAGCACGGAGAAACCTAGTTTAAAGAAGAACTGTAACTGCAGAAACCTCAAAAGAAATATGCCTCTTAAGAGTACATCAATTCAGAAATTCCTAAATTCTAGAAGCAAAATCCACAAACAGAGTCTTTAAGAACTAAAGCACTTCCAACTAAACTACAGAGCAGAAAGTATCCTTGTTGCCAGGTTTAGAGCTAGCAAACGACACTATATGGCCCAGAACCAAATCCTGTATTCTCCAAGAGCAAACGCAGCGGTACCAACTGTCAGGGAGCAACGGCAGTAACTTCCCCACAACAGCAGACAAACAGAGCGGAAAGCAACAGTGATGCCAGCCAGGGCAGCAACCCACACCGAGAAGGGGCACAGCCCCACAGTACCTGAGCGAGGAGAGCCGAGCGCGTCCTGTGGAAGCAACAGCTTCAGCCAGCAGCCCTGAAGCAGAGAGGCAGGTCCAAAGTCAAACCCAGAGGCTCCCTCAGCAAGTCAGGCTCATCAAAGGCCAGAGCTGGGCCCAAGCCCCAGCTTATATGGAGCTCCTGGGCCATGGGCGGAGGGTGCCAAGAGGGCCCAGGTGAGGCTGGTCAGGGCCATGATGGGCTCTCAGTGCCCACAGCTGCTGCTCAACCCTGGAAAAAACTGTTGCCAAGCTGTTTGAAGGAATGATGGTCACTGCTCAAGAAAATATTCATTTTCAGGAACTGGCAGCAAATTTAGGTCAACGCTTTGTGTGTCCTGAAGTAGAAAGCAGTCTGTCTCAAGCATATGGTGCTGTAATCCATGTGACTTCAAAAGCTCTTCTTAAAAACCTGAAAATTGGCTCTGGGCATTCCTGGTCAGAATACAGGAGACATTGCTTTGGACAGCTGTCAGTGGGGAACTTCACCGATGTTTTAGAATGGAATTACTTCTCTTTTCACTAAGTCTTGAACAGCAAATAAAAATGCAGAATTAAGGAAAATTCAATTTGCTACTCAACTGGAAGGATTAAGCCACAAAATTACACTTTAAATTCATACTCTGCTGAAAAAGAAAGATCTTTCGATATCTGGGGCTATAGTCAGAGTCGAACTACACAGTTCATAGCAGAAGAAATCCTCTGTTCAACACACAGCAGGTGAAATTTTCATTGCAGAAGCACTTGCAGAAACAGGCCTGCTTGCATTCAGGGGATTCCTTTGATTCAGAACAGCAGCTCTACAAGATTGCAAGGAACACTGAGAATCCCAAAGGAAATTCTGCCATAACCATCAATGAGGAGGGGATGGTTGCAGGCTTTAGAGCTGTTACTGAACCGAGTACACACCTGAACTGCAGGCAAGTTCTGGCTGCGGCTCAGAGTTGTCACCAGGGTAAACTGTAAAAATAGTTACACCGATATTTAGAAATCAGAAAGATTTGCCCAGAAATCAGAAAGATTTGCCCAGAAAATCCTTCTGTCCCTAGTCCTGCTGCGAAACTTGAGCAGCTGAGGAAAACGTCAGTGTCACCATTGTTACACACACACATTGTTACACACGTCTCTCTAGACATAAGCCTGCTCTTTAGAATGTGAGTGCTTGCATGAGATCCTTGGACACCTTTACTTCTTCCTCCCTCTACCATTACTGGAATGGCCTTGAGTTAAATTGTTAAAGGTATGTAAGTATCTACAAGACTCGAAGGGCTGTAAACCCTACGTAGGGAGGAATTATTTAAGGTTGTACAAAGGGTATAAGTAGAAGCTGTTGAATGAAGTTAAGCAAAAGAACAACAAGCCCGAGCATAAAAGCACTCTCAATCAATGATGCCTTCCAGCACACAGAACAGTTCTGTAGAAAGTACAAAGGCTCTAGAGCCACTAAAGAGACTGAGTGCAACACAGAGCACTGCAATACCTAAGAAGTGCTGTGCCACCAGTGGAGTCCTCAGTGCACCTAGACAATATAGAGGAATGAAGAGTTACCTAAGAAATGGGATACTGGGTTCTACAAGTCTGAACCTGCTTCTAGAGCCTATCACGTCTGTCAGCCCTGCTTCCCAAAGTGTGGCCAGAAAAAGACAAACCAATAACACAGCCTAGTCCCTTAACTAGTAATCTACTGGCTAGAGTAGGCAGGATACAGGAGACCTGGATTCAATTCCCTCACCTCTGGGCTGTGTGGCTGGGCGTGCTCTGCACACACAGCGCTCTGCTGAGTGTCCACGTATGCAGAAAGGTGGGTGCCCCCAGACACCCAAGAATCGTGTACAGCAGGTCTGGCAGTTCTGGAAGAGTGTCTGCCTTGGGATGCCTACCCCACTGAATGCATGCTGACTGAAGGAGCTGGGCCAGTGTCTGAGGTGGCACCCGCTACAGCGATTCACAAAACCTGCTCCTAGCCCCTTCCCTTCCTTGGATGCTTCTCAAGAGATGGCAGGGAAGAGGCTGAAGGCCAGATAAATTGTTTGAGCAGGGGCAGCCTGTCCGTTTTTGCTGTTCTTCCCAGAAACCTTTTAACTCCCTGCCACATGACGATGCTGCAAGAACTACGGAATCTCCATGAAAATTTGGAGCTAGGAAGTGTCAGCAGAGTAAGCTATTCAGCTGACAGATCAGGGCTGCAGGTAGGTATGTCTTGCTGGGGCCTGCTCAGCTCTCATTTTACGTATTTTGCTTTCTTTCCATACTGCATTTCACACAGATATACCACATACAAGACCACATTCTAAACATGCTAAACTATTATTTAACATTTTGGGCAACAATTTATTCATTTGCTCAGTGTTTTGTTGATTATTTTTCAAACTTCAAACATTGCATCCCATGCCCTACTAAAATGTAGTCTCTGTGTAACAGCAATGCATCCTTTTTTTTCTGGAGGTACAGTATGTGAACCTGAATGAAGGTATGGATGCAGTGCTTGCAGCTACTTCTGTGGTTGGCACCTTCCTGCTTCTCTGTTACATGCTTATCTTTCCAACCAAGTCACATGTCATCCAGGCTGCTGGAAGACATCTTGTCTTTTATAATTTTTGTGATCGTTGCTTGTATCTCACATCACAAGGCATCTTTTCGTGGAAAGAATAATCTGATTAAGTAACCATTCTTTGCTCTGACAGTCACTGTGGGACATGCCTTGTAGTTAGGTCATACCAAATAGTATGCATATTCAAAATGGCTAGCAAGCTGTCCAAGGCTTGTAATTACTGGATGAAGCATATTCTCTTCTGTACTTTTACAGCTGTAAGTACTAGCATGCAGGCTGTTTTGCATCCGTTACGGTTATGTTTGCCTCCACCTATTTTAAAAGTAATGCCTCTCTCTCTCTAGAAGAGCATCCTTTCTCTGTTGCTTGGAGGGACATATTCCTGGGTTAGGATTTGTGTCTGTGTACTTTGCTTTCCCTTTTTAGAAAGCAACTTGCCAAAAAGAACTGCAGCAAAACCAGACTGCTCACTCTCTGCATGTTCTTTGTATCTTCTGGTTCAGAGCTGCTGCTTCATTTATAAGCTCCTTCATTCTGAAGTGTCCTGGTTTCAGCTGGGATAGAGTTAATTTTCCTCCTAGTAGCAGGCACAGTGCTGTGGTTTGGATTTAGTAGGAGAAGAATGTTGACAACACGCTGATGGTTTAGTTGTTGCTGAGTACTGCTTATGCCAGTCAAGGACTTTTCAGCTTCCCATGCTCTGCCAGGGGCACAAGAAGCTGGGAGGGGGCACAGCCAGGATAGTTGATCCCAACTGCCCCAAGGGCCATTCCATACCATACGGCGTCATGGGCAGTATGGAAACTGGGGGGGTTGGCCGGGGAGCAGCGATCGCTGCTCGGGAACTGGCTGGGCATCGGTCGGCAGGTGGTGAGCAATTACATTGTGCATCACTTGCTTTGTATATTATTATTATTATTATTATCATTATTATACTGTTACTATTATCATTACTATTTTACTTTATTTCAATTATTAAACTGTTCTTATCTCACCCCAGGAGTGTTTCTCACTCTTACTCCTCCGATTCTCTCCCCCATCCCATCGGGGCAGGAGGAGGGAGCGAGCGGCTGCGTGGTGCTGAGCTGCTGCCTGGGGCTAAACCACGACATGAAGGAAAATATTTTTCAGCATTGCAAGTATTCACTGCTGGCACTAGCATCTAAGGCATCTTGTGTACATTCCTGTTCTTAAGTCATATACTACTTCTCAATTCAATAAAAGACTTCAGTCTCAATTATGCATTCAAGCCTACACAACAACCAGAATCAAGAGAAAAAAAACCCCGCGCTATTCTTGAGAGATGATACAAGGCATACAGCAGATGCTGACTACCTTCTCAGCAGGAAAACAAACAATCCCCCAAATCCTTCAACCATCAGGGACCAAAATGGTAAATGCTAGCTAGAGAAGAGTGGATGCACTCTCTTCATTTTAAGCCAAGTTCTGTGGCAGCAAATAGCTAATTACCATAGGCTCTAAAACTAAAGCTTGCCAATAATAAAAAGGCAGAGAGTTTCTAGCGTTCATGAAACACTGAGCAGAAAAGTACCACATCTCATCTTTCAGCAGCAGATAAAGGGGATTTTAGGAAAATAGATACGTAACGGCTAAGGAACCTCTGTATGAAACGGATAAGGAAAGAGGAAAAAAGCATTTCACAAATTGGGAGGCTTTTTTTTTTCCCCCCTCAAATCAGGAAATTCCTTCCTAATGCTTCCCCTAAGAGGAAAATTAGCCTCATCTTAGCTCATACACCTCCCCCCTAACTTACAGACTGAGTTAATGACACCTTAGCAGAAACAGAGAACCCATGTAAATTCAGGTTTGCTGAACATCTGCAATGTAAAAGGCTGAGAACAGGGTCACCTTTATAAAGGAAACTGTGATGCAAGCAGCATTACCACATTTCATTAACCAAGTCCTTTTTGCTGAACGCAGTGAAAGAATCTGCAAGTTAACCAGATACATTAATGGACTCTAAGCTCATTTTACTGAGCGCTTTTCCTATTACTACTTTAATAGTGGGAAAGCCCAAATGTACACGCTGAAAACCTCATTTCTGTAACTCTCTCAGCCTTAGAATAAAAAATAAAAATGTATAACCAAATCTCTGTCCACTTCGTTAATGCCTTATATTAAAAGATTTCTAAATAGAACACAAGCATGGAAATGTTTTCCTTCTAATGCTATAAAGCAGTACTACAGCCCAGGAATGCAGAGCTTTTCCTGTATTCTGAATCATGCCCATTTACAAACCAAGTGATTATTCCAGATTCTAGGACAAAGCATCTTTCCATCATTCAGTTTATATTTGCATGGCAATACCAGTTAGACGTGCAGATTTAACGAACAAACATGTCCAATCTTACATAGATTACAACTTTTTGCATATCTTGAGCATATTTCAAAGCTAGAGAAACATATGAAAGATTTCCTAAACAAATTAGAGGCAGAGCATATAACTAAAGCAGTACTTCCAGTAGATACTAACAATGTAGAGACATTTCTTAATTCTAAACTGGCAAAAGTACCTATGCATTTCATTACCAAAATGCAGTAATTGAGAATGAACTTGTTTCCCATTAAAATAAGCAGTCATAAAGGCACCTATGCAGCCATTTTCTAGTGTTCAGACTGTACACTTCAGATGTATGCAGAACCAGGTCTCCAGATACTGTGGTAACTTCAGAGTCCAGTGAGGTGCCATCTTGTAGGTGTGATTGCTGACAGAGCCAGGCAACAGCAGAGTTATTTGGTAAAAGAAAGGTAGCAAAGACAAAAATTGATCCCAAATTCTTCATTCTCATGGGGATAAAGCTCCACTACTTCCTCCAGAGACCTGTCCAGCAACTCCTCTAAACTGACATACGCCCACTTAAGCCAGGCTTGCAGCAAGTTCCAATTTATACTAAGCAGAAACAAGCACTACTACTGGTAATAAGCTACTGAGTCCAAACTTCCTGCTTTATGCTGATTATTAGCTGCCTAAATAGCTCAATGGATCTGCAGTCATTTAACATAGAAGACAAATTCCATCGGTATCACGGACAACCTGCTAGCTATAGGAACTCTACGGTGCTTGACCAGGTAAGAACATTCCCGCATTTAATTTAGTTCCATGCTGTCTTAGAATTAATACTAGTTATTGGCCTTATTTGTATACATGAAACTAAATACTGTTTTAACAAATTCTAAGTTACAACTTAATAATCTATTTCATAGAATCACAGAATATCCTGAGTTGGAAGAGACCCATGAGGATCATCAAGTCCAACTCCTGACTCCGCACAGTGCAACCTAAAAGTTAAACCATGTATCTAAGAGCATTGTCCAAACGTTTCTGGAACACCGACAGGCTTGGGGCCATGACCACTGCCCTAGGGAGCTTGTTCCAGTGCTTGACCACCTTCTCATTTCAGCTCATTCTTCAGAAGAACTGTGTGAGATTCTAGACAGAAATTGTTTTGAATAGTATGTTGCTAGCCATAGTGGTAAAAAGGTTTCATAGGTCTGGGTTGGGAGAAAACACACAAAGAAACAACAGACAAGCAGGGTTGCTTCATTTTTATTTACTCTGCAAACATTTTCCCATGTGATTTTTACATGCCATCCAAGAGCTAACTAAGATTATTAGATGCTGACTGCTTTTTTGTGATGGAACTTTTTGCTAACAGGATCTTTTTCCAGAAATAAAGAGCATTGGTTTGTTAAGGTATCCCAGTTTAGGTACGTACAGTTGCTAATTTCACCCAGAATTAAACTGTATTTACAACAGTGCATCTTACAGTTAGTCTACAAAGGACAAGACTCTCCCTCCAAAATTGTCCTACTCCCTGTCCCACACCAGGATTTCACTCTTTCAGTATTAGGGGCGCCTTCACCTGTTCGGCCACTTCCTTCCCCATCAGCGTTTCAACAATGGCCAACCCAAATTCAAAGCTGGTACCAGGGCCACGGCTGGTGAGGATGTTCCCATCTTTCTCCACGCGGTTCTCGGAGTAGCAGTAGTGTGCTTGGGGGGGACACACAACAGAAAGAGGGTCAGTCTCCAGCACAGTGCCCACGGCTGCCGCAGAGCGTAGACCTGCCTGCTGCAGGGCACTGCCGCCCGCTGCCTGCAGGCTACGGCAGCTCCCCACGGACAGCGTCGCGCTCCGCAGAAGGCACCTCAGCCGCCCGTGTGTGCCCAGCCTGCCTCGGGCGCTGCACCCCTGCCCCTCCGGAACCAAGCAGCTCATCACTGCCTGCAGTCCTCAGGAAGGAAAAGGACCTGCAAGGAGCTCTGGCAGCTTATTCGCTTGGTATGGGAACGCACCTCTGATTCTACAAGCTCATCAAGAAGCGCTCGCTGCGCCTGTCAGTTCCCGTGGGGTTACTTTTGGAAGTCAGACTGCTTTTGCGTAGCTTTTCACAACTTTCTTTTCTCCAAATGCATGCAGGGAAAACTGGAGGAACCCTGCCATCTCCTGCTCACCTTCAGACTTGTTAACGTTCACAGAATGACTTAACAGTGCTTCACCACCACTTCCTTTAGGTATGAGAAAGAAGTGCGGACCCATCAGCTGCCCATAGCACCAAAGCGCTACTCACAGGACAGCACAAAAGGTGCTGCTGGGGTTTGTTGTTGGGACCACTGAGGAAAAGAACCAAAAGGGCAAGAGATGGCTCAGCCTCAAGAGGATAAGGGAAAAAAATGCTCCTAGTATGACAGCAGCAGTGTATTTTCCTCAAGGATGAGAATGTTAACATGGCCCTGTATTTTCAGGTTGAACAGACTTAGAAATAGAGTCTTAGCACATTCAGTTGAATTTTGATTACGTTCAGGAAAGCATTCAGGAAATTCAGAGATACAAACTAAGATACAAAAGCTATTTTCCTTTCTTTAAATCAAGGGTTCAGCTAAAAAAAAAAAAAATTCTGAGAAGGGTTAAGAGAGAAACTTAGAAAAGTCATTAGATACCTCCATTCATCATTTTATCTTTGGCCAAAGGATGTGTTGTGACTTTGCTTCCAAACCCTATCCCATGTGCCAGAAGGGCAGTAGGACCTGTAAGGACACAAAGTTGCACCAGTGAGGAGCCGTTTTCTGCTACAAACACTTTTAAGAAAACACGTTCAGGCACCAGGCCCTCAACGGACCAAAGCTCACTGCGGACAGACTACTTTTTATAAAACTGATGTCAGCCCTATCTCTGAAGCAAAAAGCCTCAAAAAGAACACAGCTGTATAATCTCTCCCATTCTATTACACAAAATGCCCTGTGCAGAGAAACAGATGAAGAGAAGATTTAGAGAACACCCAGTTCACGCAGCTGTCCTACCAACGATTGAGCTGCCTTTGAAGGAGTCGAGAACAATGGTAATTTTACTTCCAGATAATACATTTTATTTAAAACTGACTGAAACTAAGTAACAAAAAGTCTGCATTTCAGTCTGAACATTAACTAGGTGCAATTACTTTACGACCCTGTTAAGCCTTGAATTTAGAGACTTAACAGATAAAATTTAATTTGAGCAAGCCTTTATACGTTGGAATTGTGTGCCAAGCAGTACTTTGGGCAGATCATGGGCTAACTGCTAAGTTTTTTGTTTTAACAGTGTTTCTCTTTTCTTTTCATACTTCCTCCTTGGCCTGAATTGAGGAAGGAGCTTGTGTCAAGAAGTGTCAAGTCATCTGATAGAAAATCCTTACGGGAATTCCAACAGAAACAGAAGGCAGGATTTGCCTAGTGTGAGTTTCATTTCTGTACATTTGATTCATTTCAGATATAGTCCAGGAAATAACCTTCTTTGTGTTCAGCTGGAATCAGCTCTAAGAAGCATTATACGTAAATAAATGAACCATCCTGATTGCAAGCAAAGGCCTTTATCGGGCAACTGTGACTTTGCAACTGTTCCGCAAGAGATACAGATAGAGAAGTAGAAGACTACCACTGCCAAGTTTAAGAAAGTTCACAACTCTGTATGCATATCACCTAACTGAAGAATGAAAGCAAAAAAGCCTCAGCAACGTACCGGAAAACAAAAGTGAAAATATACGTCACAAACACACTCTGTTAGACTGTCTTTTACACACTCATTGCCACTCTCCTTGTTCTCAGCTACAGGTACCTAGGCCAGCCTCTCAGTTCAGTTGGGAGTATTGGCAATTGTTCATCTTGCTTTTTTGCATACAAATCTTACAAAGGAATGAACCAGATACCTAGCTGTGCAGAATATGTAAGCAGACAACCCTCTCCTCAGAGTAATTCCATCTTTTGCTACCACTCAGATGAGGAAGGGTGAGCCTGTAATTCTATATTTACAGCCTTCCTTCTGAAGCTAAAGGGCAGGAGAGGAGATGTGAGATAAATTTATAGCAATGATGTTCTGCCAGCACTGTGTCCTCGCAGAGAGATCACCAGAATACGCAAATATTTTGTAAAAAGTCCTAGCACATTACCTTTCACTTTTTATTTTAAAGACAGTAATGCAACTGATTGGAAAGAACTGGGTACCAAGCAGAACTTGTTCACAATATTTTAGAGATTCCTCTGCTATTAAATTAACAAAAAATTCACATGCTGATGGGTGCATGTATAGCACAAATCCCTGCTACTGAATTACAGGAATACAGATTTCTAAGACAGGAAACTGTCTGCATGCCCCTTCAAAATATGCAAATGCTTTACAATGCGAGACGTCTTGTTAACCCACCTGCACATATAGCAGCAATCAGGCCTTTTCTGCTTTCCTGGTCCTTCAAAATGTCTTTCACAGCAGGAGACTGTATGAAGAAACCATATCACAAGTCATTGTTTGGGATTGATTATTTGAAGCACGGTTCAAATATTTTTCCACTGCAAATTCATAAAAAGTTTTACAAAGAAAACCATCTGACAACTCTCCATGCTGCCTCAGGACAGATGGCAATGAAAACACTAAGAAGGAGAAAAACTGAAACCAATAAATACTTGCCCCACAAGGGAAGAGCAAGGCAATCAGAAGGAACTGCAAGGAAGTACTTGGCCCACATAAAAGCTGGTTAATTCATGGCCATGGAAAGTTGTTGCTCAAAAACTTCACAAGACAAATAGGAAAGAGTGTTCATGAGATACCTCCAGACAGTCTCCATCATTCTTAAGAAGATTTAAATGGGATATTTGTCTCATATTCCAGGACTTACAAACCGTGTGATACCATCTAAATCCTATCTGATACGTCAAGTTGTTTGTCTGCCTGTCTTCCACAAGGTATTTATACCACCACTACAACAGTTTTGCACCAGAAACACGATTCTTGAGCAAAGGAACAGAGTCCTGTGGGTTTGGCCTGTTTTATATTTCATGGAATCAAATCTTCATTTGCAACTCTTTGTATGATTACAAACAGAGATTTTCCCGCAATACAGAGCTCCCTTCCATTTTTATTCTGCTTAACGAGGCACTTGAGTCCAAGCATTTACCCAGTTGTCCCACCTATATATTCACAAGAAGGCTTAAGACAACTAAAAATTAGTTTACTGATTCATTCAGAAGAGAATTTTCAGATGCCGAACCGATTTTGCAGGATTACTAAGCAAGTGTAGACCACCCACTACTCATGAGGATGCCCATGAATCTTTAAGATACCAGAACTTTACCTCTGACAAGTTTTGAGCTCCAAGGTTACCCCCAGGCAGGACCACAACATCGTAAGGCCCCTAAACAAACCAAACAAAATTGTTCTGTTGAACAGAGGCTGGCAGACACATTATACTGTTTTAAGGCCACTACAGCTGAGTTGAGTGAGAAGCAGGGAGATCTATCGTTTCTTCCATTTAACAACGACCCAAGAACCAGCTCCAATTATGGAACAAAATACTATTTCCTATTCCAGGAAGAGCCTATTATTGATAAAGTCTGTCAGAGAACCAACTTTTAAGCCTCATGCATTTAAGAGCTTCAGCAAGCAAATGGCAGCTCTTGCATTGTAAGGACAAGTGGTTTTGCCCCAACCTTACTGTACAGGTCTAACCATAGCGTTGTTCAGCTTCCCGTGAGAACTTTTCAGTTGTTCCAAATCACGGTATTTTGTTGGGCCGACTAACATGCAAAATAAAGCTCTACATTTGATTCTTTGCAAAAACAAGTACCTGTGCAGTGTTAAGAAATCTGTCTGTTCCTAGCATGCTATGGAGCAGGACAACACTGAAGGGGAGCACTGCAGGATGTGCAGTTCCGTGATGCACTTACTGCATAGAGCTAACATAACATGCAGCATATTTCTAAAGGTGATGCGTAAGCTTTCCACATTCCACTCTGAAACTGTGAGAGAGGCTATGTTGGCCATTAGATCAGATCAGGGTGATGACCAACCTCTTTTCTGGCATCTTCAAGGCTGGCATCAGGACAAATGAAGACATCCCGACTGCACTGCACCGGTTCTTTTCCCGTTAGACCTGCAACAGTCACCTTGATCTAACAGAAGAGCACGCATGTTGTTACAACTCAAGAATTTAGGCATTTTTCTTATATGTTAGTTCTTAAGAATGAGTGAAGCACTACTGAGAGCAGTCAAGAACGGGGCAACACTGAAGCTTCCCCAAACCATGATTAAGCCCAAACGCACAAGCCATGCTATTCACCTAGAGATTAACAAATACCTCTAATAGTTCAACGTTTCAAACAGGACATTTAGAGACTATCTGATCCCACAGGTTTTAAACAAAACAATACAACCCAGGAGAGATGGACTAAGTAGATCAGATAATGAATTAAAGTCTCTCTGCAGGCTCAGGCCATTCTCAAACACACTTATGAAGTGTTCAATCTTCTCCCTTGACTTTTAGATACCTGGTCATAATATCATAGATGTGCATGGCACAGCTCACATTCACTAAATAAGCAGACAAGCTTGTGCTTCTTGTGGCAGCCAAACTGGGAAGTACGTTAGTGGAATGACAAAGGTGGTGGGAGAAGGCAATTTTTATTTTAGTCATTTCTATACACATGAAGTTGGTGTATTTCTTTGAAATCTTATTTTCATACCTAACCAGATGATAACACTGTGTACCACGACAATCGCATCCACTTGAGGCCAGTATTTTACCTTGACCACGCACTCACAAAAAAGATTATTCGTTGTCTGCATACTCACCCCAGCTCTTCTCATAACATCAGTGGGGATTACAGTTTCCATTTCCTCTGCCCCTTTCGCTAGAATCACCAATGCTCTTTTCGAGGCCATCTCTCGAGGGGTTGCTTTTAGGTGAGATGGTTGGGAAGGGAGGGACTGACGGGGTAGAAAGAGACAACGTGGTTAGGAGGCAAATCCTCTAGTACAAATCCTTCCTCACAGTGAAGTTTAACAGTGAGTAATTTGCATTTTTGCATTATCTTCCAGTTAAGCCATCTCAAAATGGTTCACTAGCTTTAATTAATATTCATAGCAATCCCATTTAACTAGAGAGCTTTTTACAAAGAATGCATTATGATATTAAGGGATTAAGACATTTGTGCAGTGGGAGGCACAGCACATCAGCACCAGAACAGGAAGCAGCCTGGCCTAACCAAGACTTCACAGGATTTGAGCCTGCCAGATAGAAGGGTTCAGGGTGGGTGGCAGAGCTGTTTTCAATTTGCACACCCTCACTCATACGCAGACTACTGACTCCTACCCAGGTCAGCATTTACAAAAAGAGCTTGCATGAGCTTTGACCTCATGTCTGGTATTTAGTTTCCACACAGCAGGCTTCACAAAGAGTTTCCTGTGACTTATAATGACTCGGCCAGTGCCCCTGCAAAGCCTGAGCAATAGATTTTCTGGGTACTTCACACTTTTGTGGGGGAGAAATGTGTGTGCACATGTGTGATGGGGGAGCAGACCACAGAAGTTAGCAAATGGAACAAACTAGGCTTGAGACTTTTTTTTTTAGCTCTGAAATTCAAGTTGAGGTGAATGGCCAAATTTCCATTTGAAGGTTAAGTTAAAAGTTACTTAACTACATCATGTAAAATACACACTAACTCATAGTGGTCTGACAGAAGTCTGTGAAAGCATCTGTGGCGTAAGAAGGCATTTCACACGTCATCCACTCTATGAGACAGGGATTTCTTCCTATGTAGGGACTTTCCATCCAGAAATGGATGTAGCACCTGGAAGCTCTTCATAAAACGAGATCCACGTTTAGTTGCCTACATGGAAGAAAACCATCCCCTCATCCTGCTTCAACTTCATCTATTTGCAGGCTTGCTCCCTACTGTTAGCCTCATTTAGAAAGACGCTATTTCTAGAATGCACTAATGTACAGTCGAATGTCCTGCAGCATGCAGAACCAGCCCAAGCAGACTAATTCATAGTGTCAAATCCTACTTTTAAGGCAGCTTTACATACTGTCAAACGCAAAGCCAACTGAACAAGTACCCTCAAATCATAGGTATTAGCAACAACTTCAGGACAACCTGGAGCTTCTTAATCATTCATCTTGAAGGTATACGCTGATTCTGCAAAAGTAATTTTTGTATTAATTTGACTGACTAGCAACAGATTACCTCAATAACCACAACACAGAAATACTGCATTTGCTTCTTATTGGAGAAAAATACTCTAGACCGTGGTTTGTACCCCTCTCTTTCATTACTTCTTTAGATACAAAGAGGCACCTGATCCCAAAAGCTTTTCTCTTTCCCCTAATCTGGCAAAACGCAGTCTCTCCCTACTGTCCTTAGACATTTATCATAATACACTGACAAATTCTTGAGCATCAGGCCTGTTCTTTACGTGGGTGCGTATGTAACTAGCCGTCATGCTGTAAATGCTACCAGGGCAAGACCGTTTTCCAAGAAGGCAGAACCAAGCTATACAGACCTAACAGCCGCTGCATTTAACGAGCTACGTATGTGTGGTAAATACAAGCCTCCCATTTGCTCCTCGGTGCCAACACATGCACAGACTGTCTCAAACTTTACAGTAAACCTACGTGGGCAGGTGTGCATCTCTTGAGAGGGTGACTTCTGGCAGACGGCTGAATCAGAAACTCTAAGCAGGCTGGCTTTAAACAAAACACACCCTTCAGAGCCGCGACCGAACAGCTAGCTGCCAGAGGCAAGGGAGGATTTCAGGGTCATCAGCTCAGCCAGTCCGGATCAAAGGCCGCGCCCCCCCCCCACTCTCGCGTTTATTTTAGGGCCCGGCGCCGCTGGCCGCGGCAGCGCCCTCCGGCAGCGCACGGACCGCGGCACGGGCGGGGCTGCCGAGCCTGCGGCCGCGGGCAGGCTCGCTCCCGGGGGGCAGGCAAGCGGCCGCCCCGTCCCGTCCCCGCCGCCGAGCCGAGCCCAGCCCAGCCCAGCCGAGCCGAGCCACGGCGGCGACTGCTGAGGCGGCGCGGCCCCGGCAGGCCTGCAGGCCCCGGGCGGGCCCCACGCACGCCCCGCGCGGCTCAGCGAGACCCACGCCCTCCGCAGGCGGCGGCCCGCCCCCAGCCCCCCGCCCCCGCCCCCCGCGGGGCTCCTCCGGCCGGGCCCCCGAGCCGGGCCGCGGGCCGCGGGCGCGACGGCCGCTGCTCACCTCGGCCCAGGCGCGGGCGACTCTGGGCGGCCCCGCCCCGGCCCCGGCCCCGCCTCGGAGGCCGCCGCCCACGCCCCGCCTGCGCCCCCGTCGCGCCGGCCGCCCTGGCGCTCGCCCGTCCTCCTTCTCCGTTTGCCGGGCGCTCCGGTTTTCGCACGCTCGCTCGGAACGCGGCTTCAGCGAGCGGCCCGGAGCCCAGCGCCGTGACGGCGTCACCGCCCCGGCAGCGCAGCCGCCAGGCACGGACCTGCCAAAGGAGCGGCTGCTGCTTTTCCCCAGGCAGCCCTCACACCTACAGAGGGCCGAACCGGGCACCCTTCCCGTCCTGCCCGAAGCGCCGAACCGACAGCCCTGCTCCCGAGGCTGCCGGTACACAGGACATGCCCGTGGCTCAAGGACAGTTTTCCCTGGTTTTGAGGCGCGGTTTCAATATTTTGAGAGGCAGAGCTGTTAAAGGGGCCCTTCGGGACGGCAGGTAGCCCTGTTGTGTGAAACTGCTGCTTGCAGGGGCTGGCAGTCGCGCTCTGGCTCCCCGGCGAGGGGCTCACCAGAGCTCTGGCAGAGCACTCGGGCCGGGCCTGGCAGCAGAGCGGGTCACAGGAAGGAATTCGCTGGGGGCCTGCCTGGAGCTGGCGCGGGCTTCTGCCCCTGCCATGGGGGGTGCGCAGCCCACGCTGGGCTTCACGCAAACCCCTCGGCAGGCCGGTCCTTGCACTTGCTTGTGTTAAAGGAGCAGCCGCTGCCCGAGCATTTGCACACTTTCAGGGAGTCGCGCACACACTGCCCGCGACTTGAACTGCTGGGACCAGCGTCCCTGCCCAGCGGCAGCTCCAGAGCTGCCGGATGCCCCTTCCCGCTCCCCGCGCGCTCTCTCCCCTCAGGCTCGACGCTAGGCTGCCCTGAAGCGGTCTCTGCCGCAGTGCACACCAGGTGGATTTACTGACTGGGACAGCGGTAAATGGCAGCTCGAGCTGGGCGCCTTGGAGAGGAACCCTGAACAAAGCAATCCCTGGGCAAATGCACCCTTACAATTTAAGTTCTCCTCCCCTCATGTGACAGTTCGGTCCAATACCAATATTTGGGTCTGGGGTCTTCTTGTTCCTCAGTGGATCCTTTGTCTCCAGGCAAGACATTCCTTCTCTTACCCGAAAGGGTACAGCTGCTGCTGACGGCTGTGGCTATCCCACCCTTCTGGTCTGCCCTGGTTCGGGGCCCTCCTTCACGAAGCCGGGCAGGAGTTCAGCCCCCGGCTTTAACGGGCCTTGCTACCAACGCTGTGTATGTGGCTGCCCGAGCGAGGCAGCGCCTTCTGCAGCGCCCGCACCCCCTGGGGCTGAAGGGCGCGTTCGCTCGTCAGCTACGACGCGCCCCGGAGAGCTCCCCTCTGCCCCGCGCCCCCGCCCGCGCCGCCGGCCCCGCTGCGGCCCGGGGGGACACGCGCCGGGGCCGGCCCCGCCCGCAGCCACGCGCCCGCCCGCGCCAGGGCGGCGGGGATTGGCCGCGGCGAGCCGCAGGGGGCGGAGCCGCGCGGACGGACGGGGCCCCGCCCCCGGCGGGGGCAGCGAGCGTGAGGCGGGCGCGTGCCGGCAGGCCCGGCCACGGCCCCCGGCCCCGGCCCCCGCCCGCGGCCCCCCGGGCTGGCCCGCGCGGGGCCCGGCGGCAGCGCCCCGCCCCATGGCCCCCGCGCGGCGGGACCTGCTCCTGCCGAGGCGCCGTCACGCGCGGCACGTCCGTACGCGGCGGCGGGGTTCGCAGGCGCGCGGTGCGGCCAGGCCCCGCGGGCCGTGCCGGCCCCGCCACCCGGACTCTTCCCCTCACCTTTCGGGGGCGCGGCCCGCTGCCGGCGGCGCGGACAGGCCGGGCCGGCCCGCCACGCCACCGCGGGGATTCCGCGCGGGACTCAGCGGGAAGCCCCGGTGGGGGGCGGCGGGCGCTGCCCGGCAGCGCTGAGAAGGCTGCGGGCGCTGCCCGCAGAGCCGGGGGTCGCACGGGGGGGGGGGGGGGCGGGGCCGGAAAGCCCCGCCGGGCCGGGGTTTCCCCGCCGCCCCCGGGCTGACGCAGCCAGCCCCTCCGGGGGCGGCCGCTAAGGGCCGGCGCCCGCCGCCCCGCGCGCACTCCAGCGGGCCGCGCCGCCGCGCACCGAGCCCATGGGACCGGCGCTCTTCCCCGCGGCGCTGCTGGCGCTGGCCCTCAGCCCGGGGCCCGCCGGCGCCCTGCCGTGCGGCGCCAAGTGCCCGGCGGGTGAGGGCCGGGGCGGGCCGGGGCGGGGCGCGGGGCACCGGGCGCTGCGTGCGGCCCCGCGGCAACCGCCCTCTCTCTCGGCCCGCAGGCACCTTCGTGGCGAGCGCCGGCTGCGCGCGGGGCGCGGGCTGCCAGCAGTGCCCGCCCGACACCTTCTCCAGCGCGGCGGGGCTCCGCGCCTGCACCCTCTGCCGGAAGTGCGAAGGTAGCGGGCGGCGGCGGGCCGGGGGGGCGGGCGCGGGGGGCCCGCAGCCGCTTTGTCGCCGCCCCGGGGTAAACGATCGCGCGTTCGCCCGTCGCGGCGCTACGAGTGACAGCGGCGCTGGCGAGATAACGCCGTGCGCCTGCGGGGCTTCTCGCTGAGGCCCCCAGCCCCGGTTTTGGACGAGCAAAGGTCCCGAGCCTTTGCTGCGCCGCGCTGGGTGGGCCGGGGCGCATCGGTAACCTCAGACTGGTTTCCACCTTCCAGGAACATTCAGGTATTTGAAAGAGTGCTCCCCAAAAAGCGATGCTGAATGCACGTGCAAGGAGGGGTATCGCTGCAGCGGCAGCGGCTGCTCCCGCTGCAAGCCCAGCTGCGGCGTGGGCCAGGAGAACACCGCGAACGGTAAGGTCGCCTTTCCCTGCCGGCTTCAACCTCCTCTGCTCGCTGCATCGCTGCCTCTTCCACAGCACAAAACTACTAGGGTAAAGACCTCGCAAGATAAAAGCTGCTGCTGCTGTGAAACAGCGTGCATGGTGCGTGGAACGAGCACCCACCGAACGCTGGGCCCCGCTGCAGCTCAAATCGTGCACTAGTTAGTTCCCTTTGCACAACAGCTGTTTGGTCACCAGCATGTGGGAAACTGAGCTGGGAGCTCTGGAGTTAGACATGATTTGCGGCATCTTGTGCCAAATAAACTGGCCCTGTAGCCGAGTACTGTACTGGTCCGTAGCTCACAGGGAAAGACTTGCCTTGCATACTCGGAGCAGCTTATGAAACAGTAATTCTATGAATGTGGATCAGTCATTATACAAGCAGGCAAAAATAATGTTTCATGTGTTGTTTTAAATGCTCATCTTGTACAAATTTACCTGTCCTTGTCTGTTGAAGGTTGCCAAACTTGCAGCTATGGAACTTTTAATGATCAGCCCAATGGCTCCTGTAAAAACTGGACAAAGTAAGTAATCTAAAAATAAATGCTACAGCTATTACACTTGACTAGATTTTTTTTCCTTTTTTTTGGTTTCCCCCCCCCGTTTTGCTTTAAATGTCTTTCAGGTGCTCTGCAAACCAGGTGCTGGAGCCTGGAACTGCAGCAAAAGATGTCATTTGCAAACACGCTTCAGATAATCCCACTTTAGGCACTACTCTACCTACCACGTCTGCTGCAATTCCATTTTCTATCACTGTGCCAGGTGAGTCATTGCATAATATTTCTTACAGAGCTAAAGAATTACGACGTACTTTGAAACATACTATAGCTCATTCGCTTACCATTTAAAGCAAGAGTCCTTTTTGCTATCCATTTCCAGTGTTGCAGACTTATCCAGAAGCAGAGTTGGAGACAAAGTTGTCAGCTAATTCAAGGGCAGTAGAATTTTGCTCCATAACACACTTCTTAGAGAATGTTGTTTGCTTCCTAGGGAAGGACCTCCAGATGGACATTACCAGAATTTCTCTGGCTGTAGCTGGGCTGTTGTGCTTAGTGTTTCTGCTACCTTTGTGTGTATGCTTCAGTATCTGGCAGAAGAAGAAACTACATGCTGTCTTCAAGAAAAGTAAGATAGATGCACTCTTCCATTTAATTTTTCTTTTTGAAACTAGACAGAAATCAGGAATCCAGGTTTTTAAGTATCTTTCAAAGATAGTCACAGATAGCTTCATTTTTTGGCCTTGTAAGTCAGAAATAACAACTGAAAGGAAAACACTTTTGGAATTTTTATTGCAGAAAGCAATTACCTGTGGGTCTTACATCAACTTTGCAGGTTAACTGCATGCATATCCATAGATGTGAAGTATTCATAGGAGGTGAAAAAGCTCAGCTTGAGCCTTGTTGGTCTGGTTAAGGGTCAGTTCTGTTTATTAGTTCCAAGTACCATCCTTGGCATGCATGGCAATAGCACTTTCCAGTTCCGTCTGCTCAGAAACAGCATGCATGGCCTGGAGCGAGCGTCTTTGAACTTCGGCTGCAGTAGAAGAGGGGAGATCAGTCAGGATGTGCTGCTACAGATGCAGAGTCAGCCTGAATCCAGCACTGCCCTCCCAGAGCTAATAAGCTCCGGGGAAGCTCAAGAGTTCAGCACAAAGATGAGGTGGAATCGCATCCAACATAGTTTGTGGTTGGGATTTTTTTTGTAGTTTGGGTTTTTCTCTTCCTCTCCCCTTTCCTAGAGATAAGGGCTTGATTGTCTAGTGTAATTCTGAATACAGGAGACAATAGCATTACTCCAAAAATCTAACAACTCCATGTTGGTCTTCCTTTCATTCCTATGGCAAACAGAGCACTAGCAGCTCCTGTTGCATTAGGGAAAACAAAGTATGATAAATTAGTTTTATCAGATGTGCATGCTCTAGAGGAAGAATTTCAGATTATTGATCATTTGGAAGAATTTTTCTTGCTGACTTCTTGCAGTTGTGACTGAGGAAGGGTGAAATAAGATGGCTGAATAAATACAATGGAAAGTGAACATTTGATCTTTTTCTTTAGTGCATACCACACCTGAGCAGTCAATTCAGGAAGATGATGCCTGCAGCTGCCGCTTTCCCGAGGAAGAACAAGGTGAATATCAGGACCGTGACCAATCCACAGAATTCAGAGATCTTTTGAAGAAATAGGAATGGGACTGTCCAGGTGAACCACGTTTGAATTTCCTTGAGGAACGCAGAACAAGAACCTGTTTATATAAATAGAGAGGATATCAGAATCTCTGAATTTCAGAGCGCTAAATAGCCCAGACACTGAGGAAAAAGAGCGTATTTTTGCAATAAAAGTAAATAAATAAAAAGATCTAGTTTGCTGACTTTCTTCCTTTAGGACTAGGAATCATATTTTTAAGAAGTGGTACTTGATCTACATATACAAAGAAGTACTGCGCTTAAGAGCGGTAATAGAAGGGCAGAATGGCTTTCTAGTCCCTCTTAGAAATGGTGCCCGAGCCATCATTTACGTGCAGGCTGAGAGCATCTGATGCTAGAAAGGAGATCTGTAGCACCTAGTAGAGCCACACGTGACATCTGTGGTCTCTATTACCATTACCAGGCATCCTCTTGAGTCTAGAGCTGCTGCAGCTCCTCCTAAAGGGGCTCAAGCCCCACAGTCTTGGGTTTCATGTGGAAATACAGATAGACCTCATTTCAGATCCCATCAGCCCTAGAAAAGGATACCTGGGCTGACCACTGCACGCCTTCTTCTATGTAGGAGAGAGGAAGCCGCAAAAATCTAGAGCTGCAAAGTGTTTCATAATAGCTTGCATCTGCTGTTGTATTGCACCGATTGCCTTAAGAGAGGCAGTGGAAACACTGAGAAAAGCTGTGGTTTGACTTGATGTTCAAAATAGATGTTACTGTGTAGCTGGACTGCACCACCTTCAGTCCTACATCATTCAGCTTTGATCTTTGAGGTGATGTAAATATATTATGTACATTGTCGATGTGGTATATTAGATGTGATACACTTCTGGTGCTATTTTTGTAACGCTGAGGGTGGAAAGATTTTAACATCAGATACTGTATCTGTCTCTCTGATCAATTACCGTGACTTTGGTCTTGAAGAGAAAAAAGAAAAAGCACATTTGAGTCATGGCACTCGCAACATCATTTCTAACCTTTTACAAACCCAAATATTTAATTTCTTCAGTAAATGTTATATAAAAAACCCAGAATGTCATGTAAAGGGTGATTTTCCTCTCTATGTGAGTTCAATTCGGAGAACGCTATTCTTGTGTTTGAAGAATGACAGCCCATCTCTCCCTTCAGCAGAAGATCATGATAGCAGATTATTTTCACCAAGCCTCACTTACACATTTTGATAAACTTGTACACATAAAACAGTATGTGAGAAAATAAATGTTCAGTATATTTAAATAAACCTTTCTTTTTAATCCCTAGCCCAAGTCTCGTCTTCTCTCTTAGTACTTTCCGCCGTGACCACTAAATGACTATTATGTCAGGTTCACAAACTTAAAGACATGGACAGGACACATGAAAAGCCACCAATCTATTTATAAATTGAAGAGCGACCTTTGCACCAGTGGACGATATCTTAGAATAAAATACTTCTGCTTGTGATTGGTTTCTGTTCCACACATAAGGCATGAGAATTAATGTACACATCCTGTAAAAACTCAAAACATTTGGTAATTTCTCCTTGGAAAAAGAGGTGCCAGTTAGAATTTTACATCTTGTTGGTGCATTCTGCATATATTTTGAAATGCTCCAAAGACAGTGCAAACCCCTTATTTTACTTTTCTGTACCCAAAGCAGAAGTAAATCTACTTACTGAACAATGAAGTGCTCATTACAACACTTTTTCCAGACAGTTTGATTTTGCTGTTTTATACCAAAGCTTCAGGAGTGGCATAAAATTCCCATGAATCAAATGAAAGCCTTGGGGGGGAAAGTCCTAAATAAGTGCAAATTGACTTCTGAGAATAAGGGACACATTTACACCAAAACTGGCTTTCTGGGCTGTTTCAAGGAATAGTCATTCACAGAAAGAAAATATGTTCTGGATAAAATGTCAGGAGCAATCTTCATTTCAATCAAAGGATTATGTGGAGAATTCTACCCGTGACTTCTGTCACTTGAGAGTGAGGAAGCCTGAATCAATGATAAAACAGATCTCGTTGGCAGAAGAATCTGTTGTCAAATGTATGCAGATATGCCTGTATTTCACACCACCACACATCATCTGGGTGCAGAAGCAGAGTAAGAGATTGGCTAAGTTTGTACTTCTGTGAAATACCTCAGTTACTTCTACAAAGCAGATATGTTTATAAATAAGAACAAAGAAGCCCTGAAAGCAAAGACTGAAAGACACGTTATTTTCAGGAGTTAAATCGTGGGACAAATGCAAAGGGAAGAACCAGGGCACTTGACACTACAGATTGCAGTGCTTCCTTGCTACCACAATGCCTTGGCAGCAGTGCTGTATGTATTTTATGCGGTCTTCATAGAACTGAAAAGAAATACGGGTGACTTAATCTGTTTTGCCGCTAAGCACCAGAGTGGGACATTACAGTTCATAACAAAAGCAGCACTGTAAATACTAAGATAGTTGGAGTGTTCAGCAGTTTTCAGCTTTATACAATATTCAAGTTCTGTGAATTGCAGCTTTCTAACAAAGAACTCAAATGATAGCCATAGAATCATGCAATTCCTTGAACATAAATTCATTGTGTGTTGTGTAACTTGCCTTCACTGTGATCACATAGAACAAAGGCATTAAAAGTTCATTCCCATTCTAGACCCCACATAAATAGATATTTTTATTTAAAAGTACTAAAGAACTTGCTTAAATCCTCCTTTTCGTTATGCATGTAGCAGACAGAGCTGTTAAAACCACTTCTGGCAGTATGTTATGGAAATGCAATGGGCAGACTAATCAATTCTGTTGGGAAGTTTGCATCTGATAAAAAGCCATGCATTCTACCTTCCTTTTTTTTTTTTCCTTTTTAAATTATTCTTTTATTTTCTGAAAAAAATCCATGGCAGCTAATAAAACCTCAGTCAAAGCTAGATAATGTGCAGACCAGTAGTTGACAAGTGGCTGCTATGCAAGTCACAGAAGCAGAAATGGTGTAGGCATCTCATCCAAGTCATTCAGGATGTCACATGCAATTTTTTGAATGTTTTATTCTCCCAAGCTTTTATAAAAATGTTGCACAGGAAGATTTAGAGATCGTCAATGACTAGATTAAAAGCAACACTGTCGTCAGAATTAAGCTTCTACTAGCTTTCCGGAACAGAATTTGTCGCTGAATTAGTCTGTTTCTTGACACAGAGGACGACAGCCTTCTTGCATGTGTGTTGGGCACAGTAAAATCCTTCATCCAGCAAGGGTGAAGGAGAAGAAACTGCACTATGTCTCTTTGATTATTGGTAATTAAGGCAGAAGGAAGGAGTAAAGCCTGACTGTCCGTAACTCAGAACCAAGGCTGTGGAAAGTAAATATTTTTTGGTGATGACGAATATTTGATAGATCATGTGCATCTTGGCTTCACAGGGAGCTTTTATTGAACATACAGATTCTTCAATACCTGAAGAAACTTCCCAGTTCATTTAGAAATAATGCAGATCAGTCCTTCTAGCTCTTTGAGCTCTAAGTGTTGTCTGCTTTCTGTGAATGTCTCTTTTCTCAACAGTCGTCTTTATTATGTAGCAAGCAAAAAGGAGCAGGGAATGCCATGATGATTCTCAAGCAGCGCAGGTGGCCGAGGATGAGGTAACAGGCCAGATGCAAGCTTTTTGCATTTCCATTTATTTTTCTTGGAAGTCAGAAAGTGTCCTCTTAGCCAGACTGTGTGCGGAGGCCCAGGTGATGTCAGGCAGAGTTCTGAAGGCATGGAAAAAGGAGACAAATCCTCTTTAAAGTTAAGTTTAAGCAGAGGAGCCTGCTGCTTTTTTATTGCTTCCAGAACCAGCACCATTTCCTGGCACAGTTACTGGCATTGGTAATTAAAACCGTGTTTGTCACACGTCTTGGCTTCATAATTTCTTGCAAGAGTTGCGTGGCTAAGGAAAGCAAAAGGTTCATAGCAAAAGATTTTCTGTCTCTCACCTCCCTCTCTTCTACAGTGCATTTCTGTGCCCGATACTTCTAGATGATAGAGACTCTGAAACCAGAATAGCTCCTCTCAAGCATATAAACATCATATGATTTTTAAAAGCAGAATATGATTTCTTATTTTCAGTCTTTCTATCAGCTCCTTCATAGGACAGAAGCATAGTCTTCTCCGACAGCCTTCCTGATACTAGCACTAATCGTGCGAAAACCTCCACAGGAGATGGTCCACTCTGAAGAGTGCATAGGAAATAGTATTGAACAGGCAACTTGTACCACTCTGCTTGTATTTTAAACAGGTGATAAAAAGTCAAGGTAAGTTTCACTATTAAGATTATACAAAGCCTTATTCTATCACCAAGTGTTGCCTCTGTTCCTCTCTCACCTATGAGCAAGCCTTCCCTGACACAGTGCTTTCTTCAGCCTGTCAAAGGAGGTTCTCCATCCCACAGGTCTTCCGTTAGCTGTGCATCAGGAACAGATGGCTGAGCATCCTTCTATCCCTGGAACTGGCACGAAAAAGGCTGTTGGATACTGTCATTGCCCTCACTGTAAATAAGAACTTCTGATACCATCTACAAAGAAAATGGAAATTCCCTCTAACCTCAATTTGGCAAGAGTTTGTTATGATATCACCTACTATGTTTCCTTTCACCTTCCAGATCCTGGGTGCCTGCCAGTTAAAGCAGCAGACTATTTCTGCGATACTGTGAAGCAAACT
The DNA here is from genome assembly GCF_030463565.1 of Pelecanus crispus. Lineage (NCBI taxonomy): Eukaryota > Metazoa > Chordata > Aves > Pelecaniformes > Pelecanidae > Pelecanus > Pelecanus crispus. The sequence goes on along the minus strand of NC_134657.1, from coordinate 10,404,851 downwards.
GGATTATATTTTAATGAAAAGACCACCAGCTCAACACCTGCTGAAATCAGGGAAAATCTCTTCTGTTTGTCTAACCTGTTTGCGTTAAGAAAATAAATCAGGTTTTATTTGATTTACCAAGTGCAAAACCCCATACAAAGACACCTACTTCAATTTAAGGATGACTTATCGTAGTGTATCTTAAACCTGTTAAATATACTCCCAGTTTATATAATCCAAACCAAAACAAGCCATTTCAAAACTGAAATAAAATGTCTGAGTTGCCCATTTAAGTCAGTTTTAAACCAAATCTTAGGTTACATTAGCTTACTTTTCTCCTGTACACAAGCATTTCAGCAGGTTTAGAATAAAGGCAATTCTGGGAAAAAAAGAGGAAGGTGGATGGAGCGGTGAACGAGACAATTTGCCTTTAGCTACAACACTCTAGACTTGAGAAGCATTTCTATTAAAAAACCAAATCCTTCTAATATTCACAGCATTGATATTTTGATACTTTCCATTTAGAGTAAGTATAAACCATTTAAGCTGAAGAGAACACTATACAGACCTGTAAGCAGGCAAAAAAACAAAAGGGGGAAAAAAAAAAGTCTCACACTACTTTTACTCAGTGCACCTTTATACAAATTTTAGAGCAACTTTGAAAGAGTAGAACACAATTCTAAAGAAAATGTACAGGCATGCCTAAAGCAAAATTTACGGAAGTATCTAAAGCATAATATATTTTTCTTAAACTAGAATGGAAAATACAGTGAACAGGTATGTGGGAGGAAACATTATTGACTCCAGAGGAGCTGCAACATGGCAGTTCAGCACCACAGTTGTCTTATCAAGCTATGATCTCATCAGAAGGCCAAAGAAGGTTTTTTTCCCCCCCAATTTACATTATCAGCGTTACAGTCACCCCTAATAATGCATCTTTTTGACTTCCTGTGTTACACCTCAATAAGTGTATTACCTTATAGAAGTAGAGGTGTAACCACAGAAAATGCTTGATGGTTCCCTCAAACTTAAGAGTTCCACTAAGAGAAAAGGAAGCTGCTGTTCTTTTCTTTAACTTGAGAGTTAAAGAATTTAGAAATCTGAACAGGCACTCTACCCAGGAAGCCAGCAGGTATGACAGTAACATATTCTCTTGTCATTGCATCTCACTACATCTGCACTCATCAATAGGGTAGGCTATGATCGGAATACTTCTCACATGGAACAGTGAGGCTGTAACACGTAACATTTATGTGCTTTTCAAGAGTGATTAAATATGCCTCAGGGAATTACAGAGCACGAAAAGGATTTACTGTGCTGTAGCAGTACTAATTATCCCACCTTATATAACTGTTTCTGCACCTTCTTCCACTCATTCCTAATGACACAGAAAGAGATCATCATGTAAATAAAACATTAGTATGATGGCAGAAATGAGTAGTAAATGAAGACGGCTTCGGAGGCTTCCAGCACTATCCTATTTCCACAGATGGTGGTTGGCAATGGATTATTTCCTTCTAAGCATAACTCCTGCTTGTCTTGTAGAGGATTTTTAGAAAAGGTACATGGGTGCTGGGATGGGATACTACATGCATGCTCTAGGCTTTGTAAAGCAACCCATTTCCTCAGCTGAAAAGGCCAAGAATACAGCTGAGCAGTTACAAGCAGTCAGAAATACCTCCCCGTCACCCTCTCCAGCTGAAGGAAGGAGGACTGTCACAAGGACTAGTGGACAAATGGATGGAATGAGAGCAGGAACATAAAGGGCGCCTAAAAGCTAGTTCGAGTGTTATTCTTTGCAACGATCTGCAGCATTTCCTCTCCTGGTCTTACACATCCTTCACGTCCCGCTATATGAGGGTTCTTCTTAACCAGATAGTTCTGCACATTAGAAGAAAGGAGCTACACCGCTGGCAGCAGGACCATAAGAAGAAGAGACAGGACCGTGCTAGAATGAGCACGTCGGAGATATCTCATTTCCTTGTGATACAGGTCGTAATCCCACTCTTCCAAGCATGGAAACCATACGCTTCCATGCACAGGTAGATTTTTCTTATTTCCATATCTCTTCTGCAGACTCTGCTCAGAAGTAACCAGTTGGTCCTGTCTGTTACAAGCCATATTCATAAAATTGCATACATAGCAAAGGAATAAGAGTAACAGACTAAATAGTGACTGCTCTTCAGAACTCTCTTGTATCATAAATCTGTCTTGGGAATTCTTGCAGGAAAGAGATTTTCCTCCCATTCCTTAGTTCCAGTGTAGCAAGAAACATTCAACTTGCCAAATCAGAAGACAAAGATTTGATAATCTGTCTCCTTCACCTTTGTTAATTCCTACTCCTGTTGATCACTCCCATGCCCAGGGACAGCTTTCCACTCTAGTCAAGATCAGTCAGAAAGTCAGTCAGTCATCACAGAGAAAAATCAGTTAATGCTCACAGCGGGAGTTATTTGATAAACTGGACTCCATCTTTTAAACAGCGAAGGGAAGATTCCACGTGGCTGACTGCCAAGAAACACACACTCATTTAGAAAATAACCTTGAAAGAACTGCTTTAAACCTCAAGTTGCCCAGTGAGACCTATGCCAACTTTCCCCCTGTTAAGTACACATATTTGTCCTGAAACGTGAATCACCGAGCCTGCAGAGATTCCATTTAATTAACAAAAAACCTCCAAGTAGTGAAGGCTTAAAGGGATTATGCACTTGGAAAGCAAAGTAAAAAATTAAAGCCTGCTTTTGTGAGCCATTCATTTGCTGCCTACGCTAAGTAGGACAGTTAAATGCCAATGATTATTAGGATACCTCTTTAATTCGTCAGCGGCTCCTGACCACACACTGATCTTCTACAGAACCACCTGAAATTTGTCCTCCAAGATCAGTTGTAGATATTAGAGTGATAAGTGATCCTTAGCCTCTGTGGTAAAACCAGGAAGAACATGCGTACACCAAAGGTGAAAATCTGGACAGAAAAAATAAAGAAAAGCATAAGGATACCTCCGACAAAATTGCCTTTGTCCCATCCCCACTGTAGATGCAAGCCCTTATCCTCTTGCTCTTTTAGATAATGAAAAAGGGCACCATCTTCAAAGACAGCAAAAGCTTAATAAGTTTCTGATAAAATGGTTTGTAACAAGAAACTAACGAGGCAGAGCACCATGCAATTAACAGACTATTAGGTAGTCTCAAGCAGGGAAATCTGGAAGACAACTCTTGTGCCTCATCCATCTCTTGCAATTTGCTGCTTTAGCGTTTCTATACTTCTTCACTTTGAGCCAGAAAAAGTGCAAGTCAACAGCCTGGCCTGCCCACCCCATCATCCAAACTACTAAGAAAAGAATCGGCAGGGTATTGCTGCTTCCCTTTTTGACATTAGCAGTGCCATCTTTTTAAAAGTTGCATTTGAAGCCCCAGGAGACAGAAATATTAAAGCTGAAGTTCACTTCTTTAAACCCTCAGCCGTATAGATGTCTGTGTGGGCAGGCTCCAGGACAGCAATTTGCATGGAAAACTCCTCAGTAATCTACATAACAAAAAATAATGAATGGTCTAAGCTTAAGAACAGAACAAGAGTGAAAATGTCATAGTATGCAGCAGTCACCTAGCTCTGTAGCAGGATTAGCTTGATAATTTCGTATTACGACCTAACTTAAACCTCGGGAAGACTGTGCTATTGTTTTAGAAAGAAAAATATAATACCTACCGCTGATAAAACTATGAATATACATATATTCTATAGAACAACAGTACTTACACAAAAGTCCGAAGATAAAAAGATACCCTAGCATAGAAAAACTACTGTGAATTTATAGGAATACAAGGTACACGCGATCCACAGTTGCAGAAAAAGGCAGGTTATTAAATAGTACTATAAGCAAAAATGAACAAGCAAAAGGCAATAATTCAATTATGTTTAGTAAGGTCCGTATGTCTGTACTGTAATATATACAGATAGAAGGTACTGTTAAGCCTGCATTGTGTTTGGCTGTTTTTCTAAAGGACCATGCTACCTAATCATCCACAGTGAACATAAGCTTGTGCATTTGTGAGCTTTGTTTTGTAGCAAATCACTTGCCCCTGACAGAAGATTCAAGCATGGCTGTTCCCATCATTCGTAGCACAAAACTGCTACAAACACATAGCATACACAAAATTGGATTCCTTCTCTCCAAGACAATCCCCCAAAACCCTCTCAGCAAGTACTGCTCCCCGATATATCCCCTAGACCACATACGCATCTTCATGCCATGCTCAAGGCCTCTAGCCTGTGCTTTTGCTCTGACAGACAGACAAGCATTGATTTAATAATAATAAAATAAAAGTTGTATGATCTGTGCTGAGATAGTGTAGCAATGGACAGCAGTAGAAAAAATTATTTAGCAGTTTTATAAGCCCCCCCCCCCGCAATGTCATGATATGCATCAACCTATAGTTTTTATCATCTTATCCTCAGAGCATAGGGCTATTCCTTCATGCCTTTCAGCTCTACAAAGAGCAAGGGTTCTGTTTCAATACCTATCCAATTAAAACTGATTTCTGAATAATGTTGTTATTACAAAATATACAAAAAGTATTTGGTGCCTATCAGTTATGTAAACATTTTCAGAAAAAAGCTATCAACACGATACACTGTATTTTCAGTTACAAAGGACCATAGCTGATGGGATTCATCCAAGCTAATCATCTTGAGAACAAATATAGCAACATCACTGGATATTTAGTTTGGCAACTCTTGCCCACTGCTAAGTTCATCCCTATAGATGCTATCGGACAACCTGGGAACATGGACCAACAGGGACAGGACCAAGGCTGACTGGAAGTTAGTACCTCTTGAGACCAGAACTGCAGGAGGCGGAGATGTAAACTAGCTTATGCGCTCAAGGATAGAGGGGAACAGAAAGCAATGCTAAACTCCATAGGTCAATTTGCTGAGGACGTCCATTTTCTCACCAAACTAGAAGACAATTAGTTAAAAAAAAAAAAAAAAAAAAAAAAGGCAAAAAAGCAGAAAAACTTTATTCAGTATATTCATTAATTCATACACCATAAATAGAACAAGCAACCACCCTGTGCCTGTGCTCAGCCCACGAGGGCTCCAGCAACACCCAATGTCACCCTCCGATCCCTGTCCATGGTCCTGTGCCGAGGCTGAAACAAGGACTGGGTCCTGCAAGCACCTTCCCAAACCCTCCCTCTAAAAGCTCCTTCTTTCTTTCCTCTCCCTACACTTTCACCTATAGCAAAGAGACAGACAAGGCTGAGCACTGGAGACAGAGGAACAGTGCCAGGAGTGTAACAAGAGCACAAACAGGAAGGAGGAAGAAAGGTAAACTATTACACGGAATGGAACACGGTGTAAGAAAGGACCAACCAAGGGGCTGCTACATACAAGCCCTGCGAAGGTAAAAGTACTTCACAAAATGCTTTACCTGTGGTTTCAGAGAGTTAAACCAGATAACAAAGGCAGGCCTTCCAAGCTTCTTAACATGAGGAGAAGCCTTGACTGCTCCTAGAAATGCCAAGACAGCAAGAACATTAGGGGAAGGAAAAAGACGGTCACGGTAAATGAGAAAGCAGAGCAGATCACACCACTCTTCACGCACGAGCCATTCAAGAGTGAAGACTCTGTCCTGACCCGACAGTCTGCTTTACTGTGATCCACATAATTGTCGTGGTGCTCTTTAGCAGACCGAGCTTCCCATGCAGTTCCAACACCAGCAGCGACACCGACTCCTGTCAGTGAAGCTACTCAAGAAAAACTGTCTAAGGAATACATTGTATGGATACTTCCTCCAGAGTAAAAAGTCCCTTGACCTTATTTAATCATTCTTCAAAAAAATGTAAGAGAGTTCTTTAGCTGAGAAACATGTACATATGCAAGAAGGGAAGAAAAAGAAAACCTTTTTCAGAAGAGAAAAAATGGGAAAAAAAGCCAAACCCCGAACCAAACCCAAAACCACAGGGTTCCTTTTCCCCAATTAGTTACCTTTTGTAAGTCCTAAGCCTGTACCCCCGCTGCCAGTTCCGGCAGACTCGCCCCAGCGCTGGCTCCCTGCGCACAGCGGTCTTTTTCGGGAGGGTTCCCAGCGCCACCTCCCGGGGCAGCCATTCTGTTACCAGCTCCCCTCGACCCACCGAGCCGGGAAGCCAGCACCAGTAGAGAGAGAAGGTTTCTTTTCTTGACATGTTGACATGTAGTCTGAAAAAACAAGGTACCTGTTACTGGTCGAGGCACACTGGCTAGCTGTTAAAAAATACAGCCACCCAAAAGTTAATCTAGCCCTATTCAGAAAACCAAATAGGAAAATGTATTCACCTATCCCAGTTCTTTCTCAACAGTCCTCTCCCTTCATGCCCCCCACACCAGGAAGGACAGGGTTCGTGCACTGAGTCTAGGATCAGAGCTGATCTGGACTACTATGGACTATTAGAAGGTCTCTAAAAATCCAGTATTTTGCCTTCAAAATGCCTCACAAGAGACTTCTCTGCAACAAAGCGGCCCAAATTGGAAAATTTTACTGGTTCCAAGTGGAGCAGCATTGCAGCAGACATGCACCTCTGAAGAAAATGAGCCCCAGTCTCCAGCTTGCTGTGTGGCTGGACTGATGAAATGAGAGTGTAGTATGGACAGTCACTGACTAACAGCCTATGCCTGTCAGCAAGGCTGCTTTGTACTCCTTTCTGTGCAGTGGGCTGACCAGAAAAATGAGATAAACAAAAGAAGTTTTTATCCTGCTTTTGTCCAGATCATAATTTCTTATTAGGGCTGAACAGATTAATTGGGATACCTTGGGAGAGCAGGAGAAAGGTAAAGTTCCATTCTTGCTGCAGAAGCGTTCCTCTCTTTCCTTATACCGTCTGCTCTCATAATTTCAGTTTTAAAAATAAACTGTAATTGCATAGTTACTTCCATTACATTTTTGTAGAAGAAACCTTATTTCAGGATCTGGTCTCTGCTCCCCTGTTTGCGGCTGCATTATCCAGAATCTGATTCCCATAAGATATCGATGTGCTGTATTTCCAAGCTCCAGTCATGCCAGACTTACTTTCCTTCACGTCAAACAGTGTGCAGCTTCAGTGTGCTAATTCTGCAGTGCTGAGAGGACAGGGGAATTAAGGACCAGTTTGTCAAGCTTCACTTGGAGAATATACCCAGACTACAGTGTGCCAGCCCAGCAGGGCCAAAAAGCAAGAGGTTTTTTTCCCCCCCAAACTGGTGGAAACTTTACTACAAAGGAGCAATGTTTTGGCAGCTGTGATCCTGTACTAGGGAATTTTTAGACCACTTGCCAATTCTGTAGCAAAGTAAAATATCTCCAGAAAGGCCTATGGACCTACCATCTTCATTTCGGCAGAGGTATGTGTTCAGTTAAGCACACATACTCACTTGTGCACCTTCAGCCCACCACAGAACAAGAAAACCTAGGTCAGAACCTCTCAGAGATCTTACATAACTTTGAGAGAAATCCAGAAGATAGAAATACTACTGGGCATACCCAAATACACCATATAGTGCTGTTTGGTAGTGCGAACCATACACTACATGCGCGACATTACAGTTTGCACACAGTGGGCAGAAGAAGCATCTTCAGAAAAAGGAAGTTAACAGCAAGTGCCCAGGTTATGGTTAGTTTCTTCCTCTGATCTGCCGAGTCTCTCAACAGGTGAGATTTTCAGTATGCACTAAAATGCAGAGTATACATAAAGCAATACAAGTTAGTGGCAGGAAAAAAACCTTATTGCACATACGATCTCACAAGGCAGCTATTTCAGTATGCAAAATAGATCTACTAATCATGTTATGAAGCTGAATGATTAGCTAAAATGAGAACTTTTAAGTTAAAGTTAACTACTTAGGTGTTAATGAGGACAGATATCTGCTAAAACAGCAGTGACAGCAAAGCAAAACCCCCCAAACTCCTAAACGACATGCTAGACCCTAGCAGGGAAGTAAATAACACTATGTATTTTTTTCTCTCACACCAGCCAACATGTATAACTCATTGAAACAAGATGTTAAGCTAAAAATTCTAGTAAAATTCAAGGAAGAGCTGGACATTTATATAAAAATAGGCCCATCTGCAATTACAGTGTCAATACAAAAACATTCTACTGCACACCTCTCTTCACGCAAACTAAATTCAAGCCAAAAAGTTACACCAGATGTTAGATCCTAGGAAAAAGTCCCTCATACAAATGCTACTGCTAAATCACGTCTTCTCTGAAATTCCTGCTTTTGCCAACTGTCACAATACTTGACTAAAATAACAACTCATGCTTACTTATCATAAAGCACTTCAAAATGGGGAAAGAACTTTTGTATTCTAGATTAGATTTCATCCTTGCTATTTTACTCAGAAGGTGTATAATTTTGGGGGGTGTTTTTTGTTGGTTTTGCTGTGTCTTTTTTTTTTAAAGTTTACTTGACTTCATTAGCAACTTATTCTTCATGAGCCATCACTTTAAACCAAGAATAGTTGTTTCTTCTGATAATTAAGGATAATCTTTTACGATAGGGTAACACACACTTACTATTCAGAGTTTGCTCAGTAATTTAACTGGACTACTGCTGCCCTGTTAATTTAAACTGATGCACTTGAAATAAAGTCTACTAGCATAAATAAGAACTTCAAACAGTTCTCCCACAAAATAGTAGTTTTGATAAAAATTAAAATAGTTTCCTGCAAATCAATTTCCAAGTTTTCAAAGTGCAATTCACATTTACTCCCCTGACCTGTGTATTCAGGGTTTTGTACCTTTGTTTAGGATGAGCTGTTTCTTTGCTTCGCATGATGACGTGTGCACTGTCCCCTGAGGAAAATGCCTTTGACATTTTGGTAGAGGAAAGAGTGTCTAAGTGACAACTTCAAATCTGAGTAAAGGCAATAAGCTGCGGGCAAGTTGCCCAACCTCCACATGACGCACTTCACGATGGCTCTAAGAGGCTGAGTGTTCCTTGAGAGAAGACAAAGGACGCAAGTTGCTTGTGAAGAGTGCTTCATTAGCTTTCCTTGGAGGATGCTCAGAGTGAATATTGATAATGCCATTGTCATTGATAGTTCACTGAAGGAGAAGCGTTTGTACAGAGCATCCAGCACCAACAGTGAGATCATGCATCAAATCAGACCTAATTACTGTCTGCAGTTTTGGAACGAAGAGTTGCATGACTCAGATGAGAAGAGAGAATTCCTCTCTAGCTACTTATTTCTCTCGTAGGGAAGCACAGGCAAAGAGGCATATAAAATGTATTAGGTTCATTCTGCAGAGAAATTCTTTTGTCATATCCACTCCAGCAAAGAGAAGTCCAGAGAAACAGGATTTGTAGTTCAGACACCTGCAGCATGTGTTCTACAAGTCAGTACTAGACCTCTCTGTACACACAGGATGATAGAAAAGTTTAGGCTGGAAGGAACTCTGAAGGTCCTCTCTCACCTCTCCCACTCCCCACCTCTGCACTCAAAGCAGAGCATTTGAACTTACATGTGGATGCTCAGGGCCTCGTCAAGCTTAGTTTTGAATTTCTGTCCTATTCCATCCTTGAAGCTATTCAAACCTGCCCGGACACACTCCTGGACAAACCCTTCTGGCTGACCCTGCTTTGAGCATGGGGCGGTTAGGCTAGGTGATCTCCAGAGGTGCCTTCCGACCTCAACCATTCTGTGACTCGCAGAGCCCGCAGCTCTTCTGCACAACCTGTTAACCATGCACGCATGGGGCATGCTCTCTTTGAATCAGACCTGCAGCATAAATATATCTGTTCTGTATGACCAAGGTAGCTAATTTGAAATTAGTCCTAGGAGCCACAGAATTTATAATACAAAAATTAATCTTCAACAGGAAATGTTAATAAAGGGAAAAGGAAGCAGGTAAGTTCGCTCCTTTTGTGACTTACAATTATCACGCAATTTCACACAATTTCAGCATAGAGAAAGAACTTTAGTGACATTAGTTGGATTTCAGAGTATTTTGAAGAGCATTTAAAGGCACAAGCATTTGATTAGAGAGGTGGGAAACAAAATTACTGAACCTCAATTTATTACGAACCTGAACAGGCATAATCTTCTCACCACCTAAATGAAAGAAAATTGTCATAAACTTACTTTTTTTATTTTCAAGGCTCTATACAGTTGGATATGAAGCTTCGTAAAGAATGAAGATGAGGGACCAGTCAGTCCTTGCTCTTTGATATGAAAAATGAAATTGTATGTAGAGAAGACAAAATATGCTAGATGGAGGGAAATAAAGACTAAAGTTGTGAGATTACATACAGCAACTACTGCATTAGCATTAAATAAAAGCAAAAGGCAAACAGGGAAAACAACCTAGCCAGCACACATAGAATTAAGTAGTTAGTTCCAACTGAGGGAAAGAGAAGATAAGTGAAATGGAAAAGGGTATCCCAGTGTAGTGAGGGACCTGTGTTTAATATCAACCAAAGCAGTTTATATGTACCAAGCAAGTCTCCAGATGGAAGCTGTACTCTCTCTGCCAAGACAATTCTCTAGGGCAAGACTGGATGAGGTCTTCTCAAATAAATAGATGTGAAATGCTAAAAGAAAAAAAAAAAAAATTGAACTCCCCTAACATTATCTTTGTAAATTAACTAGGTGTTTTAACTCCCCTTCTCTTTTACTTTTTCTGGCACAAGAACCCCAAATACAACACAACAGATCCATCCATCTCACAAAAGGGGGAAAAAAAAAAAAAAAAAAGGTGCATTTCATATCAGATGCTTTGCGTCAAGCCTGCTAAGGCTCATAAATCAGCTGTCTTACTGCCCTGGTCATTTCAACCAACGTCTGACCCTTTTGTTAACTCATGATTTATAACTGGAAGTTACTTTTTTTTTTTTTTTTTTTTTTAATGCCAGATTTATAAACTTTACTGTGCTTGGTTTGATATAATATCCATTTTGTACACCAAGCTATAAGACAGTAAATTTATTGTCTATGAACTGTTACCTTGAAAAATTACATCAATGCAAAGTGGTTTCCATTTAGAATCAATGGGCAATAAATTCATTGGATTTTTTTTTTTTTTTGAAGGGGGGAGAGAACATGATGATATTTATGAGGTCATGAGCGGCTATATAACGGGTGAAACTGGGAGCAGAGGCAACAGTCAGAGAGGAGTTCTGAGTTACAGGGGTAGACAAAGACGAAATATATTCAACACAGCAACAATGCACAAGCTGGTATTCTGCTGTCTCATTATTATCAGCTTCTCCTGTCCTCTCTCGTCTCTCCCCATCACCAATGCCAGTGGGATGTCTTATCAACTCTCAGGTAAGAGTCTTTTGATTTTAATGGTCATAAAGCAGGGGCCGGAGCAGTAAAACCAGAAGAGAAGCAGGTATGCTTTCTGAGGGGCCTTTATCTGTGCTGATCGGCTGTAGAAAAAGCAGGAATGCCTTCAGAACACCAGCAGTGCAAGTGGCATCATCAGTGGGTGCTAGTTGTGTAAAATGGGGAGGCTGGGTGCCCTAAGTCTTTGTTCCTGCTGCTCTGAGATCCAGGAGACATCTGAGCCTTCTAGCACTGAATGCGAGCTGGCATATACAGCATCTGTCTTTGAAGCAGCAATAGTAGGCATTGGATAATTTAAAGAAACTTGGCTGTTCGGTCTCTCCTCTTGCTACACTTTAAAATGAGCTATGTTTAACTGAAGTTGTATTTAAAGCAGGGGGAAACCTACTGCAAAGATTAATGCAGTCCTACTTAGATCAAGAACAGGCAAGTCTGTTTTGCACTACAAAAATAGCAAGGTATTGAGCATACTGTTTGTTTGCACTAATGCAGATTCCATTCAGTCCAGTGAAAGAATAAATCTTGCTTGAAAAAGCTGTCCTCAAAGTTTGAAATTATACTGTAAGTCAAGACTGAAATGGCTCAGTAAAAATGCACAACAGAGAAGGTTACTGTCATCAGACAAGGTTACTGTCATCAGACCTGACCTGTGCTGAAAGAGTTTCTGAAGCAAGTTCTGAAAGAACAGGCAAATCAAACCCAAAGTTATTGTATAAAGCTGACTATTAGAAAGTGGCTGTTCTTACCTGCTTTGCAGGTGCAACAGCTGTTGTGCTGGTTTATAGGTATCAGTAGTCCCTAGTTTGCTTTGAAAATCTTGGACTCACTAAGCCAGCATCTTCTCAAGCCATCCACTATGTAACTTGCATTTACAGGCAACCATGACTCAATATGGATAACATCTATCATATCATAGGGTGAACAAGCTGGCTCTAACAATTACTGCATTTGTTTGAAGACATCCATTAGGCTTATTAAATCTTCCTTGCTAATATAAAGAGTGTCTAGGCTGGGTAAGATAGAAGTATTAAAGAGGGTTGGTTTGGTTTGTGGTTTTTTTTTAAAATCTCAAAGCAAATTTACCTGATAACACTGCTCTGAAGTAAAAAATAATACAAGGGTAGAGATATGAATTGTCTCCGCAGGGCATAGGGAAGTTACAGTATTCTTATTCAGAGTCTTACACCAAAATCCCCACTGTCCTTTGCAATTGCCCTTTCATACAGTGAACAAACTAACAACGTGGATGTCCAAGGTCTTCGAGTTCTTGATCTTGGTCCAAGTTTTTGAAATGTTGGGGGATTATTTTCAGCACTTTATTTTCTTATATATTCCCTATTGAGGAGCTATACAGTCTCACCCACCCCTGCAGGTGAGAGCAACTAAAACTGCATAGTATCATCTAAAAGTACAACTACAAAATGATATTCATCTACACAACTAGAGTTTGATAATAGCACCCTGTCATTGACCACAATTTTGCATGTCTGCCATATATTAGCAAAGATGAAATTTACCGCTCAGCTTACAAAAGCCTTATTTACCTTAAGTATAACACCGCCAAGGACTCCTGTTAGCAACCTGCCTTGGGGCACAGGCTAGTTACAGAATTCTAAATTCTCCATGCACATACAAATTAATTCCACCAGGTATCAGCAATCTGTTGTTTCAGAAAAAATAATACCTGTACTAGTACACACATTTAATGAGAGAGATGATTGAAATGCACTGAGAAGCATAGCTGCCAAAATATGCTTTTAAAACTTCCTACATTTATTTATTCCTGCCCTTCCCCCCATTTTGTTGCATTTAATAGTTGGGAAACTGAGCAGGTTAATAGGCTTTCAACAGGAAGTTTTGTCTTTATTCATAGAAAAGCTCCAGCATAGGAACTAGCTGATAAAGAAATGGACTAAAATAAAGAAATAAGTTACATACAAGTCTGGGTTGTCTACAGCTGGGTACCAGGAGGATTAGGTTGAGAGTTCCCCAAGCAATGGGAGGGGCTGCTGTTGATCAAAAAAACTTTCTTAAAGAAAGATCTCCCAGGGAAACAAGAACCTGAGATTAACATCAGGAAGGTATATTTTCTCAAAGCTTTGGAAGGGGAAAAAAAACCCCAAACCACCAAACCCAAGCCAACTATCCCCTATTACCTTCATTAAATGAGGATCAATGATTGGTGATTTCATGATGATCTTCAACAGGTGGGGCCAGACCTGACCAGAAATCATCTGAGACAGATTGAAACAGGGATTCAAAGCAAAAGACTCTTACCATATGCATGTTTCTGTCATCTTCCATTTGCAGCTGATGAAGACTCGAGATTAAATCTGGAGCGGTTGGGCAGCCTAGGAAGCACTTCCCTGCTTCAGTTTCTGCCAGAGCTCTTGGGCACGCTGACTGAAGACAACAAAGCAGGTGAGGATTTACCACAGCAATTTATGGGAGAGTGCCCATGGTTTGCATGCCCAGCTTCCACAGATATTGTGCCCCGACTCCTGGGTGTTTACTGAAGTACAACATTATGCGTAGGCAACAGAAAGCTGTCATTTAGTTAACTGGGACCTTGGGGGAACCTGCTGAGCAGCCATGCTTGCAGCTCAATACTAGCTGGAAAAGTCTCCAAATTAGTTTAGCAAAACCTCCATATAGCAAAACTGGGGCAAGGCAAAGATTGGACTAAAAGGAGCTAGCAGATAAAACAAAGTAGCACAGTCTCTTCAAAAACATCAATACTTGCAAAAAGTGCAGGATCAACAGCAATAGATGGTTTGGGTGACAACAGATGTAACAGATGCCTGCTGAAGAGGACAGTACAGCTTGCATCGTCAGAGTCCCAGATCCTGCTGGAACCTGGTGCCACAAGAAGAACTGGCCGTGCTGCAGCAAAAGGGTTTTCTGTCTGGTCCTCTGAACAGTCCAGTTCAAGACTCCTGCCAGCTATAGCATTATGGCACACAAGAATGACTCACGTAGGTTCATGATTTCTAAACAGTAAAACATTTTATTATATCTCCCCTCTACCAGGTCTTAGCTCCAGCAGCTACAACCCAAGGGAAAATATCAAAGAGGTAAGTAAATGACCATCTGTCACTGAAACAAGAAAAATGAGACTCCACATTTTAAACTACACAGAATGGTTACCAAGACATCATTTTGGACCCACAGACTTCATAAACAGTATAGACTAAAGCATGCCACGGTGTTCTTGAAGCTGGAATCTCTTAGCAGTTAGATAAGCGGGGGGGGGGGGGGGGGGGGGGAAGAAAAAAAGAAAAAAAGTGAGTAATCCAGAGCCTTTCATTCTAACCCCCCCAACCTTTTCCCCAGAAAAACAGCTTTCTAAATAAAGGCCAATTTCCAGCTTCACCAGGCCAGGCCGGTACGTTAACCAGTATTAGCTACATGTCATTTTTTCCCCCCACTACAACATAGGCTAGACGGTATTATCAGATTTGTGATGAACCGTTAGGTAAATGGAGAAGATCATTCCTGTTCACTTGTCTGCTGAATCAAATACAAAGGCAGAAGACAGGGACTAGTTTTAGTGCATCATCTAAATGAGAGGGCACACTGGGCAGCTGCTTCTCCTCCCCCAAGTCAGGACACAGGGCTGGGTGACCAGCTGGGGCAGTGAACAGCGGACTTTCCCACTAGGAACTTTCCCATCCAACAGTAACCTCTCTAACGCTGTTTGATTTCAGACTTTCTATGGAAATCATCCTCGAATTGCTTTGCTGGGCCGCTTCTTGAACAAGGACAGGAAACAGTACAAGAAACGTGGGAATCTTTCCGAGTGCTTCTGGAAATACTGTGTGTAAACAGGAGAAGAAACTCTCCCTGACTTTGGTTGCATAATTTATACAGATGTCTGAAAACATGTATATAGATTTGCTTGATTTAAAATGAGAATGAAGAAACATGAAGACAGCTCCTGACTTTAGACTCTACACTACTCGGAAATTAATAAATTCTTGATGTTTTGCAATTATGCTGTGAGCAGTGTAGTATTTTCTTAAAGTTCAGCACAACAGGCAGACAGTAATGGGACAAAGAGATAAATATGCAAGATGAAGGGAACTTGGGCAAGGGAAGCAAGATTCCCATGGGGTCCCATGAAACCTCCCAGAATAGTGATGCCTCAACTGCGTCTAAGTCCGGAGGCAAGAGAACTTTCTCCTTTGTCACTGACGTAGATTGTGGTGCCAGGAAGAAAGGGTCAGTGCTGCATTCCCTGATGACACTGAGCTGGTGAGGGATGGCAGCTTAACAGTGCCCAGTCCCCTTCTGCCAATCCCAAAGCATCACAAAAACAGTAAGCATGTGTCAGGATCAAGCATTTGCTCCCACTACACTGGAGAGAGAGAACTCTTTCTCTTGGTTGCTTGTAAAGAAAGACCTACAAATCTATTTCTTTGCAGCACCTTGCCTAGTCCCCAGCTGCCCATGACAACAGGGTCACCTGTGCATAGCACAGGCTTTAAGAATTGTCCCTGATGATCATCAAGCACAGCATGGAAGGTAAACATTATGGTTGTCAATGTCAAGACTTTACACCCAGATTGCAGACAGTCAGTGGAGGCAGACAGGGACGACATGACTTAAAAGATTCTACGACCGTGACCTGCACTTATGTGGCTACACACACAGATGCGGGAAGGTGATATATGGAGATAGATCATAAGCATTACTAGGGCAAGCCACCTCCTGCTTGGGCACTCAAGGGCAGTGAGATCTGTTTCCCTGAGCCACCACAGAGTTTTTATAATGTCATTGTTTCTTGGCATCTAAAGTAAGTGAGGGAGAAGACAAAAGAGCAGCTGCAGACCGACTGCTTTGCATGTGGAGTACCAGCATACTTTCTCAGTCACAGGTACTTCCTGATAGTATCTGCAAGGAATAGAGCTAAAGAGTCAGGAATTGTCTCTGGGGGGTGCCAACCTCAATAATCTGCACAAACAGTTTGAGCTGTGAAGCCCTGCCTTGTTCAATACATACTTTGCATAAACCTCCTGCTAATCAAGGCTCACAGGAAGCTTGAAGTAAATTTCACCTAACAGCGATACACAGGCTACATCGATCTCAATAATATACATCATAAATCTCTGACTCTGCTGTTTAAACAAGGCCTATAGGCTTGATACAGCTTGTTCACTTCACATAAATTGTAAGACAGATGAAGCCAGCTGTAACAAAGAAAAATGTCCTTACAAATGCAGAGCAGCTATTTGAAATCTTCTGAACCTTCATCCTTCTCTTACACAATGGAGCAAGTCAGTGCCTGTCTGGCAACTACTTCCTTTCTGCCACCTCATCAGTCAATAAAAACTTGTAAGAAAAGACTTCAGATTTATCTAAATGAATAACCACCTAAGATAGATTTATTTCATATACAGGGAAAGGTGTAGAGCCTACAAAGACTGGGAGGGGAAATCTGTTCAATCCCACTTCAAAAATTGCAAACATAAAGCAAAATAAATAAAACCTCAATGAATAACAATAAAAATTATTGTAAGTATTAAAAAGTTCAGTAGCCATCTACATAAGAGAATAAAGGAATGAAGAGAGCTGTCAGGTGGTGATGGTGGAGTGAAGACGAGGTAACTGAGCTATAAACCCTCAAATGGTTTCAGCTTTCAATACTGCAAAAATACTTGTAGCAGTTACGGCATCTAAAGAAGCAATACTCAGACAACTTCTTGTGTTCAAGCTAGGCCAGAGCACGGCAGCGGGAGCCGCATGGGAAGTCAGCTAATTCCAATATAGCAGAATTTCAGCAAAGCCTGAAATTTGAAGTTATTCACAGTCTTTGCCTCTGGTAGGAAGCAGGTTCAGACTGCATCTTTGGACATGACCGGTAGCTCTCAAAAAGACGACTGTTTGAGACCCTGTTGCATACACAGCTGACTCCGTCCTGAAGGAAACATTCATGGCAGATGCCAGATAAACTCAGTTCCAGGGCCCAGGAGCAGAGAGCCTGGCCAGTCCACAACAGAGAAGGGCAAACTCTGCTTCTCCCCCATGCTGCTACAACCTATAGCTCCTGCCAGCTTTCAGCTCCGAGCTTTTCCTCTCTTCTGCAGGCCAGACACAAGAAGGCTGGAGCTGTCACAGAAAACTAAAGAGATCATAGGAAGAGCTCCGGAGGGCAGGCTGATCATCTTTCCACCGGACAGGGCAGAGCTCTCGGAGCAGACAGAAAGGTGCAACTGTAGCTGGGGAAGCGAGCTGCAAGTGAGCTCTCTATGCCAGCCTGAGCCTGCCTGTAACCGTTTCAGGCAGCAAACTGGAGCATCAAACGGGAGCCAAGCAGGCAGACCCTTGTTCCAGCTGCACAGGAGCAGTATGTAGTAAGTACCCTGAAAGTCAACACAACTGTGGAGCAAACCTACTACAGAAAAGCTACGGTCCCATTACTTTTGCGATTGGGGTAAGAATCACAGGTCCAATACTTACCTCTCACCATCTGCCAAAAATACAGAAGTACATCATTCAGCTCACCTTCGACATCCACGCAGAGGTGAAAGCTACAGGTTTTTAACTGAGAGCAAGACCTTCAGCTGACAGGAGCATGACTGCTATTGACAAACCAGTAATGTAGCTGGACTGACATTGCCTAGATCTCTGAATAAAAACATAGCACCACTTAGAACTTTTTCATTTCACAAGTCTATTCAGTTCTTCTCAAAATTTTTGGACCAAAAATACCTAGATAATTTGGCTTATGTTCATAAGTACGTTTAGAATGACCAAATCACCCCCTTAAAAATTAATAAGCCATCAGCAAAAATATATGCAATGTTACCTTCGAGATGCCTGTATTTCAAGGAACTGCATCACCTTGCCAGAAGCACCTTCAGTTAAATACTTATCTAAGATTACTTCTTTCCCATTTTAATAAGATGCTACATCTTTTGTTCTGTACCTTGTACTCCCTGCAGTGACTCTGCCTTTCTCCTGCAGGCTTCTTTAAGCGCTGTCGACCACACTTCTCTCTAAAGTCCCTTAAAGCTGAAAAAGATGAGCAAATTGTTTCTCTGCAATTAGTTAAGAACTTCATTGCTCTATGAGACATACCTGTGAATTAAACCAATGAATTGTTTCTTTGTACTTCCTCTAGAACACAAATTTTGGCACAGCAGGGACGAAGTGCTCCCAGGGTGTTTGTTCACCTTTTCTAACAAAATCAGCACAGACAGAAGCTTTAAATCCTGCATGCCAAACCCCAACAGCTTACACATCCAAATATAATCCTGTACATTCAAAAGGTACTTGCCCTTCTTTGTGGGATGCAATTAGAAAGGAAATAACATGTCCTGAAGTGGGCAAGGTAGAGTGAAATTAAAAACCCCACCCTCCCCACCCCCCCAAAGCAGGATGAAAGGCTACTACATCATTTTCACTGTGCCCACAACCTCAACACCTATGTACAAGCAGAAAAATGTCGTACTTTCTTAAAAGTCTATTTTCTAGAAATGACCAAACAACAAAAGTAAGCACACACTTGAAACAGTTCTTTGCAGCATATTTTCAGTTTTATTTATAAAAACAGAAGCTCCTTTAAAGTGTACAGTTAAAATCACAACTGTAAATTCAACCACAGCTGAGTATTATTTCAATAAAATATTCCTATCAACTGATGTAAAAATTCATTCGATTGTGATTTAAAACTCGATTCAGCTGGAAGATAAACTTACCAATACATTACTCATTCAGCAAATATTTATCGCACACTGTAAAAAATCCACTGGGTCCCTCCTGTTCATAGCAATGCCATGAAAATATTCACACATCAACTCTTCTTTTAAAAATGTAATTCTATATTTATGAATACAACAAAAACAACAACAAAAAATTTGCCAGCAAAATCCACCAAGGGTTTCCAAACTGCTGACGCCCCCACAGGGGGTAGTAACTGCATCATTATTGTACTTGCGTGTTTTCCCTTTGATCACCAAAAAAGTGACCTTCCAGCAGCTCTAATCTGTCTGTAACATTTTAATTATGCCAGGCAAAACGAAGTCACATAAACAAAAACAGCATGTGCAAATCTGGCTGCAATATTTACTCCATTGGTCTTTCAGATCAGAACTGGATCTCACTTTGACTACTCCAGCAAACTACAAAGACTGAAAGATTAATATAAGCTGAAGTAAAAACTACCAGTTCCTGAAAACTTAGGGAAACGGGGTCCTTCCCAAAAGGCTTGATAAGGCATTTGATTGCAAGATGTTGTGGTTCTAGTGGGGTAAAAAGTAGCTTGAGAAACTGTTTTTTTTCCCTAAACCTGGTTTTGCAGCCAAGACTGTTTGCATTTTTGAGCAAATGATTTAGTTTCATTGTCACACATGGCACTGATTCACCTCTTCGTTCCTCTTATGTTCTTCTCCCATACCACATTTTTTTCCATAACCCAGTGCTAGTGTAGCCCCAGACGAGGAATCCTTGCACCTAAGATTTAGCCAGGATTACAAACTTTGAATTCAAACTCCTAGGCACGTGCACCATCATTATATACGGTCATAGGGTATGGTGTTCGCGACACTACAAAACTGCCTAGGATTTCTGTTGCTATATGATCCTACTGAGCACAAATTCATAGTAGTAGGTGGTACAAGAAGGGTGAACATCTCTAAATGAGAAACACATTTAATATGATCAAGTTTCTACGTACAGGTGAGAATCTTGACCACTTGTAGCAAAGACAGCACAGGATACAGTGCGTGAAGATCCCCAAATTATACTCCAGGATTTGGTATGAACTGGGGGTATGCATCTGTGCAAGTCCTTTGTGTCTCTGCCTCTTTTTACACAACTGGAATAATGATAGTCATCTTTTTGACGTGTTTCCAGACCTATGGATGAAAAGCATTATTCAAGTGTTAGGTACATATTACTGTTCTCCTAAATGAAGTCCCACTGTTTTATAAAACGGATGATGTGTATGCCTGCTAAGACACCGCAAACCATCTCATTTTCATACTTGGGAAATAAACAGACGAAATAACGTATGGCAAAAGAGCTGATTACCTAAACTTCCCTTCCCACTTACACTTTTAAACTATTTTGAAGGAGACAGCCATCCTTACCTGGAGTATTCAAATTAATCTATTTCACTAAGTCTAAAAGACACTAAAGCCGTCATTTTAATTTAAGCACAGCAAACTAGAATGGATTCTAGTGCATCAGTCTAATTTAACAGTTAAATTAGTTAAGAAGCTTCCCAATTAAGAAAAGAACCTATACACGAAGCATCTTATTACATGTTTTAGAGCAAGTATTTGAGGCAGTGTGGCTATAAAGCAAAATACTGTAATTGGAAAGTGCTGAAAAAAGACTAGGACAGGTATAAGCTATTGCCCACATTTTCCTACTTGAGTACGTAACTTGCTATATGTAAACACCTATTGAAGTCTCTTATTTTAAGAAGCATTTAAAGTTTGAACACAAAAAGTACTGAGGATGTGTGGACCTCTGCTGATTAACACCACTTCCGAAAAAACAAATTCAAGCTGAAAAAACTGAGACACAAATAAAGAAATGCAACTCAAGAATAAATAGAAAACAACAGGTATAAACAGAGCAGGCATACACAACGTAAAAAAAAAAAAAAAAAAATTCAAAAGAACACTGCCTGAGTCAAATTGTGAAAACTTAAAAATTCTGTAAAAATAACTTTCCTTGAAGTAAGCTTTAATGACAAAGATTGTCACTGAAGTGATTTTAAAAAGTAACAAAAACCTTTAGATAAATATAGCTTTCCTTCAATGATCTGCAGATCGCAGTATTTTTAACTTACTCGACAACTTGAAGCTTACTAGTAAATGAAACTGAAGAAGGGAAAATCCTTCACCTAGCAAAAAAGGAAGAGTTACACAGAACAAAAGGGTGAATAATATGTTACATTCTAAAATGCTTTGCTGAGAAGGCTAAGGTGAATAATAACACAAGAAAAATCTAATTACATCCAGCTTTTGATAAACAAAGGGGAAATCAGACAAAATTTGCTAGGTTTTAGTGAAGCCTGTCATGTTTGAAGAGCACTTGGAGACGTTCAGCTTTAAGCTAGAAGTATTAACATGAGAACAAGTCCTTTTTACATACTGGAAGAGAAGAGCGGTTACCACTTTCTGAACAACAAGCTCACGCTATGCAGAAACTAATTTTTCATCCATGGATTTCAACAGCCAGAGACTCCATTATAAAGAAAGAAGTTAAAACTTGGACAGGAAGTCAACAGTGATAAGAAACAATGAGTATGTGGTGTGATGTTCAAGTCTGGCTCCACAACATGTGACTTTTCAAGAACGCAAAGAAATAAAGCTCAATCTCCTTTTCTTTTTGTTTTTGGCATCATCACAACAAAAACACAACAGGGAAATGGCTCAACGTTTCCTATTCATTATGTCTGGATTCAACTCATCTAACTAGTCTAATACCACAACAAAAAAATGAAGACACAAATCTGCCTTCCAGAGTGCTAGCAACATAAGATAAAAGATTATATGTAGCTACTTGAATTAATAACTAAGCCATAATGCCTGGATAGAGAAGGTTTTCCATGTGTCTTTTATTAAAAAGCAGATTCTGTATAAGGAAATAACTCCCGAATTGTTACTTTTTTTTTGATTGCTATTTATAATTTAATCTCCAATGGATTTGCAAACCAGTTACCCTCAATTAATTTTAAACACCTATCTTGAGAAATACAGCTTTAAAAGCAAAAGCTCTAAACCAACTTGGTTCCAAAACACTTATCATGAAAAACATAGGGAATAGCTTTGCTTCTTTCCACTTCAGTTTATTTTTTTGATGGGCACAAGCTGGTGAAAGGCATTTGGATGCAGAATAACTGGCCAGTTTTCAGCTGCTCACTAAAAAGCCTACGACTTCTCAAACCAGCTACAGTGATTTTAGAGCTTCAGAGTATTAGGATCTTCAGTTTAGACCTTTAAATATTGAGCAAACAAAAATGAAGAGCACTCTGTTGTAGCTCAGTTTCAACTCTACGTTACTTGGAGAGTAAACATGCTCTGATCTGTTAGGTTTATCACTGTAGGTTCTTAACCACTGCAACTTTTCAGACTCTTACTTGCCAAGTTCAAACAAACAAACCAACCCACCCTCAAACCAAAAAACCTTTGTATTTCGCTCATCATCGAGCAATCAAAAATTAGAAACATAACCCATTCTGTGTCAAGTCTGCGAGGTCAGGAAGGGGAAACAGCCTCCCAGTGAAAGATTGTCTTCAAAGTCATGCCAGGAGTGGAGGGGTAATGGGGAAAAGATTTAGTTTCACAAGTGTGACTGCTCATATTGGGAAGAGAGCGCCAGATAGATTCACTGCTAGCATGTAGCGAAGCCAGAGGAAAAGAGAATGCAGTTTTACTGACACAAGTGCTGATGTCTTCAGTGTTGCAGGAGCAGAGGTGATTTTCCCTTGTTTTCCATATTGTCCTCAGCCATTGCAGCCTCACAACTTGCTTCCCTGATGTTACATGTAACACAGCCCTTTGAAAAGGAACAAGAACACAGTAATTTAAATTCTCCTTTTTATATTTCAGAGTCAAATCCCAATAGCATGATACGTTGCAATCTCTTGAAACCTCTCACCAATGGGTAGAAGTCTCTTTAAAAGCAGAGATTACACAGATACCTTATTTTCAGAAGCAGGTACTTGCACCTCCAACTCTTCTTGTATCAGAAATTAATTCTTTGGTTAGTGGAACATACAGTTTTAGCTTTGAGATAAAAAGGCATGTGACTTCCTTGAATTTGAAGACCTTATCTTTCAGCTTTATAAGCAAGCTGCTCATTAAGGATCTGGACTGCAGACTGAACAGCAACAGTACTGACCAACAAAAAAAGGCTGAAACGCCCGAGTGTATTGACAGACCGGATTTTTCTTGTCTTGAGAAATGGCACAATATTGCAATAAAGTATTAAATCAGAAATTTTTGCATTGCATTCCTTTCTCCTGTCAGAAGCCTGTTTGCATTTGCAAAATGACAATCTATATTGGAAACATGACCTACTGCTTAGGAACAGTTTTGGCACCTTAGATGTCCAATACTTGTATTTGCATACCGATACATCTCATAACATTTCAGATGTAAACATTCAACAGAATTTTCTGCAAGACCACTGGACATCATTTTGCTAGCCGAATCAAACACGTGGTCCTAACCACAATAGGACACACAAGACTTTTATCAACAAGGTATTAGGAAAACAAAGACTAATTTTCTGGTCTTGTTCCAGAGCAAAGGGCATAGATTTCTCAATTTTGCTGCTCTAAGAATAAATACCACAGCTCAGAATGCCACATTTGAAAAATACTAGCACATAGAGCATGCAGTGCTGTCACAGACTTTAGACTTTTCTGTTGCATGAGTACATGAATGCAGCCTACTCTGCCTTGAAATTTTCTGCACAGCTCATCATTGGAGCTCTACATCTTTGTGGGACTAGTTCTGCCTTGCTCTTTTCTTCTCCATAGCACCTGGGAGCACTTTAAACCAATCAGGACATTCTCTAACACATACTAATGTAAATCAGAAGTAGTTTATCAGAGTGCCCAAGAGTTATACCGGATAAAATAATCAGGCATAAGATACCAAAATTCTTAAAGAATGAATCCACCTACAAAAAGCCAGCTATTTTTGTGTTTCTTACTATATGTCTGAACCTCCTCTATGATTATGAGCATTTTTCAGCTTGCTGAATACACTTACTCTAATCTTCACTAAGGTTCCAGTGTTACATGCTATTCAATCATAGCAGCAACCAACTTTATAAGAAAAGGAGCAAAAGACCTAACACCAACAGAAAAAAAACCATCACTAGATATAGACTCTTATGTACGAGTGCAACACTATTCCCATTCATCCAACAGCGTGACTGACAGACGTTGCTACAGGTGGTTCCTACACAGGATTTGCATACCTTGCAAAAAAATATAATGGAAAGACCTGTATTTTGGCATTTCTCATCTGGCTAGTGTACTCAAGCTCATTTCCTTCTTACATTTACACGTAATAACCATCAGTGTCCCCAGCACTGTAAGATCACATTGGCTAGAAATGGCACTGCCTCTGGCTAGCCAAAGCACAAATAAGCCACCAATTCCTTTCCCAGCTCCTTACTTGGGTGCTGATTTGCAGTGGGACAGTCTGGGTCCGGATCCACGTATGTACCTCCGCAAGCTCCTTCTTTTGCCCATCTGTAAACCAAGGCTGCTGCTTTTGCATGACTGTCAGCTTCTCCAGATCCTCCTTTAAAACTTCCTCTTTAACTCTGCAAGTAACAGACACCTGTGAACACAGCTGTACTAAATGTGGCAAGGCAGGCACTGATTAGAACCACGTTGGGAGAGTCTCTTCACCAGTATCTATGGCCACAGTCTAGACAGCAGCAGCCACTGAAAAGCAACTATACTTTGTTATACCTTATTCGCTTTGTAAAGCTTCTTTCAACACTGGCCTAACTGTCAGGGGGGTTTTGTTGGGGGTTTTTGGGTGTTCGGTGTGGGGTTTTTTGGTTCTGTTTTATTGTTTTGTTTTTTTTTAGATGTGGAATCTCATGACAAATTAAACATAAGCTAATTGCAAGCAACTTGCAAGTAACACGTATTTTTACCCCTTTATGCATTCAAAGTACAGGACAATAATCAATCCCCTTAACACTGCAGCAAAAAGGTTGCACGTTACCATATTTTAACTAATGGGGCAAATGGGGAAAAAAATAGACAAAGGAAATAGCCAGGGCGTAAAATGCACCAACAGTAAATTAAAACACCTTCTTGGAGTTTCATTGGTATGTGTGCTGTTTCCACGGTCTCATTTTTAATTCTACAGTTCTATGCACAATTCCAAACCACATGTCAGAAACTGTTGATGTTTTCCAACCTGTTAGGCATTTGGTAAGTCATTAGAACTTGCTCAGGTGCGTGATCCATCATCACCCAGGCTGACTCATGTTTGGATTTATGAGCTGTCCCTTTTTCTTCTGCTTCCCAATTCTTCTCTTCCTTGGGAGCTTCAGAAGAATCATTACTGGCAAAATACTTGCTGCTTTTGCCACTACCTGCTGAGAATTACCATGAAAAAAACATGAATGCAGATGCCCGAGAAATGCTAGTAATTCAGCACAAAAAGTAAAAGAACACCAGTGTATTATTACAAGCTAGTTCTGTAATACAAACACAGGCATTCCCAGATGATTGCTCTAGCAAGTGATTACTACCTACTGAGAATTCAAAGATAAAGTGCATTCTATTAAGTTACTCAAAATCTCCAAAGCTCTGTTTACTCTTCTCAAAAGTAATTGGCTCAACTTCTCTGCTGCTGTTTCAAGAGGTCCTGCTCTAGGCAGATTTACCTTTACTCAGACAAGATGCAAGCCAGTATCTAATGCAGAGAAAAGTGGTAACAAACAAAATGAAAGAGTGACTTACAGGTTAAAGGAATAGCTGCTTAGATTCCCATTTCCAGCTCCAGTGACTGAAACAAACTTGGTGTCAAACACTGAAAGCTGGTGAAAAGTAAAGACTACAGATCCTCTTATGGGATTTCCCATTCCCATTACAGTATCTTGTTACGAATTACCAACATGTTAGCAAGCCATCTAGCATCAAAGCACCAAACATCCAAATCTTGAACTTCCCTACCTGTGCCACAACCAGAAGTCTGGTTGGAGCCAGAGCCTAAAGAACCAGATAAAGCTGATCCACTGCCTGATGCTGCTGAGCCTGTACCTGACTGGGAGTCCTCGTACAGCGAGTGGTCAGTAAATACACCAGAAGCACAATGGCTAGCACTGTTACCACTATCTTCTGGATTATTGTCCTGGAGACAAAAATCAAAACACACACATCCATGGAAGTTACATTTTAAGTTTGAAAAAGGAAGTTCGTGCATTTACTAAATTTGTCACATGTTGACTAAGTTCTGCTATCAACTCAACAGGTTTGGAGTTTCTAGCTCTGAAATGAATAGCAGTCTAGAACTCAGGATAACACTCTTCATGGGCGAAATCAACAAGCATCCAGACTCTAGTTTACTGGTTTCTGTAGTAGATCCTTCCCCACTGGGTCAAGATATTGTACTATTGCATTAAGTTAGTATTTTCTCCTGGCAAGAAAGCAGGAGTCAGTTCCCTTCATGTCCTGTTAGATGGCATGAAGCAGCCATGCACATCAAGCAATGGTACGCAACAGAGAGAACAGGAGAGCCTTCCCCTGATTCACTATGTGACACTCACTGCTTCAGCGGCTACAGGTACACCAACTCCCCTTTCAGGACCCTACCCTGCAGTTTCAGCTGATCCAGCCTTTCCAGCCCAATCTGGATTCAGGAGCCAACATTTTTTTCCTTGCCTGCAGAGCTCAGATTCCTGCCTTTGAGTTTACCGCGGAAGTTGGAGAGGCCTTTTCTATGCCCATGTATGGAAACCGACCCACACGGATCCCTGTTCTTCGTTCATTAGCTGCATCCCTGGGAGACAGAGGGAGTAATTAGAAGCGTATCTTCCCTTTGTTTTGGTTCTCCACAGAGACTGTGGGACTGGGTGAAAAAGGATGCGGCACTAACCAAGTTCCACATGCATAAAAGCCCCAAACCCAAAATTCCTGCCGACAATTTAATTGAAAAGGCTGCTACCAAAATGCTGAGCAAAAGCAGCCTGTGGCAGCCTACACCAGAAGATCTCACATTTCTGTCATTTGCTAAGTGCCAGTACTGTAGCGTTACAAGTTCCCACGGGCGCAAGTATAAAGAGCTTTCTCCGCCTCCTGTGCTATTTGTGCCCTGCAGTCTACATAGCACAGCCACTGGAAAAAGCAGCTAACAAAATATGGTGACCCTGAAACACAGGTCATAATCACTGGTTTTGGTGACTGAACATCGTGGAAGTCAAGAGTTCCTCCTCTACATTAAAAATTTGCATTACTTACACATTTAGCTTCTGCACGTGCTTTAACACCAGTACTAATGGAAAGCTCCATAGGTTTTGGCAGCTCTTCTCGAAGCAAATTCAGCTGAAGCGGGGAGCTGCTCCGTGAGCTACTCAGCAGTAGGGCCTGGTGGCGCTGGCCCTCTTGCTGGTCCTCCGTGGATGTGGCAGAGGAGGCTGGAAAGGGCTGATCCACAGACTGCGGTGCTACTGGTGATGGAGCAGGAGGAGGTGGGGCTGGAGGTAGTGTAGTGCATGGATATGAAGAGGGGGGATAAACATACTGAGGGCTAGGAAGAAAGACATACTGAGGCATCTGAGCACACATGGGGAAACTCTGAAAAAATACAGCCATAAACGTGCCTATGTTTGGGGGATAAAGTGCTGGGCATGACTGCACTTCACAGCATAGCTGTGATGATGACACAGACTCAGGTTTTAACGAGCGAAGGGCAAGCTCTTCTCCTACAGAAGAGGCTGGAAAACTAGATAGTGGATCTGAATAGACAGGAAATCCCATAGGAGGAAGGACATTCATACTGGAGGAGCTCAGATAGGACACTTGTGAGGGAGAGAATGACTGTTTCTGAATTGTTCTCTTCTCACATGGAAGACTATTTCTATTTTTACTAGAAGAGTGGCTATCTGAGGACTGTCTCTGAGGTTTCTGGCGCTTGATTTTTCCATGTTTGCCTTTTTTACAGCTAGCTGGACTCATCTGCTTTGAAGGGGAATCTCCTAAGGAGGAAGAAAAATAGACACATTCACTGAAATGACAGACCGGGGGGAAAGAAAGAAAAAGGGACTCCTCCTGCCCCCGCCCCCCCCCCCCCCCCAAAAAAAACCCAAAACCCAAACATCCAGATAATTAAGTGTGGCTTATTCGGAGAGCTGACTTTCCTACGGATAATTCTTCCATATGCTACAGTGATGGATTTGCTGACATATTTACAGTATTTTCCTTCATGTCATCAACTTTCTTATCAACCATTTTGGCTTATCCCAATCAGATCTTTCACATTCCTTCAAGGGGAGGCAATAAACTACTTGAGATTTGCAGGGTTTATTGCAGTAATTATCTGCTTTGTGAAAAGTCTAAGAGCAACATCCAAGATGGAGCAGACCTTCTGTGTGGGCAATGCTGTTGTCAAGCCTTGGCAGTTCAACGGAAGTATTCTGTTTGCAGCCATAGTAAGATACTTGCTAAATCATACAAAGCAGAACCAGACTCCACCACTAGGCTGGTCTTTGTAAATCATCTAGTAAGTCTTTATTTCTCAAAGCTGCTGCCTACCTTGGCCACAGGAATGTCCGTTGTTACTTCTGCTCCCCTGTTGGAGGTAAGTCCTAAATGGAGAGAGCAGGATCCTCTGGCGGAACTTGTCAACGTAGTTCTGCTCCTCCTTTTGAGTGTGGGCTGACAACGTCTCTTTTGTTAGCCCAATTGGCTTTAAGTCCTCAGGTACCATAGTGAGACTCTGAGCATTCACAGGAGGCAGCTCAATTTGTTCACTTCCAACAGTGGTATCCTCCATTGTAGTCACTTCTTTGAAGAGGGAAGAAAATAAATCACTCACTCTTTGCTCTGGCCTTCTGGTGTGAACTCCCACAACACCCAGAGGGTTACACAGAGAACAGTCTCGTCTGAGCTACTGAGCAGATACAGGCTGCAGAGGTGGGAGGAGAGAACACCCTTTACACGCAAATATAGTTACCCTAACATCAGCTGAGCAAATTAGTTCACACGGTCGGGAAAACTTCAAATTCACTTTGAAGTTACAGAGGCACTTCTTTCTTTACACTTTCTTAGTACAATAGCAGTTAAATACTCATTTTTATGCTTCTTTCTGCATTAAAACGAAGTAACGCTGGCCCATTTGTCATTTTTATTTTAATCCTCAGTGGCCAAAAGCACATCGTTGTATTTGAGATATATGTGAAGAAGTTAAAGGGGAGAGGAAACAGTGCACTCTGTTAAAACTAGGCTTTATTAAAATACTGTAAAAATTTCCAGGCTCAAGTTTTCTTCACAGTGTCCCTAAAAGTACCTTAATTATATTTCAGAGTTCATATTCATGAGAACATATCTCAAATGGACAAAACCTTCTCACTGCGTACTTCAGTCCGGAAACATTGGATAAATTTCAAAATCAGTGAGTCGAGTCAGTGTTTTGCGAGTGCGAACAGTACCTGATTCAGGGTGTGGGACATGCACTATAGTGCTGCTGTAACTGCACTGGCTGGTGACAGACACCACACTTGGAGCCTTGTTGGACAGGGTCAGGTCTGCCAGAGGAGCTCCCACCATGCCTGCAGCTGTCTGGTCTTTCAGCGACTCTTCCCGATCAGCAGATACTGGAGTTTGGGAATTAACTGCTGAAAGGATAGCAGTATCTATTAGTAAATGACAAAGTTTCCACATGGAATTTCATTGCAAGCACTATGCTCCCAATTCATCGCATCCGACTGGTTCAGAAACAACCAATAACTATGCAGACTACTAAATAAGACAGTCTTATACACAAACAAATGTAACATTCACATGCCAGTGCAATGTCAGCACATACTAAACATGGCATAAAATGACCGAGCAACAGAAGGTTCATTTAGCAACAACAAACCACAGCTCTTCTGATGCATTCTACGTTCAAGGACTTAGTATTGTAGCTGATGCTTAATTGTGAGATCTAGACAAGGTAAGCAAATATCTACCACATAACCAAAATATCTGTGCTGTTAGTGTGACAACAATTTAAAAAGTGGACATAAACCTTGGAACGTACAACAGTGGCATATGAAAAATAAATCAGTTGTCGCGGCTCTGTTATGATTGTCAGCATACTTTGTGTTACCTTCCAATGCCTCGACTTCCTGCTGACTTTGCTGGACTTGCTTGTCATCTTCTGAAGATGACGACGATGTATTTGCAGAAGATTTAAATTTCCTTTTTAATGCTGGAATACTGCAGCTCTCTAGATATCTGAAATAAAAGCGTATCACAGGAAGCTCTCCCTGCTTTGTGTTTTTTCTCCATTTGGAGAGACAAATTTTTGAACAATCCAAACTGGAGATCCAGGGGTTGTTAGCTAGTATTTTAAATTCACTGTAGGAAGCTCTGGACACATATCTGCTTTCTAAGGAGTATTTTAAATAAAATTGATCAATTACTCTTGAATTACTCTTGGGGGGTGGGTGAGGTGCGCAGAGACAAGGGGAAAAAAAAAAAAGATTACATTATCCACTGGGTTAAAAAAATACCAATTTTTTATAAGTCATATCAACTTTCTGTTTTACACAGATGTTCTAGAAGTGGATATTGAGAAGACATTGACACATTTTGCCCATTGAAATTCTCTTAAGCTCCTGTTGCACCAATGGTGAAACTAGCAGTAGACAAACATCAATAGTTGCAAACAGAATCTTAGGCCCTAAATTCTTCATTACTGTGTAATTCAGATTGACTGAGCATTGGGATGGATTGCCCAGAGAGGCAGAAAACTTTACAAACAATCCCAAATTTATCTCAGAACTCGAAAGCCAGACAGTTTAGACCAATGCAAACTGCTTCGATATTTACCTTCCACCAATTAATCTTAAACTTATATCACTAAAATTGCTTCATAGTTTATTACCTGATGATACTATCAACACAATTGATCTGCTGATAGGAAGGGACACGCGGAGTCTTCTTTGAATCATCATAAAATGTGTTGCCTGGTCCTTCTGTGCTATCACTTCTCAATGTCTGAAGAAAACAGGAAGCAGCGTGCTTCTTCCCTAGAAAAGACGAAATCCTCAAAGACTCCTCTCAAAGGCATCTAAACACTAGCCCCACCAAGACACACCTATATAGATACTGGCATACATATGTATTACACAGGGATATATGGCCTATGACAGCACAGCTCTCATTACCAAGTTATTCTGCATTTTCATCTCAATTCACATGTTTTGAGGCAGGGGAGGGAGAAGGGGAAAGAATGCCTAAAAAGAAAAAA
This sequence comes from Pelecanus crispus, assembly GCF_030463565.1. Classification (NCBI taxonomy): domain Eukaryota; kingdom Metazoa; phylum Chordata; class Aves; order Pelecaniformes; family Pelecanidae; genus Pelecanus; species Pelecanus crispus. The sequence continues at coordinate 10,373,612 of NC_134657.1, read as the reverse complement.
TAAACCCCACAACGCCTTAATCATCCACTCAGAACAACTAGTAAACACAAAGAAAACAGCATAGAAAAAAAAAATATTGTATTTAAATTGTAAACAAAGCTGCAATTAATATTACTCTTCTCTCAATTTATACATCAGACTCCAACCTGTTATTTACAGCTTTTTATAGCATAGATACACTGGTCAGAGTAGTATCAACATTCACAGTGCAGTCCTCTTATCAACCAGACTAGGAGTTAATCATAACTTTTGTAGAGAGTATCACAGTGCAAAATGTTTTAATACAGATTCCTATGATATTTGAGGAAGCATCCAGTTTTCTTCATATATTTGTGCTAGGTACTAACTGCAAATAATGTGCATTAGCATAATATTAAACACTCAATAACTAAACCACTGCTCCAGTAGGAAGTGGGGCAGTGTTTTCCAACCTATGGATTGTTTCTGAAAGTCCACATAAAGTTAACTACGGGAAGCTTCCATAATAGACTTATACTTGCTACAAGCAAGTCTGCATTTTTACTAGAAAATGTTAAAATAAAATTAACCTAGAGAGACACAGATGCGTTCCTCCGTATCTCAGAGAGCAGTTAAAAAGTTATTGCATCTGCTGAGGGTTTTTTTGGGGTGGGGTGTTTTTTGTTTGGTTTTTGAATTTTTTTTTTTTTAAAAACCAAACACAAGAACAAAACACTTGCCACATTTAAGCCATGCTAAAATACTATCTTAAGTTCTTCAGCATAACACCAGCTAGCCAAACTCATGGCTACAGATGTACAGAAGTTCATGTTACCTTAAGGATCATAATTACATTAACTTACCTCCTAGCATTTCTGAGCTCACAGCCTTTTCATTTCCATTCTGTGTCTTGCTCCTTGACGCAATATACAGCTGCTGTCCCAGATTCTTTATTCGGTTGACATCTGCACAAACTTGTTGCAATGTCATCTTGAGATACATGAAAATGTGAAGTCAGAATAAAATGAATAAAAAGAGGCCATAGGAGACCATTAAGATGGTCTTGGGTTCTTGTATTCTCCAAACTGAAAGGGAATAGACTGTCAGCCTAAGCCTGGTATCTACTGGTATTTGTAAATTCAATGAATCTAATTATCACGGTTAATTTAATTAAATTAAATATGATATAGCTCAAACAGCCTCAGCACTTGAATGTTTTAATACTGATGCAAGCCTTGAGAGTGGAAATAAGCTGATGACTTACCCAGGAGCCTCACAAGGAAATTGGGTAATTGCAATGCTTGTTTTAGGACAGCACTGTTTCCACTCTCTTCTACAGCAGTCTACACAGTACCTCTAGTGCCCTTTTTAAAACAAAACAGAAAATCCCAAGCAAACAGAAACCCCTCCACATGCATCAATCCTCTTTCTGGTTGCACGGTTCTTCTGCTTTCTCCTCTGAGTCCACCGGTTCTTTGAGAAGACTGATCTTAAGCAAGTCTTCAATTTACTTTTATGAACTACCGTAGTAATCTGTTCATCTTAGTCAGCAAAATTAAGAGCAAAAATCCTCAAAAGCCAGCATTCTATAATTGACCAATTTAAGTACATTTAGCTTAAACGTAGCTGTATCTTCCCACTTCAGTAACGTCCATGATGAGTAATGCATATGTACACTGTAAAAATGTTCATTTTTAAAACTCTATTTTTACTGCTCTGCAGGCAGTGACACATTTTATAGACTTACTGGTTCCTGTATTTCCTCTGCACAATTCCCATTGGAGTCACTTGAAGATGCTATGCTGATATAGTGCTCATAGGAGCCATTGCTTTCAAGGCTTCCATAACCACTGGAAACATTGCTGTGAACTGGCTGTGTGAGGGGAAAAAAATAGTAATTAAAAAAAATCATCCTCTTAGAGAACAGAAAGAAGGGAACAATGTACTTTGCAACACAGAACTTCAAGCAAACCAAGAAAATTAAGTGAAGAGTCAGTATTGCTCTGGGCTCTACCACTTGTGCTTGGGAAAAATTCTCTGCCGTGCTTAAAGCTGTTTCAGGATGCAGATTTATCTTTCAACATAAAGACTTGGCAAATATGTCAAACAAACAAAATATTTTCTTCTAATCAGGTGGGCTACCCAGAGCCGTATTTTTAATGCTGTCACACAAGCCTGTCTCCATTTAGAACTTTCCTTTCAGACCTTTTAAAAGAAGATCCCCCCAAAGTAGTGTGCTAAACAGACCCAAGTTTCTTTAGCCTCTCATTCAGAAGGCCAGCCAAAGAATTTTGAAATTCTTTCATCATCTTTACCTGCAGAAGCAGCTTGTAAATTTGTCCTTGCAATTCTCTTATCTCTTTCTCAACACTGCTCATTTCTTTACTTCTTGCAGCAAAGACATCTTCATTCAAAGGGCTTCTGGAGAGAGCCAACAAAATGTCACTATTAATTCTAATTTGATGAAGAAAAGGTAGCTATAAACAGAACAGATTTTTGTTTGTTATCATCATTATTTTATCTTGATTGCTTCGCTGAATCAACACAAAGGGACGTCATCTGTTCCGCGAGCAGCTCTGCTACAGTAGTGGGGCACTGCTATGAGCGCAGTGCTTCATGTGAAGCCCCAGCAAAGTCAGTACACCAGCATAGTGACACAAGTTAAGGCTGACAAGCATCCACCCCTCTGCCTCCTTCACTGAGAAGACAAATTCACACCCCATACAATCTTGAATAAAAGATCACTTTGAAAAGTCAAAAGGCCACCCCAATAAGCCATTTCCTAGAAAAGAAACCAGGTAAGAGGAAGGCGAACAGTCGTATTTCCAAATCTCTTGGAAACTAAGGAAAAACATTGGAAAAAATAACTTGCACATTCAATACTAATTGTGTTTTTAAAAGAGGTTACCTTGGCAAATATTCAGATTCTGTATCAAGTGAATGTTCCAGAAGACGACAAGCCAAAAGTGATTTTGGCTACATGTCTGTCAATTAATGGTTTTTTGTGTGAGCCAATCATGAATGAATGTCAACTAATTGTTAAAGTGATCTACTTTTTACATTGCTTTTTAGCTTTTACTCAGTTTGTCTAAAACTGGTATTTTGATTTAGACATGTCCATTGTCACCGTATTTGAAAATCAACCATGTGCAAAAAACATATGCTAAAAAAAAAAAAAAGTTGGCTTTGCCTTTTACTTCAAAGTAGTTTACTTATTTTTGTACTTAATAAACAAGACTAATCCTGTTCTGAAGGAATGGGCTGCAAGACAGATGGCTAGGTAGTTGTCGCAGACTGCAGGAGCAACATTACATCTCTAGTTCAGTACTGAGACTGTTTTGTTTTGCAGAGCATTAAATGAAAAGCACTTTAATAGATCAATTCTACAACTGACTTACGTCCGGACTTTGTGTCGGCCAATGATGAATACTACTTTCCTGCTCCAAGGATTCACAAAACTGGACCAGCTGGTATCCAGTATGACATAATCCCCGTTTTGAGTACAAAATCTAATAGGTAAATGTTCAAAAGGGGGTTGGCCAGCAAATTTCAGGACTGAAAAAAAACAATCAAGAAACAAGGTTTAGTTTACATTATGACACAGTAGTGCAAGCACAAACACTAGCGACTGGGGTCCTTTAAAACTTTGGGTTTGAATTTGCTTTGATCTCAAACTGGTTGAATTCATTAATTAATTTATTTCTGTCTAGACTGCAGATCAGTCACACGTCAAGCAATATGATAATGAAAGAATGTTAAAACCAGTAGAAATTCCTCTTAAAGCAACCATACTTACTTTTCCGGTGAACAGCAATCATCAAAGGACGATCTTCCGGGTGCAAATACATCAGTATGGATGTTCCAATTAAATCTTGAGGTAAGTAACCCAACAAAGGCACTGCTCTGAAACCCAAACACATTATCACTTATTATAATTTAGTTTTGTTTTTAGTTATAATATAGTTTTGAGTATTTACATCCTTAACCCTTTGTTTGTCAGTGAAGTCCCCATGCATGATCTCCAATGGCATGAACTAAGGCTACAGAACGTTTTCCAGCCCATCTAATAATCCTCCAGTGCAATGCAGACACGTAAATACCAATGACTAACATTTCTGTCCTTGGAGAGCTAACAGATTTTCACATTTGCAGGCAGTTTTGTGCTTGTCTATATGCAAAGAAAAAAGAAAAGGTATCTTGAAGAAAGAGGTCACAGGCAAAATGTCAGTAAGAAATCTGACATGGATGCTGCAACGTGTGCTGTAAAAACACTCTTGTGGCTTTGCAAGAGACAGCCTTAGTCTGGCCAAATTTATTTGACCCAGCTCAGTACAGCTGTATCTCCATACTGTGATCCCCAGAGATTTGCATTGTGTGGGTTTTCCACTGTCTGCGTTACCACAGGTCCCCATTGCCCTGGATAACGAAAACTGACTGCACTTCTGTTTAATTCACATTTTAAGTCAACAAAGGAGATTACGTCTGTGGAGTTCTAGATGTTTTCCCATGAGTGGACTAACGCAAAACTACATTGTTTAATTAACTATTGCCAACTGCACAGTTCAACTGCTTTACTTGGGTCTCCAGCTGCATCACCAAAGGATTTTTTGCTACCTCTCCATACACATCTCACAGGTCTTGAGACTCAAATCTCACCTGTCATCTATCTCAAGAAAAACACATCCAGGCGTGTGAGTGGTGGTGAAGATTCTTTTATCCGTAGGAATTCGAGGAGCTAATAGGAAAAGAAATATTTACTGAAACAAAGTACGCACTAAGACAGAAAACCTGTTACTTTTGCTCATGATAGAGCGTTATTGGCTCCTGATCTTTTTAACTGTTCACTGTTTTCTGACCAGTAACTCATTACACATTTTTAGGTGCTAGAGACTTCTCTCAAAAATAAAAATAGCGAGATGAGGTCAAATGCTTCGGGGCCTTGCAAAGAAGGCACAGATGCTCTGGATTCACATGCATGCACACACACGCAAACTGGAAGTTACATGGGTGAGACTACCCAAGCATGAGTTCTAAGCAAAGGAAGCAGACTTTCATATACTGCATTTTCCTGTTAGCTTGCTCTTTTCACTGGAGTCTCCTGACTTGCCTTCATATCCAGAGTGAATTTTCTCAGCCAAAGCTAAGCAGCAGGATTCTGCATCCACATGGACAGAAGTACGCACATGGACCAAGTACGGGGTGATTCGGAAGGGGTAACAACGCATTTCTTGTTCTTGATCTTTACCACCCCTGAGGAAAAGTAAAAGGGATTAATTAACACGCTGGTTTCAAGACTCAGATACTTTACGCCAGGGCTGAGAGCCCTGCACAGAGAAGTCATGCTGAGCACACAGACCCAGCTAATCAGAATGTCCCGAGGTCCTCCGCACACTCCCTTGCGCTCCAAGGCCAACACATTCAGCAATACTGGTCTTGCTCCCCTTAAAACCAAGTAGGTGTTTTGCCTCCAATACTTGCATTCAGAGGCTGTTCTAGAAATGTCATTACTTTAATGGTTAAAGACCACCTTCTAATTCTCAGTCCAAATATATTCATGAGAACCACTCATTTGGTCTTGTGCTCTCCTTCAAGTTAAACAGTTCTTTTTCTGTTTGTTGTTTATTCTCTACCTTTTTTTTTTTTTGGGGGGGGGTGGGGGGAGGGAGGAAGTCTGTCTCTATCAAGTTGTTTCCACTGACCTACGTAAGTAAGACCCCTCCAGCCTCAGCTCACAAACAGTTGTTGTTCTTTGATTGTCTCCCTCCCATGAGAATTTGTCTTCCTAGAATATGTGTGAGCAGCAGCAGCACACAACATTCTAGATAAGATCTTAGCCAGCAGGGCTTTGTAACAACTGCATTAGCGATTGCCTATTTCTATTGCGAGTGCTTTTTCACCTGTTGTAACTGCAGTATCTTACCCAGCTCTGACAGAAAGAATTGAGATAAATTTTTGGGCATTATCACTTACACTAAAAGTTACTTACTTATTCCACACTTAGTTTTGTGAAATGTTTCTAGAGAGAAGTTAGCATCATAAAAACTACTACTGACAGCTACCCCTTTTGGGGGGCGTGGGGGGGAAGATACAAATGGAAATTGGATGTAGCAGAAATTTAACCCACAAAAACCATTTTCATACTTAAGCCTAGTGTGTGCTTGTGAAAAAATATTTTTACTCATGAAGCCCACATAATCAAAACAATCTGCTATATAAAGGAAGGAGAGCTGTCGTATGAAAATCTGAAGAAAAACTATTGCAAAATGTTTATGTATCCTACACAGTTCCCCCAACTTAAAACTTGTATCTGTCCTGCTATATTTATTGCAAGTGCCCTTACACAATTCAAGAGACAAAGGTGATTTTAGAGCTTGGGCTTTTGAAACACCAATGAATGAATCAATGATCGATTGAAAGATGGAATAAGTATTACATCTGCTCAGAAGCAAACAGCTCTTGCTGAAATCAAGAGACCACCCAAGTCTGGAACAGAACTGCACTGAAGATCACAGGACAATTTTTTTTTTTTTTTTTTTTTTTTTTACACTCTCCTCCTTTTAGCACTAAGAATAGCCAGGCACAAAGCAATAAACTGCATCCATAGTGACAGCAAGTAGTATCTCACAATTCAGGCCTCATACTGGGACTCGGATGACTGAGTTTCTGTTACTGCTGCCATCACAAACTCTCGAGCAATCTTAAGCAAAACACCCTTTGCCTCCACTCTCAAACTGGGAGCAGCAGTTTTTCACAAGATCGTTCTTCTCCTGCACAACAGTACTGAAGGAAACCGATAGGTCCAAAAGAAACATGTATGAACAGTTTTCCTTCTATCCCCATGCAAGTTTAAGCATCACTATGGGAAAGATATCCAAAACATCCTGCTGGATGCCAATATTAAACACAATAAGCCAATTTTGTAATGGAGTTCCACGAGCTCACAGTGGTCAGCTGTAATAACAGAACACTCTTTCTGCCCAGTACTGTACCCTTTGACCAGCCTTCACAAACATAAAACTGTAATAATGTACTTGCCTGATCCTGCAGAAAAAGGATTTCACCTGGGCATATTCATACAGAGAAGCTAACAGGAAGAACACACATTGAAAGTATCAGTTAATATGCTTAAAAAGGTCACACCTATCAGAATTATTTTAAACTCTGCATTCTCCAGACTTTCTGAGCAAGACCAAAGTCTCACAACCTGCTCTTTATTAGCTACCGAATTAGCTGTTCAACAGTCCGCTCCCACCTCAAATGTTATCTCTCTTCTCCAGCCCACTCACTCTTGGAGAAATGGCTAACCTGGAACTAAATTCAGAGGAAACACATATGATCTAGAAAACTCCTTTCCGCAGTGCATCGCTACGGAAAGGAAAGGTGAAAATTCCTGTCTTTATGAGCCACATACCAAAAACTACATACAGCCAAGAGTTATAAGGAGAGGAAAATTCAGTAACAGTTCACAGCAAGACAGTAACAACAACTCCACAGGGGTGCCACTGCTCTGCTGGGTGGCTTCCAAGTTGTGGAATCCCTGGCACATTAGCGCTAGCAGCCTCTGATATCTCACATCCTTTGGTAGCAAGGATTTTGGACTTCCCAGCTCTGATGCCAGAATAGCCCCACGGCCAGACGGGCACAAGACACAGCCTTGGCATGTGAGCTACACTTGAATTGCTCACAAATAACACAGGACTCAAAAGTCACCATTTAGGCACATCCAGCACTAAATAGCAAGTCAGCTTGAAACTTGGGTTCAATGAGCTACCTTCGCAGCAGGCTGCAAGCGGACCATAAAGACAAAGCACCTAAGCAACTGTAAGATGTAGATTAAACAACTTTAAACTCACAATTAGACCCTTACTTTCTTTTTAAAAAGCAGCAGTATTTGGAACGAGTAAGATGGTACACAAAACAATGAAGTATCTGCCTTTTACCTACCCCAAGTAAGAGTTAAGCCTCTGGGAGACTAGCCAGGACTAGCTGCTTAGCTACTCACGTTTTCAAAGTGGAAAGGGAACAAGTGTGGCCTATGTACATTGCTAGTATAAGCATTTAAAATGAACAACTGTTCTAGTCTCATTCTGCAAAGACAGAAAGACACATAAAGCATTTAAGAGCATTGCCAAGTCCCACCTGTTTGACTTTCCATGTTCCACAGTGGCAGGTGGGACTGATCGGTGTGCGTGTAGAACACGCTCACATCCTGAGGGACAAGCAGCTCTACAAACCGGGAGGAGTCCAACACTTTCTTCTTACAGTTTAGAATGGATGCTGCCTGCTCAGAAATATGCAGTATGCGTCCAGAAAGCAAGGAAAACACAGCCACAAAGGTGTCCTGGAAAACAAACATTGTTAAAGGCAATCCTCCCCCAACACGTGGGAGTGATACTGTAAGGATAAAAACCCAAAACAAAACCAACCCCCAAACAAACCAACCAACCCAAAACCACCGCACACCACAACTGAAGACACAGGTTCAAAAATGCGTTCTGAAGTTAGCATCCAATTAAAGTTGTGCGTGAGCTACTACAATCTCCAATGCTATAGTAGCTTACTCAGGATTTACAAATGCTAGTAAGACTGCAATATCAAAATTGAAGCAGATGACAGCGATGCTTGCCATTGTCCAGAATGACTGGTTATCACTCCACACACTTCTCCCCAAATTTCAGAGTATTCACCACAATTCCACATACAAAAATATTCTGAGAACTTTTCAAGTAGAAAGCATTTGCAGTATTTCTGATATGGCATCTAACAGTACTGAGTCTCAAGAAACACTCTTTCCTCTGAGGCAGAGCCAGAAAGCATGACACATACTGCAAATCAAGGAAAAAAAAAAAAAAAATTAAATCCGGGAGTACAAATTGAAACCAAAGCCCCTCACAACTATGGACTTGATCAGCTTTGAAAACATTCTGCTAAGTCTGTCTCAAGAGATTACTATGCCGTAAATGAATTCTCAAATAAGACTCTCAAAGAGGTACCTGTTGCTTCGGGGCGGGGGGAGGGGGAGAAAAAAGAAAAATAGGTATTTCTTCACTTACTGCTGTTGGGTACCCTGAGTCAGCACAGATAAGTTGTTACCTTGGTCTACCTTTAAGAACACAAAGGCCTGTCTGGCTAAAACGTAAAAGCTTTTCAATTTTACACATTCCATTTCCACAAAACGATGTAAGGAGACTAAATAGAGAGTGAAACAGCAAGTGACAAACTCCTTAATTGTGCCCGAATTCCTTACAGTGTTTTTTGGAGTGTGTTCAGATGCAACTGCCACCAATTCTTCTATGCTGTATGTCATCACATCTGTCTGAAACACTCTTCGGTCATTCAGAGCCTGGAAAAAGTCATTGTTTGCTAATTGAAAAAAAAAAACAGGAAAAGCAAAGCAAACACAAGGAAGTCAGTAAGGAGACTATTTTGAAAGTATTTCTTACAGCCCTTGTACTTTTGTCATCTTTTTGGTGAAGTCCAAGGTGAGACGAGGAAGGTCTGTGTAGTGACAAAGGAAAAAGGAATACTGATTATACTACCGAAGTGACCTATTTATGTTACAGAAAGCGAGCATGAGGAAGTAGAAAGGACAGAACATGATGGCAAAAGAACAATTTTAGCTACTTAGTTCTATTGGAAAACACACCGACTATCCAGCAATTTTTCAAAGTGGGACGGGAATGCTGTTTTTTCAATATACACAGACAGTTATGAGTAGGCACCTATTAGCTATAGAATTCTGAAGGAAAGAGAAGCAGTAGGTGGACATTTCAATAGGAAAGATAACATGATTATTTAAAAACAAACAAACAAACAAAACAAAACCCACCCACAGTGCTTCAGAAAGTCAATTTTTTTGCAGGATAACTGGAATGCTTTAATTTGCTTTAATGTTATTTGTTGCCAGACACGTCTATTCAAATCAAGCTGCTGTGTAGCTTCTACGCTTCCAGATTTTTTTCCACACATACCTTGGATCTGTTGGACACACTGCAAGGCATAGTTGAGAGCGCTGATGGTACTGGGCTTGCTGGAACTCCTTTTCTCTTCAGGCAAACACCTTTTCATTTCTTGGATCATCATCATCAGATCTCTGTGAGACTGGCTCCAATTCAGCTGCTCACTGTAAAACAGAAGTTAAACTTTACTGGAGACTTCTGGTATAGGAGCTTCTTTTCTGCCAAATAATTAAAATTATTCACTACATTAACATTTTACGGGCTTGGCCGTGGAGTCACAGAATATCCGGAAATGTCCTAATGCTCATTTGTTTTATTTCCTGTTTTATCTTTCTCCTTTCCAACTCCAACATGTCATGGATGGCAAAGCCACATCATAACCAATCTGCTTGCTAAGATGCTTAGCAACTAAAATTAAGCTGATGTCTACTCTAGATTTTCTAAGTCTCACTGGTATTAAAATTGTGAATAGATGCTGATTCTGTATGTATAGAAGTCTTTCTAGCCTTGAAGTCTGCATCTGCTTATCAGCACTTCAGGGAAACATGAGGTCCTCGGAATACACCTGATGCAAAGATTTAATTCCTCATGTGATTCAGGAGCCTTCGTTATACTCTTAACAGAGTCATTGGCCTCAACAGCTGCAAGATTATTAACAAGCAAAAATCTCCCTCTTCTTACTTTTGCTCATTTCACTGACTGAAGAATAAGCAGTCAATAGCCTTAAAACGCAGATTGATTCTAATCCTACAGATGAGATATGAACGCTGTTATTTTAAATAAGTTTTGTCCATTTGGCATTTTTATTAGTATCATACTCTTACTATCTAAATCACCAAATAAGTATTGCACATTAACTTTACAAGCCAGTTCAACACTGCATACATTACAGCTCTTAAATGGCTTTTTTTTTTTTAATTAAAAAAGAAAAAATTAGCACCTCATTGAACTTCTGAACTTTCAAGAAAAGTACTGTTTAAGTAATTTCTGCTTTACTACTGTTACTATGGTCTTTAGATTAAGTATATATAGAAGCCAGAGAAGGGTCGATGCCGTATCTGGATCAGTCAGCCTAAGAACGAGACAAACACCTAATGAGGAGCCACGCAGCAGTAATTAACCCACAGGCGAGAGCACTGCGGCCATCACGGTTTGTGATTCCGGCAAGCTTCCCGCGTACCGAGTAAGCGAGCCCCGACAAGACCTCCGGGTCACAGCTCCCCGGGGCCGCCGCTGGAGTCAAGCGCACCGCTGCCAGCACCGGGGCAACCGGCCCGACACGCTGCCGAGAGTTACCTGTTGACTTGGCTGTGCCTCACGAAACTTCCGTCTGAACCGCCATTCGCCTCGCAGCTGCAGAAATCGGTTCTGCCAGAGCTCGGCCCGTTACGCTGGCTCCCGCCGGAGCTGACTCCCGCACAGGGCGCGCAGCGCAAGCCCGCGGCCCCCCGCCGCCGCCCCTCCTGCCGCCCCGAGCCGGCAGGGCCGGGCGCCGCCTCTCGCTCGTCCCCGGCAGCGGCAGCGCAGGCGGGGCCGTGTCCCGAGCTGCCGCCTCGGAGTTTGCCCACGTCCATCTCTGATCCGCGGAACGCCGCAACGCAGGGGCCTGGGCGGCCGCGGCCCGGCTCCTCAGCACGGCCGGACGCTCGGCCTCGGCTGCAGGGGACCGGGCCTCGCGGGTCGTCTGCCGGGAAGACAACCGCCGCCTCAAGGGGAGGCGGGAGGCGCGGGCCCGCCCCTCGCTGCTCGGTCCGGCCGGTTCCCGTCCCCCCGCGCCGCGCCCCCTCCCCTCACGGGCAGGCGGCGCCTTCGGCTCGCGGGAGCGGACGGCGGCACGGCTTCCAGTCACGGGGCGCCGGCTGCTCCCGGGCGGCCACCGCTTCGCCTTCCCGCCCCGCCGAGCCCCCCCCCCCGCCGTACCCGCTGCAGACTGGCAGCGCCGGCTGCCGAGCGAGGCCGCCCTCAGGCGCCGCGCCCCCGCCCCCCGCCCCGTTGCGTAACGGCGGCCGCACGCGGCGGCCCCGCTCCCACACACCTCGGCCGCGTGCGCCGCGCCCCGCCCCGAGAGAGAGGAGGAGGCGGAGCCAGGGTTGGAGCCGCTTTATTGGAGGGGGACGGCGCGCGGCGGGGCGGGGCACCGCCCCCGGGGCCGCTCGCCCCGCCCCTCACGCGCCGCCGCACGCAGCCCCCGTGCGCCCGCCCCGCCGCCACGTGCGGCACCGCCCCCGGGCGGAGAGCGGCGGGGCCCGGCCCGGGGCCTTCGGCGCAGCCCATCGGCGCCCCGCAGCCCGGCTCCGCGGGAAGGGCCGCGCGGGGGGCGCTCGGCGCGCCCTTCCGCAGCCAGCAACGACGCCGTCACGCGCAGGCCAGCGCGGGCCGCGTTTGCAGAGCCGACCCCCCCCGCAACGGCACCGAGGAGGGGCAGGCGGGTGAGGAGGATGGAGGATAAAGGTCCCCAAAACCGGCTACCGAGCCTGTGGCGGCACTGACAGCGGAAATCCTAGAGCCCGATCCTCCTCACCAGCCCCGTGTCCCCATTTAAGGCACTGTGGCAGCGGTGGGCTGTGCTCATTAGTAATTTATGACAGGAGTGTCTTAAGGCAACCAGGTAAAGTTAGCTAACATTGCAGTAATCAAAACAGTTTTGCTTTAAACAGCAGTAAATGGGCTGAAAATACAGCAGGTTTGAAGTGGAGAGGCTGAAGATAGGCACTTTCAGTTGATTTGAGTTTCTTCCCGTAACTCATGAATACGAACTCCAGGCTACAAAAAGAAGAGAAAAGTTGGACAAAGGACAGTCTCCTACAGCCCCTCACTGTAACAATCCTGCATTTTAAGAATTTAAGAGACTAGAGATAGGTAAAGAGGGATTTAAGAGTTCCCCCATGTTGGTTTTCCTAGCTGTAGTTTTCCTTTGTGCTTGCACACCGATACTTCTCACCCAGCACTATGCATCTGTTGCCAACAGTTACTGCGGTGTTTGCTGCTGCATTACAGCACAAACTGAAACACTGTCCTCCCATGAAATACTTGGGGATAACACGAGAACTCAAACCAAAGACTGAACTGTATGTTCCTGGCTTGCTATCCTGACCCAACGTTAGTATCATTTCACCTAGCAGCAAAGCCTGCACTTGAAGAAAGCCTACGTACTACGGCAGTGCACTTGGAACTGCCACTGAAAAGGATTCATCTAGCAATAGGCCAGGGCAGATGAAAACCAGTTCTCAGACAAAGGAGGCATACGGTATTTCTCCTTATACCTCTGCAACACGCAGCTGTAGAAACCAGGAACAACCCTGGGTTTTTAAGTATTTTTACTTTCACCTGTTTCACTCTGCACAGGTATCTAAGAGTCAGCTACTAGAGCTCCCACAGTGGTCACAGTTTACCACTCATTGCAGGCAACAGCTGTTAAAGCAGTCACTGCTATTTCAAACTGGTGTTGTACATGCTCTCATTTGAGTACCCTGGCTTTATTTAAAGTGTGCCAGTCAGTGAATCAACACCATCTATTCCAACCCTATGAGAAATCCCCATTTCAGTGAAACTTACCAGCAATGATGATGATTATGATGATAATGAGAACAACAGCTATCAGTATTGCCCACATCTGTGAAAAGAGCCATACAACACTTACTATGACCCATGCAACAGCATTAACTGGCCTTTAGGCTACAGGGAAGCAGCCCCTGCAAGGTACTTTCGCACTGTGTGCTAGATCTAACACAGCAAGTCAAACTTCTTCAGGAAGCAAGCCTGATTCACCATTACCACTCGGAAATGATAGGCGGGGCACGCAGGCAAAGCAGACCAACAGGCTCTTTGCCATCATGCCTCCATGCAAAGCCTGTCTCAGGCGACTATACGAGGAGGAGTAAAGAACTATTAAACATAATTTCTACTCTTACCCTATACCACATCTTTCACTGTCTCTATTGCTCACCAAAGGAGATGCCAACCCTTGCCAAGAGCTACAAGTAGAGGAGTCTGAGTGAGCTCCTTCTAATACTTCTCACACATTAACTCAACCTATGCATTTTTGGCCTTTTTCTTCCTGTTCCCCAAAGCCTCAGATTACCAAGGTGTTTCCCTCTGGCCACTACCATCTTAGACAAGGTCTTGCATCAAGCAGCACAGCTGGTAATCCAGCTTTTGGTTACTTCACCTAACCACTACACCATGTTTTAAAAATAGATGCTATAACTTAAATAACATTGGCTAAAGTCACTTTTACATCTGCCTTTTGAGATGCTGATGGTAATAGTGTTAAATGCAATACTGCATAGTGTAAGGATATGAGCCATGGTTACCTTACAGTTCTTCCACCAATACTTTCGTTTCAGCTTGGCCGCACTGGTCTCAAACTGGGAAGCTCCTGCTTGCAGTGCATCAGCACGGTCATCCAGTTCTGACAGCTTCTGATCTCGCTCCAACACCTTGTCCACATTCACTCTCATGATGTCAACAACCTACATCAGTGTAATGCTTACAGTAAGTTATCAGTTGTACCACCCACTGTGGAGCTTAATTAGTATATCCAGTCATAAGCTTAAACAAAACCATGAAATTCCCCTGTGGCAGGAAGCCCCTAATACCGACTTTAAAATGTCAGTAGTGCCAGTTGTGCTGGCATTCCCTTAGACCTGGGAAATAATTCCTGGCTCGCTTCAGAAGGAGTTGAGGCATATAAACATGATAGTCGACCATGTGTCAAAAAATACTGTCGGTAGCCAGCCTGGCTTTTGGACTCCCCAGGAATCTGGACATGTCGTATTTGGTGGTCAGCCTTCATTGCTACTGATGAGAGAAAAGCTTGTTCTCTGTAAGAACAAAGGCTTTTTATCTTCACTTATGCCACATCCTCAAGCACTGAGTTTGCAGCTAGTGTTTGGACATTGGTAACTTCTCTCTACTTCCCCATTCCAGCTGAATGGTTCTTTTGGTGGTTTTTTTTTTAAAAACCTTTGCAAGAGTTAAGATGACACAAGTATAATAAAGCAAGCTGAATGATATTAGATTTCCCCTTCATATAATGAAGGGGAAACTGCTTTGGCCAAAGTATCCTTTCTAGTTATGTAGGTTTCCCCAAAGGAAAATGATTGCACTGCTATCAGACTAGACTTTTACCTCATCTACTTGGTGTTGAGTCTGCTGAAGACGTCGATTACTGCCAGCAGCCACATTTGAGCTTCCAGGGATACTGGCTGACCTGTGGTAAAAAAAAAGTCATCATTATTCTGTTCAGCTTTTGATAGGTTGTGGTTTCGGTTTTAAATGGATATGCTTAGAGTACACAAGTTATCTGACATTCCTGAAAACAGGGAACTTGTATCCTTTGAATAAATACAGGGCAGTTTCCTACTGGAGGAGCAATGTTTTAACAGCTGACGATAGGTGTAAGTCATGCAGCGTCCCAACATCTTGCCAACGGATTGCTCGACATGCCTAAAAGACAGCAGTGGCTTGATAATAGTATGGTTTACAACAAGGCATATGACAACTCCCACAACGGTTCAGAGGGCTCCAGCATTCAAGAGTTTGGGCTCAGAAGCGCTCTTGTTTTCCAGTACAAACACAAATACTAGCCTTCAAGCTACAGTAGTTTACAAAAAGATTAAATACAGAAACTTAATGGTTAATCTAACTATGTGCTCTTCCAGTGGTTGCCTCTGCCTCTATTTCTTTTCAAACAGTGGACATGGAGAAAGAGAAAGCACAAAAAGGAAAAAAGCATTCAGCATATACAAGAAGTTACCTCTAGTCAACTCTGAATTCATAACCTCAGGCAGTCGAGTTCTTTTTACCAGCTGCAACACCCTACATCTTTCTAATGGATGCAAAAACCTCTGTACATACTTCTCATACCCTTTTCACTCCTTCAATTTTTGTTGCATAGAACTAGCTGTACTCGGTTTGCTTTTCCATGTTTTCACTTCTTTGCATCGCTGTTTAGTGCATCCTGACACTCAAAAGAGCTGAATCTGAGCGTTTGCTGTACATACACATTTGCACGTTGACTTCTACTTTACATTTAATGAGAACAAACGCATACACGCACAACAAGCAAACCAGGAAGCCTGCGACAAGGCTCGAGAGCAGCCCATGGATAACACAATACAACTGCTCCTCTGTTTCGGCACAAAGTCACCCTTTCATGCTGCCTCACTGCTGGCCCCAGACTGAAGAGCCTCGGAAGCGAGAGCAGAGCTTCCAAACACAACAACAAAGCCCGTTACCAGAACGCTCTCCCTCAGCGCCCTGGCTACGCGGGCAGCGCTTTCAGAGGCGCCTGGGGCCGGCAGCACTCGCACTCCGCCTCGGTTACCGCGGAGCCGCCGGGACAGGACACCCCGCCCGAGCAGCGGCCGAACGCCCCGGTACCCGGCCCGAGCGGCGGCTCAGGGCGTGCGGCCCAAGCGACGGCCAGGCTCGGCCTCCCGCCACCGGCCGCGCCTGCGGCCCCGCGCACAGCCGCTCCCGGAAGCCCCCGCCCGCGGGCGGCGCCGTTCCGACGCCAGCGGGCCGGGCCGGGCCGGGCCGGGCCGGGCCGGGCCGCCCGCGCTGCGCAGTAGGCCTGGGCGTAGGCCTGGGCCTGGGCCTGCTCCCGCCGCCGCTCCCCGGCTCCCCGCCGGCGGGCACCCCCGGGGCGCACCGCCGCCCGCACTCACATCCTGCCGGCGGGGCTCAGACCGCTGCGCGGGGAGAGCGTCCGTGCGGCTCCTGCCGGGAGGAACCCACAGCCCCGCCGGCGCCCGGGATGTGACGGCAGGCGCGGGCGGGCCCGGGGCGGGGCCTGTGCGGGGCCCGGGAGCCCCGCCTCAAGCAGGGCGGGGCCGGCGGGCGAGCCGCGGGCGGGGGGCTCTCCCCGCCCTGCCCGGCGCCGCAGGGGGGGTCCCCCACCCGCGTCAGTCCCACAGCCCCCTGAGGGGGGCCGGCCCGCGGCGGCAGGGCTTAGCACGGGCAGAATGCGTGAGGGAGCGAGGCCCGGGCCGCCCGGTGAGGGCTGCGGGCGGGAGCGCGGGCTTGGGCCCGCCTGCGACAGGACCCGCTGGGCCGGGCCCGAGGCGCGGGGGGGCCGGGGGAGCCTCGGGGAGCGACCCCCCGAGCCGCCCGCCCCCCCCCCCCCCCCCGCTGCAGCGTTTGGGCGGTGTTGCTGTGGCGGCTGCCCCGGCGGGGGGTGCCGGGACCCGGGGAGGCCGCAGGACGCGGCCGGCTCCTCTGGCCATCCCGTGGGCGTTAATGCGCCCTGGCGTGCGCCTGTGAGCCCCGCTGCTCGCCGGAGCACCCTCCGAAGGGGGGCCATTACGCTGCCTTGCATGCAAACGCATGGCCTGAACTCTTGGGCTCACGTGGTGATTTTGAGATATCATTGTGCTTAGACAGTGGGAAAAGTGTGCATGTTTACGGTTTTTTCTTTTTTAAATTGTATCCGCGCGTGCCTTGCATCAGCTGAGGGCAAGCGCAAGATGCCGAAGGGCGCAGGCCTGCCAGGGCAGGCAGCTTTGTTCCGCCCCCCCCGTGCTGCTTTGGAAGGGCTCTCGGCACGGCCTAAGCCCGGGAGCACCCGTGGGCTCAGTGCTGAGACCCAGCGGGGCTGGGCCTGGCTGGGAGGGAGTTGACGTTCATCGCCGCCTGTACGGTGCTGTCTTTTCGATCTGTGCCCAAAACAGTGTTGATAACACGCTGATGTTTTGGCTGTCGCTGCATGGTGCTTGCGCGGCATGGAGGCCGCCCCTGTTTCGCAGGCGGCCCCCGCGGCGAGCGGGCTGGGGCTGGGTGAGGGGCTGGAAGGGGGCACAGCCGGGACCGCTGCGCCAAACAGCCCGCAGGGCTGTTCCACGCCAGGTAACAACGGCCTCAGCAGGAAAGCTGAGGGGAGGGGAGGGGAGGGGTGGGGTGGGGTGGGGTGGTCTTTCCAAGGCGGCTGGTGGGAGGTAGTGAGTGACTGCCTTTGCATCACTTTTTCTTATTTTTGTTCCTTTTTTCCCTTTGCTTATTAAACTGTCTTTATCTCGGCCCAGGCATTTTTTATCACGTTTGCTCTTCCAATTTTCTTCCCCCATACTGCTGGGGAGAAGGGGGGGAGGTTGGGGAGCGAGCAAGCAAGCTGGTTGGTGCTTACCTTCTGGCCACGGTCCACCCAGCACGATGCTAAAGGAGAACCCAGGAATTAACAGGCACATAAAATGGAAAATCAGGGAAGTATCTGTGAGCAAACTGGGGAGTTAAATACTGATTTATTCTTAAAGAGAAACATAATTAAACTTGTTTCTCTGTAGTCCAGAAAAAAATTCTCCTAATGACGTCTCATCTTCTGTTGTGGTCCTGGGTTTTGGAAGACCTTACGCATAATAGCACTAACATAGTCTTTCCCAGACCAGATGATTAATTTATTAAAGCTATTTTTCCCTGCTAGGCTAGCCTCGTAGTCAGGTGCAAAATTTGCGTTATTGAGGGCTGGTTCGTGTAACTTAGGTTAGCTGTTCAGTGCGATAGTTAGCTATTAAGTCTCAGTATTACTGTGTCATTAAGTGTGACCTCTTAGGTTTCTGCATCTCCAGGCCTCTCTAATTCTACTAAGATTTGCCTCTGCTTTGTGCACAATGTAGGATTTGGCATTCTGCTACAAGGTGTGCATGGTTCCTCATGAAAAGCCCAGACACCCTCCCCTGAAAGCGATTGTCTGCTGAGGAGCAACTGGAAATAATTCCATCTCAGAAAAGCTAGTTGTCCATAGACGAGTACGTACCTGCCATGCAGATAAGATTATACAGAACTGCTTTAATTTGTGTTAGAATACCTAATCAGAGTTGAGGCCATCTAGGAGCCGGTGAAATATTTACAAATACGTAGCGTTATGTCACCTTACATCATTTCATGGAATGCTTCCAGATTTGATAAACTACAGCATATTGCCTTGGAAACTCATTTCCACCAAACTGGGCTGCTAGCCGCAGCCAGGCAGAATTTATATTTTAAGGACAAAGGGATTTTTAATGCTTTTGTGTAGTTGGAGTCATCTTGGCAAAACTTGTTATTTGAAGCTTGGGTGTTATGGGTAGATGGGTACCCCATGTCTGCGGTTTTAAACCAGTTTTCCTTTCTGCTCTAAGAGTGTGGACAACACTCAAAAGGAGAAGTTTCTGCTTGGGGTGAGAGCCTCAGGGGAAGAAAGAGAGGGTGGCTGCTGTGAAGAGGTTTTGTCTAGCAGCTGCCAGCATGGGAGCTGCAGCAGCACCTCGGGTCTACGCCAGAAGCGCAGAGCAGCGTCCCGGGGCTCGGGGCTGGCAGTGCCGTGCAGGGGAGCTGCGGAGCACCGCTGCGTGGCGGCACTCTTCAGCAGGAGACCCCGAAGAGTTTGCCTGTCCGAGAAATAAAGAGTTCCTCTCAAACGTGCTGCTTTACACACCAGACGACGGCTACACACTGGAATACAGCAGCAGAAAGGGCTGCAGCTCCAGGGACTGGGTTGTGGCCTTCAGCGAATCCCACCACGCTCCAGGGGCCGCAGGCCCACTCGCGCGCAGACTGCGAACTGTTCAGATTATAACCCGTAAGAAACTAGGTGCTACTTATGCGTTTAAAAAAAGGCGCACGCTTTGTATGGGGAAATTTTCTTTGTTTTTAATTTACAGCAGAAAGAATATAAAGCATTCAGAAAACATTTTCCATATTTTAAGGGCAATTCAAAACATTTTGCATGGTTCCAGCAGCTGAGTTCTTCAACAGATCCATTGATTCAGTGATGCTTTACATGCACGGTTACAAAAATAAAACTTACAAAAGAGAAGACATCTATACTAGTTTTACATGCAAGTCTTGGGGACCCCCCATTGGGCACCAACTATTGTGTGGAACTGCCATAAGCGTGCAACCAGAGAGGGGGTTCATGTTATATTCTGTATTTCTTTCACACAGTATTACTGCTGTCGAATGTGTTTCACAAAGGAGCAATTCCATTATCAGAAGACAGAAGATCTGGCTCCTGGCACTTGGGAATTCGGATTTTCCCGGAAAGCTGCACTTACTCATCTTCCGTGAAAATGTAAGTTCCACAACCAAGAAGAGGGTGAGCAGAATCACTTCACTGCAGGGGGAATCTTTCTGACTCCCCAGTGATACACCGAAGGGTTATGGCCCGACACAACAAAGCACTTGGCAGCTGTACCTAGCTTCAAGCATGCAAGCAGTTCTCTTGCGCCCATGGAATTGCTTGCATGTTTAGCAGCAAGTACATGCTTAAACGTTTGGCTGAAGCAGGATCTAGATTAGTAGATACACCACCAGGCCCATGGATCTGGAAGAGTAATTTGAAATAGCTCTGTATATTACTGAATCATTTTCTGTAAAGACAGGGAGTTAAAACATTTCCACTGAGGTCACTACTCTTGTTAGGAAAAGGTCGATTCTATATTGTCACATATTGGTTAATGGGAGCAACATTTCGGTTTCAAAATGTCAGAGTTCTTCCAGTATTAATACAGAGCATTTCCAATTCATTCCAAAGGAGATTCTTCGGCGTCTCCCGTTCCGTTTTTGTGTGAGAGGAAAATTTAACAGCTAAGGTCCCAATTCCATACAGTAAATCGAGGCTATGAGGCTGCCCACAGGCACGGTGTGAGCGCCAGGCCATTCGTTTTTCTTTTTTCCCTTTTTTCAAATTGAATCAGGTCATAAAGCAGCAGTTCAGAAATGTACAAGAGAATTCTGATAATGAGCTATAGCACATCTACTGTAATTCAATGCTGGCAGTGAAAAGAAGTAATTAAAAACAGGTACAATTCTAGAAAAGGCACCAAGAGCACTGACCCCAGTTTTTTTTGCCACAATCTGTGTTTTTACTCTTCTTTTAAAGACACCAGTTTAAAAGCTTCTTAAGTGTGAATATTTTTAGGCTTCACAACAAGCCTTGCGTTTAAACATTGCAGTTGGTGGCCGGGATCAAGCAATAACAACTATTCCAAAACTAACAATCTCAAAATTTACACCAGTCCATTCAGGAATTTTAAACTGCCACAAGCAAAACAAACACACAGGAGCAGTTTCTGATCTCGGACACATGTACATAACCCACAGTAACGACACGGACTTCAGGAGTTTCTTCCCTTACATTCCTGTGCAATAAAGATCAGAACCTGGTTCCCATTGCTGAGAATTTGTGACAGTTTTAAATTAGTAGTTCAATTTAAAAAAAATCTAATTTCTTTGGCTCCTCACTATGTGGAAATAGCAATATACCATGACACCCCTACAAGATCAGTTTGCATCTTTTTTTAAGTTTTACTTAATTTTTTTAAAATTTTTTGTGCAATTTTTATTACATTTTCTGACTTCCAGCAGGAGATATGAAAATGTGAAACATATTTTTCTACTTTCGTACTATTTTTTTTTTTCATTTTATGTTCATTCTAAGTGTTCTTTATTGGAGTGAGTGTATGGTGTTAAGCTAGATACGGTTTTTGTACTCTTATGATTATCTGCTTTGCAAAAGTAACTTAATTTTCTTAAGCAATATTAGCATTCACATTACTTGGCACCATTGGCAAAAAAAAAAAAAAAAAAAAAAGAAGATGGGGGAACAAACAAAGGAGGAAGGAATAAATAAATGAAATCCAACCAAACCAAACTCCTGGTAGCCAAAATCAAATGTAAACATATCCTTTTTTTTTCTTTTTTTTTTTTTTTTAAAGTAATGTTGCTCTGCCTTTTTTTCCTAAGTCTAAATACAGTAGCTCTTTTTTGCCATTTAGTCATGCTTTAGCAAAAATGTTCTTCTAAAGAACATTTAAAATAAAGTTTCTTATAGTGAAATAAAGTTTTTGTTTCATTTTACAGACCATAGCCACTAATGCTTTGCTTTGTTCATTTCTTTTTCTTGAGTTCATGCACATATCTCTTTGTTTTAATATATACAATATGTACAAACAATACATCCACACTCTGCTCGTTCATTCAGACAAAACTATACAAATAATAATTTTATCTTGCCAAGTTATTGACCCTTTGTGAATAAAATATTTAGTAATTAATCAATATATTCCCTTTCAAATATTTTTTCTCATTTTCCATTTCTACCTTCTATATATACAGAAACTGCCCAGATTTTGATGAAGTAGCCAAAATAAGAAATTTACTGGCCAGAATGCAGCACCACTCTGATCTTTAGGTGGTATAAAATGTCCAGGCAACATATGTATGTGACTCTGCAAAATGACAAGAGGTTTGACAAGTACTCAAGATAAAAAGCTACATGTTTTACAAATTATTTTAAGAACTTAATGAAAATAATAGTACACGAAAGTAAGGCTAGAAAATAAAGTGCTGAATATGAGAGAAAGTATGTGACAATTGGTATGTTTGCAGGTTCTAGTAAAAATACCAAAAAAACTTTTTAAAACTTGCTTAAGCTGCTCTCTCCGTTCCTCATGCATTACCCGTTTATCTCGTACACCAACCCCTTCTGTAAGTTCCCACGGGATGTATTAAAAACCTGCAGATTTAAAAAGTTGCATTAAGTGTGCTGTAGAGATTTAAATAAAACACAAAGGACAGAAGTGCGAAGGAAATGAGGATGCATGGACCCAATAAAGATGTACTGATCTAAGCCCCTCCACTGAGACTCTCAAAGCTTCAGTTCCTTGGAGATGACTGACAGGTGCAGGAACAGCATTCTTGTGTTGCTTGTGCATTCCCACCTTTTCTTAACAATATTTTTGGTATAATATTTGTACAGTTCCACATGTTGTTTAATACAGCCCTATATGAAAAGGATAATTAATCGCTTCTTCCTTCTTGGAGAATGAAGCAACTCACAATTTCCTCCTGGTGTCTTTTGTTTTCCCCATGATCCAACAGAAGATTGAGTTCCAAGATGTCTTGCTGAACAAATTAAAAGTTGTCCATGAAAGTGCAAATGCAATGACCAAAACATTACTGTTAAAATCCTGCAGCTGGTACTTCCAGAACTGCAGTGGGTATTTTTGTTGTTGTTGTTGCATGTCTCTGCTAAAAACAGAAAATGAAAACAGTCTGAAAAGCAATGTCACATTGCTACGGGATGCTGCTGCGTATCTTCAAGTTCCTTGGCCCTTTTCAATTCTTTCACTCTGAAAAAACAAAGAGGAGCTATATAACATTTCTATCGCAAATCTCCTTCAAGACAGAAAAATCAAAACTACTCCTCGCTCTACCCTCCCGTGCAAAAGAGCCAGCTCCCAGAGAAACGACAGGAGGGTAATACGTTCCTGACACCATAAACAGTTGGAAGCGCAAGAATGGGCTGCTAGAAATCAGATACAAACGCATTTGGAAAGATATACTTATTTCCAGCTACTGTTTTCTTTCCTGGTGTTTGTAACTACAGCTGGACTTCGTTCTGCTATTGGCCTATTTAATCGCTCGGGGGTTTTCTGGACTGCTGTTCATTAACCGATTTTGCAGCTGCCTGCTATTCCAGCTGTTACGGCAAAGGGGCTTTTCAGTGTCGACCTCTTTTCTCCGCACGTCGCTGAAGCGATGACAATTTGATGTTGCACCCAGCACAGCAGGGGAAAGAATCAGTCAGTCATACTTACAAGGGAGGCTCGATGTTGATACCGAATCTCACGTAAGAAGGTGTTTATATGCGAGTAGGATGAACCGGTATGGGTGTGAAGAAAGAGAATTTACTTCACGCTTACTCCAGCTGCTAGTAGCTGTATTTTCTAGCATGTTGGTAGCAGATTCGTGTTTTTTCCCAGCCAGCAGTGGAGGATGCTGCGTGCCAAGGGAGATGAACCTACAACGTGGAGGAGTCCCTCTCCCTAGATGTGGCCTGATGCTTCAGCTCTCAACTCTTTAAAAAGCATGCAATACGTCACCTCCTCTAGCACTTGTCAGCGTAAGAACTAAATCATCACTGAAAGCGGAAATAATTACAAATTAAAAGGATGAAGAGAAGGGAATCAGTTCAATCCCATCAAATAAAGCAGAATTCTGCATCGGTGCTGGAGTAGCAGCAATCCTCTGCTCAGGCTGACAAACTGGCTGCGTGTCAGTGAAGGCTCCCTGCAAAGGAGCCGCAACAAATCCATGGGGACTTCCCGTGCTGCCCCTAAACCCGAAGGCAGGTGCCCCGCTGAGCTTGCGGCAGCTTGGCTCTGCCTCCTTTTGCAGGGAGCTCCTTTCCGCAGCGCGATCCCTCTGCCACCTGCCTCCACGCGTCTCTCCTCTGCTACTGCGAGGGGATGGCCACCCCAAAAGGAGTAGAACACAGCCTAAATTCAGGTGATTTAGCAAAGCATGTACATGCCCAACTGACGTAGCAAAAACTTGAAAGGACACATAATGAAGGTATGGTACAAAGAATTGTGTCAGAGCTGCAAGTCTGCGTAACTGAATCCAACTAAGAGTGAATGAATTTAACGAAGCCTAAGCAAATATAGATAGTAGAAGGTGTCGGGAGAGCTAAGGAGCAGCAATGGCAGTTTGTTGCTTCTGTACGTAGACTTCCACTCACACATCCTCTTTTGGCTCTTGCACCATCCAGCTAATATACGGATATGATGAAGGCTATAAACTGACCTCTGTAAATACACCTCCGTTTCACTGTTTACTTTATTCATCTTTCTGCACATACTATTCCTCAGAATCACAGCCAAAAGGGAGCTGGCTGCTTTTAACTCTTTGTTTCAGCTCACTCAAAGCTCTAGCACTCAAAGGCATTCTCTTTATTTGTGAAACTGGGGGAAACGTGAGTCTGTGAATAAATCGCCCTAACCAATATGCAGGTCGGACCTTTGCTGATTACCTTAATTCCACCAAACTGTTTCAGAATGTCATGCATGGAAAGACAGAGGGCTCTGCCAGTCCAAATGAACATGCTGCTTTCAGAGCCTGAAGACCTACATCCAAGGGGCCATGGCACTCCTCTGAAACCGAGTCCGGCAGAGCGGGGCCTCAGTACGGCTCTCCCAGATGCCAAGAAGCGCTCTGATCCCTGGGCTGAGGAAGAGGCAAGGCAGCAAGCAGCACTACTGGTCCTGAATTCCTACCTGGGTAGCACTGGGCCAAGCCTAAATGCCTGCTACGACTTCACAGAGGCATTTTCTACGGGGAAATTTTGGCTCTAGGCAAGCTGGTGTCTAAAAGACCCTGCTGGTGTCAGGGGCGCGGGGGCTTCAGCAGCGCAGAGAAGGCAGCAGCAAGCCTCTGCTCGCGCCCAGCGGGCGATGACGTATTATGGTGCTGCCTGCGGGGCAAGTCCAGATCACCTTTTCATTACAGGAGGACTGGTACGGTGAACGGAAAACGCTCACAAATGACAAAATGACCGTCTTAGGTGTATTTAGTTTTCTTTCTTTTCTTGCAGCAGAAAAGCAGCCTCTCCCTTAAAATTATTACTAATATTTCTATTACTGCACAGCTTAGAAGCGGAAAGTGAGCCCAGATCACTGCTGTGCTAGAAAAGTGGGGTGTGCTTCTGTGCACTAGGCAATTTTTTAGATTTAGATTAACTATGTTCAAGAAACGATCTATTAATGCATGATTTGCAGTGCAACTTCCAAGTGTTTTCTGTTGCACTTCAGTACTGTAATGTAAAATTAACCTGTTATTACAGATCTCTTACTGAGAACATGCACATTAGATAAGCTGGTGGCTCTTCCACTGAGACATGCTATACCTTAGTTTAGCACTTCAACATGCAAGGACTACACTAACAAAGCACTTTTGCTGGAAGAATGCAAGACATGCTTTGCTGCAAACTTCAACCTACAGCATGCAGTATCTGTACTGGTGCAGACCTATTGAATCTGTTTAACTGGAACACACATGCCAATGGAAGTTAATTACTACAGCACTCAACATATGCGCTAGTACAGATCCTATTCAGAAATATCCAACACTTTTCCTTGGCCAAGTATACTTTACATTGGTTTACAGATTTTCAGGCTTATAAAAATGTTGCAAGTGCAATGGTAATTACTGCTTAAAAACACAAGCACATACTAGTATAGAATTTCCCTACAGCAAAGTTACAGACTTGGAGATTTGTCATGGGTACTTTACTGAAAGATGCTCTTTAGTACGTAATGGCTTAAAACAAACCCTGCATTCCACAGCATTTATAACTTAAGCTTCAAGATGATGACCGTTCAAATTTATGAAGCTACCGCAGTTTTTTTATTAAACTAACCTCTATGTTCAGTATACATAATTGTGCACGTGTTACATTAAAAATGGGAGTGCAGGTAGGTACGACAAGTCCTTTATTTGTATAGTACACTGCCTGGTAGGCACTGGTAGGTACCTTCGGTCTGTGGCTGAACCTCTCCTTGCTCACCACAGCGGGTGCTGAGAGGCCAGAGTTCTCCCCTCTCCTGGCAGCCGGCTGGAGGCAGCCCTGCTCAGCCGGGGGACCTGCGGCAGCACAGCCAGGGTGGAACTGCAGTACCTCCAACTGCTGCCAGTAACTGGGCAAACCCACGGCCAGACCACTTGGGAAGCACTGAAGTGTTGCTGCGAACGCCCTACTGCTTCCCCGAACCACGGCTAAACGTGAAGTGCCAGAACCAATGTACGCATCGAGCTAGATACCGGAAGAAGGTAATCCATTCATTTTATCATTTAAAATAACTGTTCTTAAACAAGCCTCTGAATTGCTTTATCAAGAGAACCTAAAACTAATCGTTTCCAACCAATTAATTCCTTATTAGATCATCTGTACTGCAGCCTTTCCTGTGTCTCAGAAGTCCTTTTAGTCCTCAGTTAACACTTCTTTTTGAGTAGGTTCCTTACTCAGTGGTACTTTGATTTGATTTTGTTACAACAATATAAAGTGTCAACATGAGTGTAGGGCTGCTATTTCCTCTTCATTAACGCTCGGTGTAATAAACCCTCTAAATTTTCAAATGTGGTTAGAAATACAGTTTGACCAGGGAAGAATTTTGGGCAAATTAGGACCCTTGAAAATAGAAATCCACTGAGTAAGTGCTGCTAGGAGAGCTTTTAAGTGAACAGTATAGCACTGCCTTCCTACTGGAAAGCAGTCTTCTTTGGTCCTTATTTTTTCCACTCAAATTCAGGCAGGGGAAGAGGGCCAAAGTGTAGCATTTGCAGTTACAAGCATTAATAAACTGCTCTAAGAAAAAGAACACTCCTGGGATTTATAGAATGGTACAGCAGAAAGGATGTTCCTAGAGAAGACGTTTCAATCCAGTCTGGTAGACTCACAGTGAGACTTTTTGGTTTTTACTAACAGAAAAAACAAGCGCGCTGAGAGCAAGTAATACCAGCAGGCCACGTGCCGATGGATGGTGCGCAAAGCTCTCCAGAGGTCTACGGGCACCGGTATGCTGCTTTGGATCACTTCCGGAAGCGCCTTCACCTGCATGGGGACTGGAGGCGAGGACAGTTCAAGTGATGCACGGCTGCAAGCCAGCGTGCACTAGAGAGGGTAACAGGCTCTGGCCATTGCAAGCCTCCAAATAAGAGGTACCATCCTACTTCAGCAGCTACTGAAACCATACACAGAACCGCGAGGACCGTAAATTTGTTTTTGCACTGATGAGGCCTTCAACCAAAACCTCCTCAGATAACATTTCCTCTAGACAGCAAGCACCTCTAAGCTACAAAGTCATTCCCTCAGCAATTGCTGAAGAGCAGATGGACGGAAAAAGCACGTGCAATAGAGATGACTGCTGATAAGGTGTCTGAATCACAGCTGTGGTGCTGATGCACAGAAAGGGAAAAGAAGGTAATTTCAGCTATGAGCTTTGAACCCTGACGCTCGGGATCTACGTCCCGGTTCCCAGATTGCTCCAGCCAGACAAAGCTTCTGCCCTTCAAACCGTGTGACTTATTACTTGGACACCATACAGGAGGTTGCATCATTACGTGCTGAAGCGATGTAGAAAGCAACAGCCCCAGAAGCGAGCAGCAGCTCCTCTCCCCACGCGCCCTCCCCAGTCTTGTATGGGAGTGTGTCAGCAAATGAATTAGGCCTACTTAGAAAAGGTTACAGCAAACGATGGCTTCATGGGTAAAGCGTAACACAAAGCTGCTTCATCGAATTTACTCCATAATGCCCAGCCAGGGAGATGTTTAATGAATCTGAATGCTGAAGATCAGTATAAAGGACAGGGTGCAGGAGCCAGAGAAGGCTGTCTGGCGAGTTACCTGTTGCTCTGAGAGCTGAAATGGCCTGTGGGACATTTAAGAAAAGGGAGCTCTTGCCTTTTTCCAGATATCTCATTTGGGCAGCAAAACAAAAAAGACAGAAAGGCCCAATGAGAACGACACCCCAGAGCACGCGGTCTGCGATTTAACACACGCATTTGAGCTCCAAATACATTCAGCCCCTGCAAGAGGTAAATGAAAAAAGAAATTACTTCGAAAACTGTTGATGCAGGTACAGTGACGCGTATCCCAATACATTTTCTCACCTCGTCCTGAACTCAAACAAACAGGACTTTTCAATCCCTTAAAATTTTCCCCCATTCTCAATCTTACTAAGAGACGTAAGAAACCAGGTACTTAAATTCAATGGCTGCTGCATAGCACATATTAAAAACACACAAAAAATACAAGTCCTAGGTGCACAGGAGTAGGAAAGGGTTTGTTGCTGAAATGCCAAGAGAGGGAAGGGTATGCAAAGAACAACAAAATATAGTAGATGATGTTTATTCAGGTATGAAATAAAGTTGTACTTACCAGAAGAACTGACTTCAGGTGTTACATGCACGCTCCCCAAACCGGAGAGCAGCATTTAATCAAACCATGAGAAACGGGGTGGGGGTAAGGGGATCTATTTTGAAATGAAAGATGCCATGAATGAATACATTCTTTATCACTCGTGATTACAGATATCAAGCGCACTTGTTCTGCCCCAGAGAGTTCAGAAGTTTTGCTGTAGGCAGAAAGCGATGGGCTAGCCTGACGGCGTGGTAAGACTCGCTCCTTGTGATCTGCTCCAGACCACCTGGCTAGCAAGAGCACGGCAGAGAGGGGCACGGTGCAAGCAGCCGTGTATTTCTGCTCGTGTCCTGTAGCTGAACTCTGAGCAAAGCTCTCCTTCACAGGAGGCTACAGCGCACGGTTTAACTGGTGAGCAGGGAAACATCTGTGTGGCAGGCACTGCGATTAGCTGAAATCTGTCCACTGGAGTGGG
The DNA here is from genome assembly GCF_030463565.1 of Pelecanus crispus. NCBI lineage: Eukaryota > Metazoa > Chordata > Aves > Pelecaniformes > Pelecanidae > Pelecanus > Pelecanus crispus. Next base: position 10,344,545 of record NC_134657.1, on the reverse strand, counting down.
TTCCCCTGAGATGAAAACTATTACTTGAAGGCAATAGTAACAGGATTTTTTTTTTTCCCCCCCTATAAAGTCTTTTAATTTCTACCGCAGAAAGAGAGCAAGTTTTGTCTCACATAAGCTGGTCAATAAAATCTCCCAGCTCTCCCTCTTTACTGATCCTGGTGTAATGTAACTGAAATAAATCCAGAAAAATTAATGAAATCAATTTGAAAAGAGGTTTTCAAACTGAAACATGGAGGCAAACGCTGTGATCATTTACCTGCACACGCAGACTACATAGGCATGGTGTCAGTGTACAGAATACATCAAATTTGTATATTACAGACATATGTTTGCATGCATTCCTTCCGCATATATGGCCATGTCAGCTTGTGCACATCAGAAGGCCCAGACATAATCTTCTTATGTGCATGCACGCCAGCAGCGTATGCACATAGGTTGCTATCAGAACGCAAAGCAGCAAAGAATCATTTGCTGTAACAGACTCATTTGGCAGAACAGCAGCTAACACATTTTGTGATAGGTCATAGCTTGCTTCTTCCAGATAAGCAGAGAACTCCCCAACTTCCCGACCAATCCCACATCGCTTGCCATTCAAGGCAAAACCTGCAACTACTACTAAACTTCCTGAATCCGCTTCCTGCTAATTTCTCATACGCTTCTATGTACACAAAGCCTTAACGTGCACCAACTATTTCTCCTCCAATACTGATGACCAGCCTGGCAGCTCCGCCTAGAGCAGAATCACCATGCAGTATCTACAAGAGCGTGCCCGCAGGGGTGGCTTCCCCAGCTTCACCCGAGTCCACGGAGCCGTGCACTAGCTGTGGGCCCGGACGCTGCACTCGCTCCCCTTTACAGCCTCCTCCACTAGTGCACTGTCCATGCAACACAGATCAGTTTTAGTATCTTGAAACTCTAGCATACATCTGTTCTCACAAGTATCCTAGCTTTGAATGGAAAGGCACAAGAGCACAATTGCTTTATTCTTCTGTGCTGAAGTCATACGTTGCACATTCTTTTCAGTTTTTAATCCAATTAGCCCACTTTGGTACCCACATTTTAAGTTATTTTTCCTAATTGTAGAACAAAGGTCTTAAAACATATCCCCCTCCTGCCTGGCATGCAAAGGTTACACACGGTGCTGCTAGTGGAGAACGCAGCACAGCTTCCAGCCTGTGCATTCCCAGGGCTGCAGAGCGCACCGAGCAGGGGCATTCTGCGGGCAGCCCGAGCCCGTGGAAAGCGGGGCAGATGGAGGTGCCTGAGAGCAGGGTGCAACAGGAACTGTGCTGGCATGCCTGCATGCAGCCAGCCAAATCTGCTAAGCAGGAATTCTCTGGAGAGAAGGAAGACTAAGAAGAGAGCACCAAAACTGCAAAAACAGGAGTAGCTGGAGGCAGGAATGTATTTTGAGCAAACCAGAATTTAGCTGCAGACATGCACGCTGGTCCCTTTTCCTACACACTGTGGGACATGGTCCACAGCTAGCCAGACAAAACCAGGAGAGACTGGGAGACCCCCAGTTATCTCCAGGCAGTGTTAGAGAACAGGTCTCACCAGGAAGCCCCCTGCTGCAGAATGAGTGAGGCAGTGCAGGGAGAAAAACATTTGCTCTGTCTCTTCTCTTACTGCAACTCCCATCTTGCACCAGTTTCTTCCAATCCTGCTGCTTTTGAAAGGGCTTCACACCCTCGACAGAACTGTAGCGTTCGGCTTTTGCTCAGAGAAAAGACAGAGCAGGTGCATCTGCTGTTCTGGGTGGCACGGGCTCTGCAGCTCAGCCTTCTCTGTCCCACGACCCGAAGCGCGCTGGGAGGCTCCAAGGCCAGCTCCGCACTTGCACACCACAGAGTTCGAGGGTTCCTGCCGCAGCCGGCGCACGCTGCGTCGTGGGGGCTGAGGAGCCGCGGCTCCTTGCTCAGGCCCACCTCGGGACAGAAGGAAGGAGGTTGGGATGCTGGCTGCTGGAGAGGGAAGGTGTGCTGTTGAGCCAGCGCCAGCCCCAGGCAGCTCTGCCCTACAGCCTACTGCTCTACTGGCTGCTAAATAAAATGTTGTCATTTGTCTACAGCATTTGTTACTATCCCATGGATACAGTAACTGACCCCAAGATTAAAGATGGTTAAACTTGTTAATGTGTTTTCATATAAAAGTAGATGTTAACTTATGTCCTTACAACAGAGGAAGGTCGATTTATCTCATGAGAACAACTTTTTTTTAAGTTAGTTACAGCAAATTTTATTTTTCAAAAACAAATTATGTTTTTTCTTCAAGAGGCTTTTGAAACCAGACACCCAACTGTAGACCAAAAATTACCAGTCCTAGTTACACACAAAGCATCAGATTAGTAAAAACAAGTCACCCAGTGAGTCCACCATTATGAGAATACAAGCTATTTTGACACAGTTCCAGAATTAACCTGCGTTAGTTGTAAAGCACATTACCATACGTGCTAAGACCTGGAGCTATAGTTTTCCAGCTAACAACTTCACAGCGTTGGGGTCTCTGCAGTCAGGAGTAACAATTCTCTTCCTCCATCAGGGCAAGATCCTGAAAGCAGCACTTAAACAGCGAAGGCACATCTGGGCCTTTGTCCCCATTTCATCCAATTCTTACTTTGTCATTAGTAAAGAACCCAAACTGTTACTCGTAAGAAACTGAGGACATGCAACAAAAAATGGTAGCACAAAAGTCATAGTTTGGAAAGAAGTGTCATTAGCTATTGCTTCTTTGTTAGGCTCAATAGTTAAACAAATAACGATGCTTCCAGCAGGCTTAAGCCCAATTCATAGTCTCACTCCTAAGTCACAGAAGTCATGTCTGCAATTCAAAGTCCGTAAAACTCCATGATCAACAATTCAGTTTTCTTTTCTGAAAGCTACATGGAAGCAGGAGTCCAGGTCGTCCCTCCCTCTGCTTCTCCTCCCTTGCTGAAGGGAGCAGTAATAAGCAGACAAACGGTGTTATTTCCGACTGCAGTTTTTGACAAAAGCCCTGCCCTCCTAAAACCTCTCAAATGCAAGATGCTACTGAGCACGCGGTCCTGCTGACAACTCAGGTATGTGCCTTGAAAGCCACTGCATTCCCTGCTCGTACAGGGACTGTGACCTGCCATGGGAATGCTTTGGCGTACTCCCACCCCGCTGTCGGGTAGCAAACCAGCCCGCTAATGTGACGGAGCACAAAGGCAAGTGGACTCTTTTCACGCCGAGAATGGAGACTCCCAGCAGAAGCTCCCTTGGCACTTACTACAGCACAGTTGCAGCACCTTCACCTTCATTTCAGGTTTTTTGTTTTCCTTCCCTCTAGGTAGATTAACAGCTGAGAGAAGCAGTTGTCAAAAAGCTGGCCCTGGTAAGGCAACCAGACATGTAACTTACCGAAGACCAACTTCTAGAAGATAAGCATTGGTGCTTAACCACCTTAGGGAGTAAAAAGCCATGTGAAGAGCTCTTCTGCTTCTCTCTGGCTCAGGCAGAAACAAACACCCATCCAGAGTAGGCTGCATCTGTATTGCAGCTTCCTACAATCTAGCCTGAATGCTGTGGCAGTCCCATGACAAAGGACATCATTACCCATTGAGTGTAAGTGCAGACCCTGTAAAGTTCCAAAATCTACTGACAGCCATTTTGGGTACTGAAAAAATATCCCACCGACAATGCCGCCTAAGCATGCCCATGATGAATATACATGTCCTTTTTCACACATTCATGCATTGGTAACATCTACTGCGGAGCTCTGTCCTGTTACAAAAGCAGCAGTGTTAGTCATTGCAGTAGGGTTAGTTTATACAGGATTCTGTTTTATATAATTAATGGAGGTGAAACTTACTGGCATATCTCGGCTGCAGCCCCATGCAAGCAAGCAGAAAGCAAAAATATTTAAAATGGAAGAGAGGAACTGGCTAGCAGGCAGCTACACTCACCCTTTTGTACAGCCTATGGTCCACCAGTGGGCTTCAGATTGCAAAACAATACCAAAGAGCTATTAGCACACACATGGCAATAACCGTATCTTACCAAGAGCTTCACTTCAGGGAGGAGGAGAAAACACTTCTGCTTGCCTGGAGAGAAAGAACCCTTCCCGCTCCTGCCTACTGGACTCCTCCTCTTTACCAGGGAAGAGCAGTCCTGTGTTTAGGTGGTTTAGGGCAGGAAGTAATAAGCAAGTCAAATAATCCCAATACTGTCATCCCTGTGCCATTTCTAGCTGCATCCTGGCTTCCCTTGCAGCAACCGTCTGTTTTCTATCTCATTCCAAATGCTACTCCATAAAAAACACTGCAGATCATAATCACAGCCTAGCACTGCTGTAGATACTTCTCAAAAGAGTAAAATTTTCCTAACACTTGGAGAAACAATAGGAAATAGGAGGTTACCTTCCCAGTGAAAGCTGACTGTATGGACCATATATGGATTCAGCTCAGCAAACCCAAAACCTCTTCAGAGCTCTCGGATCTCCTTGTGGCTCTAGATGTGTCTTATCTGGGGACCGCTAAGCAGGTGGAGTCTTTCCAAAACCATTAAATACGCAAAGCCTTGATTCTGCCTCACACAGGACAGAGTGCCAGGAGTCAGCTCAACTCACAGTGGGTACAATGGCAAGTTTTAGGTTGAAAGTTAGTCAAGTGCCAGCCAACAGGTCCGGGCACCACGGGAAGACGGGCGAAGCTCTCCTGGGAGGCCAGGACGTTTCTTATTCTCAACAAACAACACTTCTGTGACGAGTCATGTTGATACCATGTTATGGCTGATGCATGTTTTTCACCAGATTTTTGAGAACGTGACAATAGATGGATAAATACTTTTTTTTTCCGCAAAGTCAAAAGAAAACGATACATGTCTGACCGTCAGAATGACTGCTGCTGATGAATGACCACTTTTGTCTCCATGACACCTGATAATATTCAGCTACTAGAGCTCCAATATCTTCTCTAAGAATACATTCGACCAAAACTTGTATTTCTTTTCCAATTTTCAACGTCTACACATCCATTACTGAGAGCGCTCCAACCGCAGAACCTCTCTCATTAACTCTCTCAAAACATCTGAAATACTGTCTGATCAGGCAACGAGCGTTAAGTTCAGGAGATCAGAAAACACAAGACCGACATGCCTATGCACCCTGAATCCTCAAGCTGATAGGAATCATGTTTGCACTACTGAGCCTTCGCATCAAAAAGCTCATAAGCAAAATAGGACAAGACAACCATTTAAGCTGTTCTGAACACTAGCAGAGAAAGAGTTCTTATAATTGGCTTAAAGTAGACTTTGATCAGTTTAAAATAGGGACAAAAACAACCAACCACATGGTTGCCAGGGGGAAGCCTGAGCAAACCTTGCCTAAAGGCTACAGAACAAGCTCTTATTAAGAGACATTTATTGGCCCAGCAACAGAATCTGCTTCTGGACAAAACCCAGGTTAAACAGTTTAATTTTTTTTTTAAGGTTGAATTTCTGAACTTTAGGAATTTACTGTCTTTTCACTTAGCTCGCTATCCTTACAACAGACTGCAAGTGGCTTTTACAGCCTCCTCCCCCACCTCTGCCTATCAGCTGACAGAAATCTGCTACAAGATCCTGTTGCTCTGATGTTCCTGTGCATGCTCTCTTTTCTCTCGCTCCCTCAGATTTTCCAAAAGTATCTGTCATTTCTATCCCTTGTACTGACAAGGCACCATGGTCTAAGTGGCTCCACAGTGCCATTTTTACGCTGCAGAGCATTAAATAACATTAGATGTTAGTTGTTATGGCTTGCCCCTGGATGTTCAGGAGCTTGGATGGCTGAAATATTTCCTTATGGAGCCTGGGACTTTCTTAATTTCTTGTTTATAGCAGCAGTGTGCTAATTTTGAGCATTTCAAGAGGAGTCCATGATGTGATTCCAACAAGCAGTACTCCTGAAACAGCATGTGGGGCTGTTAGCCGTACAGCATGTGGGGCTGTTAGCCTAAGTACCAGTCACATCATCATCAGCTGCATCCCATGTGAGCGCTACACAAGACGCACAGTAGCCTGAACGGATATAATTAGGAGGCTTATACAGAGGTGGTCTGACACTTACTTAACATCCTAAGTTTTATTACTCTATCCTTAGAAAGAGGTAAGGAAGAAAAGTCAAGCAGTGCGGAATAAATGTAATTATTAAGACACACAAAGAAAATTCAGAAAGCCTGAAGAAGAACAGATGAGAAGGAAGCAATTCCCTCCTCTTCCACCTGGTACCCCAGTGTACACGCACCACAAACAGGCCAGTTAAAAGGGGGCTGCGGAGCCGAGCTTGGGAAGGGAGGAACGCAGGTGGTCTTGCCAGGCTGTGGCTGTGCTGGGGAGAGCGCGTGGATCTCCCCCTCGGGGCAGGGAGCGAGGAAGCAAACACGTCGGTCTGAGTCAGCTGAGCTGCTGAAGCAAGTGAAGCTCTGTTTCAAGAAGTAGATCTGTATCATTTCCAGTATTATACTTTTCCTTTGCAGCTGTTTACACAAGCAAAAGACTTCAATCTGTTTGTCTTCAAAACCCTGTGTGTTAATAAAGCTCTAAGAACCTGATTTGTGTGGTGTTCTTCACTGAGCGCAAACAAGCACGGGGAACAGATCTCTGCATGGTACCGGCAGCCAGGAGAGTCCGAGGGTCCCTGACACACTCCTGCGGTGTGATCCCAGGATCACAGATGCAGCCTAAGTGCACAGAGCATGAAGCGTTTTGGAAAACGTCTTTCTTCGCAACTGCTTGCTAGAGGTTTTTTGACAAGCAGAAGGAATATGGGGAAAGAGCCCCAAACTCGCCACATTTCTAAACAGTTCTGTAAATCTAGCAGGCTGGTAAACTTATGCCTTTTTCAAGCAGATTCTAAATGCTGGTTTTGTCATTTTGGCAAGTCTTGCTTTTATTTTTAGCATCTGCCAGTGCCAGAATGCTCCTGGTTAAAATTTGTCAATTATTAATATTAGTGACACTAACACAGTTTTAAACCCTTATGATTGCTTGGAGAAAGTACATGACCACAAATGTGCGATCATTTTTATTTCAGAAGGAAAAGCAAGGCTGTTTTGAAACACAGTTAACGTCTTCAGTGGAAATAAGTTACTTTTTGCTTTTGTTGCATCCTAACCAAGAACCGTGGACGAACTCCCAAGTAACCACAACTGCTAACAAAGTGCCTATGGACACAGACAGGACTGCACTGTTGCAGAAATTAGTCCTGCACAGTGTGACGTAAGCCAGAGAGAGCCTACTGACAATGGATTCCCCCCCGACTTCTTTTTATTTCCTGTCTAAAAATACCCAAGACCTAAACCTGTCTCCCACAGATGCACAGCACCAGTGACCACGCTGCTGAAGAGAGAGGAGATTGACTACAGGCAAAGGGAAAGGTCTTGCCTACAAACTTCAGTGATGCAAATGAGTAGGGTCTTACTCTACAAAAGAAACAGGAGACGCTGAGAAAGAGGAAGGCAATGACCTGAAGGCAAGAAAAACTGCTGGATTCATGGGCAATTTAAGCCCTGAAGAGTCTAGGTTACTCGACAGCTGGAGACTTAACTGAGCGTGGCTGAAGTGCGTGGCACATCCTGGACATTGGTGGAAAACCCAGTGATACAGCTAGTCGTGAGGTGCTCTCAGGGCTTCTGCATCAGAGTTGGCTGTAAGAGCCTCTGGCAGGTTGGCCCCGGAGCCTCCACGGACGGAAACGGGCATGTGGCTTCCCCAGGGACTGCCTGGATCTCAAGCAGATCTGAGAGGATACAGAAGTCCTGAGCCTCGCGCCTGCTTCAGCGGGACATGCTGCCCAACAAACGCAACAAAACAAACCTTTTGGTCTCTTCCACATGCCCTGCTGAGAGCGAGAAGCCACTTGTGCTTCTTCACGAACAACTGTGGCTGTTTCAAGTGCATTTGGAATTGGCCTGGAAACTATAAAGCCCTCTTTCTTGTCCACAAGTTACTTCCCACTGAACCTGCAGGTAGGTAAGATGTCCTTCCACAACACGAGCCACGCTGACCTGCTGCAAACTGCAGCTCTGAAATCCTACAAAAAGGACCGAGTCTGTTTCTAAAATCAAGTTTATCACACGCCTCTCTGCCTCTCGGAGCTCTCCTTGTTCAAACATCACCGGGCTGAGCTAGACATGCTTCAAAATGCATCACGTCTGACCAGCCCCTGAGTGGATGAAATGCATGTGTGGTGAGAATGGAGGGAGCAGAGTCAGAAACATCTGAATTCCCTTTTGTCTAGGCAAAGTTCCAGTTCGCAACCTGATCACCTATGGGATCTTTTAATTGAAAAAATCAAAACAAACGCCCTGCATGTAGCAGAGTACTGGTGTGGTAGCGCTAGCTGCCACACGCGAGCACTTTGGCAAGCCCGCGCCGGTTCCCACGCTGGCAGACAATTCATCTCCACGTCTGTGTCTGTACTCCCAGCTTACTGAGGTATGTGTGAAGTGGCTGATGGGAGCTAACTTGTCTGCTGTTCTGTTGGCACACTCCACCTATCCACATTAAAAAGAACCCTTATTTGATAAGAGTTTACCAAATGATCCTGTGACCAAACTAAAGGCATTTCCAGCGTACAGCAGATGTGGTCGCATTTTGCGCTTTCCCACACACCATGAATGCTTTGTGCAGCACTTACAAGCTGTAGCTATGATTCAGTAAGCTTTTTTTCAGACTTCCTCAAGTCCAGCTTTTAAAGTCATGTGCCTTGCTTTGCTCAGTTTCCTTATTCTGCATCTGCCCAACACAACCTGGGCTGCTTTACCATATCAGCAAGGGAGCTGAACATGATTCTCTTTCCGCAACGGTCCTAAATTAGAGATTTCATTTTTGTCAGTACAACTGGGAAGCAGCTGGGCTTCGTTATTTGATCAAAAGATCTGTAGTGAGTTGATTCTATTACCCCTTACATTGCACTCATTGCTGACACACTTCAGTATTGTTGCACTGCTCTAATGAAGGGCAGATACCAAAAGATAGTGTCATACCTGTGGCGGCAGCGTCGTAAAAACCGCATAATCTTGCGAGCAGCTTGATCCTGCTTCTTGGTAAGCAGACTGCTTCTAAACACAAAAAAACCCAACACTGAAGTGTACGCAAAACTGGGGAGAACAGTACTAAACGCAACAATAATTATCCTATGAACCACTGTCCTTTGTCTCTAAATTACAGCACAGCCCTGATGAATGTAAAAACAATATATTAAGAACCTGGTAGCATCTCACATCCCAACAGCTCACCTGAGTTTCTGTTGTACAATGGTGGCTGCCCGACGGTTTTGCCTCCTCTTCCCACATTCTTTGTAGCTACGATAGTACTGCTGGATCAGCATCGCGGCTCGTCGGCTCTGCTGGAATTTTTTCTGCTCATAATAACTTCGGAATTTGCTCTGGATAAGAATGGCAGCTTGCGTCATCTTTTTATAAAGTGCATACTACAAGAGAAACAAAGAGAAGTTGAGGCATTCGAATAAAACGAGCAAGAAGCAGGCTCCTACGGTGAAAGACTCTTGTGCCACTAAGACATGATGAGAAGCAAATGAGTATCTACTCGCTGATTGGGAACTGTATGAGAAAAGGGTGACAGCAAACTGGAACATCTGTGAGATTAGGTGCAGAACCTAGTCTGCATCAAGAAAGCAACTACCTGCTTTGCTGCCCCTGGAATAGTTTGACGGGATTGGTTTTATTTAACACCTGGCTAGCAGGGGCTCTACACGTACACGCTAATGACCAGATCCAGCTGTACTATAATTATGAACAACTCTGGAACAACTGGAGCAGATCCTGAGTCATGTTTACACTGCTTCAAAGTTGTACTGCAGCGGGTCTGCGTTAGAGATAAACCAACTGACTACTCTTGGAGGAACTGTTTGTTTCCCTTGCACGCAGAAATCTCATTACAAAGTACAGGACGCTCATTTCTATGCAGCCAATGTTTGTAAAGACTCATAACAGCAGCAGCAAAAGATGCCCAACTAAGTGACTACAAGGATAAAGCAGTGTGAGTGACTATTCCAAAATGCTAACCAACTAAAACCAAAATATAATTTTTTTGTGTCTTCCTTTAAAAGTATCTTTTAAACAAATTTCTTTTTTAAGAACTGTGTTTGCTGTTCACAAGTGTATTCCACTTGCCTAGGACAGTTAATTTTTAAACATCTCATTTCTTGTTTCTATGCCATAGCACAATGCTGCAAAAGTTTTGATTGCTCAAATATAACCATTTAAATCCAAGCATTTCAAATGGAATAACATATGATCCTAACTTAAAACAAAACCAACCAAAACCCAAAAACCACAACAGTTAATTAAGCAGGTCTAATATTGAGCCTAAGTCATAGGCAAAACTAAATCTCGTTAGAAGTCTGGAACAAGCATCCACTGAACTTACAAATTTGCACGAGCAGTCACACACATCCAAAATTCCCTCTAGGACTGTATTATTTCTAGCCCCATGATTCCAAATAAAGCAGGCACAAACTCTTAAAAAGAAAATCATTCTTTATTCTACATCCTTTTCCTTTTAAAGCACGCAAGTAGATGGCCACTTAACAGAAACCATATGAATTCATGCGTATTTTTAAAAGTCCTTTTTAAGACAGAGATGTAGAATAATGTATAGAAGTTGCACTCATACATCTGAACACTATGACAGAGGTTTTCAGTGTTTACTGATCTTATTTTGAAAGCTTTAACACTTTCAAAACTTATGTGTCTGTTGTTCCTGGGTATTTTGTCAGCCACGGCTTCTGCTCACTTTATCAGACACACAAAACACAGAAATAGCAGCCACTGCCCTGTACGGGGTAATGTCCTAACATATCTCAATGGAGTTTTCCTGTCTATTGGGAAAAAAACCAAAAAGCAAACACCACCACCACCCCCCGCGAACATCATCCCAAAGCAAAAACCCCTCCAATATCATCACAGACCACCATTTACCAAATTTCACTTTTTGGAATTGAAGCAGTCATTAGGTGCAGTTATATTTTGCCATTATTAATTTCCTTTTTTTTTTCTTTTTGTCTTTTTAGCATTTTTAATTAAATGGATCAGACTGTGGTTTTAAATTAGCTATTTTAAGTAAGTCCACTCATGGACTGGTTATGGTTTTCCTTCTAGTTTTTAGCCCAGATGGGACTTCTGTGGCTGAGTTACAAACCCCTGAATAGAAGGGTTCAAATATAAAACCGTGATGTGAACTATGACTGTTCAAATCTAGTCATAAGCCTGTGCTGATCTCAGCAATACAGTAACATAATAGAGGAATAAGGCACGTGAAAGAAAATAGCAGTCACTGGATAGACTAGACCCCAAGACGTTTGCATTCAACTGTAAGACCCACTTAGGTGATTAGCTGCTCCCTCTCCTCCTCTTTCTCACTCCAGCTGGGAAGAGGATAAATGGAGAAGTCACCTAACCTCCGTGAAGAGGACATGTTCTCTCCAGGAAGAGCACGCCTTGCCTCCTGGGTAGCTCTGAGAGCAGCTCAGCTGATTCTAGTACCTGATGAGAGCAAGACGTTGCACAGCTGGGAAATCCATCTTTACAGTAGAAAATTATTGGCCATGAACAATTTAAGACTGGCATCAGCAGTCATGCCTCCAGTATGAGCAGCAACGTACATGAGATGGCGGTCTTAGGAATTCAGGGCATGGGTATTTCAAAGACGAATGTTCAAAATACTTTGGCAGGCAGGCAGAATGCAGAGGACATTGGCTGCATGGGTGGGATAAATGTTCTCCTGTGCCCCCTGAATGCCAAGGCAAAGGTCACTAAGTAACAGCTAATCAGCAGCAACAAAGGAAAGTTTGTCCTCTGGAAACTGGCTTCAAAACCTTCCCCACACCTCAGCCCATCACTGCTTATATGAGTAGCTGTAGAAGCAGGAGACAACTGGTGGGTTTTTTTTTTTTTTAAAGTTGTACTACTATGTTGTTATGCTGTGGCACGACAACCCCTACATATCTCCCATAAGGTTTGGCTTGTCACTGATTTCTCAACCACAGGTATTTATTAGTGGACACTATTAAAACATTTCTCTAAATGCCAGGTTCTCCTGGTTTATATGGAATGTGAAAGTTAGTGACCCACGGGGAATTGCTTCCAAAATAGTGTTTGTATTTGTATTACCTTCAAGGCTATCCAAGTAAGCTTAGGGAGAAACAGAAAAATACACAGTTAATGTTAGTTCTGCAAATAAAGAATGAAAAAATAAAAAAACCAAACCATCTTCTTTCAAAAAGAAGCGATTCCAGGATCCAAGACAAAGCAGTTTGTCAATCAGTCTTTGAAAGGAATTAAGCTTCCCTATTACAGGAAGCATCACTCCAGAATGACAGCCAAGTGACAGGTTGAACACGAATCATGATGCAGTCACCTAACACTAGAAAACCTTCCCAAATAAATGGTTTGAAGGTTGAAGAGCACAGGCATCTTGCCTTTCACTTGACGTAACGTGCCACCAGGCATCACACAGCTTGAGTCTAGCAGGATATAGTGAAAAGAGGGACATGTGCTCTAGCCAACCCCCCACCCCCCCAAAAAAGCCCCAAAGCAAACCACAAAAAAGCAAAAACCAAGAAGGAAAAAGTATCTTCTTTTTCTGGGGTTGAGAACTCAGCCTAAAAGCATGTCTCCAACTAGAGTCTGGAGAATAGTCTCAGTCCTGGAAAAACTTGCATCAAGCTAAAACACGTGACTTCCCATAGTTTAATATGTACAAAATAAAACAAGCTATTTTTCATCTTCGCCTTTATCAAAGGCAAAACCAACTTCAATTTCACAATGAAATTTGGCAAGGAACTAGTCAGAGAATAGTCTCACCAGGCTGTAGCATGCATAAAGGCCAATACGGAATACAGCATTGCCCTCTATCTCACAACAAAAATGCAGGTTATCATCACAAACAAAATCCTTTCACGATTCCCTCCAAAATTAAGACTCGGGACACTTTCAATTTTGCCTGAGCAGGGTATTTCATTACTGCATGCTGAGAAGTATACAAGAGGAACAGTGGGATAATTCCCATTACAAAGGGCTGTGTTCATGACACTTACACATGTTTCATAGAATTTCGCTTCCTTGATTACCTGTTTGTATTTCCGGTAGCAACGCTGAATAACAGCAGCAGCCACCTCTTGCTGTTCCCGGAGAGGACGACCCTATGTGGAGAAGAAAAAAAAGCAGTGAGTAGTCAGAATGCACCAAAAAACCAGGACAGATGATGTCAAGTGGCTCACAGCAGCTTGCAGGGCACCTCCTTCTAAATCTCTCCTATCAGTGCTACCTGGTCTGATTCAGGTCCAGGCGTTTCCTACTGTTCATTCACATAGGAGACAAACCCTCAAAATTGATCTTTACACCAAGCAGGCAACTAACCAGAACCTCTGGGGTATATTTTGAGGATATGCTTTGTGAGTGCTGTTCCAGTACAGAAGGCATGCTATGGCATGGTGTGCTCTCTCCAGTATGGCAGTTGCTGGGTAAACATCAACAAGCAAATGCTAGAAGCACTGAAAAGTTTAAGACAGAAACAGTTTTTTTCTGTCCCAAGAGTGGGTGTTATCCACATTTTGTTTGTAACAAATTATACTCTCACACCTCACAAGGAAGACATTAGATGTTTTGGTCACATACCTTGTATTTCCTGAACACTGTCTGGACGAGTTTGGCAGCTTCATAGAGTTCTCTCTGCTCATGATCAGACAAAGTTAACTGTGCAAACTCATTTTCTACCTTCTCGCTGGTGGATGCACTCAGAAATTCAGACCAGTCTGCTGCTGAGGGAAGGCTGGGTTTCTCAAAAGCTATTTCACTGATTGGAGAGCCTGCAGGGCTCAAGCTGGTGTTCGAAGAAGGTGTCAGGGGTTCACTATACAGACTTCTGAAATACCAATCACAGTAGGAATTATTGGCTCACAAAGCACCTGAGCTGGTGTCACAGGTAAGGACTACAACATTTCTGAGTTCAAGGCAGAAGCCCACGCTCCCCTCCCTCTCTCCAGCCAACGTGCCACATTCCCAAGCCTGCCTGTACTGCGTTGCACTGACTTGGCACTAGAAGAGAAGTTGCAAGTCAGACCTCGTGGCCGCTTGCTGCACGCGCTCCCATTCTTCCATGAATCTGCAGCTGTGCTGGCAACAATACATTTGACCACGGAAATGTGGCTAGGCTTGGAACACCAGCATTGTGTCCCACTGGGAAACAGCACCTGCAGGCTAAAGAATCAGCTCATGCTGCCCGGCATTCAGACCACTCAAAAACCCAGAGCAACTTCACAGCATTTACTGACCTTATCTGTGCAGCACTCGGCAGATGATCGACATCGGCAAGGTAACTGGCCAGCCAGCTCATTGTGGTGTTCATGGCAGCACTGTCTGTCCTCTCCACCAGTGGTGACTCTATCGGCACAAAATTCTCCCGCTTGATCCTGTCAGGCGTAGCTTCAATAATGTGCTCTGCAAGTGTCATCATGTTCACCTGGGAAGGGGGAGAGGAGAGCAAACTTTTGCTGCCTGGTAGCAGAAGTCTTGTGCTTGCATGTTACAGGCCAGCTTTAGACAGACTGCCCAATTTTCCCCAAACTTGTGGTAGCTGGAGTCTACTGTTTGTCTCGGCATTGGAGAGAAATTCGTTAACCAAAGCTCCGTTGTTTTTCTGTCTCTTCTGACAAAGCATGGCAGGGTTTCATATTCCCCAGACCTCTTTTTCATTGAGTGTACAGGGAGCCCAAGAGATCTGGTGGAAGGTTTATGTCACTGGACCTTTGCTGTACACTACTGACAGGTGTCACTACTATCTTGTTTCCAAAGGAAAAACGATCTTGCCACTCTTTCTCCAAGATGTGCAGTAGAGCATGACAAGACAATAAAGGCACATCAAGAGAAGTTAAAACCTTTGGGACCACAGCTTTGTCAGGAATCCTTCTGAACCATATCCCCCCCTCCCACCAAGATTTCCAGGAATTTTTAATACAGACAACAGAAAACAGTTCTTGTTTTGCAAAGATCTGCTTCACCCATGTTACGCCAGCAGGATGAGAATATTTAGAGATGCCAAGGCAGTGCATGTAGGCTGTGCTCCCATTACTCTCTTCGCTCAGAAGACTAAACACAGTTATCTTTCCCCCAGTGACTACCTTCCATCTGTCTGTCCTGCTTCTGTTGTGTTTTTATTTCCTCTATTCCATACCTGGTGGGATTTTTCTTTCCCCAAGCCCACTGTCTCTTCCCTTCTCCACTCGCCTCCTTGCCTTTTGAAGTGCAGCGGCTTGGCCCGCAACCACAGCACTGCCTTTCTCAGGTCACCTTGTCTTCGTAGGGACTGCTTCCCGGTTCCCGAAGGACTATGGGGCCAACTTTGTCTCATTTACTGATGTGACTAGGAGGCTCTGCTTTTTTCCTTTTTCCTTGCAAAACTACAAACAGTTTTGTGCATCCTGTACACTGTTGAAACATGTATGCCAGTGCATGACCCTAAATGCTAACCATTAGCCTTTGTGTCCAGGCTGAAAAGATACCCTTTGAAAACCAGAAGAAAGTATACATTGACCATGGTTTCAGCTGGGATAGAGTTAACTTTCTTCCTAGTAGCTGGCATAGTGCTGTGTTTTGGATCTAGTATGAGAAGAATGTTGATAACACACTGATGTCGTAGTTGTTGCTAAGTACTGCTTACATTAAGTCAAGGTCTTTTTCAGCTTCCCACGCTCTGCCAGGTGCACTAGAAGCTGGGAGGGTGCACAGCCGGGACATCTGACCCAAACTGCCCAGGGGACATTCCATACCATATGACATCATGCTCAGTATATAAATGGGGGGGGGGGGTGGGGGTGGGGTGGAGTTGGCTGGGGGCAGTGATTGCTGCTCAGGGACAGGCTGGGCATCAGTCAGCAGGTGGTGAGCAATTACATTGTGCATCACTTGTTTTGTATATTCTTTTATCATTATTATTATTTTCTCTTCCTCGGCTGTCCTATTAAACTGTCTTCATCTCAACCTAAAGGTTTTACTTTTTTTTCCCAATTATCTCCCCCATCCCATGGGTGTCAGGGGGGAGGGTGCACAAGCAGCTGTGTGGTGCTTAGTTGCTGACTGGGGTTAAAGCACACCACCACCTCCTTTCACAGAGCATAATTCAGTGTCTCTAAAGGCCTCCTCAGAAGTTTCTCACAGAAGTTGCTCTGTGCAGCCACCACGTCCCCCGAGACTGCTGATCTTGGTGCGATGGGTATGTTTACCTGCAAGTCATCCATGTGGTGTAAGCAGTCCTCATCCCCTGCACTGTCCCTATAGGACAAGAGCTCTGCATCCACCATTTCCCTGTCAGCCATCATCAGCACGTTCATCTGCTCTCGCTGGCGTAGCCGATGGGCTACAGTGTCCTTCCCCAGCGCAGCTCCCTTCTGGCTCCCTGCCACCTGCACTGCTGACACACCAATATAAATGTCTTTTGGGTTCCATTTGATGCCTGCTTGGCTGCCCGAGCCCCGGTACCCAGTAACTTCTGGGACGTGCTGGGAGAGCTCCCGGCCATAGTCCCTTATCCCTTCACTGGGGCTGATTGTCTCAGTGGTGGATTGCTTGGAGCTGGAGTTCTGCTTCCTGATGCTTGGCTGTTCCAGGCTCAGCGCAGTGGAAAGCAGCTTCTCTTGCCGGGCTTGAAAATACTCAGGGCTCAGCTTATGTTTTTTGGGTGCAGGGTAATCTTTCTGAGTCTCACTACTGTAGTAACTGGAAGGTTCTGACCTTGGTCGTCTCAGCTCTGTAAACAAACAGATTAATGGTCAAAACAAAACGTGCAACCCATCATTGCTGTAGGAACTACAACAGCTTCTGCTGCAGAACTGCAGGCGGAAGTTTGTGCCATGCTCTAGGACACCTGACGGTATGTGCAAAGGGAGTAACTCTCACCCAGGGAGGATACCACCTCAACCACTGTTAAGATACACACGTCTTTCTAAAGCAGGCATTCGCTCCTCTTCCCAGTACTTGAAGCACATGACAGAGAGCCCACAAGAAAAGAATTAAACATGGACAACAGGGCTACAAGTGGCATCTGCCACCCAGGTGAGCTCCTCGCCCCCAGGTTTTCACATGTCAAATGTCAGCAAAGCAGGGCATGCCCTCAGGGCTGTTTCACCTGTGTTTGTACTGGAAATCACAGTGACTCCCTTCTGAGGCTCCTGAGAGGCAATAAGCTCACTGTGCCACTGGGACACCCAGTTCTCTGTGTTGGAGTCTGTGCTCGAGGGGCACTGAATCCTGGGGTTTTGCCCAAGCTGAGTTTGCTCATCTCGCTGTAGCTGCTCCAAGCACTCCGCCAACTTCACGTGGCCCCGAGACCGGGCAATGGCCAATGGCAGTCTCCCAAGGGAGTCAGGGATAGAGATGGCTCGGCGGTCCCACTTGTACAGCACAACAGCTGCATCCATGTGGCCCAGGGCACATGCCCACATCTAAAAAAGAAAAGACAATTGACCCATTGGGCAGCCTGCCTTCTCCTTCCCCAGCTCATGGAAAACAACTCTGATAAGTAAAACCGTAACATGCTTGAGCCCCAGCAACTAGCTTTTATAAATGTTCTATCCCAACAAAAGGCCATTACAGAGGATTAGGTGCATGCTAGTCTCTCCTATGACAGAGAAACCTTCACCTGCCAAATGAAACTGACAGTCTGACAGCTTCTTATTTGGTAATAATCATTTTTGGGTTTTTTTGGGGGGTTGACTTTTTTTTTTTTTTGGCACTGGCATCACTGCAGAGACAGAACAGCCTTGTACACAAAGGAATGTCCGAGATCAGAAACACAGAGACAGGACTAAAGGTTGGAAACAATAAAATCAACACTCTGCTGTTGTAAACTGGCACTTCTGGTTCCACCTGCTTTGGCTTTTTGCTTGTCTAAGTTCTCAGTCACGATTTCATGATTCCAGTGACCAAGATATTGTAGTGACTTTGCAACCTCTACAGTCAGTCAAAGAGAACAAACTTGAAAGAAGTCATGTAAAGCCCTTTCCCCAGCATGACAGTGGAGACTAGATTTTGGGTAAAACATAAACCAGAACCACCTGTCTGTCCCCCTTTCCTCATGTGACTCAATGACAAAGTTTGTTTCTCTGTGGCCTCTCTCAACAAAATGCCAGGAAGCTGATAGTGCTGTCTCTTACCATTTACACAGCAAGGACACACAAGAAACATCTACTCTTCTGAGTGCGAAACACATTAGGAAAATAACACATCAGGAAGAACTCCAGAGGGTCCTCGGACTCTCTCAGAAGTTTCAGTCTCTTCTCTTACCAGAGGAGTGCAGGAGAAATGATCCACGTTCAAAGGGTCAACCTCCAGCTCCAGATCAATGCTGTCTGCATGTTTGGTGCTGCAGAGGAAACAACAGAACAAATGATGCTCTGTAGCCATGTTAGGATCGTTGCCTAAATGCACAGCTTTACCCAATGCACCATCCCACAAAGAAGTGGCCACACATATGCCCATAACACACATTTACTATAGATGGTGCCCCCACCAGAGACTTTAAGAGCATGATACATCCAGCGATTGGACTTGCTCTCTGAAAGAGACAGGTCCCATCAGATCAGGGGACAGGAACAAGTTCAGGGACTTGGCCGTTTGTATGGGACAGCCAGAAACCTGGACCAAGCAGAGCTTACGTATGCTTCTGCCATGCCTGTATTGACTCCCAAGAGTCCAACGGGCTGGGTCTTACCGCCATTTGATGAGGGTCTGGATCAACGTAGCATAGCCCTGGGCAGCGGCTAGGTGGAGCAGTGTCATTCCTCGGAAAGTCTTTGAATGGATCAAGTGTTTGGACTTTGCCCAGCAAGCACGACTCATCATCTTCTCGCACACCACCACCACGCGGCTCTCAAAGCAGCTGCCCAGCGTCCCAGTCCCAGAAACGCACTGTAACACCACACACATCCCAGTTTAACCACCGAGGGGAGCTGCAACCTGCCCTGAGTGGGCAGCCTGCCGCTTCTAGAAGTACTGAGACAGTGGCAAACGCAAGTGAATTCCAAGTGCTGCTAGAGACACCCACAAACCAGACTTGTTGTTTACGAGAAACTATAATCCTTTCCAACTACCCCCCAAACCAAAATCTGGTAAGAAAGCATAAAGCTGCAGTGTCTGGACACAGCGGGGTTCATACCTGTACCTGCGTTCCTCCGTTCCCACTCCCATTGCTCCCGCCTCCTACTCCTTGTTTGTGCTGCTGGGAGCCTGTCATTTCGGCCATTCTCCTCTCCATCTGCTCAAGTCGCTCCAATATTGACATCCTGAACTGGTTATCTAGGTTGGAAAAAGCCAGAATAAGAATATTTCCATGGAAAGAAGGCTCAGGTTTTAGCAGCCTACTGCAGGAACCCACAAACAATTATCCTGGAAGTCACACAGGAGATTTGCTCTGCTTGGCCATGCACAGGGACACTTGCCCTGCAGCATCCTAGCTCTTCAAGTTCCTGCAGCATCCCTTTGACTGCAATTCCAGAGAACTTCCTTAAAGAAAACAGACAGAAAAATGAAAAACGCAGGCAGAAGACACATCCCTTCCCTTGTGATTCTAGCTGTGTCCACACAATAAAGGACTGGGGTAATGTAACTTCTTTCAAAACACAAGTAAACCCTAAGCAAATATAACCATTCAGACAACATTTTGGTAGGATTGTATCTGTCAAAATACTCTCCATTTTAGAGTCAATCCCCCTACTTTACAAGAGTCCTGAATTCAGCTTGGCTTGCCTCCTGAAACCATGCAATAATGGTACCTGGAGGAAAAAGACTCCTCTGCTTCCTTCTGTGCTTAGAAAAAGGAGCCTATAAAAATGCACTTGCTCCTTCCCTGACAGGCTCCCTTTCCTGGAAAACAGCTTCAGCCAAGTGCCAGAAGGAGAACTACCAGAAATCAGAGTACGGGCACTGACAGTCCGGTAACATAATTCTGAAAAGCAGTACAACTCGAGCCCTCTGGTCTCTGCAGAAGTCTAAAGGCTATATTAGTTATTTTCTCCTCCTTGTATTGTAACCTAGCGCTATGATACAGCTACTAATGCTTGAATAGTGGAGCGGGGAGATTTAGATGGGTTAATAGGACATTGCTAAGCCTGATGCTGTAGAGATGAACTTAAGCAATCTTTTTGTGTTTAGGGCCAGTCAGTGCAGCTCAAGTGGCTGCAAACACAGAGGGCTCCTTCTGTCTTGTGACCCATAAGGGAGAAGCTTCATAAAGCTCATGTGAAGCTGGGCAGGATAATTTTGTGGATAGGGAACATTTAATCAATCTTGCTATCATGCTAACAGTGTATATAATAAACTGTGGGGAAAATACAACCCTCACCCTGTTTGGTTTCATGCATCCATGGTGATGATGTGGTGGTGCAGAGCACTGATAACCCCAGAGCAAAGCCCACTGACAGTAACAGGAATCTGTGCATCAAAATGAGCAAGCTCTGATCAGGTTTTAAAGGAGAAAGTCTTCTCTGAGTCACCTGGTTACATGCAGAGTCCTCCCTGGAAGGTTGCAGAGGTACCTGTATGCTACGTTCTGCAAGGCGTAACTCTCACCAGAGGGTATTCGAGAGATACGGCTCTCTGCTGTACCGCACTGAAGACCGTATTGCAGACCATTGGTAGGAGAGAGCTCAGGTCCACTGGCTAAAGACAGCCCCCTCTCCTGGAGAGGCTGCCGTGGTTTGACAGAGGACCGAGCTCTGCTCCCTTCTGGCCAGCTCCAGCGGTTTGTAATGCAGCATCCCACCCTGGCCGCTGAAGAGCCAGGGACAAAGGAGGGCAGCCAGCACCTCCCTTCTAACCTCATTTCAGAGGTCAGCTCACTACGGTCTTTTCTCGCCTAGTCCAAAACACTATTACTTATTATTAGTGCCTTATTAGTAATTCAGGTGTCCTGTTAATTGCAAAGCCTCTGGGAAAGTGACTGACAGTTACATGAGGAAATATCTGTAATGCAGATGCGGTCTCAGGGCAGTGTCTCTGAACTGCGGTCAGCACACAGCAGCAACGTGAGTCGCGCTTTCCCAGCAAGTCTTTGTTCCGGGAGTGCTGCAGCGTGCTGCAGTGCAGTCCATGTCGCTGTCTCCTCCTTCCCCATTGCCAGGCAGAGCACGTACGCTGCAGAGACTGACAGAGACCTGGCACGGCTGAGCCATCCCCTCTCACCGCAGGCCTGTGCCAAACAGAGCTACTGCAACTCGGGCACCAGGAAAAGGGGCCACATTTGCCACACGGGTTAACAGCCCCGTTCTGCACGTTTAATGCTGCGCTCTCTAGCTGCGTGGCCAGCACTTGCATTTTATGAGAGCTAAGAGTAACACCGCACACTGGGTATCGTATCTGAGCCTTCAACCTCGTCTAGGGAAATGTAGCACCTTTTTAAAAGAAGAAATTTGGCTTGAACTGGTGTTACAGAACAACAAGCCCAGGGCTGCAACATATTGGGTATTTGCTCCTACCCATTTAGCTGTCAAAAGAGAATAATTATTCTGTACAGACAGAAACAGCAGGAGAAAATGATTCCAGTGAGATGCAAAAGTACACTGTGCAGATTACTGTTCTCCCCCCCTTTCTTTTTTTCAAGCTGAAACCATTGTGGAACAGAAATAGAGGGCCCCATGTTTGTGTCCACCTTCCACGCTCTTCTCTTTAGGCTCTGTGATCTCTAATGAGTGAAGCCTCCACCTTTCCTGATACCAAGCTAACGACACTGAGCACTTCCTAGCACTTTTTGTTGGACTGAAATTACTAAAGGGATGTCTGTCCCCAGATGGGAACACTAAAACAAAGAAAGAAAAGCAGCAAACTTTCCTTCGGAAACAGAATTTGAAACAGCATCTAGTGCTCCCATGTATTGCTATTCAGACACCCGGACAGTGCTCCTGGGAAGTATTTAGGGCAGGACTACCTGATTTTAGGTAGCAGAGGGTATCTGTTTGACTTAACAGGAGTCTGAAGGACAGACATTATAAACTCATCACAGTCTTAAGCCTGTAACGTTCAGCATCTTACCAATACAACGGTGTTTTTCAAAGATGGTTGTGCATCGCTGCTCAGTCTACAGGCAGGTCAGAAATATGCCGCTACTAGTAAAATGGGAAGTGAAGACAAACATTCTGGAGCACCAGCACAGAGCAAAGGGAGCCCTTTCCAGTCTAGCAGAGACTGCTGGCATCTACCCAGGAGCAGGGCGCATCCTCGGATTAGAAAGCAGCAAATAAGGCAAGTGGGGCGGTAGTGCATGGCAAGTATCTCTATGCTGCCCGTTTTCCAGGTGATTAAACTACTTGCTACCTAAGCACCTACAACAAAGCCACAACTGATGGCCATTTCAAAATTATTTATGTATAGTGTTTCCATAATAAATTCCATGGTATCCAGTACACCAAGGTGTCCCCTTCAAAAGGGACTGATCACTTGAAGTGCATGCACTGCATTAGTCTACCATAAAAAAAGAAAATTAAAAGGGGAGGCGGGGGGAGTGAGAGCAGAAAAGGGAAGACAGCAGCTAGCTATGCTGCAAGAATTGGTACATTCTTAACAAAACAAAAGAAGGACACCTAAGCACAGAGGAATGCCCAAAGGGAAGGACACCTTCCCCCAAGGTTCCCCTGGACTCAGTGAGATGAAAGGCTGCTCCTCTTCCAGATGGAGGCCAGGGATTACTGGCATCTGGACCAGTCAGCACAGTTCACACACCACTAATAAGCCCACAAGTGCCTTGCTCAGGCTGCAGCAAGAGCAACACACGTCACTGTGCGGAAGATCCCCGGGTCATTCAACCCCCTACACAGCACACTTGCTTCCTTCCTTGCTTAGAGCAGGGGCCGCGAGCCTGCTTGCTTTCAGTTGGGCTCCTAAGAGTAAACCACATACAAATATCAATTTCTACACACTCTTCTCTTGGTGCACTCTTGCAGCATCTCTCAGGATCATTTTAAAAAAAACCAACTGTCCACACAGGCGGGTGAACTTCCGAACTATTTTACCAGGCTGCACTAGTCCCACCCCATTAAAATTAAGTTACAAAGGATAAAGATGATCTTGTACCTTGAAAACTTAGATTTTACAGGGGCCTAATTAAAGGGTAAGTCTTTAAGTGACCTCCTAGGAATCAGTATTTTGTAAGTCCCAAGTTTTCCAGTTTGTATCAAAACATTATCACTTCTGTATTCACAGTAACAGGACTTGGCCAGCTTCATCCCTAAGGACAACAGCATAACGTTGAAAATAAAAATACAACTTATACCACGGAAAGCGGCCCGAGAACATCTTCTTTCCTTTATATAGTCCTGGGTTCAACATGGTCGAAACCAAAGTCAGCTTTACATACCACGAGTCGTATGCAATGCACCCTGTTTATCTTTGAAACTGATGTATCCATGTTAGCAACCTATATAGAAGGATGACTGCTACAGCTGTGTAGAAGAGGAAATGGACAGAAAGAAAACCTCTCACATTTTGGGAGGCAAAGGGTTGCTTTTTTTTTTTTGGGGGGGTGGGGGTGGGGTGGGTTGTGTATGTACCTAACATAACTGAGGTCTGAAACAAGATCCTCCACCTCAACAGTAAGGTAACAGACAGCACCACAATACATTCTTTAAGCAAAGTACTGTGCTTCACCGTGAAAGAAAATCATGCTTTCTGGTAAAGAAAACATGACAAAACCTGACCCAGTCCTGCTGACTCTCTAACACATTTTCCTGTGAAAACCCTAATTGCCAAAAAAAAGCACCATCAGCAAAGCTCAAACACCACAAACAGCATGAAAATGAAGTGCAAATGAAAAAAAAAACAACCACAAAGCTGTCTGAAGTTATGCAATTTACCTTGCAATAATTAAGACATGGGGTGTAAGAGCCATAGGGATGAATGTTACAGTTATCACTCTGAGATGTTCAAGGCCCTTTATCCCTTATTATT
Organism: Pelecanus crispus; assembly: GCF_030463565.1. Lineage (NCBI taxonomy): Eukaryota > Metazoa > Chordata > Aves > Pelecaniformes > Pelecanidae > Pelecanus > Pelecanus crispus. The sequence goes on along the minus strand of NC_134657.1, from coordinate 10,320,592 downwards.
TCTTATTTTGCTAGTCACACTCCTTTCTGTCTTGCTCACTTTGGGAGTCTGTGTAGAGCCACTTGCTTAGCAGGCAATGAAGTTACAGGAACACAAGTTCCACAATCTTGTCTTTTATATTCAACAGGGGATCTCACAACAAGTATCTATCTCGCAGTGCACTGAAGACAAGAACTCAACAGCATATAAATCAAGTTGTCAAAATAAGCTTTTCTCCTGCTACATCACACAGGAAATCTAAACAGCTCCAGCCCAGCACACAGAGATGTCTTGCGCTGGAAGCACCCTAGCTCCTTCCAAGGGCAGCAAAGATGCACGTGGATACAAACATATCCACATATTCAAGGTTTTACCCAAGGACTCCGCTTTTGATGATCAAATTTCAGATTTTCTTGTGAGCCAAAAAAATTAGACTTGCAAATTTTTCCATTTCTTGAGTTTTTCCATTACATATAAATCTGAAGAAATGTTACAATATTCTTTAAGAAACAACAAAGAAGGTTTCTGAAGCTGTTCTTCAAGGCTGCCTCCATGAAGCTGATGAAAACAACTGCATTTCTGTATCTCCAAGACACCTCATAAATTCACAGAAAACATTCTGAACATTGTATCTTTTCTGCAAATCATTATTCTTCAAATTTAACAATAAAAATGTAACATCAGAATTACTTCTCACCATTATTCCTTGGCATAACAGGAAGAGGGTGGCTTTAGACCCTAAGGGCCTATTTTGTGAACAGACCGAGCTCCAGCAAGGCAGCACAGCCTGCTCTCACAGAGCTTTTCCACCAGCAGCTGCTTTCATCTGCTGGGAGCTCTGAAGCTTTCGGGATCTGATGGAACTACACGCATCCGCTCGCTCGTGCTTCACCCCCTTGCCCTGCATCTTCTGTGAAACTCCGCAAGCCCCGAGTGCCCCCCTGGGTCACGTGTTAATTTAGGGACCTGCTCCATCCCGCACAAAGCCATTTGCAGTTCTGCTGTCCTCAGCTCTTCACAGGGGAGTGAGAAGCTATCCCATGGATTCAAAACCAAGCTTAGGAAACAGAGCAAAACTATTCATGGTGGTATTTATTTGCAGGGTCCGCTTCTCCTGAGAAAACCAGTTGTTCCAGTATCATGTCAGGGCCGTGCTGCTGCACAGCACCAGCAGCCTGAGGGGAGCCTGACCGTCCCAGCAGGGAAGGACTGGAAAGAGCTGCTTGGCCAGATTTTTGACCCGTACTAAGAAACCAGTTCCATCTCATACTCATTTCCTTAAAACATGAATCATCATCTGAGTGCAGAACGGGCTTCTTTTTAATTTATACTCGGAGGGAGCCTACTACTGATTACAGTAACGATAGCAAGTTACGGACAAAACATTCCTAGAGATGCAGCACTATTCTGGTACAAGTCTTTTAAGGATGCATGGTTATTTACATCAGTTAGCATTTTACAGAGCTACAGCGTGTACGCTTGCACAGTTACACCCAGTACACAAGCTTTCACCTGAGGCTGCAGAAGCACCCGCCCTGTGAAGCCTGCTAACAGCTTGTGACAGCTCCTGACTGCATGCATCCTGTATTAAAAGGGCAGCCAAAACACAGCGCTTGCAAATGCTGTGCAAGTTTTTTCCATGCAAGGAGGCAACAGGGTTGCTACCACAAGTGTTTGTGACTACACACAGAGCGGGACAGCTACCAAAAGATACTGTACCACTCCCTCAGTTCAGCCGCGGTGCCCCGCCAGCAAGAGACAAGGCACTCCACACTTTAGTCAGGGTGGAGTCCCCACCCTAAATGGTACAGAAAAATAAGGACCAAATCTGGGGGAAACACCTGTGCTGCAGAGCTTAGTTACAAGTGCAGTGCTTCACCTGCCCCCCTGCAACTCCTCCGCACGGCCCTCCCCATCTTCTGACCCAAAGACCTCTTCCAAAGACACTGCATTATTTCTCTCCTTGAGCTATGCAAGCAGTGTTCCCGACGGGTGGGCACCAGCTGAAACCATCGCCTACTGCTCACGCTTTGTTACACAACATAGTAAAGCCACGTTAGTAGACATCGACTCTGGGATCTTGCGGGTTGGTTGTGTGGTACCTAAAACACCCCAATGTCCAGGTATGGAGCTAAGACAACACCAACATACAGCAGTGAGTGACAAGACCTCCTTCTCCTTGACAAGGCAAGTTTAAGAAATTAGCATAGAGAACTGCTTTTCTAATCTCTGCACACTGCTTCACTGGACAAGTAAAGATCCAAAAGCATCTCCTCTTTTGTCCTTTTGCCAAGCAAGCTTCACCCAGCAAGAAACTGTCTGTACCACTCATGACATGGCAGTGCAGCCAGAACTATTACGGAGTAAACACTGCTTTGCGCTGATGAAAAATAAATCAGCGGTTCTTAGCAGTGAGCAGTGTCTATACCACTTGCTCTTTTTTACAGTCTCACCTAGAGGTCTAGGGGTTTTTTTGCCATGCTGCACAACCTGAATGACAAACAGTATCTGACTGGAAGGACCGAAGGGTGAGGGTGCATGATCTCCTGCACATTCTGCTGGGGCAGTATCTGCCCAGGATACAATTATTTCCCCACAGACATCTAACCACTGAACAAATGGGGCTGTGCAAGGGCCTGCATCTGCACGTGTTCCCAATTACTGTGCTTAAATACTCAGGAGGTAAGAAGCCACTCCGAGGGCACTGGATCCTCAGCACGTGCAGTCTCTTTAACAGCAGTTTCTGTGTTACAACTTTCACTGTATGAAAACACACAGACCGAATTGAACAAGTGCGATAGCTGAGCACTGTAAAAAAAAACAAAACAAAACCAACAACAAAAAACCCACCACGCGGCACAAAGATATTTTTCTGTTTTGCAGAGCAAGTCAGACACACCACATTCTCTTATCCATTGCAAGCTGTGGGTGGGGATGGAAGCAGTCTAAGGGCACATCACTTCTCCGAGTGCCACTGCTCTGTTCCTATTTTACAAATCATCTGTCATTGGCCTATGAAACCTTGCTCAGTTCTTCTGTATGGTAAACATCCTGAACACCTTCCATGTTGCAGTATCAATTTGATTTGATTTAGTACTTATTTCTGAGGTGTCATCATTGCAGGAACTCGTATTTCTGAAATGAAGCTGCGGTAGCACCCTCAATGCATCTCACAAAAAGCTCTGTTTAGCAGTAAGCTCTTACAGGTCATGGTCTCTACCAGCAAATGAAAGCACTTAAAATTTTTACTTAATATTCTAGGACAAACGCCTATCTCTGCTAGTGTGGCAAGTAACTTCCAGGCCTTTTGATCAGTGAGAAACACCACAACTACTGAGGCACAAGACGAGGAAAACACTGTATTTACGCTCTGAGCCTAAGCGACAGCTGAAGAAAGTCCGCGCTTTCACAGAAGAAATAAACACCACTAGGCACGGGCAGGAACAATGAAGTAATCCAGATCTGCACATACAGGCACTGTCATCGATTTTAAGCCATTAATCCACCTACCAGGGCAAGACTTCTTACCGGCAACACTTTTCCCATAGTTTTTCCAAGGCTGTAGGACTTCAGCTATTACTCCGGTGCCATCTGGGATTACTCTGCTCCTCCCTATCATCCCCAACAGCCAGTGCTCCCTCAAAAGATGGTACTTCCCCCTACTTTTCTTTATCATGCCATTACTAGAAAAGAGGACAAGGGGGGTGGCTCAGGCTGACTTCTTCCCCAAGTGGCAGTCTCTACACCGATAGCAATAAAGCACTTGCTGCCTTTTTTTTTCAGGCTTCTCTTCCCCAGAGCTTAGGGATGGCGAGATTTTCACGCTATCCAGGAACAGCCACTTTGGCAAACCAGGGAAGGTTTTAGAGATGCCATGTGGACTTGATGTATTTTAGAGGTAGGGCAGGCCACTAAACATGTCACTTCTTGTGCTATTTAGTGATTTGTATAAAAAGTCAGCTGCCTAAGGTCACCCTCTGCATCTCAGGCCAGAAACTGGCTGTGCTTTCCCACAGGTACCAACACTATGAAAGATGTTGTGCTTTTGGATGTATGCAAAAAGCAACAGCCTACAAGGACATGCTGCGCTGCTGCTCACCTGCACGGTGCTACCCACTGCTCACAGAGCCTCCCTCCTCCAAGGGTTACATGCTAAAGGAGCTATAAACAGGAAAAAAGCACCTCACACGGCACTGTGCAGTATCTGTGCTACAGCGCTGTAAGTACGGTACAAATTCTGACCCAAGTTTCCCCTCATAAAAATTGCAAACTCAAGAAACAAAATATTCACCCAGAAATCACCAGACTGATGAGGAGAATGGTATCAAATGGCCTCTATTTGCTGCAAAATTAGATAAACAGGAACTGCTGCAAGCTACAAAACTGTGAAACCCTAGAATAGGTCAGCAAAAGAGACAGAGATCTCCTTCACTGGAAGCTTTCAAAAAGTCAAGACACCCGTCACATTTACTCCATCTCTAAACTGGGAGTGGCCTACACGGTCTTCTGAATTCCCCTTCCTAGTCCTTTTCGATGAAGCACGCTACAAAACAAGTTTCGCAATCACCTGGCACAGAGCAGGGGTGTACTTCAAGCATCCCTAAACTCCCCATGGAAGGCTTGGGCTACTGATCTCACCCCACACCATACCAACTCAGAATACGAGACTGTGATACGGAAGTGTTAGGATGCTATCCTAACGTCCTTCTGCGTGCGTGATGCTACAATAAAAGTGCTGTCACAACTCTGAGCCAGCATCATAACATCACCCTGGAAGGGCTGGGGACCAACGGGGCGGGGGGGAGCAGATGCAAACGTGACCATGTCCCACAGCTGGGGGCACAGGGAGAAGAAGGGGGAGGAACAGCGAGCTTAAAAAGGCGCGCATTCCCGTTTTAAGTACGGCAGAGCGACGGACAACACAGAAGCATGCAGATTTAAACCCAAATACTGCACGACACATCATCCTGCAATACTTACTGGAAGCTGTACTTTGTCAGATCTGCACATCCACCTGCAAAGGGTGGGGGTCCTGGACCCCTGTGTAGTACCTCTACCTGCTTCCAGGTAAATAAACCGACAACATCTGGCACCAGGGGACTGACTGGGGAGTCTACAAAGGCGTCAGTGGAGGCTCCAGCCAGCATCTAGTGCAGACCCTGCAGCGGGGGTGGACAGAGCAGGCTCCCCCACAGACCTGGCTGTCGTCTTTCGCATCCTTGCAGCCAGCTGGAGCTCCTCTGTCTTAGTCTTACTGCAGCGCTGGCGGGAGCCTCAGCTGTGCCCTCTCCGCACATCTGTGACCGCGGTGCACCAGCTAGCGCGCGCTGGCATATTTCGGAAATGGGCGAGTCCTGCTGTCCGCAGTGGAAGACGACGCCGAGCGGTGGTCAGCGGCTGGGGGCATGGCGCTGCACGCAACCGCCTGAATGCTGGAGCCAAGGGGCAGCGTCACAGGAGCAACGGGCTCCGCTCAGCAACGCGCTCCGCTCGGCAACGGGCAGCACGGTCCAGCACCGGGGAGACGTGCGAGTCTTTCCGCAGGGAGCTGGGCCACACCTCTCCCGCCACGGGCAAGCGGCTGCCGTCCCTCGCCCGCAGCGGGGCCAACACCGCCCGAGGGCTCCGGCCGGCTCCGCAGCTGCCGCCCGCCCTGCGGGCACGCCGCGCCTCGGAGCCCGCGGGCGAGCCGGCCACAGGAGCGGCGGGAGCGGCCGGCCCAAGGCAGCGCTGTCCCGGGAGGGCGGCGGGCCAGGCGAGCTGCGGGGAGCCGGCGGGCCAGGCGAGCTGCGGGGAGCCGGCGGCCCCGCTTACCCCGAGCGCGCCCAAGAGCGCATCGCCGCGCCCGACACCCGCTCGCACCCCGAGGTACCGGAGGCGCCGGTACCCGCCCCGGGGCGCCCGGGCAGCGGCGCTCGGCTGGGCTCGGGGCGCCTGGCGCGGCCGGGCGGGCGGGGGGGGGAGCAGCCCCGAGACCCCGCCGCTTCTGCGGGGAGCGGGGGCGCTGGGTCCCGCCGCCGCCCTCAGCCCACGCCGGGGCCCCCCGGCGCCGCCATAGCGGGATACCAGCCCCGTCCGCCGGCCTCCCCGCGCCGCGCTCAGCGGCGGCCCGCTCCCGCTCCTGCTCCCGCTCCTGCTCCCGCTGCGGCCGCAGGCGGCGGGCGGCGGCCGCCGCCTTCCATTGTCTGCGTCTGTGTCGGCGCGGCCGGGCGGCCCGGCCCGGCCCAGCCCAGCCCAGCCCAGCCCAGCCCAGCCCCGCTCCGCGCCGCTCCGCTCCCCGTCGCCGGCGGCCGCCGGGCCCCGCCCCGCCCCGCGCCGCCACGTCACCGCCCCCCATTGGCGGCCGCCGCCGTGGTTACAGCGCGCGCCCCGCGCTCGCCGGCCCCGGCCCCGAACCCCGGCCCCGACCCCTCGCCTGCGGGGCGGCCGCAGCTCCCCTCCGCGCGCCCAGCGGCCTACCCGGCTGCCCGGCCGCCTCCCCCGCAGCCTCCCCGGGACAGCGGCCTTCGCGCGGCGCGCTGCGGCGAGCGGGGTCCGGGGCCGGGACGTGCAGCACCTGCAAGCAAGCAGGCTCCTACGTGCAGTTCTCGTCTCGCCACACACACGGTAATTACGCTTTTACTAATTGCCCTAATAAGGCAAGTTTGCAGAGCGTTAAAACCCGACGTAAAATTCCATGGAACGCCTGTGCGGTTACTCGATGCTGAAGGGAACCGCGGAGCCCGGTACGGAGCCACCCAAGCACCGAGCGCGGCCAGCCAGCAGCCCGAGAGCACAGGCGGGCTTTCCAGAGCAATCAGACGCCGGACTGTGAGCTCAGGCTGGCTGAAAGACGACATCCAGATCAGAAAAAGGAATACTCCTCACCTCAATTCAATCGCTTTATAGCCAAAACAGAAAAGGACAGGCCGTGTGTGAAAGGAGAAAAAAAACCAAACCACACCAAACTTATCAACAGGAATATAAATGAAACGGACAAAGCCTCCGCGCTGCCCAGGAGTCAGCAAAGAGAGGAGGATGCGCAGAAACATTTGAAGTTTACAGTGTAGTTCCCAGGAAGGAACAAGGTACCCATGTCCCGTAACAACGCTCACGTGACGCCCTGTGCTGCACCCGCAGCCCCATAACACTACAAAACGCGCATCCCTCTTCCCAAAGAGAACCCAAATACATCATCTTTTCAGGTAAAATCCAAGATGTAAAGTTAAACACACAGTCACCTCTACCCAGATGGAGAGAGGAGTGAGAAACAGTGCTACTATTTACACACACGGACTTTTTTCTGCCAGAAGTCTCTTACGGCTGCCAAACATTTCTAAGGAGCTCACTGAGACCGAGCACGCCTCTCCTACAAGACTGTGTTGTCTGCAGCACATCTGCATGCTAGAAAGGGTACCTGGTCCCAGCAAACAGACATCCTCCGTGGCTTTTGGTGATGAACATCCACCACCTTGCACGCTTACCCACATTATGGAAACCATGTACCTGTCAAACTGTGACGCGCCACAGGTAGCGCGCACGTGCTGTAGTGTCACAGATAACTCAAACGCATGCGATCCCATCCACCTCCTGTGTACCGAAACGGGAGCTTGGGTGCCACAGGTACGGCCACGTCACGCTAACGCAAGTGAGCCACCAAAAGCCCCAGTCTTTTTTACATTTCCAGCTGGGAAAGATAGCCAAACCTTAAACTGAGAATCCCACAGTAGCTGAAAGGCTGCCTATTACGCTCTCTTGTGTCAGTACCAGTCACACCCTTGTCCATCCCATACACGCTTGACTCATCAGTTCACACATTGGCCTGCTGATATTTTTAAGTTGTTTGGGCTTCCTATGGCAGCACTTACTCCTCCCCAACCTCTTTCCTGCAGATGTGTAAGCGTAATGCCAAGGAGCACTCGTACCAGTCTCCCTGGAATTTCTGGTCATGTCCCATGCCAAGGAAACATCATCTCTACAGACACTTTTTGAAAGCAGCTGGTGTCCACTGTCCATTTGTAAAAGATCTAACTCATCTGCGGGGTAAAATAAGGAAAATTCAGAATAAAACAAGGGTTGCTGTGTATAGTTCGGAAGGGGGTGCACTGTCCTTTGTAGTGCAGCATGGACACTGAAAAAGGAAGCAGCCCTTCAGAGGATGGCCACCCAATGTGCTGCCCCTTAAAACTCCTTCTCTGCACATTCCTTCGCTTGGCTTGATACGGTCCTACAAACAGGAGGCATGGAGGGATATGGTCTCACAACATTTTCCAGTTGTTTGCAGTACTGCTCCCTGATCCCAATGCCCGGTACTCGCTCTGTGCTCAGAAAGGTGGGATTTTATCCTTGCCTCAAGCTCACTACTTCCACAAGTAACAATTACTAGTTGCTGTAAGTGCTTGTAAGAAGGAAGCGTGGTACGTCGTACCACTGCTGCTCTCTGCTAGTGCAGTGGTCAGGTGGAAGCAGATCCTGCTGCGACGCTGCGCAGGCAGATGCGTGGATCTCATGGCATTCCTCTGTGACAGAAGGTACAGCAATGTCCCCAGCGGGCAGCGTCTCTGCTCCGAGCCTGCAGCGAGAGCTGCTCAGCATGCAAAAAAGTTTGTGCTCACTTTTTCCTGCTGGTCACCGTGGAACTCTGGTTTTGCATGCTTGGTTTCAGATGCTTCGTTGCTAACCCATCTTTGTTGAAATCGGGAAAGTTCTACAGAGGTGTGATTCCAAGTGTGCCTACTATCTTAGCATTAACTGGGAGCCATCCATACCCTAGAGCAGCAATTTTATGTACAGATCTATTTTATTTATTGTCTTTGTTTACACCATATCCTGTCATGACTGAGCTACTACTGTCTGCTCTTTTACGTCTGCCTGTGTAGCACAGCCAATTACTGCAAAGGCTTACAACAACTACACAATTCTCAAGAGGAGCTTGCAGAGAAATTGAAGCCGCTACGCTGAGGTGCGCATCGTCAGTTAGCTAAAGACTTGTCTCCTTAAGAAAGAAACAGAGGCTAAAGGTTTTCAGGTATCTGCAGAACTGCACCTGCAGAACTGAACAAAGGTGGCAGATTAGTTGTTGTCTTAATGTAACTGAAAATACACCGTTCACATATAGCATGTCTTTGTCTTTATTTTAGAACTGTGGAAGACAATTGTTTATCTAAACTTATGGAAGATGGAAATTGCTTATCCTTTCACTGTGCTGTTCCTGGGGTATGACTGACTGTTAACCCTGCCTCTCTTGCAGCAGTCACGCTAGCTGGAATCATTAACTGTGTTTCAACAGCATAGTGCAAAGGAACTCAAAGTGTTCCGAGTTAATTAAAAAGAATTTTAAAATTCTAGTCAATATTTTGGGACTATAAATATTCCTTGAAATCCTTCCCTTGAGACTACAGAACAGGCAGTAGGGCAAGGATTTGAAGCAGGGCAATTAAAGTAAACAGAGAAGGCAGGGATTTGGTTATTTACTCTACCGGTAGAATCAACTCACATTAGCTTATACCTTAGCTAGCTAAGCTAACATTTGTTCTCCAAGAATAAATGGGAAGATGGTGCTGGTCCTTTAAATAAGAGTGTAATTTGCTCCCTTTGGAGCACTGTGCATCAAGGCAGAGGCTTCTGATAAGTCATGGTTAGTATAATTATTCAGTCTTTTTCCCTGAAGGGCCTCTGCAATGCAGTGGTCCTTTTACTTTTTTTTTTTCCTCCCTGTTAGCAATGCCCTAGTTTGTTCACTGCTGCAGTCCCCCTCCCTTCACCATCACCACATCATAACAGTCTCTAATTGAGAGCTCACCCGCTAACCAGGAGCTCCCAGACAAACTGCAGGAACACCAGAGACAGCACTCACACAGCCACCTTCTGCAGCGCCTCCAAATTCACCAGCGCGGAGGGAACTGTCAAATGAGGGTTTTAAAACCTATGCACTTTGCATGCCACACTGGTGAGATTGCTAACAGCTGCATACCAACCTCCATCACACCAGTATCGGCTGTACTTCACATGCAACGTGCAGCCTGGGTAGCAGGTAGCACCTGCAGACTCTTCCAATACTCAGAAGTCAAGCAAACTCAGTTTTGATGCTGAACATCAGACTATGCGCGCTTCCTCTTTAAGAGCCATTTCCATTTCTGTTTGCAAGTATGCCTCTACAGCCAAGTCACGAACCTTTCTTTACTCCTGCAGTAACCACAGTGGTCTGTCTCCATTCCGCTCGCGCCTACAAACGTCGGAGGCAGTGCCGCCCCGACTTCCTTGAAACGTCCCTCGTACGTGGCATGAGGAACACAGCAGCTACAGGTCAGAAAGAGGAGACAAACTAAACGTTTGTGTTCGGTGACGTTACAGGGAGGGGGAGAGCCAGGGGAAGGATGCGTCAGTCTGCTGCTAATATTAATGGATAACCTTGAACAGCTGAAGATAACAGGTACTGTGCCGCTGAAATCATGCCTGATGCTTCGTTGAAGGAAAATCTATTTTCTTATTATTTCCCCCTCAACTGTCTCCAAAAGCATCAGCTCAGACTCTGCACATGTACGCACACCGCTCTGCCAGAATCCAGCCAGAAATGGCTCCTCCTCACCCGCCCCTGGCGCTCACGTTTTACAGATGAACTGCGGATGCTCTAAGCAGCAGTGTCAGGGTGCTCAGAATTGACCCACATGACCAGTCCCTAGGCTCACAGCTGCTAATGGTACGGAGAAAGCTTCTAATGAATGCTTTAATGAAGAAAGCTTTTCCTGTCAGGGCTTCCCAGACAGAACGAGGGAGCCCACCAAAAACCTTTCAAACATCACCTGCCTCCACTGACATGCAGCTGGCCTGAATTAAGCTCAAAACTGTTCAATATTTCTCCAGTTAAACAGTTCTAAGTATTTACCATGTCCATCAAAGATATAAAATAACAACAACAACACACTAACACATGCTTCAAATCTTTGTAATGATAGCAGTATTTTAAAGGCATTAAACTGGTATCAAAGTAATATCCACAGCAGATTTCCCAAAACACGTGTTGTATTACAGTTACCGTGTTTGCAGCTGACAGACAAAATAGGATGTGATTAATTGACTGAGGAACAAACTGCATCAGTTTGTTATAGAAATAATTAGCTCATTATTTCTCTTGCCTTCAGTATGGCCCTGTGCAAACAACTACTCCTGTGGCTTCTTTTGTGTAACGCTTTGTAACATTAGTATTGGTTTCTCAGCCATGAAATCTTTGAAGACTAAGGATCTGACCTCACCATATTTGTCTCTTGTATTTAGCAGAGGAAACAGACACTTAGCCAACGGGTCACCAAGCAGGAGTGTTGGGACTTTGCTAAGATGGCACAAAATGCAGTGCCCCAGCAGCTGACTCTGATAAAGAAAGATGAAAGCACTATTCCTGGTCCTCTCCCAGCGTGTCATACAAACCAGCTCTTTCCCTGCATCTCCTTGCTCTGAGTTGGAAGTGGCATCTCTCTAGCAATTGCACTCAGGAAGGGAAATGAACGTTCCAGGCTCCTAAGGTCCCCTGCTATCCTTCTCATCTTGCTCCTTTATAAAATGCTTTTTGGGGGCACAGGGTTACCAGGTAAACCTGAACCTAAAACTTGCATGCACAGAGTTGCCATACAAATCCAGAGCCTGTGTTCCCATCCCTCGGTGCGACATTTAGGTACCAGAGATCTGTTCTGATCAATCATGGATTCTTCTGCCAACTGCCTGGCTAAGAGCTAATGCTATGAGGGTGTCCATCTCATCCCTGCAAGGCACAAGGGATGCTCTTACGAGTCGAAAAAGGCTGGTTGTGGCTGTTATGTGCCAGAGCATGCCTGGCTTGCCATTAGCACAGAGTGCTCTGGCACTGCGACGCTCAAGTGTTTGACAGAATCTGTATCTGCCCCATTTGGTAACTCGGTGGGATGGGGATATCACAGCAGCAGCTGGACTAAAGCCCCCTCGTTCCTTAAACTATCTCACCATCTTCCCACTTTCTGCTTATGTAAATACACATTTTTCTAGACAAGCTCAAGTTTCAGAGTTCTCAGGGAAGACAACTACAGGGCAGAGGCTCCTCTCCTGCTAGGGACTGGGTAGTCCCTGTTTTGAGGAAACAATCAGCTTTCTGTTCAGACAAAGAAGACAGCCCTTTGTCTCCTTCCCATCAAATGCAGCCACATTTTGTTCACATTGAAAGAACTAATAAGGAATTTCAGCACGATAAATTTGATTAATTGTGCAACAGACCTTCCCCACGGCACAAACTTGCCCCTCCACATCCCGCCCCCACACCAGGAGCTGCTCTTTTCATTCACGGTCCTGCCATTCGGTGAGCTGTAGTAAAGAATAGCGCATGCTTCTTACCATCCAAGGACAGCCAGTCATGCTGGGAGGAAGGCAGGGTTGGCAGAGCTCTGGCTTTATATTCAAACACCACAGAATTGGAGATGATCTGACTGTTGAAGGCAACTTGCAGAGTCACGAGCCCAGTGTCATGAGCTAAAAGGAAAGAGCATGCGGTAAGACAGAGACCTCCCCACAGAAACGCACGGCTGGGTATTATCCTGGTGATGTCCCCACGTGCTAAGCGGCAGGCTGAGAGCAGATGCAATGAGGAGAGGGGGCGTTTGACAATATTTTTGTGACTAGACAACTGAAGAGTCCAAAATGCCAATCTCTGTTTCCAAACATGAAGGCTGTAAGCTTAAGAGTCATCTAATGGGTTGTTTTGGCAGGAGGCAGAATCACATGTGTTCCTAAAGATTAACCAGCCTCACTGCATTTCCAGTGGGAAACTGGGGCCTAACAATGAAGCTAAGTTATTCTACTACACTTAAAGTCATATACTGAGGGCCAGCATTACTGAAAATCTCTGCAGAGAGGCTGGAAGTGCTCTCATCCTGTAAGTACCAAGGACAAAGTGCAGAATACAGGCAAATTAAGAGTCAGCAGGGCAGCGAGTGCACCCCTGAATAACAGTTGCTCTTTAATCTGCTATTGGAAAACTAAAGAAATGCTTAGAATGATTTTAAATTATTTCAAATAATTATTTTAAAGCTCATTCAGAGTTTCTAAATAATACTCGTTGTGATCTGTTGTGATATATCAAGATCCTAAATTGTTGTTCTCACATTAAACAGGTCAAAGAAGAAGGAAAAGCTTCTCGATGTTTATGCACTACCTTTCACAATGGGGCCGCGAGTTTAGTCAAGATCTATACATGATGCTATTAGGCTAAGAACTTGCTCTGGAACCACCAGCTTTAGAAGAGAGGTGATCCTTACCTGGGCAGTAGCAGCGCAGTACCCCGGGCTGAATTAAAGATGCAGGCACTGAGATCTGATCAAACAGACAGCTGTAATTATTGCTGGCTTCCTGCCATGGACCAGTAATTAGGACTTTTACTCCTCCCTGTGAGGAAAAGAGGGGCAAAAAAAAAGCATTACAGAAGAAGCCATCCCCAGAGAGGACCATGCACTGAAACGGCTGAAGGGCAAACAGCATCATGAGGGCTAACAGAAGCGCCAAGCTAACACAGATCCTTGGCACCAGTCGACACCGCCGCCCCAGTCTCCCACCACCACGGGAGAAATGCAGATAGCGTTCTGTTTGTTGAGCACCTTTTTTCTCCTCACTCGCTCTGTTCCCCGCTCCTGCCCATACGCTCAAGTCCTGTGCTTTGCCAGAGTGAGCCTCGCCGCAGACCGCCTGCCTTTCTTTGGGTCACTTGCCAGCTCCGAGACCAGCAACGAGAGACCGCACCTTACAACGCTGCAAGGCAGACATCCCTCCCACGGGGCAGCTCCCGGTAACTTCGGGGTGCGCCATCCCACCTCATGCCCCCTCCGCCACCTCGCTGCGCCAGGCTCCGTCTCCTCGCCCCTGAAAAGTGCTGCAACTCAATCGCCGCAAGCGTGCTGCACGTTTGCCATCACCTGACCCTGCTGCTATGAGAACGGGGTGTAGGACACCAAAGGCAACGCATCGCCTCCGAAGTCACAACTGGAAGCACGGGAGGAGCTGGACCGTGAATCCGACAGACCGTGACGCAGGCAGATCTCGGCTAAAGCCAGCAATCGCACAACTCATGCTCTCCTAGGTACTGGGGGTAAACAAGGAAGCGGCGACAGCGGGGCGACCCAGAACGGGGCTGCGTTTGCAGGGAACTCCTTCGAGGGCAGCTCCGGCGCCCTGGGCCCAGCCTGTCCCAGACCCTTCCCCGCGCTTCCCAGGCCAAGGCTCCGTCAGGCTCGGGCGCTGAAGAGGAGAACGGCCCCGTGGAAGCCTTCAGCCTCTGGCACCGGCGCAGGAGCGCACCGGCTACGCCCGCAGCGCCGGGGCCGGCTCCCGGCGCCTTCTCCCGGGATGGCAGGGGCCCAGCGGGAGCGGGGCAGCCGGGGCCGGCCCAGCGGCTCCAGGCCTCCGCGGCTGCGCTCAGGCGAGGCCGGGAGAGGGGCCTTCTCCCCGGTGGGGCCCCCCGCCCGCCGCAGGCCCCGGCCCCGGCCCCGGCCCTTCCCCGCGGCCGTGCTGCCCTCGGGCGGCCGCCGGCGGGAGCGCGGCCCGCCCGCCCCCGGGAGGCGGATCCACGGCGGCCCCGCACCCGGCCCCGAGCCGGGACACGGCTGCCGCTGCGGGGGCCGCTGGCAAACGTGCGCCGGGTGGCAGCGGTAACGCCGCGGGACGCCAGAGCCACCCCAGCGCCGCGTCCCGAGGGGCCCGCGGCAGAATCCGCTCGGAGACGAGCGCGCTGCCTCCGCGGCCTCCGGGCCCGCTCGGCCTCCGGGCCCGCTCGGCCTCCGGGCCCGCTCGGCCGCGCAAGGCCAGCGCCGACGCCGTTCGGCACCTGAAGAGCACGAGCGGCCGCCGCATCGCTGCGAGCTGCTCGCACATCAAACCCCGCAGCTGCAGGTGTGACTGCCACGCAACCAGAGAGCAGCCCTGCACCTCTGCTGGCTTTGAAAAATGCTCTGGTGAGCCTATGCAGATGGATTAGGCCTTGTGGTCTGTATAAAACAGATGGGAAGCACGATCTGCCAGCAGGAGTCAAACAATTCGTTAGTGTAGCAATGGGTAACAAAAAAAAGGTTTCCATGGTAGCAGCAAAAAAGATTTGCAAGCATGGCTGGAGGTTTGCCATTAGGGTTTTTTTGTTGATTTCTGGGACCTCCCATGCAAGCAAGAAAGAGTCGGACCGCCTGTCCAGACAACAGGTACGGCAGAAGCGGTTTCAGTAGCCCAACATAGCCAAATGCCCCCGAATAGTGTGCTTCTTGCAAACAAAGCCTGACAGGGTTCAGTCACTGACAGACCATCATCGCGTTATTGTTCCATGTTAACCAGTCAGTCAGGTAACACTAGTAGTGACCACCACAGCGCTGACGCTGCAGCTTGTCTCGTACTCCAGAGAAGCAGAACACTGGCATTCAGACCCAGTTTTCTGCCAAGACCAGGAGAAGGTAAACTCCAGCTGGTGGTGAGTGGGAGCTGATTGGTGACCACCCTGTCTCTTAGAGAGGACCCTGGATTTGGCAGCTGGCAGAGGTGAGGCCCCCGGGCATCTCCTGCCCTAGGCAGTCCCAGATTTCCCGATCAGCTGCAGACCGTGCAAACGGTGGGTGAGGCCGTAATAAGCGGCCAGGATGCCTTCAGCTGCCCACCCTGCCTGAGCCTGCACCACCACCTCACCGGCCACGATGGACTTGTCTGGAGAGTCAGCAACTAAACGGAGGGCAGAAACTCCTGAAGGAGGCTTTTCATCAGCGCCCATCGGCCATTCCTGCATGCTGGCAACCTGAGTTTCTTTCCATCTGCAGAGCAAACACCCGTGTTTTCACACTGAGTCCCACATTGCAGAGCATGTGAACTCTTAGAGCCACTGAATAACAAATCATCACCTGCTCCTGTAACACCGTGGTCCTGGAGCTGCCACAGGATCATTCAGCTGAAGGTTAAGCCACCTCATCTGCTTATTATTGCACATTTCTACTGCCTCATCCACTAGCAAACTCACCATCCAGTGGTGTCAGATGTGTGCTTCCTGGGGGTGGTATTACAGGACTGAAAATCACATAGCGCTAGTCAACAGGAACAGAGAGATCTTTTCCCAACCAGTTATCACGCACCTCAGGTAACAGGTACAACAGTACTCCCAGGCTGGGCTTACAAAAACAGAAAGGACCTTTTTTTTTATTCAGAACAACCTGCCTCTCCATTACTGGCTCAAAACAGCCTCTTTCCTCCAGCATTCCTTCACGTTAGAGAAGTCTGTGCTGCTGACATTTTTAACTTGTGGTGCATGCGACTGGTTTTGGATAGTCTGTGGGATGGAGGTAAATGCTGAACACCTTAAGGCAATGCAGGTCAGGAATTGTTCTACTGAGAACATCAGAGCCAGATTTAAGGATCAGCTCCAGTTTGCAAACTCTATTGCTCTAACATGGTGAGGTAGCAACACGAAGCCATCACGTAGGAAATACTTTCCTTTTCAGTGAAACAAAACATTTCTGTTCGGATGTTTCCAAAGTGAAGAAAGGGCCCTGTCAGGGTAATGAAGTGCTTAATTAAAAGTACACTCAGACATGCAAATAGCCTTAGATACTCTGACTTCTAAGAGAAATATTTTAAAAGCCTTGTCAAAGCTTTAACAAAACAGTTCTTGGGAGCCCTTATTAGAAAGCAATGAAAGGTAAAGCAGTAAACGTTAATGAGTAAAAGCCCTAGACTTACCTCAGGGTAAGACCATTCTGGTGAATAATCTGTCACCATGAACAAGCGCCCACTCTGCTGCAGCAACCCCAAAGTGCCTTGTGCCGCAGCTGCTGAGACCACCTCAGCCACATGCATGTACGCCATCGTGCTGGCTCCGTTCTCTGTGGTGCTGAGCTGCATGTTGGCTTGCTGAGGACTGCAGCAAGGAATGCACATTTCAGCCTGGTTGTAGGTTGCTCTGTTACTGTCTTCAGGCTGAGACAGTCCGGCACTGTCACCTGACACCAGCTGGTGTCCATAGAGAGCGCTGCTCCCACCTTCTACCGATATGAAATCATTAATTAGATCAGAAAACTGGTTACTGAAGGAGATGTCAAAGTGGTCCAAGTTAAGCTCCATGTTGGAGGAGTTATTTAAGCTGGGATGGGCCACAGGATAGAGTCCTTGTACCATGTTACCTTGGAGAATAGGGAGATTGTTCCCATTCCTGATACCCCCGTTGGCCTCAGGCTGCAAGTAGTGTTCTGTGCTGCAGGCTTGAAGATCCCCTGATTTAAGTAGATTTTCGTTCCCTTCCGCCTGCTGGGAGGTCTCCATGGGAACTTCTGCTTCTGCAGTCATAGCCTGGAAGTTTGCTTGGAACTGCATGAGCTGGAGAGAAGAGGTGGACTCTATTCTGGTTTCCACTGTGCCGTTACAGTTGGAAGTGGTTTGGGACGAGGACTCTGTTTTCACACTGGGGATTCCTAACGTGTTCACAAATGAGCCGCTTGTGTCATTCAAATTGTTGTGAGTGTTTTGCTCCAGGGGAAGAGGTTTGCTGGCATCCTGCAGAAAGAAGCTGGGGGAAGGGGTCTGATGAACATGAGGGCTCTGGACGGTCTGATTGAAGCTGGAAGAATAGTCCTTGTTGGAGTCAATAGCACTGAAGTCCATCTGCTCCAGGGTGGTACTTGGGCTCAGACCTCCTCCAGACGGAAGCAAACCTGAACCAGTAGTGAGGGTGAGAGTGTTAGATGCAGAAGTGGAGGAAAATGCTTCTTTGGACATCTGTTGTTCGAAAGATGTGTCCTCAGTTTTAATTTCTTTTGTGAGGGTTGTATTGAAGTTGAAGCTACGTTCCGTTGTGGGTGACTGCCTTATGTTCGTACTGATGCTGTCACTTTTCATACCTCCTCCACCATAAGTCTGCCCTTGCTTGGGATTGTTAAGAAAACAGTCTGGGTCAAAATTCATGGTGGTTTCTGGAATTTTTCTATTTCCATCTAAAGTTGTGGAGAGCACAAGTTCCTCGGAGACTGTGCTGGGTAGCATTGACAAGCTCTCTGAACTGCCGGTTGTTGGAAAAGCAAATTTGTGTCCATCTGAACTTACAGCAAGTACCAGTCCTTGTGCAGCTGCATCTGAGGACAGAAGGTGTTGATTTGGGCCGGAGGTGGGTGACATGGTATACACAGCTTCACTGGTGACTTCTGACATAAATACGGTGGCACTTTGTGACAAGCTTCCCATAACTGATGCTACAGCCATACTAGACACACCAGTGACGGCCGGGCTATCTGCCATATCCGGGTCGCTATTTAATCCACTGCTGATGGACACCGGAGAATTCTGGGTCGTGTCAGGGACCTCCACCTGGTTGGTGGAAGAAACCTCAGTGCTGTTTTGATGGAGCAACACCGGTTTTGCCACTTTGCCGTTCCTCTTCTCTCGGCTGGAGGCCTTGCCATGACTGTGCTCGTTCTTGCCTTCAGAGACATCGTTATTTTGTACCTCTGAATGAGTGCTGTACCCACCTGTCCTTGGTTCGACCTTTGGTGATATGATGCGATGTTTGGCACTGTTACACTTGTGATGCACACTGCTTCCTGCCCCTGTGCCAGAAAACAACAACATTTGCCATTCAGTAAATACAAAATTAAGACTATGCTAGTTGCGCATCTTATGGCTGTAGCAAAGGAGAGCTGCACTTACACGCATTTGTGCATGTGAGAGCGAGCGAGCACACACACACGAGAGAGCCAGAGAGACCTTGGAAATAAAGCTAATTTCTCACCAGTGCCAGATTTACAGCTCCCTTTCCGTCTGATGCATAGATCCGTTGCATGCAATGACAGCAACCTCAAAACAGGCATGTGTGCACCCTTCCCCTCACCCCACGTAGCACCTACTCCCTTGCTCCCTCCCCCATCACACAGCACGTTAGGAGGAGAGGAATCAGCACATATGACCAGTTTTGGAGTTATTTAAACATGCCCAATCTCAGTGCAAAGTCTGTAAATCAAGGGCTGCTGCTGCTGTCAGCTGTGGCAGAGGGTTTCTGCCTCGCAGGCCCTGCTTCATCTGCACCACGGACAAGACCTCAGACTGCTGTGACACAGACGCTCGGCTCTTCATGCTGGCTGATGTCGGGTGGTTTGACAACTTGCTCTCGTGGGTTGGATGCTGACTGGTAATCTGTAGGTGACAGATGTCGTATCGTGCTCTTGTCCCTGGCATCACCCTGCTGCCTAGATCGCAACCCTTATCTTCTTCTCATCATTGTGTCTATTACAGCTGCCAATCACATCATTAAAGTAGTAATACATTAGCCAGCACAAAGAAGGCTTTCCCTCCCATAAGGACGGTGATGCATTTCTCTTGTTCTAAGCCGTTTGTATGCTGACAGATAAACAGTTTGTACTTTGAGAGGTCACATGCAGAGTGCACGATTAGTAGCGGAGCGGCTGAAGAACGCTCAAGCAAAGGTCACCAGAAGACAACCCTCCATGGAGTTCGGCCAGCTGGCGCGTTTATGGCCTGACAGCAGAGAAACATCACCCGAGTTCCTGGGAGCTTGGAAATGGAGTAGGATGAAGTAAACAATTTTGTCTGCAAAGGCATCTCAGCCACAAACGCTGGTGCAGGGACTGCTTCTGTTGTTTAAAGAACAGCCCGTGAATTTTTGATGTTTCTTTCCTTAATTGAATCATTTTCCCTAGAATGAGGTAAAAACATTAATTATGGTACTGTATAATGACTAAAGGGGGAAAGAAACCTCCGCCTTATAGCTAATGGCTACAATTATAAATGCCATCTTCGGGGTAACACAGGCGTCCATGTAGCTGCTGCAATTTGCTAAATCCTTTGTTCCTTGCCCTTGAAGGGGTACTTCTCTATTATGTGCTCAGGATTTGAATCAGGTCGCTTAAAGTAGTTCAGGACAGTGCTTTTGAGACTAAATGCAATATTAAATCTCTCTATTCTCCTAGGTATAGAGATGAACAGGAACAAGGGAGAGGCTTTCATGCTGCCGTCTCTGCGGGTGACAGTAAGGCATTGGGAACGTATGTGTCAGTGTGCAAGCCGTTACAAAACAAAGCCATACTGTTATGTTAAAAAGCACGCAGCAGACTTAGCACAAGACAAAACATCAAAGGGAAGAATAAAAGGATTCATGTTCAGATCTGCAACCCTGGATCAAATGCTGAGCCTTAAGGGTTGAATTTTAATCCAAACTCAGGTATTTCAGAGGTCATCATTTCTTACTTAAATCTTGATTGTGTAATGCAACTGCCCCAAAAAAGAAGAAAAAATAAACCCTCTGAAGCACTGACAGCTTTCCTTTATAAATTTTGCTAAAGACTAATTAATGTGTCATATATTTCACTTGACCAAAGTACTAGGAAGGGGTGGCTATAAAGCAGATGACTTGGAAAAGTGAATCACTCGGCTTCCCACTCTGTATAAAATGCTAATACTAAGGATGCTGTTCCTTGCTGTCGTAGTCTCACTCAGAACAAAGCCATCTTCTTTACAGGAAAGAAATCTCCTGTATTTTCACGATACCTAAATAAAACCTGTCTTATCCCAGTGATACCTTGTAATTAACCACCTAAGCCCATTTTCTTCAGCCAAGTGGACTGCAGGGCAAGGAGTTCAGAGGGTGAAGTTGGAAGAACATCAAATTTTGAGGCTTCAGTAAAAAAATCTGAGCACGTAGAAGAGAATATGCCTTTCTGAGCAGTTCACATATAGAGAACATTTATTAGAACTTGCACGTTACAAAGTGTAGACATTTATTCCAGAAGTTCCAGCTGCATCTCTTCATGCTCAAGACTTCTTCTGTCATTCCTCTGAGTTCATTGTATCTCAACATTTCACAATACAGCCTGTTCAGCACTTCAGTACTACAAACCCTACTCCGAGTTTGGATTAAGCTGCGATCATTTTGTGTCCTCACAAGGTACTCACCCAAGGTACCAGTGCAGAGACAGTTGTGTGTCCGAGGCTGCGGTTTGGTCTGGTGACTATCGAGGATCTGCTGCACGAGCTGTTCCACCGAGAACCCAGAACTGCTATTTCCATTGCTGCAGGTCCACTTAATGCCATGAACTGCAAAGAGAACAGTAAAACTTCCCATCAGAAACTTCCAAAACATGCCAGAAAACATCAAAAGCCACTCCAAAAGAACAGCAGAAACTAATTCCTGCTGCTTTTTGTCAGAACTGAAGGAGACCTACAAAAAGCAATGGTAACGGTTATTGTTTTACTATTCTCTGCTCCCTGATATCCATAGGCTTCGAAATGCAATTCCTGGATTAGGTACGTACAGACAAAAAAAAAAAAAACAACCCAAAACCAAACCCTCAGTAGAATATCTTTCTCTATTTCAGTTTG
The DNA here is from genome assembly GCF_030463565.1 of Pelecanus crispus. NCBI lineage: Eukaryota > Metazoa > Chordata > Aves > Pelecaniformes > Pelecanidae > Pelecanus > Pelecanus crispus. The sequence continues at coordinate 10,299,274 of NC_134657.1, read as the reverse complement.
CTGTCAATGGTGGCTCTTTAACTAAGCTGAAAAATTCTAAGGACTGTCTGCATAGTGCATATAACCTTCATTAAAAACCTGAAAGCAACAGAATACTTGTGTTTCACTGAAGTAAAACAGTACAATTCCAAGGATCATTTTGTAATCTTTTTCTGTCTAATATGAAAATAAAATTAATTAGTTTTACAATAAAACCAGCAGCCAAAAACATGCTAGTATAATAGCAAATACAAACCTTTTGCCAGGTCTTCATTGTCAGATGCTAGTTGGCAGCAGTGAAGACTGACTCATTTTTTGGAAGTCACTAAGAGACACTGTGAGTTCCTCCTCAGACTCAGACAATTTTTTAGTAATTTGGGAAAACGGACAGGAGGGTGCTGTTGCAGAACATGTTGCAAACTGAAGGTCTCTTGAGGGCTCTCTTGGCCTGTTAGCTATTTAAATTAGAATGCCAAACTGCACACACATAAATTATTCTAATAAAGTCTCCTTCCTGGAATTTTTTAGATGCGGAATTTCACATAACAGTGATATTCTCAACCTGACTTACAATGGAAATAGCGTTTGATAAAGTATTTTCTCTGTAAGAACTGACTCAAAGCATCTTCTGTTTCCTTTAATGTCTCTCCAAGCAATTTATATGTGCATATTATTTATTTATTCTTTGTGTGCACTAGAGCTCACTTGCAGATTTTGGAAAGTGCTGGCTGGTGGCAGCATCATTTCCAAGACATCCCCGTGCCTGGCAGCTCAGGCCTGAAGAGCTGCTTCTTTTCAGGAGCGTCTGTGTTATATTCTAGCAAAGCACGTTCCTTGCACGTTGTATTCTCAAATCCTTAACCAGAATATACCGAATCAAAGTTAAAAGTCCCACGGACTTCAAATTTGTAGGATTAAGCAATAAATACACAGATCCCTGCATGGGGAAGGTCCTTGATGTGAGGTCGGGAAATGCTGGTGACAGCACATCGGCTGATAATCGCTATACAGCCAGAAGTATCTGCAGCCTCTGGAGCAACGAGCTGTAAGCTGCTTCATGCGAGAAAAGCAGAAGCAAATGAAGGCCCGTTTATGACAGCTAATGACCGTTGCCAAAGAGGCAGGCTATCACATGAATCTCCTGTTCTCCTCTTTGATGCTGCTTATTTAGTACTCCAGAAGCAGGCGGTGGAACAGAATTCCTGGTTCTGCTCTGTGAAGCAGTTTTACTGCTTTTTTTATCACCTGTTGCTGTGTGGCCTCATCACCCACTGATGTTACTTTGCCTATCAGCATCTCATCTCAGTCTAGTTTTATATTACAGAATTTGTATTTTTATTGGCCAGGCCGGATAACTGGCAGAAATACTGTAAATAAGGTTTACAAGTATTCTTCCTCATATCAGTATTTAAACTGCTGCAGTTAGTTTAGTAATGAGTCCCTCTATGCTTGCTTGACAACCACATCTATTGTTATTGTACCCAACAGATTTTGCTTTCTAGTACATTCGCAATTTTGAATTTCCTCTTAACAGTCAGTATCTGTTACTATGTCCAAGTTTAAGTTTATATACACTTACCGCTTCAGTACCTCCACTCGCATTCATTTTGTTGTTCTAGGTACATTATTTTGTCACACGTGATGTCATGCCTTGTAAGTGACGGTCAAATAGCAGTTTTGCAAAAAATACATTGACAATGAGATTAAAATGCAGTAACGTATTTGGAATACTTTTGCCTATACTATATAAAGTTACAAAACAGTAATTATTACTGAGAAACTTTGCATTAAGTTACTTCTGGTTACTTCAGAAATGCTTTGCTAAAGAAGCGAGCTCACATATGTGTTGCTAGGTGTAGAAAGCCTATTTTACAGCCGTATGTCAGAGTTTGCTCCCTACTGCTGCTAAATCCCGTGATGAACAGTGTATTACAGGGGCAAGTCTGGTGAATGAATCGTGTCTCATGGTTTGTGCATTCATGATGGTGGTTCTTAAGTCTGAATCCAGCTGTGAGCTGGAAGCTAAGAAATAACAGACAGCTTTATAGCTGGATACTTATAGAAACATGCCTATTATTTTCAGGTCCTTCCAGTATAACCAAGTCCCACTGTGGGTCTACAGCTGCTGAGGAAAGGTCCTTCTCTAGCCTTGCTCCAGCGATCCTACAGGGCTCCGGCTCCAGGTTCTGTCCACGCCGTGTGACTTTTTTTAGTGCTTATGCTCCCTGTATGTTACGAAGGTTATAAAATAAAAAGCCAGTGAAGGGTGACAGATTGCAAAAAAAGAATGTCTGGATGCTTAATGCAAATTATCCACTATCTTGGCACATCCAATATGCAGATTTTTCTCCCTCCCTCTTTTAAAGAAAAACTCTTGCGAGCTGGCGAGTTGTTAGTACTGAATACCAAATACTATCAAGATGGCTTTTAACATGTCACGCTTGGCTTCCTGACACATAATGAATCAGCAGGAAAGGAGAATTCTATAGGGAAGAAAGTGCATTATGAAAGGAAGGTTAATAAAAAGCATACCCACACGCTCTTCCTGTTTCTTAGCAGTTCAAAAAGTGAAACCGCTGTAGAACTACGTTTGATTAAATATAGTCATAATGTGGGAACACAAAAAAAAAAAAAAAAAAAGGAAAGAAAGACTGAAGCTTAACAGAAATTCTGGGAAATATTTTAATCTGAATTTCTGTTCAGACTCCTTCTGCATTTCCTTATAATTTAAAATGAAATCTGTGAACTGCTCCAACACTTTCCAGTGATACCACGAACTGATCTAAAAGCTGCTGCATGACAGCAGCAACATCTTCCTTGCCGTGTACCCTCTGCACAGCGCCTCTAGCATTGAGGCAGTGGAGCCGGGGAGAATTACTGGTATTTCACAGGGTGCTTGAAGAAGAGAAGTGAGGCTGGAGGAAAGTCCACAACTTGGAGTGCTAATGCTGCCTAACGCTGCTCCTAGCACAAACGCCTCCAACCTCTTTTTGTGAGCATGGGCTCCCACCTTTCTTGTCTTTCTTTTCTTCTCTCTTTTTGAAGAAAAGGCAATAAAAATGACCTTCCTATGTTGACCCAGCAGCTCCCCGTTTGTTAGCCCTGTCAGGACTTTGTCTGACTATCATGAGCAAAGGAATGAAAAATGATGTAGATTACCAGCAAAAAGACAGCTCAGAAGCCAAAGGAAACTCACACACAGAAAAATATGATTGTCCAGGTTTCTTACAACACCCTGGCTACTTCTGCCTTCTGCTTCTGCTGGTGGTACTCAGTCCTCCAGCCTTGCAGGTATCTTCCTCCTCCCCATCACCTCAAGGCTACCTTGCTGTCTAACCCTCGCTCCAGACTGAACACCGTCAACAGCTAAAACCCTGACCATTTCCCTCTCTGGGGTTTCGTCCACCCTAAGCAAAACCTGTCCCTAAAATACCTTCCCACATTTAAATCTGATCATTTCACCCTTTCTGAGTGCTCTTAGACGTTCCTCTTTGCCACTGCATCCGTTTCATGCTTCCCATTTCTATTCCAAAGCTCTTGCTCTTCTGTATCCCATACATACAACACAGCTTACACATATATGTATATGTACACTACATGATGAAGCCATTCTCTACACCCTACGTGCTACTCCTTTGCCCCATTTCGACAGGTAAGGGCCCATCTTTTGGTTTTTTGAGTAACAATGATGACAACTCCCACGTGAAACAGAGAAGTTAGATAGATTGACAGAGCTGGAACATTTCGAATAATCAAGGTCAGGTTTCTGTTTGCCTCTCCCTCTTGACATATCTCGGACGGCCCTCTGCAAACCCTTGCGTCAGAGTCCTGCTCTCGGCCGCTCCCGACCGACAGAAAACGCTTTAAAAATCCTACAAGCACTGACCGTAGCTCAAGGGGGTCCTTTGTCCTACCAGCCTGCTGATGGGAACGAAAGCCTGCCTTGCTTCCTACATCCCGCTCCACCAACTGTTGACACCGGGAGGCTGTTTCCATGGCAATGGTCAATTGGAAATGGCAGCCTTGTGCCTTCAATCTTCGACGCGTTGGTGTTGACAGAAGTAAAGGCCTTGCTCTGATTTCTTAGTTCAGCTAGAGGAGATTTTTCATTAGATTTATCCTCTTGTATCCAGACGCCCCCACACAATTCAGCTTTGATTTTCCAGCCCTCCACTTCCACTTGTTATTGGTTGCGAAGGAAGGATTTCCTGAGCCTCGCTGCTGGGGACGCGGGTGGGGAAGATCACCTTGCACATTCGCCATTTCTTTGTAACACTTCTGGAACTTTAATGTCTTTGTAAGGACTCGTACAGCTGTTTTGCTCTTAGCCATTCTGTAAGGAGAAGCCTATCTTCCAAAATGAGACCTTTCCGTAAAGGTTTACTCAGATGCAACTGGATGCTCAATAGCAAGCGGGAAGCGCATGTGCTTTAATTACCCTCAGAGAGGACCAGCGGGATGTGACTCTTCCGAAGCTGCTTGGAGGGAGGCTTCTGCGACTTTTATGTACAGCTAAGGCAAATTTTACTTACAGCCACCTGAAGTTCAAGGCTGCTCACACGTGAAAGAACAGTGCCGAAGCGAACTCCCTCAGCCCATTCTCCTAAGCCCTCTACTCGGTGCTCGCCTATAATAAAAAGCAGATCGTGCTAGGAGTTCTCCCCTTTGACATGTTAATCAGGACAAAGCTGCTCTGGCTGGGCTGCTCCCTTCCGCAAGACTCGAGATTTCTGATCCGATGGGCTACGTTCTGGAATCGTAGCGTAATTAAAGCGCGAAGGTGCTCGTCCCCAGCCGTATTTCAGTTCCGCCGGTATCCGACGTTCAACAGAGCCAAGCGCCCCACGCCCCGGGCAGCACAAAGGCCAGCGCGGCTGCAACTGCTCGTCCAGCCCGCCGCTGCTGCCCGAACTCCGGGTCCATCAGCCGCCGGTGCCCTCCTGCGGCCCCGGGCACCCCATGGCGCCCCGGCCCCCCCCCCCGCCGGGCACCCCATGGCACCCCGGGCACCCCGCACCGGGCACCCCCTAACACCCCCGGCCCCCCCACGCCGGGCACCCCATGGCACCCCCGGCCCCCCCACGCCGGGCACCCCATGGCACCCCCGGCCCCCCCGGGCCCGGCGCCGGCCGGCAGAGCGGTGCCCGCCCCGCGCCGCCAGGTGGCGCCAGCGGATAAGGAACAGGCGGCGGCCGCGGCCCCCCCGCACGCTCAGCTCCAGTAAAAAAAAAATTTTTTTTTTTTTTTTAAACTTTTTTTAAAGCAAAAATCTTGCTGGGGGATTTTGGGGAAAATATTCTTCATAAGCACGGCACAGGGGAAAGGGCAGCACTTCCAGCTCTTCTGTCAGGCTTCAACCGCACAACGCTGGATGCTCTCCACGGCTGCGCGGAGGGCTGTGCGCGCGTCAAAGTCCGTCCTAAACACACGGACAATCGTTATTGGTATTTTTTAACGTCTTGGGTGGAACTGCCAGGAAAAGAGGACTGCCACCCGAGCAGACGCCCTAGCATCGAGCAGACCGTTACCACAGCTGAATGCGAAGAGGGGAGATAAAATACTACGGAAGAAGGGAAATTCAAGGCTGGCGTGCCCATGGCATCCTCGGAGAGGTTCTGTAATTGCTGCATCTGCTTACTAGCCAACTTTTATGGGGACAGGAAACTATTTGGTTTAGCTTTCCTCAAGTTCATTTCCGCACCGCATTACTATCACCACCCGGTTTCGGCTAGCAGGATTATTGCACTGTGATTCCTCCGCACGCAGCTGCAAGACTGCCCAAAGCACCAGGTGAAAAACAGTTGCTAGTCTTGTTCTTTGGGCAAAGCAGAACTTTCTACAAAAGGTAAAGCTCACTCACGAGGGAAACCACGTTTCCTAAGGAGCGGCCCATATAGGCACGGGAACAAGCTCCCCAGGCACATAAAGGTCACTACAGCTCCAAGAGGCAGAGGGAAGGCACAATTCTTGTGTGACCCGTGTTTAGAGCACCACGCTTGCGTCTTGGTAAGAAGATGAGAAATGGAGCAGGTGGCCGATACTGGCTATGCGCTGGTGTGAGTGGGAGGTACTCAAAGTCTGAGAGGCTGGTGGGATGCAAGAACCTATCTAGCACCTACTATTGTATTCCCTTTTTAATAAAAAACCACAGCCAATTATAGTAACATCTAAGTACTATTCCAGGCAAAACTGGACATCCGCATTACTAAAATCAAACTCTTCTAAAAAAATCTAAGTTACTTTTTACATGGAGGTCAGCTGGAACTAAGCTGGCAAGCTTCAGTTTCCATTGAGGGTCACTCTGTAGCTCTGACAAACCAGCTGGGGAATGGTAAAAAATCATCCCACGTAGCATTGTTGTACAACTGATCTTTTAAGATCAAATATTAAAAAAAAACCTTAAACACAATTACTGAGATTGAATATAAATTTAAGTCAAGATAAAAATACCCAGCAACTCAACACTTCAAACCATATTAATGCCGATTACTGCTATTGAAACTCCATTCTGGGCTACGAGCGTTTCATGTCCCCTCCGGTTGCGACAACACAGGGATGCAGTTTCAGGTCACCTCCAAGAGCCCCAGATCGTTTCGCTCACACAGGCAGAACAGAGAGAATTGGTGACTTCAGGGAGAGGCAAGCGCTGCCTACACCCAAAGGAATCAAGTCTGACGGGTGTCATGTGAAACCTCCAGCTTCCCCAGCTGTGGCTGCGAGCAGGCGGCATGAGCAGAAGTACTCGGTTTCCAAGCAGCAGGGGAATGAAAAAAGCTTTTTTCTGAAAGAAACATAGCTCTTAATTATAGTGGACCTGAAACAAGGATTGTAACGTAGCACCAGCTGTGAGCTTGTAACTCATACTTTGCCAGCTGAGGGATGAGAAAGCCAAAAGGGGATGATTTGGAGAAACCCCCAACATGAGCTGGCCCACAACTTGCTGATCATATGGAGTTTATATACAGAATTCTGCTGTGCTGGATTCTGCCACTGCATTTTGCTTTTACCACCAGATGCCTCTAAGGACATCTGCTAATCTGCCTAGAGAAATCTCAAAGCAGGACTGTAATGGGGCACAAGCGGGGGGGAAAAGGGAAAGCAATGCCAAATTGAGGCCCATTCTTCATACCAGGCATCCTGAAATGACTTACAGGTGCCTCGGACAACGTTCCCGCAGAATTTTCATGTATTATCACTATTCGTTTTGCACAAATGTCCCGAAAGGTTGCATTCAAACAGAAGCAACACACAGAGTGACCCTTTTGAATCAGACAACCAGTTCAGACGCTGCCGACAGTCAGATTGTCACAGGTCCGCCCTCCGCAGCAGGATGTTTCAGTGGAGACTTCGCAGCCCTCCCTGCACTCCCTGACCACGCTTACACCTCTAAGAGAAGGCGCCCCATCTCCTAGCCTGGAATGAGAGAGGAATCATCCTGCTGGAGGTCACGAATAGTGCATCCAGCCCCTCCGGGCTTGTCTGCTTCAGCCTCAAGGACTGCCAGACTGAGGTCTGACAAGCCAACGGTGATAGCCCAGACAGGACAGCCAGGAGGTCATGCATGTCCTGGTGTGAAGGCAGGTGACAAATATATGAGAACAAACCCAAAAATCCGAAGGCATGAACCTGAATTCAGACTGATTAATTATTTACAGTCTCAACTTGTTGGAGACATGGAAAAACCCCCAAATTCTCAGAGCATCTGCAGTGACCTTTCATGGATGTTCAGATGGGTTAATTCCAGTCTCTGAATGAGTTCACCGACCAGCTACATTAGAACAAGTTAATGGTGTTTCCATAAACACACATGAACTCTCCGAGCTGTATGGCCACCCCGAAAAGGTATTTTTTCATCCATAACCACCAGTGCAAGGAGAGTCACAGCGTTAGGAAAAACTGAAGCCAGTCAAGAAGCTCTGGGTTTGCAGAGATCTTCCTCAAGACCGGGCCAGGAGGAGCCACCTCCCAAGAGCCCAGACCTCCGCGGCTGCTCTGCTCAGGGAGGTGGCGCAGACCGGTACCAGGGGCCCGTGCCGGTCCCGCATGCCTGCCCGACACCTGCGGAAGCCTGGACTGACTTTGGGATGATGCAGTGGGGAAGGAAGAGGGAGGTGGGTGAATTATGGATGCAAGGAACGTGAGCAAACTCCCTGCTCATCCCAGTCAGGGTCCCTCTGCATTTCAGGAAAACCAGTTTGATGTATTTGTCTGGCTCGGACTCTCAGGCCGATGCCTCTCTCCCTGCCAGCCATCTGCCACATCACTTTTAGTTCTCCAGGCACACACGGCCAAGAGAACATGCTCCCAGCCTTTGGCTGCCACACCACTGGCTCTCTGCTATCCTAGATTCTGATATAAAAGCTTTAATACCTGACAGAGATCAAAAGCTTTAATACCTGACTCCGGTCCAGGCTGAGTAGGACTTGAACAAAGAGCACTTGTTCTCAGCGAGTCAAGAACTGGATGCTGTCACTAGCCTCTGACCAGGAGGAGACTTTTTTCCCCAAAGGTAGAACTAGTATCAGCTTTTCCTCCTGATTCTGAATGGCATCAATGGTCTGAAACAGGATGCAAAAACCTTCCTGCAGGTACAGCATTTGGCCTCGGACCTCCACGCATGCCCTGGCTGCATCCTCACTAACTTGTCTTAAACATGAAATTCTTAAGAAAAATAGCAACCAAGAAAACAAAAGAATCATCCAAAACCTCACACAGCTTCCAATTCTAGAGGAATAAAACTAGATGAACTGCAACACAGAAGAGGTAAAAGGGCAAGACTGTCACTTCACCAGTGACACCACGCACAAGGCTTTCATTAAGTCATTGACAAATCTGCTTTAGGGCAGAGAAATTTGGAAACATCAGGCAATCAAACTGTGAAGTCTGTGAAAGAATGTGATTAATGCAAAAATGTGATGAAACTAATGTGCTTGGCTCCAGAATTTCATGGCACACCCAATACTGGAACCCAATCTGACGGCTTCTTGGCGAGCAGTGCCCCTCTGTGTTCCCCGAACACGGTTATCTGTGTCCTCTTTGTTTTCTAGGTCTGATCAGAATCTAAAGCTTTTATTTTAGCTACATTTCTAGGGATGCATTTCCCAGGATATGTACCCATAAACAGAGACGTGTACATGCACACATAGTCTGAATAATTGTGCAGAATTTCACTCTTCCCTCCTGAGACATAAAAGAGCCAAGTGTTATTAAATTTACAGTGAGTTCGTTGTAGTTTTCACATAATTTTCTTGATGCACTGCAGATTTTTTAACAGGCTACCACTTCCTCTCCTGTTTAATGTTAAGGTACTTGTCCAGTCTCAGCTACACCTTCAACATCTTGCATTTATGAAGGTTATCGGTCCCAGGGGCAATATTCTGTTTAGCAAATATGTCATTTTCTCTCATCTCTTCTGCTTGCCTTCTGCCCTCCAGCTTCATGTGGAAAAGGAATACATGGGCCTGCAGAGCTCAGGATGCAACAAAGGAGCGGTGCAAGTTTAGATTACTAACGCTGCGGTCAGCGCAAGACTGATCTTTCACTGATGGTTGAGACACATCAGAACGCTGCGACCTCTAATTACAGAAAGCCGGGCATGACACCAGCACCTGACCGGGGGCAGGGGTGAGGGAAAAAAGCAGACCTGGTATTTGTTGACTCAGATGCAAGCACCTAGATTTGGTACTGCGGCTCCTGCAGTTAATTTTCTCTTGCTTACAGACCCACGTTATACCTGAACTTTCTTTCATCGCAAAAAGATGTTTGCATGCACATTGGGACATATTCTCCAGAGGAAGACATAAAGTTTAACTGTGACGTGAAAGAAAATATAGTCCAGAGCAAAGCCAGAGAACTCCTTAGAGCTGCCTGTTTGCAGAGCAAACTTCCCGATCGCTCTGCGCATCTAAGCAGCCTTCTCTTCAGGCTGCAAAGTTTAGAACAGTACTAAATGATACCCACCCGAACCGCTCAGCTCCGCAGAGTCCCTCTGCAAACAACAGCAACCTATTCCGATCCGACACTGAGCCACGCAAACATGGAGTGCCCTTGGAGGAAACCTACCTGCCAATACTGCAAAGGCTCTTTGCAACTGAGTAAGTGCCTACAAACGGCACTTGAAAATGCAGGACCTTAGGTGTGATTTTTTTTTTCCCAGTGCACGAAGGGGACTTTTTTTGGGATATGACATTTTTGGGGACAGTCTGGGCAGCTTTCCTACTATGCATCCCAGAAGCATTGAATATTGGGAAGAAACAAAGTGCACGCAGGTGTAAGTTGAGTTTGACAGTGACAAATGACTCCTTCGTAGAGAGGGTTGGTGGCAGCAAGAGACATTGCACTCTGAATTAGCCCTTCGTAAAGCAAAAGAGCAAAAAAGCCTCCAGATACTCACACATCGGCTTGAGCTGTCCGATGAGCTCCTCTTTCGTCCACTTTGCCCATTCCTTCTTGTCTGTGTTTATTGAGCACAAGATGGGGCCGCACGGTTTCCCACAGTCCTCGATGGCAGGGACGTTCAGGTAGTGCACCAACACGATGTCTGGGTTCTGCGGGGAGAGCACAGCAAAAGTTATGTCGCTGGGCTTCTTCCCTCCACTCAGGGCTCTCTGCGTTTACCTTCCTAATTAAAACTGTGACAGAAAGCATTGTAATTAGATCCCAGTATGTACCAGATTTCCCCGAGATCAGAGCTGTTCTTTAACAGAGGTGCCAAAAGACGAGGCATGACACAGTTTGCACCCAGCTTCCCGCCCACCCCGAGTGCCCTTTGCTTGCAACTCTCCTGCTCCCCTTGTGTGCTCAGGGTGAGCCTTTTTTCCAACCCATACAACACCGAATACTTGCAAGAGTCCTGCAAACACCAGTCGCAGCAAACACCAGGTAATTTGCTTTGGTTTAAGGGACCCACGGTCTGTTTGATCCAATAATTTCATCAGTTCTGGTCCACATCGGGCTATTTCGAATACATGGAAATTCACCGGAGAACATCAGTAACTGCCACACTTTCTGTATGGCGGCGGAAGGAGGGAGGGAGGAGCCGACGAGGCTCACAAACAGTATTAGAGTGCCCCAAGGACAGGCTCTTTTCAGACAAGCCCGAAATTTCTTGTCTTTCAAAGATCTTGCAGCTTTGCCATGAAAACAGCAAGCCGCAGAAGGTCGGGGCTGGAAGAGACCGTGTCCTTTGCAGAACTGCTGCAGAACAACTGCGAGGTGCTTGCTCCCCCAGGGCTGTTTAATGCTCCCCTCTCTCCCCGCGCGCCTTCCTACAGGGGCCGGGAGAGGGATGCAACGCCGCTTTGACGCACTGCAGCGCTGTCCCACTGACATGGGTGTTTCAAGTCGGGAGCCGAGCAGCCTGTTACCACCCTGCGAGTAAATGAATCATCTTAGCAGCAGCAACAGAAACAACTCCGCTAGTTTCCCAACGGCATCCCAGGGAGAACGTACAATAGATAATAACAAGATTGAGAAGCCGATTTCCTTCCCTTAAGTCAGTTACTCCTAAGTTCACAAACTTTAACAACTGCTTTGGAATTATTTATAAAAATAAATAGGATAATGGTGTAATTAAAACTCTAATGTTTCATTAATGCTGTTAGAGCCCTGTGCTGAGTGGGAGAGGGAACACAAGCCATCGCTCGTTTGCAGAAGTTGTGCTAATGGGAGCACTTGCTTATGAAACCCGCAGAGGGCTGGAGCAGTACGTGGACGCCCGCACCAAGGAAAGATGAGCGGAAGGTAACTTCAGACGGGCAAAACACAGCGCTGAGGCCAGGCACGGCATGCAGGGCAGCTGGACCTGGAGCCAACCCCGGGCAGGAGCAGGGGCAGGGCAGCGGTGACCGCTGCCGTGTGCGGGGTGACTACGCACCCCCGCGCGCGCCCTGCATGCGGGGAGCATCCTGCACGCCTCCGAGATGGGGGCAGCTGGTGGCATCTCCCAGCTCCTCGAGGCTTGTATGACGGTGCTGGCAGCTGAAAGGCCACCCCTTCACGTGGTGACCGTGCACAGCAGCGTGACAAGCACAGCAGCCCCACAGAGCGTGCCCTCCTTCCGTCCGCATCCCCTTGCACGCTGGCACCCAGCAGGGCCCCAGTAACCAGATCCATCCCTCTGTCTGGAGGAGAAGCTCTCTTTTACGTTAGGAAGATGTGCAAGCAGGAACTTGCATTTTTCCCACCCTCTACTGATGAAAACAGCAAGCGGGGGATTTTCAGTGAAGATTCTGCTAGATTACAGTATCAGATTCTTGCAGCCTGTGTTAAAAAGAGTTGTATTGCACAGAGAAGAGGCACGGAAACCTAGCAAGAAACTGCTAACACCTTATTTCTGAGCAGCTTTGTAAAGTGCTAAAGCAAAGAAAACTGCCAGCTCTTCGATTCCCAAGATTCTCCCGCAGACAAACAATTGGACCTTTTACATCCAATTTTTATGCGTTCAAAACCTTCCGTTTCACAGGGCACATCTTCTGCCCCAGATGAGGGCACCTTAAAACACCATATCCTCTCTTTCCACATTGTGGTGCAAATCCTCAGGTCACCACAGACCCATATTTTTCCTTCAGCCTTCCTGTTTTACCCTTTAAAGACAACAGAGGTGACAACTGGGGCTCCTGGGCAATTAACGGGGTTGCTGAGCCGCTTCCAACACGAGCGGACGGCGCTGCTCAGGACTGGGGAGGTGATGAAGGGGAGGTCTGAAACATCACAGTCCTCATGCATAATTCAGAAAAGATTCAGATAATAAAAATGATTACCTATACACCCAAATAGTCTCCATCAGCTAATTTAACATAATTAGTGATTTAGATGATGAAGTAATAAAAAGTAATATGCTTCAGAGATTTCACGTAAAGACGCCTCTTGCTTTCACAGAAGTTTCAAAGAAGAGAGCAAGGACACGCTGCCACTGCGGCGCTGGGCAGTTCTGTAGATGCTTCTTCCTTCCTTTTGTATAAACGCTATTTCTCACAGCCTGATAGTGCCTGCTTGGCACCAGGCAAGTCAGGACAATGGGGCTTCCTGGCTTCATGGCAGCAGAAGTAGACCTCAGCAGTGGATTGGCACTGGAATTTACACCTTTTATATACAAAAGCATATAAAATAAACACAAAACCAACTGGTTCATTCCTTACGTCCACATCTAAAAGTTGGCCTCGGATTAGCAAGTCTCATGAATGCCAGTCTACCTAGTAAATTGAAATCTTTTGACACAAATAAAAAATTATGTTTTGGAAAACTCTAAATCAGCAGAGAATCACTACTCCTTTGTAGAGACCTACCAGTAGAACAAGAGAGAAGTGAAAGACTGAAAGAATTACAAATGCAGCTTCCACACGGGAAACGTGCCAGGACAAGAGATGCCACAGCAGAAGCCCTTCCCCTGGGCAGCAGGGAGGTCCTACAGGGAGCCCAGGACTGGGCTGCAGACGGCTCTGGAAACATGCCCGTCGGAAAGCCGCCCCTAATTTCAATGCCCAGACCCTCTGCAGAGCTGCTCCGCTTCCTGTGTGTCCGAGTCAAAGTCGCTGCCATATGTCCCTGCGACCCGGGCAAGTCTCCTTGGCACGCTGCACCGGAGGCACCTAGTCCGCTTCCTCAGCGGAGTCTCCTTTGGGTGGTGAAGGCATTTGTTCCAGTGTCCCTGGTGCTGTAGGGTAAGCAGGAGATGGCACAAGAAGTGGTTAAAAAAAGAAAAAAAAACCAACACAAAAAGCTGTTAGTTTTGATAAAGAAAAATGCAGCTGCAACATCTGTCTGACTCTTGTTTGCAGCTTCATCAGCACTAAGTGGTCAATAAATCAGACTGGCATGACGTTACGTCTCTTCCATGGCTTAACCATTAATCTAGTGCCAGTTCCCATGAAAAATGAAGGAGAAAAACTATGTGATAGTGAAAATGTATACATTACCCAGAAAGTAATAATAGCACGTAATGGCGCTGCAGACCTCCCTCCCAGCATGATTGCTGGAGCAGCGATGCAGCCTCCCTCTGCTACCCACTACACGCTATTTAAATGAACCAAGTAAATCAGCTATTGTTTGTTCCACCAGCCCACTCCATGTTTATATTTTTCACATTAGCAGAAACACAAAGCTGAAACAAGGCGGGCTGCTCCAGCTCCCCAGTTCTGGCAGGCAGGGAGGGCAGCCTGTGAAGGGCTGATTAATGCTCGGACGAAGGAATAGCAGGTACCGCCAGCGCTCCGAGCTGGCAGGGCCACGAGGGAAACCTTCCTCTCCTTGCAGCGACTGCCTTCTGCTTCCTCGTTACTACCCACAGTCAGTCCCCCGTGCAAGGGGAAGTCTCCCTTCTCGGAGAGAGAAGGATAATCACAAAAACCATCTCCCTTCTTGCTGTCCCCATCCTAAAGCATGCTTTTTTTCTTCCTTTTTCTTTTAAAAAAAAAAAAAAAAAAGCAAAAATTGAAAGCCATTTCTGGCCAGCTTTCAGCTGCTCTTCAGCTGCTCAGCAATGGCAATCAGCTCAAGGCTAAATCTCACTGGCAGGGGCTTCCAAATCACCGATGACCACAGCTGAAGATATTTTATTCGCAAAAATACCTCCGAGCTGAAAGTTTTGCATTTGTACTCCCTGCTGGAGGGATGAAAGGAAATAAATCATCCTCAGGGACGATGAGCATCAGTGAATTTGATCCCAGCCACCCTGCAAGGAAATTGCCCCCAAATACAGCCCCGGGAGCAGCAGCCATTAGCTCTGCTCCACTCTGCAGCCAGCCACCCTGGCTTTCGCTGGAAACCTGCGTTATTGCTGTTAGAGCGAACTTGAAAAGTACTACGTGTTATTAAAAACGTGGAAGGCAAAAGCAGCCTTTTCTGGCCCTAATGGTTAAACAGGAAAGCAAAAGGGCAGAAGGAGCAGAGGAGCGTGGCAGGGGGATGCAGGTGCGGCTCTTGTGCTCCCCTCCCTCCCCTTTCACCCCCGAATTTATAAAAGGGTTTTTCCTTTTCTGACAGCTATTCAGTAGTGAGATTTACTTTGTATTCCTCAAACCATCCAAAAGGAATCTCAGCTTTCTGGGAGCACAATTCACGTCCATTGCTGTGCGGTGACTGGATTAATACCTAACAGATTCCCCGCACAAAAACACAACACAAAAAGGTTTCCAGTTTTGAGAGGCTGCCATTACGTGATGCTTCAGTATCCACAGGGAACTCGGAGACAGGTACTGGGAGTGCCCGTGTATCATCTATATATTCTCTAAAAGCAAACCAAGGAATGAAACCATTCCCAGACACGCGGAGGAGCGGACGACAGACTGCTCTCCCACGTACAGCACTGTCTACCTGGGGGGTTTCCTCTGGGTTTTTAATGGTTTGAGCGTGGGGCCTGGGACACCTGAAGTACAAGGCACAAATACACAACGCGGCCACAGAAGCAGCGGGAGTTCTTCCTTTGCAGAGACTAAATGCTAGCTTTGGACAGTATTACTGGTTGGAATCCCAGCAATGTCTTTATCCTTGAACTAATTTCTAATTGAGGTCACGCCTCGGAAGTCAACCTGGCAGCTGATACATTAGAATTCATTAATCTTTCACAGTAACAGCAAACCCCCAAAAAACCTAACATTGACTTTAAATGCACAACCCAGTGCCTTAAGTTATCTCGAGGTGGGCATGTGTAATTAGGGAGAATGAGGCAATTAACAAACACTTAGCACAGCCCTGGCACCTGAGAGTTGCAGCGCCGGAGCACCTGGAAGAGAGGGGGACCCCGCAGCCGGATGCAAAAGCGGGGCTCGTGCTGTAGAGCAGGACCCCTTCTGCTGGGAAATCCATTTTAGCCTGTAGAGCTCTCTGCATTAAGCGTATCGCCTACGCCTCCAGCCGCATGAAAGAGCTGGTGGAACTTACTCCCCCTCAAAAGCTTCCTCAGGAGAAGAGGACACCCGGGGTCAGCCAGGCAGAGAGAGACGTCGGTGCATATATGGTTTCAAACCTGGTTAAATCAGCTCCCTGATACGCGCCAGCTGAGGAGCGTTGCTAAACATCACCGTCCTTGCCTGGCCCAGGAGCCGTGGGTCCCCTCCGGGGCGGTGGCCGTCCCCTCCGTCTGCCCCATCGCCGCGTCCTGGCCGTGTCTGCAGTCACAGGACTCACGCCCTATGAACACCACCTGTGTCTCCAAAGGTCAGTCAGCCCACAACTCCATAACAGAGTCATTTTCCCAGTTTTTTGCAGCCCCAAAGCCTTTTGAGATGTTTTGTTTAAATCCCCTGATTTTTGAGACGAGAGACTGGCAACGGGCTGATACAGCTCCGCGTACCGCAAACAAGGGAACCACGAATTGTGAAGGGCTTGCAAAGCTAAAAAATTATTTCGACCCTCGTGTAATTAGAGTGACATTTCCAGCAATTGTTTTAAAGGGAATCAAGATTTAAATAGGGCTGTATGCTTTATAATGTGCTCCCCAGTTCCTCTTCAACACCTGGGTAAGGGAAGATAAGGTGTAATCAGGAAAGTAATTGTACTCTGTTCTACATTTCATAGAGCCACAGAACCACAGAATGGCTTGGGTTGGAAGGGACCGTGAAGATCATCTAGTTCCAACCTCCCTGCCGCATCTCAAATAACGACTAGGGGGTACAGAGCCACCGCAGGGCAGGGTTTGCATTAGAAAAATGCAGGTTTTCCTTCTGTAATTTTCATTTTTTAATCTCTCTTTATCTTTCTTCTTCCTCTGGCTGCTCCTGGCATCCCTTGATAACCCGCATGTTTCTCCCAATAACAAACCGTGCCCGTCCCGTCCCTACGACACCGGTGACGCGGGCAAATCCTCATCGCTCCCCAGGAGCATTGCTCTCGGGTCCCTAACAGCAGCCTGCAACGCGCATCCTTGGTTGAAACACTGATTTGTCCTCCACGTGCTGGCGGTGACGCCTGAACACAAACAGGAGCGAGAGCCCCATGCTGAGCACCTTCTCCTCGAGCCTTGCAGAAGCACCGCCCGTGGCAGATCTCCGGCAGAGCCGAAGCAGAGGATCCCTCCAGACAATCACCAGGCAGTATTCAAACAGTGCAAGCAGCAAAGTAAGAGTCTTAATATAGAACAAATACCGAATACTTACTAATACATCGTCACATGTGACATATTTGAAGGTATTTTATATACAAGGAGCGGCCTCTGAATACTCCTGGGGATTGTGTTTATTTAACATGCACTTTGAAAGATCCAGAAAAATACAGCGCTGTAATTTCTGGCCTCCAAAGTTCCAAAAAGAAATTGATTTCCAAGTTGCTTATTATCTTTCATAGCAATGCCTCTTGCGCTAGGAAAAGGTGTAACAGAAGGACGATACCGCACAACTAGAAGCCTGCAGCAAAATACAGCAAAAGGCACTCCTAGCTCTTATGCGGGTATTACTCTTCCGGACAATGGAAATTTCTTTTCATCTGTGTCACTGCTCCCAGCTGGAAGCTTTAACTTACACAGGCAGCTGACAGGGACAAGATAATTCTGCCATGAGCTGGGACCGCTTTTGTTTATCTAGAAACACCCGCGGAACCAGTGGTGCTGACGCTGAAGCCCTGCGTCCTGGTGCCTGGGGACAGAAACGCAGCAGGGAAATCTCCCGCCCTGCTCATCGCTCCGGAGCAACGAAGCCAGCGGAGACCGCAGGAGCGTTTGCCTGGGAAGGGCCGAGGAGACCCGAGCCTTCGGCCCCCAAACGCTCACGGCGCTGGCAATAGCACGACGCACGTACCCCAGCACGGCGCGGCGCAGCTGCGGCCCGCAGGAGTCTGCAAAGGGCTCTGCTGGAGAACGGCGGCAGGCTCCCGTCTTCAAAGCACAGAGCAAGGCAGAGGAGCTGAAGGAGCAAAAGCTGCTCTTGCCTCTTTCAAAACCCTGTTTAGAGTTTTCCACTCTCCTTTATGACTGTACATCTGGATTCTTGAAAGACCAGCCTGAGACTTCAGTAGCCGTTGAACAGTGGTCACAGGAGGTGCCTGGGCAGCTGTCTGAGCCAGTTTAACAACCTTCTAACGCTATGCCATTGCTCACGTATAAAAAAGTAACCACGATAAAAGCACAGACAGCAACTTGCCCTACTTCAGCTTGCTCAGAGATACTCTTTCTTAACACACCCCCTGCTCATGAAAACCACATCATAATGGCAACGGATCCATTGAACCCAGCTGCTGCATCTAGTATCGATTGCCTTTTAAGGGAGATAGATTTGCCAGGGAAACCATCGGAGCATCTCCTCCTCCTTTCTGTCACTTGCTCTCTCCGGCTGTCCATAGTTTTACAACTCATTCTGCAAAAGCCTTGAGGTTCCTCAAACAATAACTCTGAGGGCAAAGCAAAGGCTTCTTTGGGTTTGAATTCCTATGAGGTGCTTTTCTTGACAAATGAGGTTTATTACAGACATATACATTTCTTGCCATACTGTGCATTTACTGCTACTCCAACTCTCCACCTTTGAAGACTGACACTTAAACAATGCCTCTATGTTTTCTTATATTAAGCCTGCATATTGCAACCATTACCAGACTAATGTAATTTCTTCTGCATGGAAAGTGGTGCAGAGGAGACAATCAAAGCTTTCTTATATTTCAGTGTCCTACACTTGAACTGTGCTTTTCATTTTCAGAACATCTCAAAGAATTCGCTAACCAATACAGCCAAAGCGAGATACCAGGATTACTTGATTTAATAGCAAAACACAGCTCTTTCTAGGGTAAGACAAAGAAAAGGCTTGATAGCACACAAAGCATCAGTAAGGAACCTCACGGCCACCAAAGCTGCAGACGCAGAGCTCTGCCCTGCAGTTGCATTAACAGTTCAAAACCACATTATGCCATCCACGCAAACGCAAACCAAGGTGTGTCAGATTCGTGCATACAAACATAAATATCAAGGTATTGAATAGGATGTAACGGTGCCGGCCTCTTTGCAGACTGTTACTCTGTGAAAGATTTGCCACTGCATTCAGAGTATTTTTTCCCCAACTAGTGCGAGCCAGAGATCCCTCAGCTGACATTTGTGAGGACTTTTTATTTTCATCATTCTGAAGTACAGAATCTCCTCTCCCTCTTTCTGTTTTTATTGCAACCTTTACATGGGGATTCTGTCATTGCATTTCAAACGGGCTCAGACAGAGCTAAGCTCAAAACACTTCCATCCTCATCACCTTCCAGAAATGCCAGCATTATAAAGCGTGCCCCAAGTGGCTTCTATCCTTTCCCAGCTCACCCAAGCCAGAGATGCAACAATAGCTGGTCTGAAATAAGAAGTAATTTTAATTTCAAAGCTCTGCTGACATTCACCAAGTGCTTTCAAAGTTTATATCAACAGAATGCACTGCTTCAAATTCTGGTTTGAATGCAGATGGTGCAAGCTTTTTCTCTCATGTGCTGATGGCCTAGTTTGCCTCAGTAACACTACTTTTAAATATTAATGCATTTCTGTGAATTAAGAACAGTTCAGTATGTACCTGAAGATACCTCACTTTTTTTTTTTTTATTGGCATTGTTGTAGGTGGACCAAGTAATAGGAATCTGACATTTCCAAATACCAAACAAGAAAACCCCAGGAGAACGTACCCAGAGCTCGCAACAAGCTTTCCCTCCAGAGACACGCTGTCCCCCAGTGCTGCTCCTAAAGCTGCATCAAGCTCTAAGCTATTTTTGCATGTATGCAAATGTGTTAAAATAATTTGGAAGCTGATTGCCCCTCAAAACCACGCATACTCCCTGCAGCAGCGGCACGTGAGCGTCGGCATACAGGAGTGGAGGACACAGGGCTAAAGACGCGTCCCAGGGTTTGCAGGCGTGTGAGACGGAAAAGAGCGTCCGCTCGGCCTTTCACAGCGTGCTGCGGGCTCCAGCCCTGTACAACCCACCCGCACACCACCGACCACAAAGGAGCTTTCTGCTGCGTTGGAAGCCGATGGCAGCTCCTGCAGCATCCCGGGGCCGGAGCTGTGCCGAGCAGCCGGCTCTGCCACGGCTTCCCTCGGCCAGCGGCCGCGGGACTCTCCACCACCTCTCATTAGGCATGACAGGCTCCCCATACAGCTGTGCTCTGCTATTACGTGACTACCTGTTATTTCTGGCTGGCGTCTGGATCGTGTGAATGGCTTTGGCAAATGAGGGGGACGTGCTCCCCTCGCAGCTCCTGTCACTCCTTCCCCCGACCAGGACACGGGGCACACCAGCCCCTGCCCCTTCCCGTGAATCTGCACAAGCGCAGCAAGCGCAGAGGCGTGGGGCTCCAGGTGCCCGGAAAGGGTACAAGCGTGACCTTGACACCTGCCTGGAAGAATAGGAGATTAATGCTATTTAATGTTCCATGCAGCCTATATCGTACATGGTAAGCCAACAAGTCCTTTTTATTTTTACTCTTTGCTCTTGCTCCGAGGGCTTTGTCATTTATAGGTTCTTTAAATTTGTTACTTTTGATATCAGTGACCGGCAATACAATTCCCCAAGGAAGAACATCAATAACCTTCAAAACACTTTCATAATGTTGGCTTTGATAGCCTTGCAACATTTTTGCTCCTATGGCATAACCCTTATGACACTGCTATATAGCATGCAGGTTATTCAGTGAAGGTTTTGTTGTGCTTGGATAACCTTTCCAGACAAGTGTAACCCCCAGAGCCAGGGAATCCAAAGTTCTCCTCCTGTGGTACGTACTTTGGAGTCCAACATGACTTCGCCTTGGATGTGAGGGCTCACAGGGATGTGAAAGTCTGAATTAAAGATGCACAGGGAGGCCAGCCACACCGGGGCTGTCCCCAGAGGCAGAGATGGGCCGGTACCAGGGATACGCCAGACCGCCACGTCAAGGACGTGCAGGACTCTTCCGCTCTCGCTGCAGTTGCTGGCTGCTACTCATCAGGCCTGGTGTCCTAGAAAGGACTCGCAGCAGCCAGCTGGGAACTGATGCGGCACTTTAGACTGGAAGCATCGAATCCTAAGGCAAAAAAAAGTATCAGACTTGAATTTCTTCTGAATTGCAAGAAAAAGATTATTATACGCCCTTCTTTCTTCTTCACTCTTGCTCAGAAGCCTCAAATTTCCCCAGACAGAGGAGATTAACAGACAGAGAGTAGCATCTAAGAGCTCCTGCTGTAGGCTGTGTTAGACTGAACCCAGCTCTCCAGGCCTCCCGTGTGTGTTTCTCTAGACTCCCAAGTGGATGCCTTGAGATCTTAAAAGGAAACGTGAACCCCACCAGTGCTGCTGTGCAGCTCAGAGGGGCTTCTCTGGCCTGCTGCTGGGCGCAGTCACCTCCTTATCAGACCTCGCCCAGGACTCCAAGTCCTTTCTAGCCGTGTAGGTATTCAGGTTGCTTTTAGGGAGATCTTGTGCCATCTGACAGCCTGAATTTGTTTCTGCGTTTCACTTGAGAGCAAACACAGAACCACTCCCAGGGTGGACCAACAGCTCTGGTTGGCGCCGACGCAATCCGAATTCAAAGGAGGTGGACACGTTCCCTCCTGGCTCCTTCTTGCCCCAAATTGGGGTCTCTTTCCCAGGTGTCTTTCATACACTGAGAGGAGAATGGTAAACTGGATAGTGGGCCCTGTCCTGCCTCAAACTCCCACGGCAGAACAACCACCTGGCTGCTAGCTGGAGATATTGTTATTTGCCATGAGCAGAAGGGGTGCTACAACCTGGCTAAAGCAGAGTAAGTTGCCCTTCGGCCTAATCCATCAGTCTCAAATCCACTGCGTGGGAGCAGCCTGGTAATTTCCTAGCAGATGACAGGGCACCGATAACCTCAAAAGCTCTGTTATTTAGGCAGAAGAAGGTGAGCTTTGTTTAGCCCTTGGGCTCAGGCTGAGCGGATGACAGATGCCGACGCTACCACCAATTAGATTTTTAAGCAGTGAGAGCAAATTTATCAGGTGAGCGTTTGGAGACACAGCACGTGGGAGTCACCAACTTCTTTGGTAACTCCATGGCTGCGTCCCACTTTGCTCCTTTGGAGATTTTCCCTGACCTTTTTATTTCGCAGTACGTTCTAATACCAATAGTGAAGTTTTGGCAATGCCTTCTGAAGAATGTAACAAATAGCAATGCATTTGCTGTTATATGCAGAAATTCCTTTTTTTTTTTTTTAAATTTACTCACCAGAAGTGTCTATGAAGTAGAGGATATGTTTTATAAATTGAGCACTGCTGCCTGTGGTGTACGCTCGCATTAGCAAGAGAAAAGCACACACAATGCCAACAACATTGTACACTTTACAACATATGAAAAGGCAGGGAAGCTGCTAAATTTCAGTAACAGACGCAGACTACGGCAAGTCATTTTTCATTTTACCCATCAGCTACTCAACCCAGCTACATACACTGGTATCTTCCGAGACATCCCAAAAAAGCAGCAGTAGTCGGAACATCCAGTGCCAGACATGGGAATAATTAAAGTTTAACATGAATACTTTTAAGTTTGTAAATGCTAGGGAAAGTGAGCGCAGATCAAAGGGGTTTTTCAGCTTAGGCATCGATGCATCTGAAGTAGCATTTAAGGAATAGGTAACTCCAAGGAATGAACAGCTTATTAAGAGAGTCCTTGAAATCCCAGAAACAGCATTGTTCTCCACTATCCAGACTTTCCAAATTCACTGATTTTTTGTTTTTTTTCCTGGCTGCACAGGACATGGAAGAGGAATGGAGCCCTTCTCTTACTGCCCTTTCAAAAAAGGATAGGCCAATTTTTCTTCAGTTTGCGCATCTCAGATTTTGAACTTCATCAGTGTTTCTCACGCGTAGTTACAACCCTTCCAATAGTAGGAAGAAGTATCAGAACAGAACACTATTATTAGTTAGCATGAATAGCTAGAAATGCTACCCCTGCAGATGCGGGACACAGAGGAGAAAGAAAGAAGAAAAGCCTTATTTGGTGCCACAGTAAGGAAAGGTGCCGCTTCCAGCCCTACGGCAAAGGGCTCCACTGCCGCGGGCGGCGCGGCCCCGGGGCCACCTCGGGGCTCCGAGCACGGGCGGGCGCTGGCCAGCAGCGGCTGCTGGGGGCCGTCAGGACACAGCGGCCACAGCAAGCTGCTGGCTAGTCGCCAGCCACGGACACAGGTCGCTTTTCATCACGCAGCACCCCAAGAAAAGGTAAAAGCAAGGGAATTGATCCGAGAGTCTATTGCTTTGAGAGGAATATTGACGTCCTTCCGTGCCTGCCCTCCTGGCTGCGACCAGATGCTCCCGACACAGCGCATCTTGTTCTCTTTTGCTCCATCTCCCGTTCCCCTTCACCGGGACAAATTCCAGTCCCCTTGTCCCAGTTCAACTCCACTGCACTCCAGTTTCAAGGTACAAGTATATCCCTTAGGTGAAGGGACAGAATTCATCAAAAGGCTTTTCGCAAAGTTATCTTCATAGCCTGATCTACCTTCAGCAAAAATACAGTGCTGTGCTTTGCCAGAAAATGCCAGTATGGAGCGTTTTAGCATTTGTATGTACCCTGCATAGGTTTTCTGCCTGGGAACATTTTTCTTTTGCCAGCAAAGACTGCCTTTTTGAGTCAGAGACCCTGCCCAGATGCCTCCTATTTGTTGCTAGATACGAATGTCTTCACTCATCCAGCCACAGATCATTACTTTCCTGCTGGAATGGAGACTTGGTGCTGACTCAGCAACAGCGTGATTTGGGGTGACTGCAGTTGTGCCTCCTCGCAAACAGCTCAACGGGAAAGGTTTTTCTTCTTGGCAGAGACACAGGACCTGTGGCTGCTTTCTCCCCTTCATCAGGAACATTTCTATTGCCATCAGGAGCGTTTCTGTCACCTGCCACGGCCGCAGAGCGCAAGAACCGGCAGAAACGTCAGCAACAGCAGAAATTCAAGGCACCGGGATTCCCCATGTTGTCACTGCTTGTTCTCAGAAAAGCACGCATCTGAAGCGGGAAGTGCCCTGCACAGGAGCGGCTGCTCTCACCTCTGCCTGCGAGGACCGCAACGCCAGAGCGGCCGGTACCCAGTGCCCATCCGGGGTGCTCATGCCGGCACCGCCACCCTTCCGCCTCCACCGTACGTTTGCAGTGACAGGCACAGAACGGCAGAAAAGCAAAGGGGATTCTGTTCTTGTTACATATGCAAGAGCGGATTACGTTATTCCTAAACTCTGGGACTGGAGAAGCGGCACCACCCATCCCAGGGCTACCGAAGAGGCTGTGATGCTAAGGCACGAGGGAGTTGCGTCCTGTGCTGCCAGCCTGAAGGGCAGGTATTTCACGTGACGAGCTGTCTGCCTGCCACATCGGGGAGCATTACAGAAACCTGTAAAGGAATACATAATGAGGCTCCAAGCAGCAAAACCAGGGTGAGTGAACGCATGGATTCCCTGCAGAGTCTCCTTTCGGCTCTGCAGTAGGAGAGTGCTCCCGGAGGAACGCAGCATCCCTCTCTTCAGGCAGAGAACGTTTAAGGATGAAAACCCGTGCGCAGCCAGAGGAGATCCTGCATCACAGCTAGTTGGAATTTTATCTTCTCCAGATTTCCTGATGTTTTAGCACTATGTCAGAGATATTTCAGCTGGCTCAGTATTGCAAAAACCTAGAGAATGTCACAAAAATCTTCCCTCCTGACCCTGCACACACAATTTGGAAACGACCAGAACAACCACCACGCCTAAGGAAATTAAAGCCAGATTGTCACCGTTTGCCGAAAAACAAAGCACATCGCTGCCATACGAAAAGCTGTGAGGCACCAACCGGGTTTCTAGTACGACGGGTAAAAGTCCGTACATCCCCGTAGTCTGGTGATGCGGGGATGGCAACAAAAGCAGACCCCAGAACTGGAAGGCAAGTTCCCAGTAATACTGCAAACTCCCCGCTAAGTCCACTGCGTCATCGAGCCATTCTTTTTTATAGATAGAGACACGAGGAAAAACTGAAATCTAAAAAGCATTGTCAACTTGAATGATTTTTCAGGTTCTCGTCACTAAACAACCACCATCCCTCAGAGCCTAAGAAAGGCAATAAAACCAATAGAACTAATAAAGGAAAACTGTGTGGAGCTTGACAGATCTGGCTGTCCCTGGCATGTGACAGCCTATTTTACCAAGCAGGCAAATTGAAGCTGCAGCAGACTTGTCCACAGGATAAGTGAGACCCTGACAAAACTGGCACCGACGCCTAGTTTTTTAATGCCATTAAGTTCTACTGAAAAAAAGGCCCATTTTCAAAGACCATTCAAAAGATTTTGCACAATATATTTGCGGCTGATATAACAGCTGCTCAATAATTGCTCTTTAACTTCTCACCTCTGCTGAACATCAAAACGTGGACCTAGCCTGTTCTCCAACACCGGTAATTTTTCACGGCTGCTAAAGGGACGCACCTCACCTTGTTAATATTTTTTGTCCACGTATGGGAAAAAATGGAATTTTTATTTGTAACTGAACTAATCAGGGAAAACCAAACTAAATAGCTTTTCAAAATAAATACAGTGTGGAAGAGATAGGCTTCGAAGTTGCAGACATCAGTGGGAAGTCAGGCACTGTACTATTTCTGAGGCTGGAGGCCGGACGCTCACACGTCCTTTGCTGGTAGTGATGAGATGGGACTCAGATCTGACCACAGCTCTGAAGGACAAAAAACCCACCCAGGCTTCAGGTAGCACGTTTGCACTTTGCTTCCCCACAACGGTGGAGAGCAAAAACCTGGAATCCTTCAAACTGTGCAGCAAGCCGACCCTAAATGGTTTGCAGCAAGAGCCTGTTACCAAATTTGAGACTTAATTTATCCAAGAACTTGTTAACATTTCCTCTGTGCACTCACTGAATGAACGCGCTTTTGAAGTCACTTATTTACCAATAAATTACAATGGTCTGAAATCATTAGCAACAAAGTAAATTGTTTTAATTGATCTGAACTTTTTTACGACACGGGAACTTCATTTCTATATAATTGCACTTTCTAAAGGACTAAAATAGCAAATTAATCACTCTTGGAGCTTGCAATCTTTAAAATGCTCCTTATTCTGAAAGGCTGCATGGTTGAAATGATTTGCTGAAGAATAAATCCACACTTCAGGACTCTCTCACGTTCAGGTTTGTAAGGAACCTCGAACCTGTCTCCTGAGCCTTGTAAGGGTTCAAGAACTTGGCTCTGTCAAGGGATGCACCGAGACAGCAAGCCACACGCGGGTATTTTACATGGGAGGAACAGCATTTCAAGGCACGCCTACTCTCACTGCACTATTCATAAACAATATTCACAGGACTTTTTATTTTTTTTTTTTAGGGCTCAGAGAAGATAAAGACCATGCAGATTTAAATACTGTCAAGCCTTCATTTCGTCTAACCTCAGCCAAACACAAAGGTGCAGAGGTCCTGTTAATAAATACCTGCACCTAGCTCAACCCCCTTCTGTCTGAATAATGGCAGCCTCTGCAAACAGCAGCAAAGCAGCAGTCTACAACGAACAAGGCGCACTGTCACCTAGCCTAAATACAGCTCTATTCAGATCGGCTGGGGGGGTTCAGAGGGAATACTCAATTTATGAATAGAGTACAACCGGCATCTTTCAAAATAAGAGTTTTAGGCAGGGATTAGCTCTCTGTCCTCGTTGCTCTGATAGGGCTAATCACCACCCTAAATCAGTGTTTCAGCTGAACTCGACATTGGAAAATCACATATAATTATACTGATTAATTTTGCTGAAAACATACAGTGCTTTGCTATAGAAATGTAAACATAGTAAGGCAAAAGGGTGATACAAATAGCAAAAGCTGACTGCTGTTCAGAGAAAAATGCTCAGGTGCTAAAGACATTTGAGTGACTGCATTTATTAAAAGAGCAATGCCAATTCCCACATCTGCCTACTGATTTCTGCAAAACCAAAAAAAAGCAGAGGAAAAATGGTGGAAGCATGACTCAGGAGTGTAGTTGCAACCTACTAAAAGCATCCAATTCTTTATATATACATCAGAATAAAATGAAGTGGAACATTATAAAAGGACTGTTTGAAACAGCACCAGCCCTGCAGCCCGTCTGCATGCTGAAGTGCGTGATGCGGCCAGCGAAAGGGAGATCAAACCGGGGAGTCCTGGCAGAGGGAGCTGCAGGGAGGCAGCCTGGAAAGAGAGGGAACTCCGGGAGGCTTCTGGGAGCCACTTGTTTAACAGCTAGCAGAAGGAATGTAAAAGGCAGTGCAACACAAAGAGATTGCAAGAGGAAAAAACTGAAATGAGGAATTCCTCCTTTTCATTCTTGTGCAACATCAACATTTCAGAAGGTGCAGCAGCTCTAGGAACAGGCTTGTCCTCAGTGCCTGAAGACAAGATAACGATTTCTACAAGGGGCAAATGAGCCCAGAATTTCAGCAACAAAGCCCGGTAATTTCGCAAAAGAAACCAGCATTAATACACAGCACTTAGAGAGAGACGGCATTTCTTCTTAGCTGCATCTTGCGGCACAACTTTCTGAAAAGCCGCTGGAAAAAGATTGCCTGGGTTTCATTTCTAAAGCTGCACTTAACCAAATGCTATCTGTCTTCAGACATACTGGCAAGGAAGAGTAGCAAATTACTTGTTTTTCCTGTAGCACCTGAAATTACAACTGCTATCTTATCGGTCCCTCGTTACCTAAAATCAACGCTTACGGAGCTGATAAATTGCTGTGACCATCGGTGGTGGCTCAAATTCTTTGGATTGGCTTATTTACTGACAGGCACAAAAACCAACCTACAGAAAGCACCCGCATCCCATGGAACAGTAGGATGGGTTTGATCAAACACAGCGTTTTCCAGGGACCTTTCACAGAAATTACAGCATGCTGCATCTTGCTTTCATGAAACAGCATTGCCTTGGTACGGGGCAGCACTCCACCACCCAACCGGTCACATTCTGGCTTCCTACAGAGCATCTCTGCAGCAGCCAGCTCTGGGCAGGGAGGACCCAGGGTCTGCTCCGTCCTAGCTCGGAGCCTGAAGATAAACCGGAGGGAAAGGCAAATGTGAAGCTACAGCTGAGTAAGTAACAGTGTCTGACGTGGGGAAGCTGTGATGCATTACTCACCCTGGTAAGTTTAATGTATAATTTAGAAAGGTATCGCCAAAATGGAAGAGAGAAGCTCTTGAGCAGCTCTGAAGGCATTGCACTGCACGCAGTTAGTGTTTCAGGGAAGCTGCTAGCCCCATGGCAGACACCTAGCCCTCGCCCAATAATTTGATTTAGATGTGTCTCAACACTGAAGCACTTTAGAAAGATCTCATTCCTTTTCATAGGCCAGATTTAGGCCCTTTACGAGCATTAGGTATTACCTCCCTGCTTGATAACCAAAAGCCATCAGATTGGAAAGCCCTTATCCTCCAACTGCTGCTCAGCTTAACAGGCAGCCTCAGCTAGGCAGCTTGAGCCCACACCTTAGAAGTCACAAATAATCCCAAATTACATTAGAAAGACCTTAGAGGATGCATTGCCACAAATTTAAAAAAAAAAAATTAAAACACCCAAACAAACCACAGCTCACATAACACACCAGGTGACACTATTTCGGTTTAAAAGAGCGTAAGTGACAGCCACCTTGCCGTATTATTTTCAAGAAATATTTATCTCGGGGACAAGGAGAGCTTTGCCGGGGCTTAGGGAATCTTCTGCCCTTCCTGCTTTGGAGGGGCAGTGCAGAAGAGGGACGCTCCAGCTGCTTCCTGAGGAGGGCTGTATGTGGGTGACTGGCAGTCCAGCACCCGCCTAGCTGGGGACACATTAACAAGGAAAGGTTTTTTGCTGGCTGAACTTGCCGTAAGCATCCCCTAGAGTCCACATTTCAGAATTAATGACTTCTGATACTGCTCGTGCGATCACCAGAGCTCCTATGAAAAATATTTTGATGACTAGGGATGCTGTTCGTTAACAGGACAAATTCGAAGAGCTCCCAGCAGAGCAAGGGCACCCCCGGGACATCCCCCAGAACAAAGCAAACCGAGACACCGAGGAGGAGACGGTGCGGGGGGGTCCCACCCTGTAGGGGCTTGCGGCGGTGCCTGCTCAGGCCCAGCGCTGGTGTCAGCTCAGCATCATTCTCTTTCTGCTGGAAGGTTTCCAGCAATGCTGACCAATCTTTAGCAATGCCACCCTTAATTATCTTTGCATAGCGACTGCAGCGCTAAGTTAGGGCGCCCAGTCAGGTCTCCAGTGGATGCCCTGGCCTCGCAAGAAGAGCCATCGCCCCTAACTGGGAAGGGCTGGCAGGCTGCGTCTCGGGAGCGCGGCGCCCGTGTCTCGGCACACTCCAGCGCTGTCCCGGCAGGATGCTCCTCCGCCCGCCCACGGCCACATCACGGCTGCCACAGGCCCCGACAGGCGAATTTCATGCGAACTAGAAGTGATGGGTGGCAGCAGGCTAGATCTGAGACAGGGAAGAAATTCATCCACGGAGCCAAAAAAGTGCTGTGGCATGGGAGGGAGGGAGGACGCATAGGGGGACACTGACAAAAAGCCCAAAGTGGCCCCAAAAGTGTGGCCAGTCCCAGTAAGGTCCAAGGTTTGATGCCCCTTCTGGCAGTCTGTCGTGGCTCAGCCCCAGGCAGCAGCTCAGCACCACGCAGCCGCTCGCTGCCCCTGCCCCGATGGGATGGGGGAGAGAATCGGAGGAGTGAGAGTGAGAAACACTCCTGGGGTGAGATAAGAACAGTTTAATAATTGAAATAAAATAAAGTAAAATAATAATAACAATATAATAATAATAGTAATAATAATATCCAAAGCAAGTGATGCCCAATGCAATTGCTCCCCACCCGCCGACCGATGCCCAGCCAGTTCCCAGCAGCGATCGCTGCTCCCCGGCCAACCCCCCCAGTTTCCATACTGCCCATGACGCCGTATGGTATGGAATGGCCCTTGGGGCAGTTGGGATCAACTATCCTGGCTGTGCCCCCTCCCAGCTTCTTGTGCCCCTGGCAGAGCATGGGAAGCTGCAAAGTCCTTGACTGGCATAAGCAGCGCTGAGCAACAACTAAACCATCAGCGTGTTATCAGCATTCTTCTGCTACTAAATCCAAACCACAGCACTGTGCCTGCTGCTAGGAAGAAAATTAACTCTATCCCAGCCGAAACCAGGACACAGTCCCCCTAACAAGGTTGCTTGTTATTTCTCTGGAAGCTCCTACCATCCCTGCATATTTTCATACCATTTTTGAGTTTACCACATTCAAGAACTGAATGACCTCTCGCAGAAGTTTCACAGTACTTCCTTTCCTTAAATCAGATTTGACTTTTCTTGCTCTTTAGTAAAATTCATTGTCCCTTTATTCAGAACTGTAAGATAAAAAGGACAGAAGTGACCTCTCTACAGTTTTTGGGAACAATTCTTCATCTTACACAGTATTTGTATGACACCTTTTCTCTTTTCTTAGTCAGTTAGTATTACTCTTTTCAGTTCCCTTTACACAGGACCTTTCCAGGGAGCAATCCCTGCTGCCCCGCTCAAATCCACATCCTGCCCTCCTGAATGGGACCGTCCAGCATCACCCACAGCGTATCAGACAAGGCTGCACCACCGAGCTACCTAACAGTATTATGGTAGACTTTGTTTTATGCAATCCCTCTGCTTTTTGTTTTTATGCAAACATCTTTTTTCCTTCTCGACCTCAGTTGCCCATTAAGAGAAACACTGACAAACCATGACTGTCTCTAATGATACCTTAAAAAACCCCAAACAAACAAGCACCTACAGGACTAAAACACAGCTTGCCAATCGCCTCCCTCTTTCCCAGCTCGCCATTAAAAATACACATCATAAAAGGTCTTGATTCTTGACAGCCCAGTATCCAGAGCATCCCGCACTCCAACACCGATCCGACCAAAAGAAGCGGTTTCCCATCCCGGTGGCACGGCTCTCCTGTGCTCCCCTGTCCCTGCGGAAGGCAGAGGTGCTTTTCGGGACGCATAATCACTGCAACTGCTCTGTGAAGTGCTTTATCATACACATATTTTAAGCTCTTGATAACACTCATGCAGAGATAAGGGGACAGGAACTTGGGTCGCAGTTTTTATAACATTTTCCGATTTCTAGCGGTTTATCTCCAGAAAATATCAATATGTCTCCCAAATCCTTACACATTAGTACAGCTGGTGATATCAGCCCCTCCGACCTCAAACAGTACTGCAATAATTTACTCAGAATAATCTGCTCAAAAAGGGAACCCTTGCACCAAAAGCGGTCTACCTCCAGTGCTCTGAATGTCAGTCTCCCGCCTTTGCACTGAAAACCAGAATTTGTTGGGCTGATGTGCCAGTATTAACTCGAAGCAATGACCGTCCACGCACCTTTCACGCAATGACCTTCGCCATGCAGGAGAAGAACAGACAGCGACCCCAAACTTCCATCCCTTCAGAGGTTACGGTGTGGCTGGGAATTAACTCGCGATGAGCGCTGCACACTGCTGTGCAAGCCAGGGCCATGAAACGCCTGGCAGGAAGATCCTGGCTGCTGCTTCGGGCAGCTTTTACAGACCAGCACTGGACCAGAGGTCCAGCCAGATCATGCAATACACAAAAAAGGGGCCTGGGACAGAGAGATATGGAACACAAGGGTAATCCAAGCCAATTTATTTAAAAGCACACGGTCGGACCTTGTCATTCTGGATACAGCAGAGAGCACTGGGAACAAACTGTTCCCCTGCCACCGAAACGTCCTGTGGCTGAGCAGGACCAGCACCCGACTGCTGGAGACATGCGTATAATCCCTGGCACCCTGCTAAAGCCTGCACTCCCTCTGGATATGGGGAGACTAATCCTCGGGAGTGCTTGGCAGAGATTTGCAAGGAGCTGTTTTACTTTGCATTGAGCTGGACTGGGAGTGCTCATGCAGCCAGAGCAATCTGAGCCTGCGCTTTTTTTTTATTATTATTTTTTTATTTTTTTTTTTACAAGCACAGACTGTGCCCACACAATCTGACACAATTTGAGTTCAGATATGCAATAAAAATAGCACACCCTTCCCAGAGCTTTTAGACTCAAAATCTCATCAAAAAGAAATGCAGTTTCATAAATTATGCAGCCCTACCCTGCCTATCACATTTGGCTGCTGCACAGAGTCTCTTCACCTGACAGTGGTTTTTAAATTACGAGAGCTCCTTGAAAATTATGAGGGCTCCTGCCTCATGCTGCTGAGAGGGCAGCCCTGCGCCGGGTTGCTGGAGCCTGCTGAATTCAAACTTACTCATAGCCAAAGATGACTATTACTTTTGCTGCAAAAGCTCCTGAATGGTTGTCCGGCTCAAAGGGTGCTCGTGCAGCAATATCCTGGCCAAAGCATCCTTTTGGTAGAGGAAAGCAGCTTTCCCTGCAGACATGGCCTGAAGGATGCCAGCCCCGGCAGCACGGCAGGCAAATGCCCACGCTGGTGCTGGGTGCTGCCGGTGCTACCCGTGCTCGCCCGCTAACAAAACAGCGCAGCATTTTTCATCGTAGCGAGATCTTGGCATGGCACGCGATGAAAGACTTTCAGCATTGCCAGTGTGCTGATTTTAGCAGAGAAGGGAGCTGGGGAGATGGGATTCCTACAGACAAAAATAGAAGGTTTTAAAGCTGCAGCAAAGAGAAAGTCTGCTGGAACATGGAGTCCTCTTTAGCAGCATCCAGCCAAGCAGCAAGAACCAAAAGGAAACAACCTATAAATAATATAGAGCAGATCTGCTCTGATCCACTAACCTACTTCAGGACAGGTTTACAGTGAATAATAAAAAGAATTTAAGCTCGATTGTGGTGATTTAGAAAGTGTCTGTATGGTGTTGATGTATATTCCTTGCCCTGGTTTCTCAGCTGGAGTTAAACCAGATAACTGACTCCAAGTGCAGGAAAAACTGTCTGTCTGTCTGCTCAGATTCTGTTTTTGGAGAAGGGAGAGTACACTGCAACTGCCAGCTCCGTATGTTGCACAGGGAGGCGTGTACTTCACGGCATGGCTCAGGAGAGGTGCCCTTGGGGCAGATGAGATCCCGGATGCCATGACCAAAGCACAACGGGATTAGAGCATCTGCACCAGCACCGCAGCATCCCCACGGAAAGGAAAGCAAACGCAAACATGTCACCATTTATCAGCTCATAAGAGCTGCCCAGGGATACGCAGCACCTGCAATACTCGTGTACTAAGAGGACGTAACATCAAATAGAATACAGGTTATTAATTTCCATTATGGAATAACTGACGCTTCTTTATAGTTATTTGATGGGGGGGAGAAAAGCAAGCTCACCTCTCCTACAGGGTGCAAGGCCGTACGCAGACATTGCTGAAGCCTTGTTTTCACTACTGGGAAATTCCTTCGGATTGCCAGCTGAATGCGGGGCCTACCCCTAAGACAGCAACGTTTTTGCCAAAATGTCCTCTTGCGATGACGAGACTGTCAGCAAACCCAGAAACAGCCCTAATTTTACTTAAATAATCCTGAGTATTAATTTCCTGTATGTTTAGATTGAATACAGCAAAATGGTGACCTGTAACTCTTTGCAAGTGTTGCTGGATGCCTCAGTCAAGAAATTTATGGCATAGGACCCCCTCAGTCTTACGTTACTGTGTCCTGCCCTCCCCGACCCGGAAACTTTCCGTAGGTGCCAGATACCATTTCGTCACTGGCTAAAAAGTTCAAGTTAATACCTCCACATTGCCAAGCACCCTTGGCCCAGGGCCTTCTGTTCCTCTCTCTTCTTTTTCTATTCATCGGCAACATCTTCATTTTAAGCATATTCTGCCAAGGCAGACTGAGCCTTAAATAACCTCATACTGCATCATTTCTCTTCTTTCAGCAGCTAACTGCCATTGGTACAAGCAGAGGCAGCCAGCTCTGCTGTGTCCGAGAAGGGAAGCCATTTGCTGTGCTTTGCTTAAGTGCATTTCAATAATGCATTTTGCACGTGAGGAACGGCGAGCCGAAGCGCGGAGGGGGGAGCTGGAATGCACAGCTAGTCCAAGAGGAAATCTCAGGATGAGCAGCACTTGCACGAACTTTAAAGATTGTTAATTACTGTTACTTTCCTGAAAATGCTTTGAAAAATAATTGTGAACGTGGTTTGGGCTTAATGAGCAAACATGCTTTGTGTTCATTGACATGGGGCAAGTTCTAGACAATCAAATCAATAGCCTGTTTATCTGTTAATTTATTATGCCAGATTCCTCAAACCTGATGTACTTTCTTAGCTTCCTCCTCTTCCTGTTCCCCATATATTCCCACTTCCTTTCGACCTGATGGAGACATTTGAAGAGCAAAGCCACCCAAAAGGCACAGAAAAGCTCAGCCTAGGTCTTGCAACTGCAGGATTTCAGGTTGCACAGGGTGCGTGCTCTCGGAACGTGGAACAGAAGTTTCCTTCTACACTGCGAGCTCAGGGAGATGCGAGCAGTGTGTCCCCCCCACTCCTTGCCTCTGCAGCATGCTCTCAGGAGGTCCATTTGCTCCTAAAGTGTCCTAAAATGGACAAGTGTCATCAGAAGAAAATTAACTCTACCCCAGCCGAAACCAAGACAACAAGTTGAGGTGCCGTATTGCCCCAAAGACTCCAGTCCACATCGAAAGCAGCAGCCCAGTTTTGCCATCAGGTATTTCTTTAGCTCAAGAGAATCCAAAAGTCCCACGTTCAAACCTTACTTATGCTCCATATGGGAGCACATCCAACCATATAACAAAATATTCACTCATGTAATTAAGCATTATATCGCATTATGATATATTTTAACGCTCAGCACAAGGGAGCAGATCATCTAATTTTGTACACAGATGCTTCCATTTTCCGAGTCTTTTAACAAAGTTTAAGTAGACACTGCTGTTTGGGTTAGGGGGTGCCTATGAGCACTACCAAAAAGTGGCTCTCGCAGTAGCAATGCGTCTCGGCTCACCAGGGGTTAAACACTGATCCCGTCTACAGAGCTTTGGTGGTTCCCACCTGCAGCAAATCACCGTCCAACTCGCAGACCTGTCCTCCTCCAACAAGCTGCAAGATAAGCGGCACAGCAAAGGCTCAGAGGAGCTGTTTTGCCGCAGAACATGCTTGCCTGCCCCTAGAAGTCAGCCCCGTTTCACAAAGCTAGGCTTAGGGGTGCCTGGCAAGCGGAGCAGCAGAAAGCCACGGGCTGCTGCTACCGAGCTTTTATGCACTTCTGTAAAACTAAGACTGCTGTGTTTTGCCTACACGACATGCAAATTTGCACATTTGTGTGGGTAGATAATTGCTGTAAAACATCCCTAGTGATCATGCACAAAGTCTGGCACTTCTCAAACAGATTCCTGCCCTGCTTCAGCACCTGCATTCCTCTTCTCACCTGCTCCATGTTTCGGGGTATGCTGCTTCCCTTTGTCACTTCTACTGCATGGGCATCCTCGATTTCTGTCTGTACCGCTGCTGAATTCTGCTTTCAACTAATCTGAATAACTAGCTGTGGTACAGTTACAAGCAGCATACATCACAGACCTATAGATGGCAGATGAGGCTCAAACGACATCCTGATCAGACCTGGATGTGAAACCAGCAGCCCAGGGAAGGGAGACTCCATGTTTTCTTCCTGAAACAGCCCACGGCCACATGCAAACAGACAACGAGCCAAATGTTACGCTTCTAGACTTTTCTTCAAAATTAAAAACAAAGCCATGCATGCCTTTTGGTAAGAGGAGTTAATTTCCAGTCCGAGCACGTGGGAGTATGTCCCTAGGGAACGGCGTAATGAAGCCCCGGTGTTGGTTGCAAAACAAATAGATAAATCAACGTTTCAATTTGCTCCACGAGAGCGAATGGGCCACAGTTGCTTAGCAATTCAAGGGACGTGACTGCAGGCTCCTCACACGCAGCCAGAGACACTACTGAAGGTGCCAGGGTTTTTACCACCATAGAATTAAAATAAAACTTACCTTCTGGTGACAGCAGCAACTCAAGGGCCAAAGGAAGATGCTATTTCCATGCAAAACTCCCTGAAATCCTCAGCTCACGGCTGAGCAAAGCAGCAAATACCTTCTGAGAGTATTTGCAAGTGCAGCTTGCATGCTGCAATTAAGGAAGTGCCAGGTTCCTGTGGCTTATAGGAAAAGTCATCTCCAGACCAAGCTAGACACTCTGTGGTCACACAGATCTGGACAAAAGAGAACACCGTGTTTGCCGAGTCTCCCTCCCAGGGCTGTCTGGGTGGCAGACCCAGGCAGGGTTTATAACCGACTCACACGGCTCTGCTCTGTATTGCAGTAATTAGATCTCTTGAATGCTCTGAATCCATTCAGGTGCAGCAATGCTGGTGAAACGGGGCTGAAACCAGTTTCAGGTGCCTTCTCAGACAAGCAGACCTCTGATGAAGGTGAGATCTACCTGGTAGTTTTGGCTGAGGATGGGGTCATTTTGGACAAGCTGATGATTTCTTTGTATCGAGAGCAGGAAAAAAAAAAAAGATTAAGAAAAGACCCCACCCAGATCCTAGGTATTTCCCTGGCTAACAGGGTCTGAGCAGTCTGGCTCTCACACCAGTGCGGTACTCAATTCCCCCGTAGTCCCTGCTGCAGGTAATTTCCCGGGTCCTTTGGTTTTTATTGCCTGCGCCACATCAAGGTTTGCTGGCCCCACACAAGCCGCGAGCCCATCCGACCTCGCACCTGCCTGCTCCGGGGTCTGCCATCCTTTCCCCTGCCACCTGCCTGCCAGGAGCGGTCGGGGAAATTGGTCGGGTACCTCCACTTCCAGCAGATATTTTTTTTTGCAGGACCCCACAAAGGTACCCACGGCTCACCCTGAGAACAACCAAACCCAAAAAAGCGTCAATGCACCCTAAAGCCAAATAACCCTTCATGGAAAACAAAAAAGCCAAATTTAGCTACGCACTCCTGGGTTTTTCTGATTAGAGGAGCCTGTGCTAAACACTTTCAAAAGCTCTTTTGGCCCCAGGTAATTCCTGGCATAATATCCTTGCTGGTAAATTGGTTTTGGGGGGGCGGGGGACTCGGTGCAGACTAACTCCCTGTATTTTGCTGCCAGGTCTGCAACAAAGAAATGCTCCATTGTTTGAGAATACGGGAATGTCTCTCTCTCAATCAAACCCGAAATCACAGAAACAGATTCCCCCCTTAATTCAGTTTAAACCCTGAGTTGCTCCCCAGGTAATTAATAATGTTTGCAAATGTGCCTCCTTTGAAGGAATATTATCATAGTTTAGGTGACAAGCTCAGACTCGTACTCCTCTTTATAATTCCTAACATCTACTCAGGTGGCATTAATTGGATTCAAAGCAATTACACAGGAGTCATGTTGGCCACTTTATATCACGTTCTAGAAGAAATTTTGCTTTGCGCTGCTCGGAGTCGTGGTGCCGGTTCCCAGCCTTTCCCCTCCTGGCTGCCTGGTGGGCGCCCGACGAGAGGCACCAGGGCAGGTTGTGCTTTGGCTCTGCAGAAGCAAAGGAGCTGAATTTATTGACTATAGATGGATGCCGGTAGTGTATTTTTTATGGTTACATGGGAAAGGACCATGAGATGGAGACTCATCATCCAGGGTGATAAACGGGCAGTCCCCCTCTCTGTGCAGCACTGCCCTAGGATGGAGGAGTCGCGGCGGCAATTAAGGATGCACACCATGTCATTTTGTACTCGGGGACAACACGCCCCGCATTTGTGCGATTTCCCTTGGCCTGGAAAGCCATAAAGCATTTTTGGACGTTCCAGGAACACACTTGGCTCCGGAAGAAAAGAAAAAAAAAAAAAAAAAGGATGTCTGTCTCTGTATCGTGCTGACCCATATCTCTGGGCTCAAACGAGAAAGTTCCTTGGTTGTTTTGCTGATGTACAGACACGCGCGTGTAGCCAAGCAAAATAAAGCCAACACAAGGGCCTGATGGAAGCATGCCTGGGAAATGTCTGGAGCAGAGACTGCTGAGAAGTGCGTAACATTGGAAGAACACCAGTGTGATGCTCCATTCACTTATTTCATAATCATGAAAGATATCCAATACATAATCCAACAGAATTTGAGGATCCTGGCTGGTACCGGGAACAGGCAGCCAAGCCTTGTCTCATAAACTCTGCTGCAGTATCTCTGCCTGACTGAACATGGGTATGTTCTGCAAAGAATAAGCTTTAAATTAAATTCCACTCTTTGTAAACAAGATGCACCATTTCGCTCAGGTATATTCTCTCTTTCCTCATTAGAGACCATCAAACAAAAGAGATTATTTCAATAGGAAGTCCAACACATAGCGTCCATTTACTCCCAGAGCTGCTGGGCAAGTCATGCCACCAGACCTGGCAAGGCTACCTGAGTCCCGAACGCCTTCCAGGAAAGGGCTGTGAACGACCCAGCGTGGGGCTCCCGCGCCCGGGATGGGGACGAGGGATGGCAGGAAGGCGCACAGCATCCCTTCCGACGGCAAGGGCTCGGGGCCGCTCCCGGCGTCCCAGCCAACAGGGCTCCAAACCCGAGGTCAGAGCGGCCAGCGTCCCGGGCACGCCGCCCGCGGGGGCCCCGAAATTGCAGAAAGGCTGCTGGGGGGACGAGGAAGAAGCGGCTGGGGGCGGGGGTGCCAGCGGACCTGTCAGGGTGGAGCGGGGCAACCTCGAGAGGCAGTGATGGGCTTGCCAGAGCAGAGCCAGAGCCTCGTGCGAGGGACGGGGGCACAGAGACCCGCAGGTTGTGGCATTGGTATGGCATTAAACCCAAGGAATCACAAACCGATCTGCTGAGACTTTTACACCGTACTGGTTTTGAAGTAGAGGAAGTTAAACCCAGCTCTGAGCCACGCTGGTGGCTTTCAAAACCATAATACATTGCCTCTAATATTGGCACTCCAGTTAGCCTCAGGAACGTGCAAATAATCAACATTTTGCAGTGGTTTCCAGCGTGCATCACGCGCCTGTAGAGCAGGGATCTGCAGAAGCCGCTCCGATAGAGT
This sequence comes from Pelecanus crispus, assembly GCF_030463565.1. Lineage (NCBI taxonomy): Eukaryota > Metazoa > Chordata > Aves > Pelecaniformes > Pelecanidae > Pelecanus > Pelecanus crispus. The sequence goes on along the minus strand of NC_134657.1, from coordinate 10,260,450 downwards.
TAATGGGCTGCTCTGCCAGAGCCTATTTAAAATTCCAGGCAGCGCTAATTTAGTTTTAATGGGCACAAATTCAATTCCAATGGCTAAAGTATGCAAATAACAAATAAAAGGGAACCCCTGCTCCAGCAGCTGCCGGAGAGAAAACGAACAGCCGCCCAGCTCCCCGCCTTGCCCCGAGCTGCTCCCCCCCACCGATCCCCTCCAGCCGGAGCTGACCCCGCGGCTGCCCGGGGGTTCTGCTGGCAGAGGTGGGGCTCGCCCCCACACCACCGCTGATGTATTTATTTGCTGACGAGTGAAGAACTGACACTAAAGGGCCCTCAATAATACCAAGCCTCATTAAATTTTAATCAGGGCAGCCTCGCGCTCACTCTTCAAACACCAAGACTTTGCGAGGGAGGAAATGCTGCGGCAGGGAGCCTCCGGCAGGGCAGGGAATGCCTTGGGAAGACCCTTCCCAAAGCACGCACCGTTGTCACGCCGGACCCGGAGGAGATGGGCTGCTACCGTGAGATGTGGCACCGGCATCACTCTGACTCTCCCGCTCCATCAAACCGCTGCCCCCTCATCGCAGGGAATCCCGTGCAAAAGGCAGTCTTTCCCACCGTGTCTTACAGGAACCGACAGAAATTATTTTCTGCTTTGAGTGATACAACAAAGGGCTTCTGCTGTAAGCCTGAGCTCAGAGCTGCAAATAGGATGGATCTGGCCAATGCTCACGGCTTCCTCACCTCCGCACAGCCCAGGGAACAGCACTGTTAGCAAGGCCTTCCCACCTGGGAGGCATCGGCGCCGGGAGTCGCTCATGGATAAGCCGGAGCAGCGTGCGTACGTTTGTATTTGTGCCCTTATCCTGAGGGCTGGAAACGTATGTGAGAATACAGAGACAGGCGCATAAGAAATCCTCTGCTTTGCGCTAAATATCGTACTGGCACAACGTGGGAGATACAACACAGTCAGATCCATTCAGAGACTACTTGCAAGCAGACCTAGAGGTGATGTGAATGACCTGCCGGCTATCGTTGTGGCTATGCCGCTAACTCACTGGGAGAATGTAAAGAATAAATAAAGAAGTTAGAGCCAATGAACCAGCAGAGAACAGACCAGAGGAATAAACAACCAGCAAACCCCAAGCCATTCTTCAGGTGAGTACAGGTGGGGTATCGGAAAGGAGCTGGAAAAAGGCCAAGTCCCGGGTCCGCTGCAGCACGACACGCCAGAGCGGTTGAGCAAACTTGTTAGAGGGGCACAGACATCGTGGCAGGAGTTCTGTGGGCAGCAATCAAAGATCAAGTTTCCCCAAACTGAGGTCCCTTTTCCACGCTGCTGCTACAGAAGCTGAACTCGAACTGAGCTATGCCATCCAACTACGCAGGAAAGTGCTGAATTAAACAGCTTAGTAACTTTACACACACAAACCAGGGCAAAGTACCATAAAATATGCTGAGTAACGGTTGCCTAACGTAGATTTCTGTCTTAAAAATGGCTAAGGCAGCAGAAACTAAGCAGGTGAGCGCTGAGAGTCTACATCCTCTGCAGCTACGGTAGAGGCAGACCCAGTCCCTCTCCTTGATTCTCCTTAATTCCACAGCATCTTTCCTGAGATCATGGTGGCTGCAAGGACACTGACGGGAAGCCAGACGTCAGCATCTGGGACACAGAAAAGCCTAGCTTTTACCCAGGGAAGCTGCTTCTCCCTGTTAATCACGTCAACCTGTATTTAGCAAGGAAAGGACTGCAGCATTTCCAGCTTCCCATCCTCTGTCTACACTGACTGCTTGCTTCCCAGCCGTGGCAGAGAAAGGCCAGGGCGTTATGATTCTGGGACAGCCAGCTCTGTTTGGCACCTGTGGGCTCATTCTGCTCCATCCCAGTAGCATCACTTGCAAAGCGTTGGGTCAGGTCATTCCTCCTCTAAACTCATTTACTCCTTGACAAAGGCTCATTATGGCACCGGAGCAGCACCAAAAAACACTGACGGATGAAGGACTCTGCAAGGACGCTTTCAGAGCCTTTATACGATGCTGCCAGGCCTGGGAAGGAGACAACAGGGTAATGTCCTACAAGGATGGAGGGAGGCAAGGACCTGCCGTACCAGAACTGAGCAGATCATGGCCTGGCCCAGAGACTCTGCTGTGCAATCTGTAGCTTTGCTGTGTAAAAAGAAGAGCAGCCGGTTACAATAATGACGCATCCTTGACTCTCTTGTGTGGCACCGTGGGGAAAAGGGGATGCAGGGCCATGCACAAGGGCTGGGGTGAGCACAGCGAAGCCCGGCTCCTCGCACCTATTGTCGTATGGGGTTGCGCTGTCCTCGTCTGTGTCCTCAGTGCTCCGAAGCTGGTAACCGCGGCCAGGTACAGGCGAGGCACAGCGTTCCCGACCAGCCATGGCAGCACCTGCAGGCGCACGGGTTGGGCATGCTGCCAAGCACGGCACCCTCCTGCTCCGAAAATCCGCCTCGCCCTGCCAACAAGCAAGGACTCCTGGAAGGATTTTTCCAGCAGTTGCCACAGGTAGACGTAAAAGGCATTAATACTGCTGTCCGCTTCCCGCAGGTGCTGTGAGCCTCGCCCTATCCATATGCTGCATTACTCCCATCAGAGAAACATCAACGTTGTCCCCCTGCTGCTCGCAGTCATTCTTACTTGTTTCAAAGAGGGGTTTTTCCCTTTTAAAAAAAAAAAAAAAAAATCAAAGTGGGATGTGGTTTCTAGGAATCTCTCCACTTTGGCGCTGGAAGCAGCACGCTCCCTGAAGAGCTGATGCCACAGGCGCACGGTTCAGGTGAGCGGGAGCGCACGTCACGCCACGCTCCCCCAGTTACGGAGGCCAGCGATGCCCCGGCCGCCGTGCTGCAGCAGCCAGCCCCAGGGTCACCTCCTTCATCGCTGTTTTTCCTTGGCCTCACTGTACCTGACTCTGCCAGCACAAGTTTGCTGGGTGAAAAGGCACATGTAGGAAACAGGCTCGTTTTCTACCAGTACCTGGGAAGGACGGCTGTTTTCAGCCCCGTGTCTTTGGCTGCATGCACGAGCGTGGAGGCAGTGCCGCGGAGAGTAGCCCACTGTGTCTGCGAAGCACCTGGCAAAGACCTGCTATCGACACACGATTCTTCCCGTCCAGTATTTAATTTCTTCTGGAGTACACAGACAGCTGCAGAGCGATGGATCCCCATATGGCTGGGAATGGGATTTGCTTGCTCTGGCAGCAGCAAAAAAGGGGAATTTCTCCCTTCCACTCCAGGCGCAGCATCCAATACTTCCTTGACTTCTGCTGCCATAAACATTTAGTGCGGGATTCACATACATTTACAGTATCACAACAGAAATAGAAATTTAGGTGAAATCACTGAGGTGAAGTATAGGAAGCCCACGACCTCTTACTCTAGATACCGGGAATGGATTCTGCTCTTCTCCTCAACATTGACGGATTTCCCAGCGCAGATGTTTCTCAGATCACCCAAAGTTAAATCTGAGCCGTGCTGGCTGTTATGCTCAGGCATCCCCTTCTGCCCCCCACCACCTCAGCAAAGCCCTCCGGCACACTCCAAATTTAAGCCGTTACACATTTTCCTTGCCTGCCCCCCTCAAGCAAATCCAGACATTGCAGACACTATGTTTAGACTGTCCCAGGAGCAGTTACGGCTGGGCACGTGCAAGTTACCTGCAGAGCACACAGCGCACCACACCTGCCTTACGCTAATAACAGGGTGCACCCTTAGCGTGTTTCTTTGTCCACGATTATGAGAGGGCAGAATTAACATGTCCTCTGTTACAACTAAGGATAACAATTTGCAAGGTACAAAGAGCCTTAGATGTCAGGAAACTGAATCTTATTCAAATTCAACAAAGATAATATGAGCAGAAGAAATGCACATCGTCAGGGCAAAGCTAGGATGGAGAATGGACTGGGTGATCCTGATCAATGGCTACACTTACTGTATTTGAAAAAGAGAGAGACTCTGTCTTTTCATACTTTTGGCGGCACAATATAATTCTAGCGCTGTGGGATGATCACAATCAGACTTTTTCAAAGACCGTATCTTGAATACTTTATATCAGTGATTTCAGTTTCTATTTATAGGCTCACATTCTATTTTTGAGAAATAAAGGAGTTTATTTCAAAAGTAATACCTAGAGTGATGAAAGATGGTATTTCCAGAAGAATTAATCTCTACAACGATGTATGCTGTTCACCTGAAATGTAATTTTACAATTAATTGCTGCAAGATTGCCTTCCAACGGCAGAAGATCTCTTGAAAAAGTCTCTTCAAATCAGGGCAACAGCTCTGGACTTTTTATTGTAGCACATCTAATTTCAGAAAGTACCAACTATGCTTGCAAATGCTAATATAGCAAGAAATGATACCGTGTGCACTCTCCCCAGTGCAGAAGGAGCCCGTGAAGGCAGAAGAGCAATGCTCAACGCAGGGCCAGGAAAGCAAAACCAAGAGGGAGGATGCAGCAGGACACCAATAAGCTCCTGTGTGAAACATCGTCTCCTGTCACATGGAGCCAGCTGAGCAAAGGGACCACCCCGTGTCCCGTCGGTCAAACGTCTGCTCGTCCTGGTCAGACAGGGCGGCACAACACAGCGTTCCTCTCCTCTCTACATTTCCCCAACAAAGACACCTCGCTCCTTTCCTTTTTGAAACTGCTGTCCTCCTGGCTTTGGGGTGGATATGACAGTGGTATTTCACATTAATATTTCCTAATATTGGAAATTAGTACAGTGTTGCAGGACCTCGTCTCTCTTCTTAGATGAAGAAAGAACCCAATTAAATAAAGAACTGAAGACCCAATAGGTTTCTCCCTATTAGCGGGCCTTTTATCAGATTGACTCTGGCTGCTAAAATTACTCCTTAAATGTCACTATTTTTTGCTGCCTTTCCTTGTGCAGGGGAACACTGATTTCATCGTATGACAGTAAGTGATAAATCCCAATTTGAACCGTCTGTATTAAAAGAGAAAAGAGAATACGTCGCTTTCTCTACAGGTGTTTTATCCCCCGGGGAGACGGCCGCCGAGTCAGGTCCGACATGAGCCTCAGAAGCTGCCCCTGTAAGTAAGAGCACGATCCCTCTCGCCTGGCTTCACAATTTCAGCCCCTCGGCAAGAACGGGGTGTGCAAGTTGGTGAGAAGCAAGTGTCCCTAAACGTTAATGGGTCTCCCTTGCGGGAAGGGCAACCCAGCATCACACCACCACGCGCAAGGGCTGAACTCGTCGTGTGCCTCGGCAGGGCGTGACTGCAGTTCATGACAGCTCCACATCCAGTCCCTCTTCCGAAGGGAAAACAACATGGAACCGAGAGCAGGAGGAGGGAGGCGGGGATCCCTCAGGGACACATGGGTCTCCTTCTCCCACTTCTTTCGCTTCCTGAACCAGCCTGGCAGAGACATCCAGGTTGGGCTCCAGCAACGGTTCCCCTGCTCCAGAGGAGCTGGGAAGAGATAAGGAGCCCGGGGACAGGGAGGTGATGGCTGCGCTGGGACCATATTTCACCACAGCTCCACGGGGGCTGCAAAGCAAGACGCCGAAGGGAGGAGAGGTTTTGAACTTGCCGGGCAAGGAAGTGCTGAGAGGTGAAGGATGAGCGGCCGCTCCAAAGCGAGACGGGAATTCTCTGGCTGGAAACACAGGGAGCGACCTGGGAGATCACCTGCGACATGTGATAGCTTGAATACTTAAAATGCTTAATCAAAAAATGGCACAGAAGGTGGCAATGTGAGGTGTCCGTATCACACCACTATCACTTGAATTTGTTTGGTTTTCCTGACCCAGGGGAGGCAACTGAGATCTCAGATCCACCTCTGGTTCAGGTACCACCTTTGCTGGCCACCACTTCGGGCTGGACGAGAAAGTGAGCCGGGGGCATCACATTTTCACGCAGACAACGAGGAATAAATAAAAGAAAAATCAGCTGCTGCTAATTACATCCTGACGTTCTCACCTTTAAGCTTTTAAATCACAAGTGACATTTCCAAATCAATCCTATTCTGTTTTGGAGAGTTTAACAAGAAACATTCACTCTCCAAGAGCACTTGGGTTTATCCTGATCGGTAATTTGACAAGAATCCATTAAAATATACTGGAGGTTGCCTTACCCCCTAAGGAGAGAGTTTAGTGCAAGGGCTTTTTCACAGCTGCCTTTTGGCAAAAAATGTAGATGGAAACTCATTTTAAAAGTGCAATGACTTGTAATGAGCACTCTCCAAAATGATAATCCTAGCAGTCCCTTTTTATTCAGCCCCTGCTGATGAACTGTACCTGGGTGTGTTGAAGGGAAGAGAAAACATTTTCCTGTGCTTGGGCATACCAAAGCGTCTGACAGCTACGCGAATGGTCCCACCACGTCCCCAAAACGGTCTGAAGTTGGCCGAAAGGAGAGGGACCGACCAAAGCAACCCCAATCCCACGCCCCGAGGAGCGCACAGCGCCGCTGCGTCATCTGCAGCTCTCCCAAGGAGCCGGTCAGGGCAAGGGAAACCCTCGCAATTTGGGGGCCAACCAGGAGCGTCCCCCTGCTCTGTTCCCATCCCGTCTTCTACCCTCAAATCACAGGGAAGCAACCTGCCTTGAATTTGCAGCAGATGTTCCGTACCCGATTTTATCTGTGCGTTTTCCCCAAAATTATGAACACAGGCAGAACCCCAAAGTCACACTATTGCACTTTAGCATCCCTGCATAAAACTGTTATATGATAAGCACGATTAAACTCAAACTGTTACCGCCACGCTGGAGCATGCCAAACCAAAAGCAGGTTTGCAGCACTGTTCTGCGGTGCGTATTGGTACCAAGCTTTTAAACCTAGGCAGGAACAGTGTTACAGGGCATTTTTTAATGAAGACCGCAACTGCATCACCAATGCATACTTACCAAATCTCTACCTGCTCTTTTATTTTCCCCATACCCAACAGAGCAGGTCTTAAACGTATCACGAATGAAATACAAATGAATATCTGTGCTTTTTGTGTAATCAATAATATATTCTAGTAACTTATAAGGAAACTGGAATTTTCATTTAATGTACAACAGATTGCAATCACTTTATTTGTCTAACACGCTTACAACTGCTGTTCTATTTTCCACTTAAGGCGGTTCGTTTTGTTGATCAAATCAGGTTTGAGGGCCATGATACCAACCCTTCTACCCATCCCAACTCAAAATTCTTGCCCAACAACAACGCCTACAAAAGAGATGACATTTTTCTTTTAAAAATAGGCTGCTATTGATAAAGGTATTTTTGGAGACATAATCAGATTTTAATTCATGGACAAAAATTATCTGTTTAGGTCATTTTCAAGTAGCATCTGGAGAACGAGCTTTCCTACTGAATGTAACACAGAGCTAGCGCAAAACAGGAGGGAGGGCGGCAAGTTCTTCAAACACGCCAACACAGCAAACGAAGAGGCAAAAAGAAGGGAAGAAGGGTGGAAAGTAGGAACGCGCAAAGCCGTGAGCAAGCAAGGTAGTCTGACCAGTGTTGGGGCGCTGAAAAATAACGCGAGATCCCGTGCGCTGCAGAATTTGCAGAGTTTTAATACACTCCTTTCTGTCATGCTTTGCACAGGGTCTGGAAACGCCATTCACTCCACTGGACCGAGAAAAACAGTTTGCCCAAAAGCCTCCTCCTTTGGTGGTTTCCAGTGGAGGTTGTTTTCTGGAGACCGACGACCTTCCCTGCTTTGCTGCAGTGAAACAACTTTCTGTAACTAATCAACTAATTCATTAAACTTCTGTGAGGTAGGTCAAAGCCTCTCTAATTTAGCCAATGAATCAAGTTGCTACAGCTCCATTTGGTGCGTAGGCCTCGGCAATAGTTTCTGTGACCTCTCTGACCACGTAACTATCCCCCCGAGGCCTTTACCCCAACGCATCACTCATTGCCGACCAGCCCGCTGGCTGCCCCCTGCACAGGAGACAGAACCAGCAATTAGGTCTATGAATTCAAGTTGCTGCCAGTGAGAATTAGAGCCAAGAAGCAGGCAAACTCCAGCTGCCGCTTCTAGATCAAGGTGTTCAAAGCAAACTTGGATTTTTCTCTCCTGGCCCCTGGACGCAAGAGTCCAGCTCAGCCCCACTTAACCCGTCTTCCCCGGCGGCATTTCTGGAGTCTTCCCCATCGCTGCCTGGGCTCCTGCGCTGCACTGATTTCCACAGGGACGCCTTCCTGATGACAGGCCCAGAGAGATGTGCCTCCCCACAGTCACCCAGTAAATGCCCTTTTTTCTGAAATGTACTGCTTGCAGCAGCGTAGCCTCAAATTCGGCGGAACGCAAGAATGATCAACATCGTCTGTCACATTGTGCCAGAGGAGGGTCGGCGAACGGAGCTGCATTTGGGGTCGTTAACCCCGCGCCATCCCTCCCTGCCCTATAACGCTGCTGCCTTCCTGCGGTTAACGAGCTTTCAGGCAGCATGCCCTGCAATTAGAAGCACCACTGTTGTGGCCCATCAAGGGATGCTATTTGGGATGTCATCTTTCTGAGACGCCCGAATTACAGCGCTGAAAAAGGATTGTTAAAAGCGGAAGAGTCAAAAAGGTGCATGTCCGAATCTTCCCCCCATATCTTAAAGAGGGCGCTGATCTGCCTTGGCAGGCGTGGAGACTGGTTTCTAAATTGCGTTAGAAAAGCGAGCGTTATCCACTGGAATTGTGCTTGCCCTCCTGAGAGGAGAAACAAACCTACTCTGAAAGGCGTGCAGGGTGGCTGCCTGGCTTGTTTTAGACGATCTCCACAGCACCACACTCGTCTCCGATCAGCTGCAATAAAACCTTACAGCACCCACCAGGCTCCTGGTACTCACCAGGCGCACGCATCTCAGACAGGCTGCTGCTACGCTTGTGCCACCCAACTCAAAACACCGAGCCCTGTCTAGACAATTTAGGGAAAGACTATCATTTTTTGCAGCTTGAGATCCACAGGAAAGGGAGGAGAAGTGACTCGTTCCAATAAGGTTACAAACCCGTGCCCTGCAGCTGGAGCCCCTGCCCACAGCACAGCGTTGATGGGCCAGGGCTGACGGACGCCCGCTGCGCTCTGCACCCCGCAGCATCCAATTTGCTTTCTGGATTAAGTCCTGCAGCGGGGAATGCCTGCCTTAATGGCATAAGAGGGGCGTAACCATTTGCTCTCAGGTGGTTCTCTTCTCAGGGAAGGCAGATGTTGAGTTCTCCAGCCGGTTAAAGGGGCTTTCCACCACATACTGCTGCAGCCTTTCAGCTGGCATTTATTTCAATGCTGCGCACCTTATTTGTAATTCAGATGTATAGAGTAGGGCTTTTAAACTAAGTTTATTTAGCACCAGTTGGAGTCTGCAGCTGAAAAAAGCAACCCTCTTCAGAAAAGGTACAAACCTCTTCTAAAAGATCTTCTGATTAGCAATATTTGCCAGAGAAAAGAATTGAGAAAGTCAACACCCTGAGTCTACAAGGAGATCAAAGCGCAGATACAGTCAGAAACTATCAGCTGGGCATGAGCTTTCTTTAATAGCTGCCAGCGGATCCCCAGTCATTAATTACTTATCGTGGTGCCCTTAGCTTTGTGCCTAGCCAAGGAATGTATAAAGCGAGCATAAGCCACAGGATAATTACGGGATGAAACAGGCATCCATCTTCCTGCACCGAAACCTGGCACCCTTCAGCGGGAACAGCCTGTGTCGAGTCAGCTTCATTAGGTATTGTCTAGAGCCCCAATCCTCATTTGTTTGCATCAATAATACATTCAAAGGATTTATTTAACTTGCAAATGCAAATTAATTTATTGGTCCCGTAAGCAAGAAAGAGCTGTGACCAGAGAAGTGTTTCATGTTACAGGTTGGGTACTAAACTGGGACTACTTGCTGAAATTTGAACAATTACACTCTATCATAAATGTTTATATTAGTATAATTTCCCTGCACACATTATAATAATGAATTTTAACATAATGTTAATCTGCAATTTTAAAGATACATATTCCTTATAAGAGCAGAGCAAATGCGCGAGCATTAAAAGATTTGTTTCTACAGAATAACTTAGACATAAAGTTAAGTAAGAGTCAACAGAGTAAAATTTGCAGAGGGTTAGCAAAGTGCCTGTGTTGACCCTAGATTCCTTCTTGTAGCACCAATCCTCTTCTATGCAGCAAATTTCAGTTACGGTCACCTTTTCTAGTCTCGCTTTTTACACTGAAACATCCCACAAAGGTATTCCTTGTCTGGAAAAACGGTCCTCCCTGCATTTTATATCCTGATTGTATGGTATGAAGTAATATTTATTGCTACTGTTCCACCTGAGATTAGGCAACCATTTGAACACAGCGAGATCATGCCACTCAGTGAGCAAGGCTCCAGATCACCTCCTTCCGGCTTTGTATGCATTCCAGCCCGATTTTTCATCCTTTTTGCATCTTTTAACCTGCACCACAGGGGCCCCTGGGGACAGCCAGCAGCACGCTGCTGTGCTCTGCTCCAGACCAGGCTGGTCTCTGCTCCGATCCCGGCGGGAGCATCAGCAGCAGGTCGGATGCCCGCGTCCGGCGCCCACCTGCCAGGCCTCTCACCCACAACAGATGCCATAAAGACGAAGCATGATGGAAGGGAATGTCAGTTGCTAAATCACCAGCTATCGCTAGAACAGCGGATAGAGAGCCTGGTTTTACAGGTGGTCCCACATCCTGGATTTTCTTCTCACTGTCTTGCTCCAAACTTGTGCCAGGATGCAGTGAATCCTCATAAAACGGGAAAAGCCCAGAGAGAAAAAAACATCGTGGACTGGTAAGGTTCAAGTTCTGCCATATACTGGATTTCTTCCTATGAAAGATACCTAAAAATAGCGACAAACCTGCCTGAAACGGCCACCAGCGGCAGCAAAAGCAGTCTGCGATTGCCACAGCTGTCAACAGCCCAGAGGTGCTTCTGAACCCCTTTTTTTGTAGCGACGAGGCTTCAATTAAGATGGCAGGGCAATAATTTGCCATAACAACATGCTCGGAGGTTTCTGCCTGTTTGCTGCAATCGTGAGATGCAGGAAAGCTAAGGGACGTTGCTGCCAGAAGGGTCAAAACCTTCCAGGTCCTACTGGTTACATTTCTAAGAAAAGAAAGAATTGTCATTTGCCTTATTCCCCCCACCCCCCCCAAAAGGAACTGGCAACTAAGACAAGATAAATTTCTTTGACAATTAATGCATGGCTGTAACGCAGTTCCCTGTGTCAGTAGAGCTCTCTTCAGCATCTGCTTGGAGGGGGCAGGGGGGGCCCAGACAGTTCAATTTTATTGGATTGAAAATTAATGCTCCAAACTGGACAGTGATGTAAACTGAAAACAGCAGCAGTGCCTGCGTGATTCGGAGCGCATCATCTGCTTATGTTTGGCAGAATTTTGCTATGATTCTCACGTAAAGGGAAGACTAATGGATTTCTTCCTTGAGGCAATTAAAAAGTGATTTGTCACAGGCCAAGATGCATGGCTTTGTATTGGCAGATACTCCTCTGCTCTGCCCCCGCCTGCAAGAGGGAAGGGCATCAGGAGCTGATGGCAGAAGCGACAGCACCAGGCAGCTCCACATCCCAACGCCCCAGGCTGCCGCAGCAAGGTGGGCCAAGGGCAGCAGGACCCCGAGCCTTTGAAAGCTGCCAAGCCGTACTCTCACCCACTGCTTAACTTTTCCAGGCGGCCATGCATTTGTGGGACTTTGGAACTAATTCCGACAATATTCTGAACAATTCTGAAAATTGGCTTAAGCGTGGGTTTAAAAAGAAGCTTCCCAAATTCACACGAGCTCCCGAAAAGATGGAGCAAGAGCTCTACCCAGAGACAGAGCATACTTTGTCTCCTCTATCTTCCCAGCCTACTCGGCCACACCTGTGCCCACACTGCGACTCACCAAGCCACCGCTCCTCTTTCTGCACCTTTCCAGACCCCTCGCTGCCAAAATCAGAAAAGGACGTCTTCTGCGAGAGGGGCACCAAAGCAAAAGGAAGGGGGCACACGCATGCAAAGCTGCTTTGGACCCCAGACAATCACCGAACGTAACACAAAGTGATAGGGAGAGCCCTTCTGAACGCAGCAAACGCCTTCCTGGAGGAGATCACACTCCGGGATATTCAAGGGCATCTTTTTTTACAGAGCATGAAAGCCTCGGCTCGTCATGCAGACCCAGCCTCAACATCTCCCTTACAAAGCAGCTTCTCCGGATAAAACAAAGTCGCTAAGAGCTTCAGCTGAGGCGGAAGCAAAGCTGGCGGCGGCTGTGGGAAAGGGACAGGGGATCTGCCCCGACCCTGCAGCCAAAAGCCCAGCCCGTATCAAGCAGGTTGCACTACACAGACTAAGGAGAGACTCGGATGCTTGAGCTGAGCCCAGCAGCTTCCAAGCGTCCTCTCGCGCTGCCTCCGCACTGATGGTGCCTGGGCTTGCAGCAGTGTTTCTGCCAGGGAGCGTGCCGGGGGTCCCGTGTCACGGATTCAAAAGGGACCCCGTTAATGCCAAGAGCCGCCCTCCCCTTCTCCCGCCATTTCCAAATCCTTTGATTCTCCTCAAGGCTCCCAGCGCATCAAACATTAAAAGACTAACGTTATTTTGAGCACACAACAACGCTAAAGTTCAAGATATTCTGCAGATGGATTTTAAAATCTTTTAATCCATTGTGAAGCCAAAATCCTGCCATAAACACTCTGTGGCATGCTCCAGTTAACTGCTCATGCAGATATAAAAAAAAGCCTTTCCAGCTTACTCTTTGCGGATGACCTTGCAGTCCCCTCACCCCATGTCTCATGAACCTCGGGGGACCAGCGAGGAATCAGATAAAAGGATTTCATTTATTTTTGTTGGCATTGTTTTATGAAGCTTTCCTTTTATCGACACCTTGACTTCAAACCGCTTTCAAACACCAAGCGAGGCACCAGAGATCAGCAGATATTCGAGGGACATGCTGAAGGCGTCTTTTCTTTACTCCCATCAACACTTCCCGTGAAGGAAACCCCGTATTACACCTATGCCAGGCTTTAACCTAAATACTGCCGGCACTGCGGTGCTGCTCTCCTGGTGTGCGGACCACCACCGGTGACAGCCTTTTGCGGAGGGACGGGCCATGCCAGACAGCTAATTAAAGAGCTGCAATTGAGCCCTGAAAGCTATTTAATCAAAAAGCTAAAGGCCTACCTCCCTTTCCCAACAGAAGTCATAGCAAAAATTATATCAGATGATTTTCCCAAGCTTTCTAGACAGGTAGGTGGGACATCACGGTCCTTCCTATCGCGCCGGATGCTCACATGCATCATCTTTTTCCTTCCTTTTCATGGGGGGGAACACTGAAGTCGCGTGGCTTGCGTTGCTGGAAACGAAGGCAGCTGCCTTCCCAGAGGCTAGAGAGATGCTGAGGATGCTGAGCGTGTGGCGGGGTGCGCCTGTGAATTACTGTCTACCTGCTTCCAACACTGCTCTATGCAAATGCTTCATTTAAAAGGCTCAAACATCACCAGTCTCCCAAGCTCCTGCTGAATGGCCTCTGATCTGTCCTCCTCTGTGTGACAGAAACACGGGGGTCTCTCTGGAAACCAGGCAGGAGGTAAATTCCTGACCTCTTGGCTCCAGGAAGGGGAATGACTTCAGGCTGCAGAAAATGCTGCATTTTGTGCGGCGTGTTTCCTCCCAACACACCCTTCGCTGTCAGGAACGGGGAGCTCACTTTGTGCCCAACAGACTGATTTCCTATTTAATAATACGCTGCCAATCACTTGGATCAGTTAAATTCAACACTGAAATACAAACGCATTTAAAAAGTCAGGTTCTTTTAACGGCGTGTTCCCCTCAAACACGAAGCCATAAAGGAAAGGTGCCGCTGGGGCACCTGCTGCCACAGCACGTGCCCTCTGCACAGCCTCTCAAGCCCTCCCCTGCGGCTGACGCCGGGCGCTCGTGAGATGCCGGCACCACCACCCGCCCCGCGGCGGCAGAGCCGGCGCCGGGCCCCTGCCCCTGCCGGACCTCGTGCTCCTGCTGCCCGCGGGCTCTGGTCCCGCTGGGGGCTGCTTCCTCCACCGGTGCGTTACCCACCCGAGAGAGGAGGACCCCACGCTGGTCCTCACACGCTCGTTCCACTCGTGATTTACAGTTCAACATGCCGCGCTCTTTGCGCAGTGACTCTGTCTGCATGGGTTTGTCTATGCAGCCACATCCTCCCTCTGCTTTCTTCCATCTGGAACAGTCCTTGGACCAGCATCCGCAGAGTTTCCAAGATCCTTCTGTTGGACTCCTGTAAATAGCCGATTCCCATGCTCCAGGTGCGCGGGCCTCCCGGGGTGCGTGGCCACGTGCTCTTCCAGTTCAGGCTGGGGCACCGGCTGGGCTGCCGCAGCATCATCTCTCCGCTGCAGAAGGCGGACAGCTTTTTTACTGGAGTTCAAGATGTAGAGGCAGGGAAAGAGGCAGAGCCCAATCTCATGGTGAAGCATGGAGCTCACAGTCCAGCCAGCCTCTAGCCGGGACAACCACCTTCCTTCCCCAGCGCCATCCCTCCTGGCAGCAGCAACCACCAGGATAAATCTCAGGGCTGCGGGGCTGCCACCGGAGCTGCCAGAGGGCTATTTTACATGTGTATCGAAACGGATGTTTTATATCCTTTCCGCCCTCATTATTTTTGCTCTCTGAATATGGATTTTCCCCCTTTATATTAGTATCAGTTGAGTGGCATACCTTTAAATATGTGTAAATCTATTTAAAATCGTGTACTTCAGAAAAAAACAGAAGGCTGTGCTTTGTTCCAAAAAAACATCCAAGCCTTCCTAAAAGAACATTCATGTGCAGAAAACTCCAGCTGAAACTGATATACAGTAAAATGCACCGGGTTTACACTTGTTCCTAATTGGTATTTCTCCATTTAATAAATACAGTTGCAACACAACACAATTATTGAAGCCTGAGGCATCTGGAAGCCCTTTCTGCAGCTCTCAGATGATGGGAAGGGGATGCTTCGCAAGCGACGACTCCCAGTAGGTCAGGTCTACGGCAAACCAGCTAGCGAGGTACCAGGGAAGGGCTCTCCTTACATTGCACTTGACCCTCATACCCTCCCTGTCACCGTGTCATGCGTCAGTGCCAAAAGAGCATCAGGAGAGCGCTCAGATAATAGTGCATTTACAATTATAATTGCTCATGTCCAGGAGTAATCCAGTTTAAGCCCTTTACCATCTCAAATATTTAGAGAAATCCTGCCAGCTGCCTGGAGGGGAGAAAGTTAGGAGCCCTGGGAGAGCACAACAGATTTTCATCTTTCCAGCCCTGACAGTCTTTCACGCATAAATATCCTCCCGGCCCTGCTTCCCCCTCCCCTGCCCTCCTCCTGCTCCACAGGCAACCCACGTCAGCTCCGGCTGCTCCGGGCAGGCAGCCGGCTGACACGGTGCTGGAGCGGGGCCAACGCCGGTGCTGGTGCCCTGCTCGCCGGCTGGCAGCGCGGGGTCTCGCTGCCCGTGCTCCGTACCTGGCACACATCACCCAGAGCCCCAGACCACCGTGGAAGCCCCTGCCCTGACAGCGTCCTCCAAAGAGGGGCTTCGATTTGGCTGGGATAGGGATTGTTGCTTTTTAGGGTTTGGTGGGTTTTTTTTGTTGTTGTTGGTTTTTTTTTTTTTTTTAAAGTAGGCAGAGTGTCAACATCTCCCGGCCTCTCTGCTACCTGAGAGGTGGCACACGAGGATTGCCAGGACTGGCAGGCTCACCGGCATCGCTGACTCAAAAACCCCATGACGGGCATCCCTTATGCGCAATTCCAACAGTTCCTTTCTTTCGCAAAGGCCCTTGCTGCCGTGCAAGAGATTTAGGCAGAAACCCCGCAGACCTGCAGGTTCCGAGCTCTATCAATGAATGCCTTGCAAAGCTCAGTGCTCATCTTGCAAACTTTTCACGTTTCATTTCTAGCTTTTAAGGCCAGGGGACGGCACTGCTAACACCGAGCCTGACTCCCTGCGCAGGCAGGCGTTTTCCAGCGTCCCCACCAGCGACCCCCGGCTGAGCAAGACACACACGTTCTCAAAACTCACCGAGTTCAAGAGGGGGAGTCTCTTAATAGCTTGCTCCCTTGATAACAGCATTTACCATTCAAACGGTGAACACAAGCCAAAGTTTTAATTTTGCTGACTTCAGCTCAAAGGTACTGCATCTCTTGTTCAGCTTTTGTCTGTTAAAACTGCTTACATGCAAGTGCAATTAATAGGCTGTGATAAAATCACCGCTCAGTCTCCTCTCTGAGCTGCTTTATTCTCTCACTATAAGCCCTCCTCTAAAACTTCTGCAATTTTCCACCTTTAAAAGTGAAAGGACCATGGCTGGGTGCATGCTAGCACTATGCATCACAGAGCTGTATGAAGTCCCAACTTCCATAGATTTGGACATTTATGGACTGGAAGCCATTTTCAGAGACACCGCTGGTTGCTGCTACCCTGTAAGTCTGCTCTCACCCTTCTTTTTGATGCAAAAGCTTGCTTTTCCCTTCAAACACACGTTGATAACTCCACCCATCTCTAATAACCATGTTCAGATTAATTTCCGTGACCAATCTTCATCAATATTTATTACCCTGCAAAACTTCACAAATGGAAGTGGTCATAAAACTTGCAGGTAATGATTTTATAATTTCTTTCAGATGGTTGATAAAATATTGACTACTACGGGGCTCAAAACCAGTCTCAAAGGGATGCTACCAGAACTGCCATGCCAAACTGGCAAATTTCCCATTAATAAGGAATTGGCGAGATCCGCCAGCAAGCTGCTGCAGCCTACAGGGCACGTGACAGTTTGCCAATCCTTGCACGTGGCGTTAATATTTATGCCCAAGAAGAGTGTGGTTAAAAGTCAAATGCCTAATCCTTCCCAACTTGAAGTTTTGTGAGCACTGCTCTGCAGCCTGGCAGAAACAGACCTCTGGGTATACTACAGGAATATCAAGTTTGAAATTCGACAGCATTGCACAATGTTTCCTTGATAAATGATAGGACAGTCTATAAAAGCAGCAATGGTTGCTCTTGAAGACAATAACTCTTGAGGGATGCCAGAGCAGGACGCGGATATTGAATCCACACGGGCTGCTGAATGGACTTGTAGCTCCTTCCAAGTACCACTCGGTGCTCCTGAAGCATACTCCCTGCAGGCTCCATACAGGACCTGCACAGGAGTGGTGCACAGGCCGTGAGCATTTATTTTTTAGTACTGCAGCTGGACACAAGCGGAATATTGAAAAATATATTTCCACATGCTTCACTAAAATGACATCTAGTATTTCTCCGCTTTGCATCGCAACTTCCAGTCATCACAGCGCAACCAACTCCCTGGAATGGGGGGGTAGATTAAAAAATGATCATATTGGCTTCCTTCATTTCTGTCTAATGCTATTCCAGTATCCAACAGGAGGGAAAACCTTTGCAGCTGATGAATGCAGACAGGCTGATATTAAGAACTGTGGAAGTTTTGTCAGCAAGAAACCATCAGGCTATCAATGCAATATTAAAGAGAGAACACCTGGAGCTCTCCCGAGCTTTTATGAGAGCACACCATGGCAAAGTGAATCCCCCCCATCAATATCACACTGCCAAAGAGAAATATTCATCATTACTACTTCAACCTGGTGAGATGAAGCACTGGTGAGAATACAGGTCTTGTCTACCTTGTAAATTTGATATCAGTGCTAGATAAGACCGCTTGCATCTTTTCTCATTTTCCCCATTTATGAAAGTTGCTTTCTTCACAATGGAATTACACATATTTTGTTTACAGATAATGCTAACGGGGCATCCTAAACCAAGGACAAATGGCTTGGGGAAAAGACGTGCAGGCTGGCCCTAGCAAGTCGTCTCTGTCTCTGCCCACGATGGGGGCAAGAGCCCAGGGGGACACACTCCCAGCCAGACGGAGCAGGCAGCCATGCCCATCGGTGCCAAAACGCTCGTCCCTCCCTACATCCCCCGCTCCCTCCCGTGCCAATGCACGGCAGAGGCATTTATTTTCACCAGGAGCTACATCTGAGGCACTGGCTTTGGGTGCGATGTAAAGGAAGTGGGGAGAAGCGTTCATCAGCAAAACCAAAAACAGCCAGCGGCCAGAAACACGGCGGGTTTGTCAGATGGGTCTGGTAAGCCGAATTCACGCTTCTCTCTTAGCAGACATTAATCTAAGTCAGAAAGATAATAGATTGCCACGCAAGGGGGAAACAAGAGCAGGTCTGTGTTCTGCTCATCTCCGGTTTACTGTCAGGCGTGCTCTGGCACCGCTGGGTGAAAACAGGGAGCAGGGGAAGGTGCGCACATGGTAATAGGCTCCAATGGGACCAGAAAGCGCGAAGACAGAGAGAGAACCACTTTTCATCTTGCCCCCTCTTTCCAGCGAGATGATAAAGTGCTTGCACACCAAGAGACAGCTCGAGATGTTGCCGCAGTAAGATCCTCAATGACTCAGTGACTTTTTTGCCTCAGTCTTCACCGGCAAGTGCTCAAGCCACACCGCCCAAGCGGCAGAAGGCAAAGGCAGGGACCGGGAGAATGAAGAACTGCACACTGCAGGAGAAGATCAGGTTCGAGACCATCTAAGGAACCTGACGGTGCACAAGTCCATGGGACCTGATGAGATGCATCCGTGGGTCTGAGGGAACTGGGTGATGAAGTTGCTAAGCCACTATCCATCATATTTGAGAAGTCGCAGCAGTCCGGTGAAGTTCCCACTGACTGGAAAAGGGGAAACATAACCCCCATTTTTAAAAAGGGAAAAAAGAAAGACCCGGAGAACTACAGGCCAGTCTATGATTCTACAAACCATTCTGTGATTCTGTAACTTTCCTTATATTCCCGCTTACAGAAAAATGTCTTACGTACAAGCGGAAAAGATTTGTCATGAGCAGCCTCCTCTTTGGAGTCCTGATCTGAAAGCCACCTGATGTATTACCCTCTGTCTTGCTTGATACTCCTATAAATTGCTCCAGGCCTGCCAGTGTTATTCTGCATCATTTTTACACCCCTCTTCCGCAGCACAAGTTTAATTAGAAGTGTGACTTCAACTAATGTGTTCCCCAGAGAGAAGTATGTACGCGAGGAATTTCTGATACAGTTATGCAGGAAGGGAGGGATCTCCTCTGACAACTTCTGACCGCACAGAAAAATTAATTCCCCTTTCCCGCAGAAGTTTATAATGAGAAGGCTACAATATCAAATTGTTAATGATTTCACAGGCATCAAATCAGTGTCGCGGAGTGAAATCTCACTCTCATAACTTCACTTTCAATGAAAGACCACAGACGTTGGACTATATTTGCATTACAACTTGAGAAATGTTTCATAGTTTAGAATTCATCTATGTGGTTCATTTACGTTGACCTCAATATCTGAGCTAATCTGCACAAGTTTCCAATTGCACTCATTCACAGTGTCCAGGACAGTCTCTGTGCCAAAACCCAAATACGACCACCTACCATCTCTGGGGAAAGCCCACAGCAGCCCTGCTCTTTACTGCTAAAGCATTTTTCATGACTTCTTTAATAATCATAACTGGAAACAAAGTGCCAGCATAAATCAGAAAGCCTCAGACCTGGCTTCCTGGGTTTCTGTGAAGAACAGCTTGTGGGGTGCTGCTGCTCAGCCCAAGGGAGCCCAAGGCACAGGCGCTGCACCGCACCGAGACCGAGTCAAACCAGCTACCCACTGCAAAACCCCAGCCTCAACACCACCAAAAGTTCATGCTAGGAGAACTTTCAGGCTTTGGAAAAAGCCTTGGCGTCCTTTGCTTTGCTATCGCTTGCATGTGCCAATGTGCACTGCAGTTCCCAACCATAAAGCAGGACGTCAGACGTGCAACTGCAGCATGCTCACGCATGGCACTGCTGGGGATTTGCTGAGTGCCGAAGGAGGGAAGTCCTCCTCTTGAGCTTCAGTAGTCCAGTGACTGCAAAGCTCAGACTGAGGAAATTAACCATGTTCTTGAACAAGCTTTTGCTTCCTGCTGCTGCTTTAGGCTGCTCAGAGCCCAGCACATGTCCCACAGACCCACCAAGATGCCTGTGGTTCACACGTACGCAGCAAACCAGCTTTTTGCTGCTGACGAGCGTCATGCTCTCTGTGCTGCAAGCCAAAGCCTGACCCCACTGCAGCTGGTACTGAAACTTCATTAACATCTAAGCAAGCAGGCTTCGGCACTGTGTGTGGGTCGCGGCAGACCGTGCACGGGCAGAGGAGCGCTCAGCTGCACGGCCCGGCTGAGGGTTCAAGCTGTACTGACAGCCACAGCTGTCCAAGTTCTCAGTGCCCTGGGAACAGCAGCACAGAGATCATCCCGTCGGTTTCCAGACACCGACCCGAACTTTCCTGTTAAATTATTTGTTTGGCTTGCCCTTCAATGCAACCAAAGAATCCCATTATTCCAGGTAAAATGAGTCTCCCTTTCCTACTTACATACTGAACTGATAAAGCTTAAAACCATTCTGCTGCAAACTGTAAACTCAGTTCTCTTCCATTCAGATGGTGCAAGCCTGAGGCAACACTGATAATATTATCATGGAGGCCATTTGCATAGGAAGAAATTTTTCTTTTGATTAAAAAAAAAAAACAAACCTTTCTATATTTCTTGGTCTGCTTGTGGTGGAGAGAACTATGGCAGTTTCATCACTATGCAAATTATCCAAAGATCTGAAATACTGCACCATGGGAGTTTGCAAGAAGTCTGGCGAATACATTAGCAAACCACCTACTCTGCATCACTGGACGCACAAAAAGCACTAAAAAGACACCAAAGTTGTCCATTCTCACTGAAGTCCTCAGCAAGCAAACACAACATTTTCAGACATAAAAGGAACTTCTAATTTAGCAGGTGAACGGCAGAAGAGGTCTAGTCTCTGTGCCCAGGGATGCCATCGGTGCGTACGAAGAACCCCAGGAGAAGAGGACCGCGCACCTTTGGTCCTGACTGATGCTTCCTGTGGGACAGAGGTTATCGGTTTACACAGCACTGTCCAGGAAATCCTTGGCTCCAGGCAGGCTCGGGGGCACATCTGCTGGCTCAGGTTTGGATTCCCTCACATTTTGGGAGGTGCTCACTCAAACCGTTTTGCTGAGCCTCTCTATAATAATCACATCTCCCTCCTGCTACTTAGATGATTAATGGCTGGTTTTGATTGAAAACCTGGTGCCATGCCCCACTTTCCCAAACCTCCCTGTCAAGAAATCTTATTTTTCTATTTTGAGAGGAGACCTCACCTTGCTGCCCATGCCATTAATTGAATAACTATCAGTTCCAATTTATTTCGCTTGGCTACAAATTAGATTTCAGCTGGCTACTTCCAAGCCCTGCTTCAACACAACCTTATAAAGCCATGTCCCTTGGCTGATGCCACTTGTCAACCTGCATCTATTCTTGGTGCATTAAAAGACAACAAAGCCAGAAACCCACCAGTCTCTTAATGAACAGAACCCAATACATTTGGCTTCACTTTTTTTGAGTTTATCAATGCTTTAATGAAGATAACTAGGCTTGGTGTTTAGGAGGCTCAGCCTGTCTACCTGCATCCTGCAACTCTATTTAGAGCAGAGAGACAGCAGGAAGTTAAAAACTGATCTCAGGAAACCCAAGAGCATCAACTCTCTCTCAGAACAAAATGCCTTAAAAATCAATGTGTGCAGAAAGAATTCCTTGTTTGCAGTTAATGCATTGAACTATGCTTGCAGTGCCACTCACTGCTCGCTTGTCTGCGTCGCTCCCACCATCAACGGAGACAACCATGCAAGGAAACTCCTGTTGCCTGAGGAATTATCATTTGGAGAGATAGGTCTTGTAATATGTTCCCCAGAACCACGACTCTTTAGGAGCAGAACTTGCCGTGCTTATGAAGAAAGCCACATGCTTAGGAAATCCTATATTTTATTTTTAGGGGCCTTATATTCTTAAATTCTTATATTTTCAAACTTTTACCTAATTTTGCAGCAACTTTATTTCTGTCTGCTAAGGACACCTTCACAAATATTTCTTTTTTGGCACCTGTCCCTTCATCATTGTATTTTTATTGCCATGGTCATGTGTAACTCAGTTTGCTCTCCTCATCACATGACTCTTGCTGGAAAGATTCACCAGGACCTGCAGAACGGGTTTCATAAGGCATCTGTGAGAGACAGGGGAGGACACCCACTGCCGTGAGGCCCATGGCCTCTCCCCAAGTCCCGCACGATGACGCTTTCCATTTGCGTCCCTGCTACTGAACAGGGCAGGATAACGCCATTCCGGGCTTTAGCGCGTGGCCTTTGGCAGCAAGGGCTCGTCAGAGCATCCTCCCCAGCCAGCAACAGGCAACTCCAGTGCAGAGTTCAAACTGGTGTTCTGTGATCGTAGACTGATTTAATTCCTATTAGAGTATAAAAATTAATAACAGTAAAATGTCACCATCATCTCACACTAATTACGCATCTAATGAATAATTAGCTCTGGACACATTTGACATTTTTGGTCATTAATTTGAGCAAGTGTTTTAAGCCTTGAACAAAACTCCTCTGCAACTGCAACGACGGCTGCAACTTGGTGCTTACGGCATCGCCACTCACCTGCGTCGGATGGCGAGCACCCACCACCTCCAGCTCATCTTCCTCGCAAACGAGGGCAGCCTCTTCATGACGGGAAGGGCCCAGCAGCAGCAGCACCTTGTGCTGAATTCGGCAGAGCAGCTGAGTGGCTCTGTGCCTGCCAGCGCCGTGTCGGTCAATGGAAAAAGTATGATTTAGGAAGAGAATTTCTGCACGCCACCTCTCTTTGTCTGGATATTTAGACGTGAAGCTGCGAGAAATATTTTTCCTAAACGTGCCATGAATTTTGTGTAAAGCAAGACTTTCCTTTTCTGTTATAAGCTGCAGCTATTTTTTTATGATAAAATCATTATACAAAAGGGGGAAGAGGGCAGAACCCTGCATCTTATGTATGCAGGCATGTGTACATACACTCATCTCTCTCTCTGCCTAGCTCAGGATTTTACTGCCTCTCAGCCTCCTTTCCCTTCAACTCCACCTCTAACATTTTGTCTGTAAGGTCTCAGGAATGAACAAATCTCTCCTAGAGGGTAGAGATGAACTCTGAAGCACTTCAGTTCAAAGGTTGCAACACACATCCACAGTTAATGAACAAAGCATGTCTCACATTCAGGATGAAGGGACATATAAAAAGGTCACGAAAGGCCAGAATCAGCACCAGATTGAGCACTAAAACCGAGACAGAAAGCAACAGATGTTTCCCTCCTAATTTACTCCATTAGGATCTTCTCCAGATAACATGCAATGTTGCTTGCTAATGAAGCATTTCAATCTTCTTGCTGTATAGCTCGTAAATAAGCATCCCTGAGGTCAGAGACGCACTAGCAGGCAGGAACAGAACGGCTCCTCCTGGGCAGGCTTTGTCTAATTTTATAAACTCCACTTTTTGTCACAGAGAAAATAAAAATCTGTTTCCAAATTCACAAGTAATTCTGACACGACTTAATTAACTCCTCTTGCTGAGTTGCCTTTCTTGAACGGGGATGCTTTAACCTCATTGTGAGCCCCAGTTTCCTTACACTCATCAAAACGAATCTCCATGTTACGAACGGCTGTGTATACACTAGGTATATTGATTTTTAAACTAGAGGAGCAAGCCACAACAGACCTAAAATAGCCAATTATTTTACCTCCTATATTGCTGCTCTTGGTATTCCATACTAAACTGAAGAAACACCCCAAACTGGCTCCATACGGCAGACCTCTCACCCTTTCATCCCCGCTGTGGTGTCGGCTGGGACCTGCCCCGGACCGCAGCCTACAGTAAATAAACAACGTGCAGAACCAAGCTCAGCAATAAAACCTGCTTCCCCGTCACTGCCCTGGCCGGCCATGAGCATGTCTGAGAGCCACAATGGTCCAGCGAGCCAAAAATTTGGGAACTACTGCCGCAGGTTGTTTTCCATCTCTCCAGCCTGTGAAATACAACCCAAGACTGCAACCTACGGCAAGCAATGGTGCAACGCTCCGGGCAGATGGCATCTCTGGGACAGAAATCTTCCAAAGCGCAAGCCAAAGGAGCACTGCCCGAGTCTGCCGGGATCGCCCTTACAACGAGACAGCTTAGACAGACACACTTTCCAAGCAAGACACATTCCTCCCCATTGCACTACAGCTTAATTATAATGCTCTTGCAAAGAATTTCAATTTTTCCTACCATGGGAACAAGCTCTGTAATGAAAAGGCTTTATTAAAACGAAATGTAAAACATAATATTAATTAATGAGGCTGTGCAGGTGTGTTCATGAAAGCAGCCTAGCTCCATGCACGTTGAAGTGAGGCAGATGAGGGGCTAGCTGCGGTGTAACACCCCTGTCACCGTGCAGTACCAAGTTCCCTGTCATTGCATACTGTACATGTAACAGTACGGAATCATAGAATCGTTTAGGTTGGAAAAGACCTTTAAGATCATCAAGTCCAACCATTAATATAGCACTGCCAAGTCCACCACTGAACCATGTCCCTAAGCACCAGATCTACAAGTCTTTTAAATACCTCAGCCACTTCCCTGGGCAGCCTGTTCCAATGCTTGACAACTCTTTCCGAGAAGAAAATTTTCCTAATAGCCAACCTAAACCTCCCCTGGCACAACTTGAGGCCGTTTCCTCTTGTCCTATTGCTTGTTCCTTGGGAGAAGAGCCCAACACCACCCTCCCTGCCCCCTCCTGTCAGGCAGTTGTAGAGAGCGATCAGGTCTCCCCTCAGCCTCCTCTTCTCCAGGCTGAACACCCCCAGCTCCCTCAGCCGCTCCCCACCAGCCCTGTGCTCCAGACCCTGCCCCAGCTCCGCTGCCCTTCCCTGGGCATGCTCCAGCACCCCAATGTCCTTCTTGTGCTGAGGGGCCCAAAACTGGACACAGCATTCCAGGTGCGGCTTCACCAGCGCCGAGCACAGGGGCACGATCCCTGCCCTGCTCCCGCTGGCCACACTATTCCTGACACAAGCCAGGATGCTGTTGGCTTTCTTGGCCACCTGGGCACACTGCTGGCTCATGTTCAGTCGCTATTGACCAACACCCCCAGGTCCTTTTCGGCCAGGCAGCTTTCCAGCCACTCTTCCCCAAGCCTGCAGCGCTGCATGGGGTTGTTGTGACCCAAGTGCAGGACCCGGCACTTGGCCTTGTTGACCCTCACACAGTTGGCCTCGGCCCATCGGTCCAGCCTGTCCAGGTCCCTCTGCAGGGCCAGCCTACCCTCCAGCAGATCGACACTCCCACCCAACTTGGTGTCATCTGCAAACTTACTGAGGGTGCACTCAATCCCCTCATCCAGATTGTTGATAAAGAGATTAAACAAGGCTGGCCCCAAAACAGAGCCCTGGGGAACACCGCTCGTGACCGGCCACCAACTGGACTTAACTCCATTCACCGCAACTCTTTGGGCTTGCTCTTGGGTTTGAATTCAGATGAGAAATGCTGAGGAGCACCTGGGGAAGAGATGGTAGAGATGTGCTCCCTGCAGTAATTCAATACGACTTTTAAAACAAAACCAGCCCGTGATGTATTCTTGCCACTACAGCGCCTGAAGAGAGATCTGATCGGGCGCCTCTTACCAGGCAGAATTTCAGAGTGAGAATTAACACGGGGCAATAGCACTGAGGTCAAAATGCCTTAACATACGGAAAAAGACCAGCTACAAGACAGGCCTATCTGACATTGACGTTAAAATTCATACCGATGGAAAGCCAATGGGAGCCAAAATATCACGAAAGATGCATTTAGCTGCAGTTAGGTTAACGCCAACTTGCAGATTCTGTGTTTCTTCCTTTTTTTTTACATTCAGACCGAATCTGTGTCCTTCGTTTTTTGGCTGTTTGTACATATGAAACCGCTTCTGCGTTGATGACTGTTTGAATTGCATGTATAAAGACATATTCACAGTCATGTGACAGCTGCATATAGCGTGGGGCCACAAATAGCCCCTTTTTGTTTTCTTCTGACAGGAGCGCTTGCAGCACTGTGGAAAGATATTCTTCATTTATTTGAGCTAGCTTATTTGTTGAAATGCAGCAAATTATACTAGAGCAGGTGCAAGCATTATGCAAGGCTATTAAAAGGAGGCTGCATCTTATTCATATGTCAACATAAGAAAACCTACCGATGACATACATTCAAAGGCGCGTAAGCATGTAGATAATATTGGAGGTATAGCCTGTGTCGCACATCCTTTTTCAGGGTTTCTTTTTGTAGAGTGGAACTATTTGTGGACAATTGTTACTGTGTAGGCTAGATACCCCTCGGTGAGTAAGAACGGCCCTTACGATTAATAGTGCTACCAGCTAATTACTCCAAGTAAGCAAAGCCATTAGCAGATCCGTTAGCTTCTGCCCTTAAAAAGGTTGCATCCTGTCGCATTACTCGAGTTCAAGAAAAACCTACCCAGACACGACAGACTGTAGCATCGCGGGGCGTTTGAGAGAGATGCCCGTGTGCGGGGACCCCAGCGTCCCTCTTCGGCGACGCTGCCGCGCGCCCAGGCACCTCCACGCCGGCTGCCCGTACCCTTCCCGGAGGGATGGAGGGAGAGGAGCGGGGCTGGGCTCCGGGCGCACCCGCCAGCCGGCGTTTTAAGTGCTCCCTCCCCAAGGACAGCAGCCTTGCTCTGGCTCTCTGGGCACAAGCAATCCGAGACAGCCTTTAATTACACCCCTATCTGTTATTCCTTAAACAGCATCCTGTCTCAGCACGCAGGGCAGGCTGGCACACAGGAAAAATTAAAGCTGCGCAGGCTGCCAAAAAGGGGGCATTTCCTAACTTCCAAGTGATTAACTTTCAAATCAAAACTTAGGATAAATTTATACTGAGTTTTAATCTAATTATATAGACCTCTATGTATAAACATACACACAAAGCGTGCTTTGTTTTGCTTGTAAAAAATACATGCAAACACATCCTCTGCATGGCCGAGATGCAGCTGCTACACTCTGAGTCCCAGCATACAGTGAATTTTTATGGCTGAACTATAAACCTCTGAAAAATGAGGTTTATAATAGAAACCCTGACACCATCTAAAATATAGCAGCACTATGGGGTGCTGCTGTGATATGGCCCTAATTTATAAACCACGGTGGAATCCCGTTCCATTTTGAAACTTACAGACAGTAATCTAGAAAAAGGGTAAACCACGAGGAAAAATGGTCATGTTGTCCGTGAGCTATAGCGTCTAGTCCATCCAACAATTCAACAATCAAATAGGATGCCACAATATTTAGGCCACGCACTGAATCCTGGACTGTCACAAAACAAAAACATGGCATATCCCAGGATGGGGGTATATTTCATAAAGCCACGTGCCATTTCCCATGCCTCTGGGCAGTATTTTTTGAGTGAAAATTTGATCTGAGAACACTAGAAGTAAAGAAAAAAAAGACTAGAGAAACACAACCCGAACCCGTCAGTTTTGCTTGACATAATAAATATTTTTGCAAGAGGGCTTCAGTGTACTCTTGTTTAAATTGAAAAGAAGTGGCAAAGCAAGCAGATTGTTTACTCACAGGAGACAAAAGTTTATCACTAAACATTAGGAAAAAGCTCTCGGTGCCCTGAGCCTCCAAGCTCTGTGTTAAAATGTATTGAGGAGATGGCAATTCACAGCTCCGTCTTGCTGCTCGGGATCCGTTTTTCCTCGGTATGCTGGACCAGAAGCCTGTTAAAATCTTTACAGTGACCCTGGAATGCTAAGCGGAGGTTACAGCCTTGGGATTTATGTTTGGAGAGTCACTTTGTGCCTCTGGTCATCACTACCCTGGGATGCCTCTCCCAGCGCAGAGCGGGAGGTGGGAGCCGGACGAACGGCCGTCTAACACAGCGACGCTTACCATTTTGGGAAACAAACGGGAACCTTTTGGCACAATGGTCAGAAGTCGAGAAGGCGAGCAAGGATTTAATTCATCGCTGTCACTTGCTTCAAAGCCTGAAAAAAGTCACTTCTGCCCCACACATCAGAGTTAAGTCATCCTAGATACCGGGATTACCCCACTTACTGGCACTGAAGGTATGTTACTCCAGACTAAGAAACAACATTTTAGGGGCTCACAGCTGTCAGGTTTACCCTGAAACTTTCGTGGTGGCCACCTCGGATTCCTTTCCTACTTCCCCTAAATGGGCTCCTTTTGCATGCTGAGCATCAAATGAGAATAAATCCAGATTTATCGCACTTTTCCTGCTCAAAGTATTCCCCAGTAGACTTGCTATAAATCGAGCGCGCTGTATTCTTGTCGGCCACATCACTGCCTACCAGCACGGTAAGGTTTTACCTACCGCAGGCTTAGCTCCCCCTGCTCAAGCGAGCCCTAAGCCCTCTGCTCTCTTCATTAACAAAAGCATGGATTTGCTTGCAGAAAAAGCCAACAGCAGCAGCCTTAAGTAGCACTCCACGCAGCCGCGCTTTTCCCTGAAAACTTCACCGTCAGGCACGGCAGAGATGCTCTGAGCAGCGCCAGGATGCTGGGATCCAGGCGCAAGAGGGGCTGAGCTCTTCATAAACCGTTAGCAGGCTAACGAGGGCATCTGCAGAAGGAATAGGCACTAAAACTGAAACTAGATACAAAATAAATATTCCAGAGCTGGATTTCTTAGAAAAGATTCTGCTGAGCTATAGTTCCACATCAAATTTTTATTGAATACATTTTCTACTGAGAATTTGTGCACTAAAACCAGTCAAAATCATACGAGAGGAATATAAATTTCATGTACAGTTTTCACTGCAAATACCCTTCAAGAGAAAAAGCAGAGGCACTTTTTAATCAAGCCCACTCCACATCCTCTCCTTCCTTCCCCCTGCAACAGGAGCGGCAGGCTGGAAATCTGAGCCCACGCAGCCCCAGAGGCAGCGGGAAGCCTCTGCGAGAGGGATGCTCCACTCGAAGGTCCCAGCCAGGGGGACATTATCCACCCTTTCCGTGCCTGAAGACGGTGCCTAGGTCTGCTGCACATATAGGACAGCCTCAAAGAAGCTGACATGGTAAAGCAACTGAGGGCTTCGCTCGTGCTTAGCTCATGATATTAATTCACGTGATTTCAGCAAACCGCTGTTAAAGCCCAAACGTGGTACTGCTTCCTTCCCCAAACTCAGAGCTGCCCCTCCAAAAACTATTCACGTCATATTAATCCCTGAATCTGTAATGGATTTCAGATCTGATTTCCTGTGATTCTGCAACACCCGAAAATGAGGGTTTAGTTCTCTGGAAGGACAATGTTTCTCCCTGTACAAGCAAGACTACGGGTCACTTTGAGCTTGGAAAGACTCTAGGACCTAAAACGGTATTGCAGACAGAAAAGCTATTTCAGACAACTTCTTTTAGCAGCTTCCCAGCATCTAACAGTTGTAACTTCCTCTTCCCCCTGATGACTACAAGGTGAACTACGAACAAACTTCTTTTCTCAAAGGTTTCCAGATTTGTCAGCATAACGTAAATATTAAATGGGTCTAAAATTGAGCACCTTTCAGAACTCAAGCGGGTCTCGGCCGCTGCACTGTCCCAGACGCTCATGCAGCTGTTTAGGGATATTTAGTTACCTGGGCTCCTGAGAAGAAAATTACACTGAAGAAAAGGTCAGTAAATGCCAGACAGGAGATGACATCCCGCAACAGTTATTATTACTGTTTATCAGAGTGCCCCACTGCACAGGTAGCAGGTTGCAGGACACATTTGCTGTATTTTTCCCTGAAAAGAGGAACATTGCTACACAATTGAGAGTTGGTACTACAAAACGTATGGTTTCCTGCACCGATGCTGCTTTATTACAGAAAGCCCGGCACAGTTACATTGCCTCCACAGAAATGAGTGACCTTGAAAGATGTTGCATTCATTTTTCTTTCTGCATATTTTTGTGACGGATTTAATGTTCAATAAAACCAAAAGAATAGCAGCACTTGAGGCTCGAGCTATTTGTGCAAGTGCCAAGCACTGCAGGAGGAGTTCAGGGCTGATTTTTGTACCTTGCTCAACACATTCACAGCAAAACTGATGTCGCCGCTCCACTCTCTTCACTGTAGGCTGAGAAGGGGATTTATTTTCTACATGGATTCCTTTTCCTACAAAGTTTTACACTATGCACGTAAGGCAAATTCCTAGCAGGACAGACACATGAAATGCAAAAGCATGAGATGAGCAAAATTTGACTGATGTATTTCAGAAAGGCAACGGTTCTCCAGAGTATTAAATACCTACATGTGGACACTCTGAAGAGAGACTTATTTGTGTCCCCAAAGACCGATGATCTCTCAAGGTCCCTTCCAACCCAAAGCATTCTATGATTCTATGATACTATGGAGGTTGAAGCACACGGTGATGCTTGGCTGAACCACACCTGATGAAGGTCCTCCTTGCACTTTGAAAGCGCTACAGACACTAGCGCTGTATCTTAAAAACAGCAAAATCCCTAAAGAAAGCTCAAGCCTAGGTTATAGAGAGAAAGAAGCACAAGTGTTCTGCATTCATAAATAAAGGCTGCGATTACGGAGCCGTTGATGCCGGCTTTTAGAGTGCCAGGAACAAATATAAATGAGGATGGTGAAAATCCCGGCAGCCTCCTCTCTCCCCTTTCCAGCAGAAAGCGCCTGCGACAGCTCGCTGAATTATAAATGGCGATTATCACAAGCGCCAAGCAAAAGGGAAGTGGAGAGAAGCGGCGTGCGTGCCATCCCTCCGGCCAGGACAGCATCGGGAGCCTCTGCCACGCGCGGGGAAGGATGGAAACAGCGATCCAGTTCTTCCGTGTAACGACGGGCCCGTGGCTCTCGCGCTGCAGCATCCTAGCAGATCCACCTGCTTCCTGCGCCCTGGCGTGGGACGAGCTGCCCGCAGCTTTTGCAGGTTTTAGTACGTAATGCAGTACTATTCTGCGGGTTTGAGTCTGGGATGCAATATTCTCACAGGCCTCCTTTCCTTCACAGCTCTCGTGCTTGCCTCGATAAGGCTTCAGCATTTACAAGCTCATCTCTCTGCTGGCTGACCTTTGCTGCAACCAAGGTTTTAATTAACCCATTTGATACCATGCGTTTAAAGTAAAGCTCTTGAATGGCCTTCTACTGTCAGGGCAAATACTTCTGACCTAAGAAAAATATCGTTTCTTTAACCAGCAATAAATCAGGTGGGGTTGGTGGGGTTTTTTTGGTTTTGTTGTTGTTGGGGGTTTTTTGGTGTTTGGGTTTTTTTTTCTTTCCTCCTCGTAAAAGACATTACAGAAGTGACAAAATCACTTTCAGTCCTAGTCTCTCTTGCCAGGAAACAGCCTTAAGCATACCCAGGAGGTAGCACTGTGTATTACTGTCCCTTCCTCATCAGTACCTGGCACTGGGGGTGGTCGCGGCAGTGTGTCCCCTGGCACTGCAACAAGGGGCAATTTGAACTGAGGGAAGAACAAAACCAAAACGTTGTGATACTTACAGATAAATAAAAGTAAAGCCTTCTCCCTGAGAATCATCTGCTATTTGAAAACTTGGCAGGATTCTGCCAGAATACTTAGTTTTGCCTTAATGCGATAAAAAAGCTCCTCTGAGGTGACCCCGCTACCCGCAGATATATTAATTAATGAACAAAAGGAAAGAGGCAGGCCAAGAGTATTTCTGATATCTCCAATCTCCATATGGATCTAATGCAAACCAAAACTGCATTATCTGAATTTCTAAGAAATAACCAAGCGGCACCAGAAAAAAACCCTTTGGTTTTATCTTCTGCTCGGCGCTCCTGACAGCTGCTTATGAGCAGCCGTCTACGGCGCACACACACACATGCTGCATTTGGACAAACTGAAGTAATCGTGAGTGCACGAGCACTGTTTTTCCACAGAATATCAAAATATCAGAAAGAAAAGCATTTAAGTTAGCAACACAGGCCTGTTTTGTGCGGAAAATATTCTAACCATGCAGCATCCTTAAATAACCCCTTTTCCTCAACTTTTTCTGAAAGTACTTCTGATTGTGAAGTATCCTGTAAGACAGATGCCAGGATATTCCACACCAAACGATTTGCTGACAACTGCAGCACTTGGCACGTGCGCGCTCACGGTACCTGAACCTGAAATCGCACCTTCCTGCCCAGCTCCTGCTGGCAAGTGATGGACTGACGCTGCCAAAAGCCCTCCTCCGGGTCGGAGCTCTTCCCAGCAAAAAGCAGCAAGTACCTTAAGCCTAAAGGCAGATTCAGGTCATGCAGCCTGATCGATCTTCCTGAATTTCCTCCCCCGACAATGCAATAGCTATTCCATACTTAGAAAACTGACCTGTGATAGGTGGCCCGGTCAGAGCGTTTCACAGCCATCACTCCTAATAAATCCAGCCCTGGTGATGCCAGCCAAACGTGCTCTTCTAACACGAATATTATCCTGCACATCCCTAAGGACCGGGGGCAGACAATACTTAACCGCACGCGCTGCACAGGCTGCGCTGGGTCACAGGCAGGCGGTCTGTCACCTGGGCTCTCCTCCTGCCACCCGTCCCTGTTGTTAAGTGCACTATTTCCACTTCCTGCAAGATCAGAAATACCTTCAACCTTTCTCGGGAACCTTTTGCAATATTTGGTTGTAAAAGGAGGACAATACGAAGACATATTCAATCCAACAGACTTGTTTTGTGCTGGTTACATTATCGGGAAATCTAATTTCCTGGGAAGAGGCCATCCCATTTTACAGGGACTAAACTGATAAAACCATCAACCTCTATTTTACTCTATCTAAATTGTGCTTTCTTTACTGCTGATGGCTAATAACTCCGGTGCGAGCTAGCAGACTGTCATACGACATACGTCTTGCAGCGGCAGGAGGAGCAGATGCAAAGTGGCTTACCTTTAACTGAAACAAAGCACGGTAAGAAAAATCTTGCACCTCTTCCTTGACACAGAAAATGATGCCCTGAAGTATGACGCCTGTTCAGGAGGGAAAGCCATTTAGGTCCTTCTCCTCTGGCTTTTGCCCCTTCACTAACACGTTAAAGAAAAGCACCGAACAATCTCACAGAGGACTAAGACTGTGGTCTGTGTGCACCGCTGCCACAGCTTCGGAGATGGGCACGTCATTTTGGAGCGCAGACCGTGAACTCGGGGCCGTTTTTAATAACCTTTACTGACTTCCACTAAGGGTAGCACACCATACATATATTCACATATGTGACGGCCGCTTTCCCATCCATCGGTCCGACGTGAGACATCGCCGCGGGCGTGGACCGGCGAGAGGGATGCAGTGATAGAGGCAGCGGCTGCGGGAGGTGACTGGGACGGAGAGTCCCTGTACCAGCGGGGCAGGGCGCGACAGAAGAGGCGTCACAGTCAGTGACAGCTGAAGGCAACCTTTCAATAGAAAGGGTACAGACAGATACTCCTTCAGAAATAAAAGATGATTTTGAGAATAAAAAGCAACCGGGGTAGTAAGGGAGAAGTTCACACAGGCAGAAGGATGGCCAGAAAAGCATTCAAAACTGCAGGCACCTGGGGAGTGATTCATCCGAAACACTTCTAAAAGCGTGCCTCAGCAGATAAAATACAAAAGGGGGGTAACTCACTGCGGGCCAAAACACCACATATTAAAAGAAAAAAGTACCCTGTGTTCAAAGGAGAGACTTCAGCCTTGGCAACGCCTGCTACAAGTCCTCTGCTGCTCACGCCAAAATGAACTCCAAATCTCTAAACTCAATTTGTAATTTGCTTCACTACAGAATTTCCAACCCAATCCCCAATTACGCCTCTCTGGCGAGGGTGAGACTTCAGCTGATGGTATAATACATTCACGGACACCCGCAGACCTAATAATTGACCAGGGAGGCTGTGGATGAGATCAGCAGAATTGGTGCATTGCTACGGCAAGCCTCAGTGTCCTACACCAGGAAACAGCTTTGCTATTGCAAGGTGCGTAATTTAATAAACCATTAACTCAAACCTGAGGTGAAGTAAATTCAGCGTATTATATATTTCAAAATAGCATTAGAATTCAATTTAAGTGTCACCAAAAGCCTAATCCTCAGTATACAGAGCATATTAATAAGTGTCTCGGAGCCTGTGGTTTGATTTGGTTTCCAGCTGAGTTGTGCTGTCGCATGACTGCGGTCCCTGCCGTGAGGCTATCTCGGCGATAGCATCACCGTTCCGAAAGGGAGCGGAATCCGGAAAGACGTGCGGTCCCGCTTGTCGGGGTCTTCCTGGGTGAGCAGGTGGGCGTACGCTCGAGCAAAAGCAAGCCTGTTTCCAGTCACGCTGCTCCTGGGCGCCGCCGTCAAGATGTCTTGACTCTTCTATGACGTCTGTGTCTATGATTCTGTGATTCTATCTCGATGCTCCCCGGCGATAGCGGGGTCCTGGCAGGGTCCCCCGGCCCCCCGAACCAGCCCTGCTTTCGGTTCCCTTTGTAGCCCCAGGGGTGAAACGCGTTTTTGATACGGCAGGTGCCTGTAAAAGCTGCTGGGAGCGGGCGGAGGAAAGGCTGTTCGCGCGAGGCCGGCGTCACATCCGTGCCGTGCTGCCTGGATTGTGCACAAAAGCCGCTGCTGGCTCAGGCAGGGTGCCCCCCCCCAGCCGCGCCGACGGCACACGGCAGCATTGTGGCGACTGTAAAGCGCCGGAGACGCTGCTTTCGATCCCCCCAAGTCAGGCGTAAAGTGCAAATGGTGCATCATTTCCACCAGGAGCCAAAAGCATAAAATCTGCTTTCCATTTGCGTGGGAGTCGGCCATGTTTTGGACTTTTTTACATCGCCCCTGTAATAACTCCTCTTGATTAGCAAGCCAGGCACGTCCCACAGCAGTTTGGGAAATGCATCTCTTCTATAAATGACAACAGATTATTTAAGCAACAACTAAAGCGCTCTGACTGCTTTTTAGTTCGCTCACATTAACATCAGTCTCCTCATATATCTAGGGAATGAATCCGGGATTTTCTTTAAAATGGTGGAGAGCGATACAAAAATAGCAGACTACTCGTCTACAATAAAGTTATGTGTTTGAAAGGCTTGGAAATTGTTTTTTAATCACTGGCGTCTTTCTTCTGGAATATAATCTGCTGGCTATACATTTTGCTTTTCTATCCAATTTCTCAGGAAAATGCAGCAAGTGTGTTAATAAATAATTTATAAAAACATTACAAAAGATAAAGCACTCCTGCTAAAATGTTTCCAGCCTCCGAGATACCAGTTCATTTGTAATCCTCTCCGCCTCCCCTTCGCTGGAACATCAGCAGAAGGTTATTGCTGCCTTTCTCCGCAGTCCCATTTTACTCATCCTGCAGGTGTCAAAACACATCTTTGTTTTCAAGGTATCCAGACTGATAAAAGGGTATGGCCTAGCCCGAAACACAAGCTCAATTTTTAGCTACTACAGATTTTTGTCACGAAAAACGGTTTTCAGGAAAGCACCATCCTGATTTATTTTCGTGGTCTTGCGTGCGAGGATGGATGTAAAACGCAGACGCGCTGCTGGCTCTCCCGAAAAAGCGGGCTCTTGTAGATGCTGTTCCCTCCAGAGCTTTGTCCTTCCCCTAATAACAAATGGGATGTGCCTTCTGTGAAACTAAGCAGGGTGATTTTGGAGCATGGTGCACAGGACAGGTTCGTTCTTAGGAAGAGGAAGGACGGCTGGGAGGAAGACAGCTTGTGATGAGCTCTGCCAGATGGAATTTAATTTTAGTGAAGGTGAAGACTCTAAGAAAAGCTAACATTAGTGAGCAAGTAAAACTTGAAGGAGGAAAAATCAAGCAAAACCAGCCTTCAACTCGAATAGATCATGTGTTTGTCTGTGTTAAAAAAAGACCATAAGACTGACGGTGGGTTTCAATGGATGCAGCTGCTCTGAAAGCCAGTCAGGGGACGAGAAGACAAAGCGGAAAACAGAATATTGCTCAATGGGATCACCCCTAGGCGAACCACCGCAGGTACCGAGGGGCCGTCACCGGGGCTGCCCCCCCTGCTATCTCGGCAGCCCTGGCAGGGCTCAGCTGCACCCATCCTTTCCCTGGGCTGCCCAGGCCGACCGTGCGCTGCGAGGGGTGCTCTGCCTGCCAGGAATTCGGCAAAACCAACCAAGCACCTTCAGGCAAGCATCTTGACCGAGAGGAGCTGCACATCAGCTAGCTACGAGCCAGAGACGGCAACCACGCTGCCCACCTGCGGGTCCAAGAGATGAGCTGCAAGCGTTTCCATCTTCAGCCACACAGTTCACAGGGTGCAGGAGCTCCCGCCGCTCAGCTGCAAAACACAGGAGACGTTTCAAAGGCAGCGAGCAGGCGCGAGCATCGGGAAGAGCGGCTGTCACCGCGTGTGACTTTCGGTGCCCATCACGGGAGCTGGCAGCGACAGAGGCGCCGGACGCCCCGGGGAGACGCAGGAGCCGTCAGCAGGGAGACGATGAAGAGCAGACCTGCAGCAGCTGGCTCCTCTCAGAGAGGAACGGTTCCTCTCAGGGTTCTGATGCTGAAGGTGAGAGGAGAGAGGTCTTCCAGCAATGCTGCATGTGGAGTTGTGGCTTTTGCTTCATCTTTAGTTTGCTAAAACACTGAAGTAGAGCAGAGCACGACATGAATTTTTATTGTTAACGCTACCTCTAATGATAGTTAAAACGAAGTTCGGGGGCATTCATGCTAAACGGAACTTGAGTTTTATGCAATGTGCAGAGCCACAAGAAGGCTCCTTCAAACCTATTTAACTCTTCATCCCGCTGTTAAACAGAGCTTCGCTGAGGGCGATCCCAGCGCAGACCGCGGCTTGTTGAGATTGGCCGCCGGGCACCAGGCTAACGCACCCAGCAGCTTCTGTCCTCCAACCAAAATGAATGAAAAGGGTTAAAGTGTTTGCAAGGAGGCACAGCTAACACCTCTCTTACATGGTCTCTCTGAAATTGATTTTTAGCAGTAAATATTTGTTAGAAATGTGACCAAAAAAAAAAAATCAAAATAACGAAACCAGAAAATTATTACAAAAGAGTTAACAAATCCCTTGGAATTTCAGCTGAACTGAGCAATACCTTTTGCACAGCTCCACCAATTCCAGGAGTACTTCAGATCTTTAATGATCCCTGAATAATGTGATGGGAAGTCTTGAGACACAGCTGTTCTGTGATCGCAAGGCAGCAGAGACATGGCAAGGAGCACTGTGCCTTCAAAAGGAGCTGGCGAGAAGATGAAAGGAGAGAAAGGAGAGAGCGGGCTTTCAGAGAGGTCATGTCAAAGGAATATTAAGGAAGCCTGAAAAGGCTATCCACAACTTTTTTGTTCTCCGAAAATGCTTCTGCACGCGGAAGCATCGTGAAGCACAGCGGAGATGCAAGGGGACTGACTGCCGTATCCTATCGGCTTCTGGCCAGAGCGGGTATCGAAAGCCGCTCTTCTGTTGCAGCTCAGAGCTAAATCGATGCAAAAGACAATTCTGATCTCTCGGCAGTGCCGAGTGCTCCCACCGTGCTTAGAGGTGGAGAGAGGAGCAAAGGCAGGGGCTTCACAGCGAGCGGGGTCTCTGAAGGCTGGCAAACACAGCTCGTGCGTCTTCGGAGATGTGAGCTGAAAAACGACTGCAAGGAAGAGACTTGGGAGACTGCGAGGGGATGCAAAGGGATGGGTCGTGCCTGCCTGGATGAGTCTGAGAAAAATCACCAGGGAGCTAACACCTCGTGTTAGCTTCTCCCCATTGCACCGCTGCAAAAGGAGAAGCCAAAGCTCGGGTCGGAGGAGGGCACTGAAGAGTGTTACAGCAGTCAGGAAACACCCGAGCCGTTAGAAATGATGGCATTTTGAACACGAGAAAGGCAGGACTTTGCCTTCCTTTCCACCTCGTTTGTGGCCGCCTTTGAGGAACACAGGAGCCTCTCTGCCCCTTTGGTATCATGGCCTATCTCAGCTGGGGCTCTGCCTGCGATAAACTCTGCATTTTTCAGTATGAGTTAACCCTCAGATAACCATAGCCTCTGACTGTACAGTAAGAATAAACAGCACTTTATAACACCTTACATTTATATTCTCTTCTGGATTTCCTTAGCCTTATGGCAAGCTCTGAGTAACAGCCTCTACTAGGGGGAGAGACCGTGCACGAAGACGCTGCAAAAGTAAATAGTGCTAAAGGCAACAGGTCCCCAGGTGCCTCCACCACAGGTCCTGAGTGCCGTCACTACCGTCACTCTGATGGCATCCTGGACCTTGGACTGTTCAGTCGCTGTCCCAAGGTCACCCAGCCCATCTGCGCTGCGACGCTGCGGGTCATCGCAGCTGTGCGCTCGGGATGCCGAACGACGCTAGCGCCGGTTAGGTACCCCGTGCCATACTCTGCTATACTCCAATACACACTTCATTTCATGATATAGGCTAAAACTTACTTTGGGAAAATGCGCTAGCGTAGCAGAAACAGCTTATATTCCCATTAGAAAAAACGCAAAGGCTCATTATGCCAAGAGCCTAACTTGCGCCTTGCTCCCCAACAATGTGGGACCGATCTGAAGTGCCCACCTACAGCGCACCATCTTCAATGCTTTATTGCCCAGTCACTTCTATTTTACCCAAATGAAAAATAAAAACCCATTACTAAGCAAAGTCTCAGGAATTTTTATGAGATTGTAATGCTTCCAATTTATGTTGAAAAAGACCAAAACCCTCCAGCTGTCTGTTGCTCCTCCAGCCAGGGACGGGGAAGTTGCTGCTGATGCAGCGCAGCACAAGCGATCAGACAGGGAAACGCTGCTCTGCTGGGACACCATCAAAAAGAAAAAAAGGGGAAGGTTTTCCTCTCGCTTAGGACATAATGGAAAAATGAACATAAAATTTCTGCAGGACAGCTGCAGACGTCACATAAAATGTTTTAACTGATTTTCAGGCCTTGGTACTTTCTGCCCACAGCTTTCAGACGAGCCACATTTTCGGAAGGGAACACTCGGGGAACATCAAGCATCAGTGCAGACATTAATAGTAATAAACAACTGAATGCCAAAGTGTATCAGAAGGAAGAATCCAGGAAAAAACAGTTTAAAGAGAAAATATTGCATGTCTCTGACATTAAATCAGTGCTTATGGACGCTCTGCAAGGTACAGCTGGCGCATGCAGAACCACACAGAAGATAATTAAGACCGCTAACAGAATATTGTCCAGCTACGGTGTCCGCTTCAGCATCTCCCACTCGCTCCTTCCAGGACGGACGTCGTGCCTGGACAACACCACTGCTATGGCTGCTGACGTCCCCTGACTTTCCCCTGACGTCTTCTACCCCGCGGTAAAGCATCCCAGTGACTCCTGTGGCTGCTGAGAACACCCTGCGAGCGTGCAAGGAATAACGACGCAATGCGACTCTTCCCCCCCAGCTCCTAGAGGACTGGATTATCACATTTCAGCAATTACCGCAGAAGCCCGATTTATGACGGGGCTCTGAGGGGCTCTGGCATCTCCCCGTGCCCGGCGCAGCTCAGCCTGCATCCCGCTCTGCTCCTTGACTCACCTGCGAGAACAGGGCCGCTTACTTTCATCAATTCTGAATTATTCAGCGAGCAGTTAATGCGCATACTGTGTGAAAGGGCTATCTGCCTACATATTGCTCTCGAACGCTTGTTTGCCTTAATTTGTTTGATTGGCCGAGATGAACAGGTAAACACCAACAGGCTGAGCATCCCAATCCACTCATATCAGTATTCCCCACATCTCCCATTTCCACAAGCATCTTTATCAAGAAAATATCACCTGTGCAAATGCTATCGGCAAATGAATAAGCTAATGAACATTCTTCGAACAACCGCGTGGGTTTTATTTGAATATATGATCATAATTCATTTTATTTTATTCCCATTTTTCTATAGCTGAACAGGAGGATGTCCTATCGTGTCAGCAGCACTCTGTCAAGGATTCCTGATCTCGCCTTGCTATGACCGCAGCTGTTACTAAATTACTGCAGAAAGTGGGGAGTCATTCAAAAAACCAACCAAACAATAGAATTCAGGAAACCTGAGTGCCTAAAATACACATTTTCCCGAATTTAGGCAAACAATTATGGGAAAGATGGCAATATGAGCTGTTCTGTCCCATGTCATGAAGAACTAATCCACTGTCTCAATTCACAAGAAGTTTCTAGCATGATCCTATAGCACAGTTTATGTACTTCTCAATTAAGAAAAAGGTCAACACTTTTTTTTAACGTATTACTTCCCATAACCGCAGCGCCTTAACACCAGCACTAAAAAAAGGTATCGGAATCCGCTGAAGGCAGGATGGAAAACGATGACTGTCCAACAGACTAGTCTCCAGCTGTGCGGCACAAGCACGGAAGAGAGCAAGAGATGCATCGGTATTAATGGGCAAAGATGAAGCCCGCCTCTGATAACCTTTGCAAACAGCAGCCAGCCCCAGGAGCCTGGCAGCTAGATTAATTTTAAATTCCTGGGGTGCCAATTACCAATCCACAGAAGGGAACGCTGCATTTGCTACTCAGCTGTGCCAATGTTTGAAAATTGTCTGTATCTGAGAATCCACATTTTCCCCGCATTAGTCATTATGAGTACAAACAGGTTTCTTTCCTCCTCCTTCTTCCATTGACAGAAAATCTGGTGCCATTTTGAAGGTCTAAACACGCGCAGCGCGGGTGTGCATACACGCACGTCCTGCTGGCAGACAAGCCAACAAACCCAGTGGCAGCGTCTGTGCGCTGAAGCCTTTCCAGGAGTCT
Source organism: Pelecanus crispus (assembly GCF_030463565.1). Taxonomy (NCBI): domain Eukaryota; kingdom Metazoa; phylum Chordata; class Aves; order Pelecaniformes; family Pelecanidae; genus Pelecanus; species Pelecanus crispus. The sequence goes on along the minus strand of NC_134657.1, from coordinate 10,219,808 downwards.
GGGGACCTGCCATCACTCATACCTAAAAAAGGCTTCAGCAGCGCCATTCTGCACTTGACTAACTGCGAACAGCTAGGGCACTGCTTCTGTTAGGAAGCAAACAGGTAATGCAAAAAAAACCCGACAACAACAACAACAAAAAGCGCTTTTAAGGCAGCGCTTCGCTCAGAGCCAGAATGAACATCGGGAGGACAAGGTAGTGCATGATTTTGGGCAGAACGCAAAGATAAAAAGCTGTTTCCTTTCAACAATCTGGATCATTTCCTCGGGAGCAGAAACACGGAGGGCCGAGTGACATGTTTGCAAGTGGGAAAGCGTTCCAAAAGTGCGTGCAACTCGTCAAAGACGCGGCACGTTACGCGGGGGCTTTGGGCAGCCTGGTCGTGAGGGGCTGCCGGAGAGTCCTCCCCAGCGCCCCTCGAAGAGGTCACCGCGCCGCCAGGCCTATCCTTTCCTCTGCCTGTTGCTCAGAGCATGATCTCCTGTTTCTAGAAACCAGAAAACTGAAAGAAAAGTATGAGAACCCAATGCAGGAAAACACCACCAGCACCTTGGGTCACGATTCCTGCACTCGGCTCCAAGAGGTCCACGTGAGAGGCTGCCAGCGCCCAGGGCGGGATCATCTCCCGCAGAGACACTACAAAGCTTGCTTGGCAATTACAACACCGATTAAAAATATATTAAAGGTGTTTGTGATAAGGCAGCATTTAAAATCCATTACGAAGAAAGCTCAAAATGTCTCAAACACGTAAACCCCTTCAGAGTGGAGAAGGGGAGACCTCAGCTGTGTGGCCTTGCACGGCGATGACTTCTTGTAGCAGGGACTCAGACAACTGCGTTTTGCCCGCTGACAGTTCAAGCTGGCTGTTTTTTGTTTCTTATCCCTTTGACCAGCCTGCAGGGAGAAGGCATGCTGTGTCAATCACAAATGACAACGCAAAGTTGTTTAAGTAAGAAATCGGATACCGCCGTATCATTGATGGCTACAGCACAGCACAAACGCACAAGAGAGACCGCCAGCCTCTGTGGCTTGGCTGAGTCTTGGCCTTTACGCCGAACACGCTAGTCAGAAAAGATCAAGAACCGCTGCATGGGGATTTTTAATCAATATCTAACCTGACAGTAGGATTTGGAGGAAGATCACCCCATAAAACACAAGCAGCATCGCAGACTAATTGTATTTACTTCCTGTTGAGCAGAGGCTTGCAGACACAGAGCTCCACATCCCAGGAAGGTGCTACAGGACTCTCTAAAACAAAGCAAAAATCACCCATTGCCTCTGTGAAGTAAAAAGCCAAACCTTTTGCTGGAGGTTAATGTTAAACATCACCCTGTCTGTACCCATTTTGGAATATGAAAGTCATTTATCAGGTGGTGTTAAAGTGGAAGACTCTGAAGCAGATGCACAAAATACCTTCTTCCCTCTCTCCTGGTCTCACTCACCCCAAATTCACCGTGCAGCCGAACAGAAACATTGTGCGGACGTTAGAAAAGCGCCATTGGTTCTCGGCCAGCTCCTTTCTCTCCAGCTGCATAACCTTGAGCGCATGATTGAAGGATGCCCATTTACGCCTGGGAGACGGAGCCATGAATCACGGGCCCCTACTCCTCCCACGGCGAAGGCGCAACACATCCTTGTTTCTGAATACAAGCGTCCCACGCACACGACGAGATGTCCTGCACCACATTTTATAAATTTTATAAATAGGCTCGTGAGAGACGCACTTCCCATCCGCTCACCTCAATCCAAAGCAATTATCAGAGCAAAGAAGATGGCCTAAATGCCAACACACACCCTCCGAACGTGAACGAGCCAGACCCAGGCTGCAGGTAAGAAGCTCCCGTGGTGCTGCAAGGCAGCTCATTAGACACCAGCTTGCTAACCGCCACAACAGCCAAGTCCAGCAACACTTTGAGATAGCATGCAAAAAAAATAAAAAGAAATATGAAAACTTGTGATTAAAGTTAAGAGGGGTGAGCTACAAGGGGACGACGTCTGGGGGAACAAGCACAGGCTGGCGAGTCTGCAGCGGAGCAGGGTCTGGGGACTGCCCGTGGCGGGGGAGCACTCGGGCTATGCGAGCATTACTCAGGCTGCTGGATAATGGGTTGAAATCCTGGGAAATTTCCTGACGGAAAGATGGGCAAAGCTAGAAAATACTCTCTCAGAGATAATGGAAAAAGCTTTGTGGTTTGGGAGTGAATCTCCCTAAAGGTCACAGCCCAATTTTAGGTTGGAGCTCTGCAGTTCGATTTTGCATCATCTGTTCCTCTTGGGATCTAATAGGAAGGACTCCGCCGTCTGCCCTGAATTTCTTCAGAAACAGGGGCCTGCCTTAACATTTTCAGTTTATGTGAAAACGTTTCATGAGCTTAGCTGCCCTTCAGGAACGCTGGAAACCTCCCGGCACCTGTGGTGACTGCGCCTGGGCTGAGGGCTGCTGCAGACCGGTGACGACGGGGGGACGTGCGGCACCTTTTGACCCCGTGCAGCACCGGTACCTCCCCGAGCTCCCGGGGCAGTGGATGGAGGATGCATCCTCCAAGCCCCAGCCCAAACTCCTGTCCCTGAGTAGGCAAGAGCAGAGGAACCAAGCGACCTGCTATTCCACCCGCTGTGGTCCTCTCTGCCTCCGCAGGGACGCCGGGGACAGATGCTGAGCGGGGAAGCACTGCCGTGCCGTGCCAGCAGTTATTCGGAGGGAGTTCAGAGTTTCCTTTCAATTCTCATGTCACACCATCCATCATGGGCACCAGCAGAGACAGATGCTGAACAATAACGCGAGCAGCTGTCTGCCGTCCCAAGCAAACTGGACTGTAAGTTTAGAGGTTTCGCTCAGTTCGGCACACTGAACCACAAACATTTCGCGGGTTCTTTACCTGTACCTACACCCCAGTCCCCCTCTTCTCGCTGCGTCCAGCCATAGATGCAGGTCAGGACCTCAAGAGGCTGCCGGGAAAAGCGCTAAACGTCTGCAGGATTGACGTGGTCGCGCTGCATTTTCACCGGAGTCACAGCTTTCCTCCGTGGAGGTGAAATACTGCTCCCACTGCTGCAGCAAAGTGTTTTCCCCTTCACTTACACATGGCATTTGTATGCAGTGGATGCAAACAGAGCTGAGACGCACGTGAACATCACAGAGGACGGTGACATTTTGTGCACGTTCCCACTGATTACGGCCGCGGTGCGGGCACCGTTCTCTGTGGGTCGTGGGGTGTCTTTCATGCAGCAGTGACAACAGCAGTGTCTTCTTTTTTAACATGGAAGCGCAATTGCAAAACCGAGGGGGAGAGGGGATTATTTTCCATTTGCTTCTTGAAACAGCTGTCAGTTTCCTCAGACCTGTTTGTTTTCAGGACTGCAGGGGTTTAATCTTTAAAACAACAATATTATTACAATATGTGTCAAACGCTGTTTTCTAACAAAAGAAAACAAATTGCTTCCACTTTGTAAGCAAGGGTACCCAGTCTGTAATATAAATAGCTCCACAAACATAGGGTTGGCATCTCCGTCCAGCGAACGCCCGCCCCCAGCAAACTCCCGCACGTGAACGGAAGCGCACCCACCGCAGCCCAAGGAGCCCGGGGGGGATCAGGCTGCCACCCAAACCCTGCAGGAATAGGAGGAAAACTGCTCCAGGGGCTCCACTGTGCCCACAACAGCCAGAAGAAAAATCATGGAGTGACCCCAAAAAACTCCCTCGAGATTAATCTCCCCACCGGAGGAAAGCAGATCCACTGCAAGGCTGGCCACAAGGTTCACCCCAAACTCAAACACAGCCACGGGGCCGATTTCTCTCCCCCGCCATCGCGTGCCGACGCACAGGTACAGCTCCTGTGCCGGCCTCGCTTCAGAACAGGAAAACGCAACTGAGAACCTTAAAAAGTCTCACTTTGGCTCACTCTCTGCTTAGGGAACGTTTTGAGCTGGCATCAGCTCTCTATTTGCTAGAAACCTATCCAGAGAAAATAAATATATCATGCCTCTGAACAGAGATATGCAACTAGGAAAATCCCCACCACCTTGAGACAAACAAAACCCCCCGGACAATGAAACACAGGACCGCCGACCTCCCCAGCAGCAGTCAAACCCGGCCCTACGGGCTCGACCGGATTACACCCAGGAGAGCAGAATTTGTCGTCGTCCTACCTGCAGAAGCCAGTAGCACCTTCTGTGAAACGTGGGGATGATGGAGGAATGGACGTAGCAGCCGTACAAGCACTAGGGACAGAAAAAGAGAGAAAGCAGGGTCGGGTTAGTGAAGGAAACCGTCACCCGAGGTTATCCGCGTTATCCGCTACCGGAGGATGGTGTTTCTGAAGTCATGGCTGGACACAGCGTAACACATAACACACAACACCAGATTGTAGCACCCCAAAATTTTTTTTAAACATCACTACAGGCTGCAGAATCGCTCCCCTAGCAGCTCCGGCCGCGCCGGCACGCTGCGCTCACCTGCGGCTCAGCCACCCAGGTGCAGCCAGAGCAAACAGCGTTTCCCCACCACGCTCTGCACCACGACGCGCAACACAGAGGTGGGTTTGGTTATCTGCATTTTAATCTTTGCTTCAGCGTAGTTTTATTTTTTAAAAAACACAACACAAACATCTCTTTTTTGTGGTTTAGCCCCAGGCAGCAGCTCAGCACCACGCAGCCCCTCTCTCACTGCCCCTGCCCCGATGGGATGGGGGAGAGAATCGGAGGAGTGAGAGTGAGAAACACTCCTGGGGTGAGATAAGAACAGTTTAATAATTGAAATAAAGTAAAATAGTAATGCTAATAGTAACAATATAATAATGATAATAATAATAATAATAACAACAACAACAATATCCAAAGCAAGTGATGCCCAATGCAATTGCTCACCACCCGCCGACCGATGCCCAGCCAGTTCCCGAGCTGCGATCGCTGCTCCCTGGCCAACCCCCCCAGTTTCCATACTGCCCATGACGCCGTATGGTATGGAATGGCCCTTGGGCCAGTTGGGATCAACTCTCCTGGCTGTGCCCCCTCCCAGCTCCTTGTGCCCCTGGCAGAGCATGGGAAGCTGCAAAGTCCTTGACTGGCATAAGCAGCACTGAGCAACAACTAAACCATCAGCGTGTTATCAACATTCTTCTCCTACTAAATCCAAACCACAGCACTGTGCCTGCTACTAGGAAGAAAATTAACTCTATCCCAGCCAAAACCAGGACAGTGGTTTATCACCTGAGTATGTACACCAAAAATTTAGGGTTTGCAAACTGAAAAAACTGCCGTCAGGTATGTTATACAGCAAAAGGCCAAACTACACTTGTTTTTTTTTCTTCTTCTTTTTTAAAATGAACTCTGCTTCTCTGATTAACTGAAGTCAGCAAGGCTAAGGAATTCTTTCTGCAGGAAAAAAAATCAAACTTCTAGTACATTCAAACTTTTCAACACCGCTGTCAGTTGGAAGCTAAGCCCAGCGCAAACCAAACACGCAAAACTGTTTGTAATTTAAAAGATCCTGGTACAATTCCCGTCCACGAGATTTGTTTATTATTAAGAAAGCAATATTATTTTCTGACCCTGCTGGCTTTTAATATAGTGCACATGGGGGACAGGTGTGCGTCTAATGATATATTCTCCCATACCAGCAGTGATTAGTTTTCCCTAAATGCAAGATTGCAACAGCCCGGCACTCTGCTCGCAGCTTTCTTCAGATATTTCCCCCAGAAGATCACAGGCCGCGCGTATTTTAGGTACACCAGCATTCTGCCATTACAGAAGGAAAAAATAAGTAAATCCAACTGCAGGTGATTTTTAAGGGGAATTTTTTTTTTTGTTTTACTCCAGCGACTGTATCAATTACGATGACTCTCACGATTAACGTGCTCTTCACTTGCTTGAGGCCCTGCCTGACCCTACCGGGGGTCGTCACTGGTCCGGGGTGCGGGAATTGTCACCGAGCATCCTCCCGGCAGCGGCGGCTGCAGGACGCGACAGCCCCGGGTGCCGCCAGACCTCAGCAAGGCTTTAAACCGTGCTAAGTGGGACCTAAGCGGACGGGTACTTATTGCTAAATCCCCACCCCAGCTGTCTCGAGTACCTCTTTCTGCAGATACGGATGCCACGGCATCAACAGCGATGCGAAGGTTGGCGTGCGGCATCACGGCCTTACCGGCGAGCGCCCCGGTGGCACCGTGCTGGCCCGTGCACCAGCCCGCGCTGGGACACGGCTCCGCCCATGCCACCCCCCGCGAGGACGCCGGCCGGCCGCAGGAACGCAGAGGGGCCGGTAAAGCTTCGTTTATAATCCGTCTGTCTGGAAGGCACCTCACAAACCGCGACAACGCTCTGCAAGCAGCCAGCTTGCCAGCCCTGACGTCGCTGGCGTGCCCCGTAAGAGGCGAGCACGGAGGTGTGTGGTTGAACGCGCACGCCTAAGGCGCGCAGGCGGGGAGGCTGGCGGCAGCGTCTCCTCCCCAGGAGCACAGCTCGCAAGGTCGGCCTGAACTAAGAAGGATTTAAGGCCCGCTGGCTGCTGTCACCGAGTTATTTTTAAAATACAAATGACAAAGATTAATAAAGGTTTTAAATGTGGCAAGGGTACATTCCATACACAAAAAAAAGCAGGGAGGAAAAATAGAAGAGAAAAAAACCTGCAGAAAATAATCCAAAGAAAAGCTTAACGTTTAAATCCCACCATTCAGCCTGGGGAAAAGCAGACGCCGTGGGTTTAAGATAATCCCCAAGAGCGACTCCTGGCCGCACGGCACCGGGGGCCGCACTAAAAGGTCTTTAACGTTTGGTTCTGCCGACTCGGAGCTGGTCACCCCGCTTCGGAAAGCGGCTCAGTAGGCGCAGCATCTCCCAGGCCCGGCAGCTTCCCGGCGAGGATGGGAGAGCCGGTGTGGAGCACGCCGCTGGAGGAGCCTTTGCGACGGCGAAGAACACCCACAGCGCCTCATGCAGTATACGTCAATGTATATCATCAGCACACCCCCACTTGATTCACAACCCCCATTTGCTGTGAAGTCAATCGAAACTTACCGTGATTAAAACAAAAAATAATGACAAGCACTAATGCCGAGCTCCTTGTAGCTCGCTGCATTTAGCAAGCGGGAAAGTTGCTCTCTCTCTCCAGATCTGTCTCGCATATAAATCTAGAGGTGTCAATAATGAATTACATAAAAGCATCCCACCTCCACGGAACTGGTTTTCAACATTTCAGCAAACCATTAAGAAAACCCTAACAGTTCACAGAATTGACAAAGCATCCAGAATGCAGAAATGATTTTTTTAAGTTTTCTTTTCTCCCCCCACCCCCCGGCACAATGTGAGAATCTGGCTCTGGATTGATGTTTTGGGGCTGGACATTCTAACCGGGGTGGCTGGGATGAAGGGGACCCACGCGTAAGCAAATCCCCCGGCTTCAGAGAGGCAGCGGGGAACTCTTCACGGGCACCGTGCGCTTGCACCGAGGCGTAACACGGCTGCGGAGGAATGCGCCGCGGTGGCAGAAACACACCCTGGAAACCCAGCTTTTGGAATAAGGACAAAAGGAGCGCCGGGGGCAGTAAAAACAACATTAATTTTTGGATAAAAAGGCATAAAGATATTTAAGATATAAATAGAAACCTTAGAAATCTGAGCTTCACTGTTTTGGAGGATTTCCAAGGTTAATGAGTTAGGCGCCGCTAGATGACACAAACGCTACGGTTTGGTGGCACGGATGTGGGGTTTACAGGGAGAGGGTGCCCAGAGGCGATTCTCCCGCGCCCGGCTCCGCTCAGAGCCCCGGCTGGGTCGCGGGGCGGCGATGGGCCCCTCCGCCGCGCACCGGCGCAGGGCCGCCACGCGCCCGCTCGGCAGAGGACGGCTCGGCACGCGGCGCTGCGGCTGATTAGGAGAACGGCGTCACCCCCGGCTGGCCTGAGGAGCAGGCAACCAGGGCACGCTTAATGCCTTAGCTAAAGGAGTCTTTAAAATGAATGTTTGCTCAAAACAGGCAAAAGGGCTTTCATTAGCTGGGTTTTGTGGTTTTTTTTTTTAAATTATTTATTTATTTATTTTATCGGGGAGGTAAAAAATGCACAGGCCTGTGTGTCTGTGGCTATGTTAATGCTGGGCTGGGCGCTCAGCCAACGCATTAAGTGAAATCGAATTCCTGAAACCAGCTTTAATCAGCAGATTTTTAAGGTTAGAATGACTCTCTCCTCTGGAAGGCTTGCCAAGGTTAATTCTGTCCTGAGCAGGCTGAATTAATGGGCTGGACAGGGGAGAACTTTTTTTTTTCCCCTGATTCTCTTTTAAGTTTACAAAATCTCCAGGAGAAAAGAAATGGCATTTCTGAACCGCCTGAGGAGAAACGCCACTTCAGCAGCTTATCGATTTCTGTTTGGAGAGCCGAGGCTGACGCGAGCGGCCATCACCTCCCACGGGAGCCAGGCCGCGTGGCAGCCGGCACCAGCCTTGTCGCCCAGAGGAGCCCCGAGCGGCCCCGGCTGAGGGACGCGGACGCCGGCCCGCGGGGATCGCCGCCGTCCCCGCAGCCATGGCGGGACAGGGACGCCCATGGCGGCGGCGGCGCGGTCCAGCGCCGCAGCATCGGCTCCCGCCACGCACCCCTTTTGGGCAGGGTGTGCTTGTCCTTGCAAATGACACGGTGTCCGGAGCCGGAGCGTGCGGAGCACAGGCGTTGTCCTGAGGTCCCGCAGCCGTGGGGGACCCCTCTCTGCACTGACAAACCAGGCCCACCCGGCTCCCCCGAACGCGGAAGCCATACCCGCCCCAGAGGTTCACGGTTATAAGCACCTCCTCTGCAGCCCCCGCGCTGCTCCCGGGGAGCCAGGCCCTACCAGCTCCGCTTCATCTCGCACCTTTTTCGTATCGACGGGTAATTAAAGAGAAAAGGGCCTGCTCTGGGCAGAGGGGCAATTACCACTGCCTACCCCTCCATTTATATGCAGTCCACATCTTGCATTATCAAACTTCTGAAAACCAGAGGGGGGGGGAATCAAAGTATTAGTGGATTTTTTTTATCCTGAGCTCCTTAAAGTGATTGTGGCTTATTTAAAAATAATACAATAACGCTGAGGTGTTATTCCTTACCAAGAACACCTTGGGAATGGAAATAGGAAAGCAGAGAATCAAAAATTCACGATAGGGTTGGACAGGCTTTGAAATTCTTTTCCCCGGTGAGTTACGCTAGTGGATATTTAAAAAAAAATAAAAAATGCCTAGATTTTGTTCAGACTTTCACACTGAATTCCCAATTCCCTTAATAAGAAGCTAAATCAATCTTTAGAGAACAAACCACGTAAGACCTGTGGCTCTAAATTATTCAAATATACTCGAGTAATTTTATGGTGTAAGGTTTCAACTTCCAATACCCCAGCAGCCTGCACGTGTCACAGGCAGGATCCGTACGGGTTATTTTGGAAAAAGGACCGTGCCCCCCCTGCCCGCGGGCTTATGGGGAGGCAGGGACGGACCAGGCTCCTTGCTCGGCGCCGCGGGTGCCCGCTCCCCCACGCTGCCTTTCCTGAAGAGCAAAGCCCTGAGTGCTGGGCGTCAGAGATGCCCCCTTCCTCCCGAGGGCAGCTGCGTCGGCGTCGCTCTCTCCCTGCCAGCCACTTCTTCAGATTCTCGTTTCTTTTGGAGAGGAAAGAGAGGGCGGAATGAACTCACCGGGAAAGGGCACGCGTTCCCCGTGCAAACCCTGACAGCTTGGGATTTGCGCTGAAATCCCTAAACAAATAGTCTTCAAACGAACACGCTCATGGCAACAGCGGTAAAAAATCCCACAAATAATGGAATCTGACTACCAGACAAGTGAAATCCAAAACACAGTTTAAAAAGAAAAAAAAAAAGCATGAAATCATCAAAATAAGGGATGTGAAATTCTTTACGAAAAGGCTCCTGAATCAAGCAAACGCACCTGCAACAGAAGAGGCTGCTGCCTGCAGCCACCGGAGGCGCGGTAGGAGCTAAAAGCCCACGCAGAAATGGGCTCCCCACACCCTGAGGAGCCCAGCGCGAGCGAGGCCTCCGGCCCCAGGGGCTGCCCGGACGCGCGCTCTAACACGCGCCGGCTCCTGTCGAGCCCTCTGCTCTGCGACGGCGTGATGAGCCAAGGCAGGCATCGGGAGGCGGTTCTGGCGCCGACTGCCCTAAAATCGAACGCAACATTTCCCATGGCCCGCAGCAGGATGTCAAAACCCCCAGCAGGAACAGAATGCTGATGTTTAACACATCAGGGGCAGGGACAGCAACTGCTTCACCGGCTGTGGCACCGGTAGCGTGGGAGGGTGGAAAGCCACCACCGTCGCCGCTCGCAGCTCTCGTGGCGGTGCCGAGTGGCGTGCGCTCAAGGCTAGCAGCTAATCACGTCCCCGCTACACCACCACGCTGCGCGGGATCTCCTTCTGGAATTACAATGGCGAGTTCAGAGCTTCTCCGCCAACTTCCATCAGCGAACAGCATATTGCTTGCAGCGGCAGCACTGCCACCGTGGATCAAACCTCCCGGGAAAGGCAAATGAGGCATTAGCTTCATTCTTCTCATCATCCTGATGGTAGGGTACAGGTCTCCTAAATCAGCGGTGGTATCTGAGCCCGATCAAGCTCTGCCCTTACTCTCAGCCTGCCTGTTACCTGCGCAGCCACGCGCCGCGCCAGGAAAGGTACAACGCAGGAACTGCAGCCGTGCAATAGATGCAGGCTGCATCGGGTACAGATTCTCAGATGCAGAAGGGGAAATGGAAAAGCAGCTTGTAAGTTCTCATCTCGGCATCCTTCAATGCAGCAACCTCTGTTTTGGAGACACCAGCCAAAATGCAACAGTAAAACCCACTCTCCCATCCCTATCACAGACATTTCCATTATCTGTTCACACAGATACCACTGTTATCCCATTCTCTTCACCAACTTTTTCATATCCCAGCAGAGGCACTGTCCAATCTTCCTGAAAACGAATCACGACCAGAGAGATTTGTTAGGTGTTTGTAGTAATACACTTGTTTTACACGTAGGAGCGATTTTCCATCTGCACCTGTAAGAAGTACCCACAACATTCTCTGCTGTCTTCTCCGACAGGGCAGAGCACGGTTGAAAAAGCAAGGCAACTGAAAACCTCGAGTCTCCAACGTGAGCTGCCTCTTGGCTGCCAAATTAGCAAGCATCAGGAAAAACCCTCAAATTTTATGTGTCTCACCTCTCTTTTCAAACAGACCTGCAGCAAGTGCCCCCTGAGATCGGGTTATCTTGTAGCAGATGGTCCTTCCTTCAGGACAGGGATGCTAAAGGCATGGACACGTTTCAAATCCATTTAAACATCAGATTAGGCTCACCCCTGTCAGCCGCAGGAGCTGGGAGACAGCAGCGGCTCCCGCCTGCTCCATTAATCAAAATTCAGTGAGAAAAGCCAACGTGCTGCTATAAAACCCCCTGACTTGATGCCAACACCACGCACGGGGAACCTCACGCCATCAATCTTACTTTTCCTCCCCCAGCAGTGAGATGCGGCTGGGGTGGGGGGAGCAACGACGGGGGCTTGGCCAAGCGAGCGGAGAAGCAGGCTTTTGACAACTCTCCTAGGGCAAAGTGATGCACAGTGACACCAAGATGACGGGGACACGCCGAGAAACCGATCTCAACGTTTCTCCGTACAGATCAGCCCCGGTTCAGCTCTTTAAAACAGGGAGGTGTAACCATGGCTGAACCCTGCAGCGCAAGGAATCACCCGGGGGGGGGCAGGCGGGCTGCACCCACAGGTGTTATTTTGATCCAAAAATGGAGAAAAGTGTCATAACATAGGGAGGCATCCAACATTTCCCATTACTGCAGCAAATCTTCAACTAAAACACTGCTAAACATGTTTTCTCGCTCCTGATGTCCGTGAAACACAGCCATTAGATAGGTTTGGATTCTCCTCCAACGTTTATAGATAGCAACTCTGATTCAGCAAAGCGCAAAAAACGTGCTCAGATCTCAGCGCTGGACTGATCTGCACTGCTGGCAAGGCTTGCCTTTTATTGATGTCAACAAAACTCAAGCAATTGCTTACAGTTTGCCAGCTGGGGCAAGGGGTCCCTACGTACTGACTGCAGATCTCAAAAAACATCTTAAAATTCCTACGTGGTTGCAAAATCTCAGAGAACCTGACCCTTCATTTTTGGGCTACAGCTGGCACGGCTGCAGCATCACACGTACCTCTCTGCAGCGTCAGGGCACTGGCCGCCGCTCAGGCATTTGGCCCAGGGCAAGAATTTTGGCTTTAATCCTATTGGCTCATTTTCTGACGTGTGTCAAACCCTCCTGATGCCCTTGATGTCACCAGCAGTTATACCTAGATAACACTTTCTGGATTGAACCCAGGGATCTCGTTGGATGGCTAATCAAGGGAGGAGAGGTTATCACAGCCTCAAAACCTAGAGCCAAGCTCTGTTCACTGCAGGACCTTGTCACTTCTTGGGTTTTGTTACCAAATATTCTTCTGGTTACCTTGGGACTTGTTAGAAAGCAATTTTTGAGATGTTCAATATTTAATGAAATACTTAAATGTTTAATGGCTTCTTTTCCCAACCCCGTCCTCTCTCTGTGGAGTTCTGAAATCACTGCAAGGATTGCGGGTTTTAACTTTCTTACTGTTAGAAATGATTCTTCTAGCGACATTGGCTAACTGGCAGAAATCTGCACATATGGGTACCGACCTTAGGTGCCCCAAATTCTAAAATTTCCATTTTATGCCTGCAGTCCTATGCTGTATGCCTAACAGACGTCCCTCCACCCTCCCAATCTGATCCTCTGACCTTTCTTTACCGTAGTCCTGCCGCACAGACTACGGCTCTCCACCAGCAGCCTTCTCAGATCCCTGTGAACAACTCCCGTCTTTGGCACACTGCTGCGTCTTCCTTACATGCAGGAAGGAGAGCAGCCCCTCAAAAGTGATGTGTTTTAGCATCTTCCTCTGATTTTTCCAGTGAGTGCTATTTCCTTTAGGTCTGGTCTTTAGACTCTGTGTGTATTTTATTGATGCACAAAAAAGAGATAGGCTAAACTGCGTTACCTGACTGATACTGAAGGATAGCGACGTTTCCTCTTTTAACATGTGTGCGTGTTTTTTTTCCCTAGTCCAAAAAACCCGGGTCCGGGAATTTGGTGTGCCGCTGTCACTGAGGTTCACCACACAGGCAGCACAGGCAGAGGTGCCTCGTTGGAGAGAAAGAGGACGGGGACTCGGTGGTTCTGCCTCGGCAGAAGCTCCTGCCGGGTTTCCCACCTTCCCCGTTAAGATGCTAATGGCACGCAGCCGCTCTCCTCGCAGGAAGGGGCTCGGTAATCAAAGCCCTGCGCACAGCCTCGCGCAGACGTTCAAAGCCCGTTGCACAGCTGGGCACCACGGTATTCTTTCCATCAGACTTGCCACAAAGGAAAAGTTACGCAGAAAGGTTATTACAAATCCAGTTGAGCTGTCATGCAGTGGGTTCAATTATTGTAATGATAAACAAGTTGGTGACGGTGTTTTCCAGCCTGCCTAAACCTCTCCCTTCTGTACCTGGTCTTTATGCTGGCAGCTTGTGTTTTCAGCAAGAGCATTTACTGGTACTGTCCACTGGCTATCGAATCCTCTGGCACTTACCAATTCTCTCCAATCTGTAGCTCAATTGCAAATTAAAGTCCAAGGTCAAGCCTTTCTGCAGGTTGTTTATGTCCTGTGTCAGCCGCTGCCTTTCTTGTCTGAGGGAGCCTGGCCACAGAGCCGGCCGCTGACCCATTCACCGTGTCTGGGGAGGCCAGGCAGGCGCAGGCAGCGTCGGCGTGGAGAAATTTGCCTTTCCATGATGGCGAGAAGCTCGTTGGCTTCCTGACCTTCCACCGCAGACTAAAACAACACCGCAGCACGCTACGTGCCAGCTATCAAACTCTTAGTTTTTTATACTGGTAATTCTTTTAATAAGAATTCTTTAAATATTTATGGAAAGGAATGCACGAGGCCAGTTCAACAAGAAGCGATAGCTTTAATCTCAGCATGCTCTGCAGCAATCCTGCCTGCTGCTCTGCAACAAGAGAAACGACTTGCAGAGCCGCCTAATCCCCAGGAGCGCAGCTCCAGCCCTGCTGCAGTTGGTGGGGATTTCGCCATCGGCTGCAACATGGCAAGGGTTTCAACATCTTCCCTAAGTTGCCTAAACCGTGTCCTGCACCAAGACACGGTATGAAAGGCACAAGGCGCTGTTTCTCCAAAAAGTGAATGCTAGACAGTGTCTCTACAAGCACAAAATTTGATACGAATTTTCTGTTCTTTGTGATGCTGTCAACTGCAAGATGATTCAATAGGAACTGCTCTCACTAGCCTGCTACTTTATTGCTCAGATTGGTATTAGCCACACACTCACAATTGGGTTATCCTTGAGTTTTGACTACAACTAACCTCATAAAATCTGTCATGAATTCCATAGGAAGCAAAATCCCCAGCCCGGTCCTGCTGTAGGATCATTGGTATGCAGCCCTGCACACCCACCTGCAGCAGCTGCCTGTTCATAAATGCATATTTCTTTATTAATATGGGGATACTTTAATCTCAGTCTAATTTTACCTTTAGGGAAGCTATATCCCGAGACTGCCAGGAGCTAAAACCCTCCAGATGCAGCGGTGTAATTTGTATTCAAAGCAGCAGGTCTATCTGTCAACATGTTTGTCTCCCCTATCTGCCAACTCTTATTTATAATCCCATTCAGATTAATGAATGACAGTAGTTCTCATCACAAGAAATCTGATTAATCAATTTAAGTGCTTAATCACCCTGGCCTGGGTGAGAACCGTACAGGAGGGATGCTGCCTGGATAGGGACAAAGTCGTGAGACGTAGGAGGAAAACGTCGCAGCTTTCCCTCAGGAACAATTCGAGCGGGGGGTGTGCATGGGATCCTCAACGGGATTACGAGCTTCCCAGGAGCTGAAAGTTTCCTTAGGGCCAGCGTCACGGCCAATTAGTCATGAAATATCCTTTTCAAACTGCCTCCTAATCTGATACAAAAGGCTTCACGCTACCCACCTCATTCCCTGCTACCCGCATCGCTCGCCACCAAACCCAAAATCCATAAAAAAAACCCCACAGGGGATCACCGTGATAACCCAGCGGGGCATCCTGCATGGCATCCTGCTCTGAATTAGTTCCTGCCCCTTGCTTTCCTGTACCACAAAGACCCTCATGGCTTGGCGACCGCCAGCTTGAATAGTCTAGAATAATCTCCAGGGTTTCCTGGAGACCTGAGATATGTTTCAGAAGATGGGTAAGAGCAAGGTTGAGTACAAATCGCTGATTTCTAGCAGGATTATCTAGGAGAGAGGCCATGCAGTGGGAGCACTGCTCTGAAGCTGCTCTTGCGGATGCTCTGAACGATACGATAAAACCAAAAAAATGTATAAAACACACGAATCTCTGGAACAGCGTCATCTTCTCTTCCCTGAAAAGAAGTTTGCAGAGAAGTACCACTCTCTGCTGGCAGACAAGATATATCTGGACTCTATACAAGAAGCAGGTGTTCATCACGAACTGGCTCTGGATATTAAGATAAGGGGCATCCTGCGAATACACCAGTCAATATTGCTTCAAAATAAGCAACAGCTGTCCCGCTGCCAAGCCTCGTCTCGTGGCCACTCACTGGAAATTAAGATCAGAGTCTCCCGATCACGCTCTTCAGGAATCAAAGTCCAGCACTATTAAATCCTCGCATCAGTGATCTGACAACAAGCAGGGAATTGCTGCAAACAAAAGTTACAAGGGACCAAAGGAGCGTGGAGGAGCAGGCAGCGCGGGCAGGCTCATCACGCGGACAGAACAGGATGTTTTGGGAAGATTAAGCCCCTTCAAGGAAAACAAGCATCTGGGTAACCATTTCTCCAAGATGGGGAACGTTTCCTGCAGGATAGTGAGGGCTCTGGGAAGGATTACACAGCCACAGCTCGCACGCCGCTTCACGTGGCGACCGCGACACCAGGGCGAAGGGAGATAATCCGGTTCCTGGAGGCATGCTCGAGGGATGCTGAAGAGACGAAGGAAACCAGGGATAAAAAGAAACAAACAGATTGGGTGTCCACAGCTGAAAAGCTGCAGGTGGCATGAGGAGAGGACTGGAAAAGAGGTATTGTGGTGGGAGAGCTGGAGCGCAGCCTATTTTGTTTATTTTAAAAAACGTAAGGCAAAAAGTTCACAATAACCAAATACCTTTACCAAAAGAATTAACGGAGAGACAAACATTGGCTATTTAGTGACTAATGTAGGGGAAAAAGTCAAATTAATGAATGTCTAGAGAAACAGGCCAAACAAATTTCAATGGAAACTAAACTACCCATTTGAAATATCAAAGGTTCCTTACTAGAACAAATTCTGGGAGAGGTGGATGCTCCTATCTCCACCTTTCTGTTCCCACCTATCTGCCTCTCCGAGACGCGTGCTAGAGACAAGCGGGTGCGGCTGAGACACGGGTACCAAGCTGAGATGCATCACGTATGTGCCACACGTGACGTCGGCCTACACATTATCGATGGTCCTGCGCTCTTACCGTCCCTTGGGGACATGGGGAATATTTGGTAAGATTTCTGGGAAGCGGCAACAGTAGGTCAGGGTTAGAGCCCCCGCGCCATCGGGACAACCGCCTTGGCGCAGCTGGGCTAGAGGCGTTCGGGGCACCGACAGCCCGCATCAGTCACGCAAGGGTAAGAAAACTCATCGACGGGTCAAGCTGCACACGCTGCACACTCCAAGCAACCTCGGCACAACCGGGTACGCAGGAACCGGGCATTCTCACTGGGCAAGATTTCCAACATTTACCTCCGCCACCGAAACTCAGAGGGACTCGGAGGCAGGCATCCCGTTTGGACCTGGGTACACACAGGGTGGCACGAGCTCTACGGATCGATGGTCTAATGACGCCCTGTTAAATATGAGACAGTCCGAGTTTGCAAGCGATTATGAAGAGCAGATCTGGGTGACATAAGCTTAATGCGAAACCCAGACTCCCATGTTCTCCGGTAAGGGAAAAGCAGCCCAACGACCCTGACATCAGCGGGGGGCTAGTAAGAGGAAAAGCGGTACGAAAGGCTGCTTTGGGCTCCACGGGACGGTTTTCTAACCCAACACCATCTTGGCAGTTACTCAAGTGGGATACATAAAACCCACAGGACAGAGACGTTACCCGGGTCCCCGCATGTCATCTAGACTCCAGCAGCTTACGCAACGGCACGTTTCCCTAGGTATGAGGGTTTCTTGGCTGTCACCACAAGGTTAAAAGAACTGTGAGCTGGAAAATCATGGAGCATATTAACGTCAGACTGAAATATGACCACCATACACAGAAGTATTTTATATTTATTCTCTTTTAGAAATGTTATAAAGACAACATAATGAGAAGGTTGCAAACAACTCAAGTGGTTTTCTCCTAATCTGGCAATAATAACATGCCAAAGAAACACCTAAAATCCTAACAGGAGAACAAAAAAATAACGGGCTAGGCTATGACAGGATTTAGCTGTGATTTTACTCGAAGACTTTAATCATATCTACTACAACATAAATGGAAAATCAGATAGAAACCTGTACGAACCATTAATGTCTGTGTTGGTCGTCTCAGCTGTTAGAGGGGCTGAGACCTAACAGATTCGGTGGAGGTTAATGAAGATAGGTAGAGGTCTAAATACGTTTATATCTGAGGAAAAATTGCACAAAAAAAGGATTATTGAGGAGTATTATTAATAACAAATAATAATTGTTATTACCCTCTCTTAGCAGAGACTCGACTGACAGAGGTAGCAAAATACACAATTATAAAAGATTTTAAAAGTGATTAGTCACTCAATTTTAACATCTGCTGTAAGAAAAAACCAAAGGGTTTCTCGACTAAATTAATGTCTGGTAAACTCAGAATGAACAAAAAGGAAATGGTCTTTTTTCAGGGGGTAGCCAGGCTTTGGAAGTCAGCACCACGGAAAAGGGGGAATTCGACATTAGAGATGGATTGCGAAGGGCTGAACAATTTAACGACTCGGAGCGCAGCAGAGCTGTGACGAAAGCCGGGGCAAGAGGCATCGACAGGGATCAATAGGCATCAATACCTCTGCCCAACCTCAGATCTGGATTTTGACCCTGGGGTCCTGTCAGGATGCTCTCGGCTGTGCTCTGTTCAACAGGGACGCCGGGAGAGAGCGGGGGAAGCGAATCCCACGTGACACCCGACGGGGGGCCAGGAGGCTGAAAAGTGAATACCGTGTCTGTGGGAAAAACACCAGGACGGGCTCGGAGTGAGAATGTCAAATATTCACTAAGTACCATAAAAACACCACTGCCTTCCCACGCCCAGCTGCCTTTACCGCGGCCATCACACAGGCAAAGTTGTGCAGAAGTTAGGAAAGTTTTTATTATCTGGCTGAATCTCTTTTTTGGGGAAAAGACGACCATTACAGCATGGGGAAACTAGACAAAATCTGATAGTGCCCTGGGGAAATGCAGGCTGAGCCAGTATTTTTTGCACACATGCGACAGAAAAGAGCCACATCTGCTAACGGCCACGGCAGGGTGCAGGGCACCGGGTGCGATCGCGTGAGGCACACGGGTCTGATGCATTCACCAGCTTTCAGATTTGGGTAAATAAGGACAAGTCTAACAAATGCGGCTTATAGCAAATACAGAAATACCTAAAAGAACTTTTGGGAGCTATTGATTATACACGGCAGTTTTATCTTGGATTAATTTTGTGCTGGAACGGACCAGAAGCCTTAGCCGAAATCTTTTTTTGGCAGCCTCTCCTGTGCAAAATTAGCCCTGGAGTTATCCGCAGACATACTGCTCTGTGCCTACGAAGTGACACATTCAGCTGGTTTGCGAGATACCCAGTTCCTCAGTCCTGTCCTCTTTATACCGCTTACTTACTTAAGACCAGAAGCCACAGAAGTCAGCGATTCGATGATGAACACGCAGTCCTCCCTGTCTGGTCACTTCAAGTTCTTCGCAAAGGCAGCATAATTCGTGTTATAGCATCAGAAATACTGAGTGGAAGGAGATCACGGCTGTGGCAAGGCTATCTGTATTCCATCGAGGGAGCTTCAGAAGTTGATATTCCCGTCCCCATTTCAGGAAATCATTTAAGGTGTTCAGCAGCTCCTGAATTCTGAAAATTGAATCTAAGTGTATGGAAAACTTGGAAGGAACCTGACCTTCAAACCTCCTTCCAAGGAATCTCTTAATTAAAAAGCATTTACACAACCTAATACAAATTATTGTGTATGCCAATACTAAATCTTCCCACTCCAATTTAAAATCCTTAAGGCTTCACTATCGCTCACAAGCAATGGCAGGAGCTACAGTAAGCAAGCATTTAAGAATGTCTTTCTGGACAAGCTGTTGTAGAAATACAAAGTTTATATTGCTTGCAACCAACTTATAAATATTTCATTCCTGTCCCAAAAACCCAAACAGCAAAGCATTCATTTCTCAAGATTGGTGTGCCTAAATGTACTGAAGTTCACCACCAGCAAACAGCTGAGTGTTTTTGACATTCAACAAGCAGCAAAAAGGTCGATGCTTTATTTGCATTAATTTTTTATCAGAGAATGGAAAGCTCATTTTCGTGACAGATAATGAACGTTGGAAGAGGTCTGCTATGGCAAGATACACAAGACCTCTGCACGAACAACGGCAGAATTTCAGAGACCTTCCTTGTGTCTTCCTGAGGTGACATTATCTCTAAGATTTTGCAAGTTATTGCTCTGCCTTCTGAGGATTTTTTCAGGACCATTTAACTGTTGTGGCACTTGGACTGTTGAGGAAGGAAAGTAGCACTCTAAACACAAAAGCAAGTATCTTCCATGTGCCCTGAGTCATTATAGAGAATACAAGCAAAAATTGCAAGCTAAGAGCAAATTTTCTTCTCGTTTGCAAAGTAATAGTGATTTCTGTCACCGGCATTCAAAGTATAGATGTCTAAAGAGGATTTGTCTACACGTTGCCAACAAAAAGTTTATTTGCATCCTTTCAGGTGGAACAGGACTTTAAGGTGGAGGCATCTTCGACCTTCGAGTGTCCCTTCGAGTGTCCTGGCCTTAGGGCCACTCAGCCGGGGAGCAGAAAGGGTATGGCGCTGCACTGCCAAGAGCTGTCCCTACGCCCTTCTGCACGGACTCTTCCGGAAGAGACTCTCAGAGAGTCCCGCCAGGTATTGCCCACGTAGCACCAGCTACTGCGTGGCCCCAAGACCTTCGAATGCACCGTGCCGAGAGCACGTACCTGCCGGCTGGTAAGGATGCTCCCACACTTCCCCAGCGGTTCGGCTGCCACAGCAACGACCAGATACCCACAGCAAAGGCGCACTGAGCAAGGACGTAACCTGCAATGTCTCCCATACACAAGCGTGACACGAAGGGATTTAATTTTGCTTTAACTAACTTGTCACTAGCATCCAATTATAGAACCGGTGGGCTTTGCTGATTAATTATGGATTAACTAGATGCAAGCCTTCACACAAATTAATCTTATAAACTCTGCTCGCACAGATGGGATCTTACACGTCCCTCTTCAACCTTTTGTACTTTTTAACTAAGAAGCCGAAAATGCTAACAAATAGCATCAATTGAATCCGCAGGTTATTTAGCAGGTAATGAGGGTTGCGAAGTCCACCGCGTCCGCACTTTCCACATCACTGGAGGTCACCCAGACCGTGCTGCTCGGAGGCACCTCCCGGCTCTTCCCCGGGCTGCAGGGTCCCACCACATGTACAGATGCCGGGACGGCACACAGGGAAGGAGACCCAGGCAATCACAGGGCACTGACAAATGAAAGTCAAGTGATTAGCTGGCAGTTTCAACAGTTTTGCCTCTGTAGTGCTTTCTGCATATTTTCTCAATAAAAGCAAGACAGCGCTGATGAGATATTTGACAAAACAGAATGCTGAATCATTTTTAGTACATCACCTCTTCTCATGCAGAGGGCATCTTCCGTCTTCCCCATCACAGCCAATTAAAACATTCAAAACATTTCTTCTAGGCTGACAGCGACCGGAAAAGACCACAAGACTTCATAAAATAAACTTTTAAGCTTTACACCATTAGGTCTGTTCTTTTCATCCCCCTGGCTCTCAGAGTGTTTTACTTGGTATGGCAGATCAGCATTTTTCTCAACCCAAACAATTTTTTCCTCGAACGTGAGTATGAAGTACAGCTTTGCTAATACAAACAGAAAAGACATTTTTCCTTTAGAGCAGCAGCAGGAGGACTGGTGTGCTGAACTGCTGCTCTGATTCCCGTCTCCCCTGCTCCTGCAGACAAGGCGCTGTGAAGAACCTCCGTGCTTCTGCAGGGATGGACACAGCTGGCCCAGGAAACAAAACTGCTGGAGAACAGCGTTTCCATGTTACTCCTGTTCTTTCCACCTCCAGCATGACAAATAGCTTAGTTCTTACAAGAGGAACGCTGAGGTCCTCATTTCCCCCCTGTCTGTACGGGCTGACTTTTCTGTTTCAGAGGGCTGCTCTTTGTTCTCAGCTCCCCCAAGGTGAGATGCACCGGTCTGAGTAAGGACGCCATCCGAGCAAGAACTGAAATGTTACTTGAACATGAAATTACTTACTATTTCAGCCTTTTCCAAGACTGAAATACTGCACCGCCATCCCTTGAGAGCAGTCCCCTCTTACAAAACTGGTATCCATACAGAGAAACTTCAAACACTTTCTCAAATTCTCACTGGCTAAACATAGCCCAAAAGATCAATACTTTCACATGTACTTCATAGTGTCCAGACATTCACGGTGTCGAACAGATCACAGGAAGATTCACAGCAAGGTGTAAATTTAAACATTGTTTGTTTCATTTTTGTAAACAGAAGTTTTTCAGCATTTGGGAGAAAAGGCCTGAATACGCGCTCGTATACTTGTTTACTGCCAAGATAAAATGCTTCATTGAGACTGACCGTGCCCCGAGTCTTACTTAAGCCAGCTACAGCACAAAATCGAAAAGCAGTATTTTCTCAGTCACTGAAACCAACTCACGTTCAAGATTCAAGGAAAAGCAGAAGAAAACAGAAAATTCTGGGTTGCTCACTTTCCCCCAAACCTCATGTTAACACCACAAAAAGTGTCATTAAAAATGAGTCCCATGAGTGGACAGAAATCTGTTCCCTCAGCCATCCAATTAATCATTTTTATCCAATACGCTGCCTGTAGGTTTACAAATCACAAGGAATTTACCGAGTGTGCTTTAACAACTCAAAGTGGACAATAAATCATCATCATACCGAAGCCACTCACGTAACACACACAGTTTCATTTTCATGCCAAATTTCATTATCGGTAACTGTAAAAAACAAAACAAACCCAACAACCCCCCCGTCTGAGAGGTCTTAAAAAATAGCAATACAGTAGTAAGGATGGCTATTAATTCAATTATTTACCTATTCTTTCTTCTCTAATCCCACACTGAACCTGGAGGGGCAAGAACGTGGCCCCCACTGAGCCAAGACTGCACTTTGCTTCGAAGAGCTTTTTGAAAGAAGTGGTTTGATTTGCATTAAGCGTAAGGGTCTGAAGGACAGGGACGTCCCCCCTGAAACTCCCGCCACCGCTGTGCGGCTGCTGCTGCACCTCCTCAAACTTTTGATAAATCCTCCCCTGAAATTGCAATTAACACCTTTTGCAGGTCGCCCCACAAGATTAATTTTCCGAGCATAGATTAATGAAAACGCATACAGAAGTGTTTAGAAAATATTTTCTCTATTAATCTCCATCAGCAGATTACCAGCAGGGCAGCTAATGAAGACGTTCCGCCGTTCCGGCGAAAGCGGAGGGGGAGGACGGGGACGCTCTCCCGGGCGCCGTGAGCAGCGCCTCTGACGGGGACAGCTGCGTCACCGGCGCGTCCCAGGACACTGCTCTGCCCAAGATTTATTTGGGATTGGAGCCACACACGAGAAGGGTGACACTTTTAGACCGAAGAATCAACAGTGGGAAACCACGGGCCCTGCAAGACCCCACTGTGGGTTTAATGTTAAATTAGAGGACCTAATGCTGCAAAACATTCCCTTATTGGGAAACAAGAGGCATCGTTCCTTAAAAACTCATCCTTTGCTTCTTTAGGGTTTTTTTTTGTGTTTTTTGTTTTGAGCAAACCCCAAAGACAAAGGAATCAGGGCCTGAGTGGTTGCCCAGAAGGGCTGAAGGGGTCCTCTCCGGGCACGGATTCACCCCTCGGAGGAGGGAGCTGCCATGGGAGCTGCAGCCTGTCACAGACCCCCAGAGCTGGCGGGTTCCGAGCTCCCCAACAGCAGCTCAGATACGTTTAAAAATCTCCAGTCCCCCCCAAAATCTACCAACAGCAGATGCTATTTCACTTTGGTTTTCACGTTTACCCTTAGGGCTTAGAGGCTCCTTTTCTAGAGGACTTTTCTTTACCATACACAAATCTCAAGATGTTTAACAGAATTAGGTAACGTGAGACAAACTCAGAGAAGATCCTGCAGACCGAATCTGATACCTGAAAGGAGCCCAAGACCACTGCAGAGCTCAGGGCAGAGGGCTCTGTAAAGCGGACTGAGTGCGCCCACCTTCACGGAGCAGGACCTTGTGACTCCCCAAACTCCTCTTCCCCAAATTAACAGAGCATCTTTCACGTTTCTTTATCAGAAGCGTGTCCCGGAGCTTAAGCAAACAACAGTTTGTTTCCTCATTATCTTTTCCTTTACAGCATTAAACTCTCCTTCAAATTGAAAACCGTTATTGTGCCTTCATTCTTCCAAGCTCACTGGTTGCAAAGTTGCATTCTGATATAGTCTAGTTGACAGCCCAGTTTGGTTTTAAAAACAGCAAACGTGGCCGATTACCTACCCTGCCTCAAGGAAGGAAGCCTGCTCTCCCCTGGCTCACTACAAAATCAATCACAACGTGTACTTAATGCTCTCCTTGAAGGGAGGGAAAGCAGCGGGATGAAAAGCCGAAACCACATCCTCTGTCCTTTGTCAGCAGCACAAAGCTCCGCAGCTCCCATACCCTTCAAAGCTCCTTGCTCTTTGCAGGCGGACGGCAAACAATTACAGAGGACCTGCGTGTGCTTCCTCCTCAGCAATTCGCCCGTCCTCATCCCACCACCCTGAACCAGCGCAGCCTTCGGATTGACACTGAGGACTCCTTTCAGTTCAGCCGTGAACTAAACAGGACTACAGCTCAAAATAGTATTAACAAAGGTATCTTCAACCCTTTTTTTTTTTAATTCAGTATGGACTCTAAATAAATTAGGCATTACCTTTTCAATATTAAGGATGCCACCCCCCAATGCTAGCGCTTGCTTTAGAAAATTCAAGTATCGTTGCTTTATTTCAAGGGTCGCTTGCAAATTTAACTTGGAATAAAAGCGTGTTTCTCTAATGACACCAAGGAAAAGAGAGGGACTGAGTCATGCTAAGGCTGGATTTGACCGTGACTATCAGCTGAGCATCCCTGCAGGGTTTGGGGAGGATATTACACCCTCGGAGACTCTTCTGAACCATGCCAGTTGGCCAGTGCTCGTTCGGAGCCGATTTGGGGCACCCTACCAAAACCCAGGCTAGAACAGCAGTCACCTCGTTTTGGTACCACTTCTGGTCAATCTCGGGCACCTTCAGCTATTTGACAAAATAAGCTGCACGGCACGGGCGAGTGCAGTGCTCCAAGGGCACCTGCCAGCGGGTCTGACCCACGCCTGGCACGCAAGCGCCCATGCCTGCGACATCTTCAACCTATGAAAGGCAGAAACCTGGGGAAGCCGGGATTTATCCCGCTTCAGCTCCAGCCCTGGAGCCCACGCGGACAGGCTGCTCCTCAGCGTCTCGGGCAGCGCTTCGCTCAGCCGCGGCTCTGCAACGGCTCCCGCCTCGGGCCAGCGCGCTGAAACTGGTACCGTCGGCTGGAGGTGAGACGGTGAGAAACGCCCCTAAGGGAGAGATCTGCCACAGGGCAGCTGCGTTCACACCCACCAGCGAAAGCAGTCAGAAACCGCGCTGGCACGGAAATCCCGTGCCATTCACCACGGGCTGCCCTTCCCAGACCAAACGTGCGTTTTTTGGCTAGAGCGTGAAGCCCTTTCCATTAGTGCCTCCCAGTGCCGGCAAACACGACGCAATTTAGGATCCCAAACGTTTCCCGCAGGACACAGCTTTGCCCTCATTGATGTACCCGGCAGTACAAAGCGTCTCGTGTTTGAGTCTTGCCCTACGTGACGCCTGCAGCAGGTGAGACGGTGATTTGGCACCGAGGAATAGCTATTTTATCACATTTCTTCCTGCAGACCTACAAACGAGACCTATCCTGCTTGCGCGTCCCTCGCAGCTTGCACGGAGCCTGCGCTGGCGGGAGGGACGCTTGCGACCCAGACCCCCTCTTCGCCCTGCCTCTTCACACTCGCGACGCCGGCAGACGCGTGCAAGAGACAGGGATCGGAGAGCGATCGATTCGCAGCGGCGACTGTTGAGACACCAACTTATCTCTCCCTTGCAGAGTAGGGGAGGTCCAATAAGTATAAAGTTTAACGCTACCCTGTTTAATGATATTTTCACTTCAACCGAACTGTAAAATTAACTGAGAACTTACACTAAAAAAAGACTTTTATTTTATGCCGATCATTAACTAAGGAGGTTTCACACTTGAGATCTGTTATATTAAAGGGAACTGAAATTGCTTGTATCAATTACCTTACTCTAAGCAGACAGACTTCTCATAAAATATTGAAACTGTTTTGTGACTACAGAGAAGGAGAGAATGGCCGAGTCACGGGCGGGACGGGATCCGCGGGCCGCGGCCGCTGCCCGTGCTGCACGGCCGGCCCGCGCAGGGACGACCACGCGCAGAGGCGACCGCACGGCTCGCCTGCTGCCTGCCGGAGCCGCCGCACACGCGACCGCGAGCAGGGTGCCGCGCTGGAGCCGGCGCCGGGCGACGCACCGCTCTGCCTGCAGCACCGGGCGCTGCAGGACGGCTGGCAAAGCCCGGTCGGGGCTGACCACAGATCCGGCTGCTGGCTTATTCTTCTCTTTATACGGATACTCATCAAATATCCAAAGCGTCAGCTCGGGCACGATTTGGAGTGATAATACCCGGCTGACTGCCTTAACCTGCAGAGCGGCAGCATCCATCAGACTATTTTACCTACCTATACAGCCTGATTAATTTCACCTCCATAGTCTGCTAATTCTGGGCTTGTATAGCGCACAGATAAATGCAGCTCGGAAAGAAGCAGAGAATTTACCTGAATTGTTCAGGCCTCAGACGCTGACCTCAAGGCAGCGGAGGACCTGAGGAGCTGCAGGGTGCCGGGGCGGCAGCCGCTCGTGCTGCCGGGCTCGCCTGCTCTCCCTCCGCAGCACTTCCAATAACCAAGACGAATTACCCTGCACGCCACGGGCCCGAGCAGATCTGGCCTGAGCTTTACCTTGCCTGGGAGCTGCAGACATCTATTTCTGGGGGACCGGTCAAGGGTAAACCAGTGAAGCAAGCTACGCCCATTATTCATTAATTATGGCTATTTATTTAAGGATAATAATGCTCTTTATTATTTGAATAACAGCGTGAGTGCTGCAGGATGAGGAGAAATGCTCTCACATGGAAGGGAGCTGCCAATATCTCAGGCCAAGAGACCTGGGAGTGTCAGTCACACTAAGGATTCGAAAACGCGGAGTGGCACCGGTACGCTTGCAGGCTTGAAAACCCTCCGGCAAGCGTGAGGAGGTGGCGTTCACCAAGGCAGGCACTCTGCACTCTGCTGAGCAAGCACACCTGCAGGACAGCCTCAGGAAAACCCCGCTTTCTGGCTGTTATTTTTGAAATATATGAAGATGCGAGAGTATAAATCAATGAACCTCACATCATTTCCTAACAAGCAAGTGCTTCAAAGGATTCGGCCTAACCCAAATCTTTCTGGAAAATTCACAGCAATATTTTTTTAACATTAATTTCCTTCGTAGCTCTCTGCACATCTGTGCATAGTCTTTGATATTATCTTAGTACTATCAATATTTAGAAATCCGTTTTCTCTGTTCATTCACGTATTTCCGCTGGGCACGTGACCCCGTTTCTGTGATAAAACTTAATTCCTGCGGAAGTCCAAGACTGGTTGTGGACTCTTTCCTTGAATCAATTCCCAGCAAAATGTTTATTGAGATGTGGATTTTCCTTACACAAAGGGTCTCGGTCTCTTGCACTGCATGCTTTAGCGAGCAGACGGGCCAAGCATAGCACCGGTCACTCTGTCACACTTCATTTGAAAATATTTTCTTTTTTTTTGGCCCTATTTCCCACGCATCTGAGTTGAAAAACGTCGCACAGGCTTCCTCCCTGCATCGCTGTGGGCAGGGCGCGGGGGGTTTAACAACACGAAGCATCTCGACGCCGACGGCTCCCGGGACGCTGCGCAGCTCCGACCCCCCCTCGCCCCAAGGGCGGCCCCGCGGCGCCCGGCGCTCAGCACGTGGCACGGCCCCGCGCGACCTCTGTGGAGCACGGTGTTACTGGCTGCCACTTAAATCATCTTCAGGTTCTAATACTTAAAACAAACGAAGGTGCACTCTGCTAGCGCTTCATTACTTTGTTGTTTACCTTGTTAAGTAAATATACTTACAAGGAAGGCGGTTCAAAACTAATAAACTAACAAGCTCAGAAGAACCATCCTCCGCATAACACATACACTCGCTGAGTGGACGAGGAAACAGAACTAAGGAGAAAACTGGTTAAGCAGGAGAAGCACCGAGGGAAACCGGCAACTGGGAAAAAGCAACTGGGTCAGAGGAGCACCAGCACAGTGAGCAAGCGGAGAAGAACATTTCCCCAAACACCAGCACGGCAACAGGAGCTGGAGCCGGGAGCGTGCGGCCACGGGCTGAGCATCTCCCTGCAGCCGTGCCCGCCTCCGGGATCCGGGAGCCCAGGACCCTTCGCCTACCTCCACTGTAAAGCTTCTTTCCTGGCTGTCCGGATGCGCTATTACGAACGACAGATCAAGCTTAAATAATTCACCTAAATGTACACTGTCAGTGTCATTACGGTGTTATTCATAGAACAGAAAAGATCCTTTTCCTTTCTAGCTTGTGAATATGTCTGCTGAGCACCCAACGTTTCTTTACAGGCCAGCTGGTTTTGTTACCCTCTGACATTCAGAGGGGGATTGACTTTGTGAACTGTTCCCCAGGACGTCTGTCTCACCTAAGAGCCTTCACTTGTGACGAGGAGTTTAAATATTCAAACTATCTCTACAGAGAGGATCCTCAAACAAAAAGCTGAAATAAATATATTCAAGCTGAAAGTTAAAAGCCTAAAGAAGGTATCTGTGCAGACTTATTTATCAAAAAAACATTGGTTGCTGTTGCCCAGCTAAGATTAAATACTCTATTAATAGTCAGCAAACAAAAGGAACGAGCCACGGCGATACAGGTGCAGCGACAACGGCAACAGGGCCCCAGCGACGCTCCTATCAGTCCCAGGACCAAACGCAGCCCCATCTCCTGCAGAGGTTGCTTTATCTTTCAATATCATCAGCAGAGGCAAGAAAGCTGAATGTGCATTAAAAAACCACAGCAGAGCTGAGATGCAGTCTGCCAGGAAGGGTAGAGAGCATTGTCTCCCGTGGGCAGCGGGATTCCTCTCCTGCGGGCAGTGGGGGCTGGAGGCGGCGCACGCTGCTGCGTGCAATGAGCAAACGAGGATCAGGGCTCCACAAGCATCGTCAAGACATAAAACATGCAGCAACAGCCACCGATCAGCTGCTCTGGAGAGCCATCGCGGACCAGGTGGCTACCAACTCCTCCCCGCTTGGAGACCAAAAAGCCAGTTGCAGGTTTTCCCAGCATTTGCATGACATGATTTGTTGAGTTATGTGGAACAGGGGTCTCTACACGCAGCACCCTCTCCACCTCCAGTCCCCCAATTAACAGCTGATGGCAGTCGTCCGACCCAGCTCAGCACCCCAAAGCTGCGTCCGCACCAAAACCAGCTGCCCCAGTGAGAACGAATGGAAAGCAGCCCCTCAAAACGTAAAGTGCTTCTGCAATTCTCTTGCAGTAGAGTCTCCGATACAGTTCTGTGTCGTTACAGGTACGCAATTAATTACAGACCAGTTGTAATGCACTTTGCAAATGGAAGTTCTATTAAAATGTAATCATTAATTCTACAAAAATGTAATTATTAATTCTATTACTGCTACTACCAAGGGCACAAACCCAGTTTGAAATATAAAATGTCCCTTGGGTAACTTAAAAGACACACAATAAATGGTGGAAGGAAACAAAGTATTGTCGAAGGATCATCAGACCACCAAAACTTTCCAAGCGCAACGCGAGTAGCACAAATAAATATCTGTGCTTGCACAACTGCACAGGCATCTTTATAAAAATATTTTTTTCTGCAGGTAGCGTGTATACCTGCTTTGTTGCGATCACCCTCTTCGTCTTATTCTCTTTTCTCTTAGCATATAAGAGGCATTTTTAGTTGCAGAAGGTGCTGACTTTGCAAGATTGGGTTTGCTAGCAAAGTACATACGACCCACCAGTTTTTACAACCACACACTATTTATTTGAACAAAAGCCAAATCTCAACCGTTTGAGTGGGACGAGCAGAAGAAAGCGCCCAGCTATCCAGCTCAGCTGTTGGCACCTACGAGCAGAATTGCTCTTTATCGTATGCAGACATTCAGAGAAGTTTCATGAAGCCAAGCCCTCAATTTAGAAGTCATCATCTCAAAGTTGTACGTGAAACGATTCGTCATGACGACAGCAGCCGCACAGGAAATGGAGTCATTTGGAGAAGAACGCAGACAGGTATTTATAAAGTACAGGGCTAATTGCAGTTTTCAGAGCCTTCTAAATATTGATCGTGCCACCCCAGAAAGGTGTGGCTCTTCCAGTGTTTTACGACAAAACTGCCACTAAGCATAATTAACCAGCAAATAATGTTTCAGCACATCCTAACACACAACAAAAATCTATCTTCCGGAGAGGGGAAAAAAAGACAGAAAAAAGAAGGAGAAAAGAGCCTTCCTGTCCAGAGCAGCCAATGTAGCTTTCGCCAGCACTAACGACTTCTGGCCACCAAGCCCGGTGCTCCCACGTGCAAATGCCACAGGCGACCTCAGACCTCGGCTCCCACCCGGCTCCATCCTCACACGAGCCTGCGGCTCGCACCCTGACTCCTACGAGAAGGCTCGTACAAAGACGCAAGGCTCTGCGATAAGCAGAAAATGTCTTCTCCTCTTCAATGTGCATTTACCTGCAGCTGTTCTTGCTCTGGGTCATTCTTCTGCCGACGCCGTCCTTCAGTTTACGCAGCTTTTCACCTCCCCACTTTATTCCTTTGACATTTGTAGACGGAGCAACCGTATCACCTCTCAGCCTTGGTTTTGCCAGATTAAACAAGCTAAACAAGCTTTTTATTTCCGCTCATAAAACAACCCATTTTCCTGACCAGTTCGACTTGTCCTTTTCTGTTCTGCTTTCCACTGATGTCTCCTGAACGCCGCTCTCCTCTGTTGCATATAGCATCGTAAATAACGTAATGCCACCTCGCTCAGTGGCCTCACCATGCCCTACGGCTACCAATTATGCCTTCTTTGAAGCATCCTAGGATTGCACATGCCATAACAGCAATTAGCACACACTGTCTGAGGCTAACAAACTCCGAGTAACACACAATTGCGTGTGAAAGCCACCCTATATGCACGTACGAGACATCGGTTTTAGCTGCAAAGATATTCCAGCGTGTGAACTGTTGCTAAATACACGCAATTTAACAAAGTGCGGTTTTACACGGCCTGTGAGCAGAACATACGTGGGGCAGAGGGAAATGAGAATGCATCGCAAAGAAAAAAAATTATATACAAGCTAATCTCCCTCTTTCTCATCATTATATTCCCAGTCAGAAGCTACGTGTTGATTATCTTCCATTAACGTATTGTGTCCTCTTCCTTAACTTCCTAATAAAATGTTTATCTCCAAGGAAATTCTGCAGAAAAGACTGAATTTGCATATAAATAATAGACATGTCAAAACATAAGATGCTAGGATTTGGTGTTCTTACTAAGTGTGTTATACATGATTTGTATCGATTTCCTTAAATTCCAGTGCAACCCCACAGAATTCAATCGCTACCAATGGCACTGTACAACTAATTGCATTGCCGTTACATTACTGGAGTTGTGACTGCTGATTAGGAACTGCCCTTTTCGGCTACGCATATTTTTGGGCAATTCCTTCCATAATCTAAACGCAGCTTCTTAATCCTGCACTTCACAGAAGGAAAACGGGACGATCAGAAGGTTTGTAGATGGGGTAAAATCTGAAAAACTAATAGAAGGGAAGGTATTTTTTCCAGGGGAGCAGGCAGGTTTGAAGGCAGGGGCACCGCACGCACTGGACCACCGATGGAGGCAGCTACCCCGCAGCAGGCACCACACGCCGCCGCCTCGACCTCCAGCCACGCGCCCTCCGCGTTCAGCGCTCGCGGGGCTCGCCACCTCCAAAGGCAGCCAAGCGGGAGTGAGCGTGCAGTGATTTGCAGGCAATCGGACCCAAGGCTCGCAGCCCGCGCGCTCGCTGCCAGCGGCCGGGACACGCGGTACGTGGGTGGTTCTCCTGGCTCTGTGCATCGGAGTTGCAGCACAGAAGAAAGTCCCAAAGGAAAGTTGGTCTCTGCAGATAATGATCCACCACAACGGCTTTCAAACTGGAGCCAGAAGAACCCTGAATGCTAAAGGTGAACTTCAATTAAAGATCCGCTGCGCACTTCACTCCAGACCACGATAAAACCTTCTTTCCCTGCCAGCAGCAAAGTCTCCCATGGATCCTTTTTTTTGAAAACCGGCTATTTTTGAAAGCCAGCTTAGAAAACACATGTGCTCTAGGGTATAGAGAAGGCAGCGCTGTGTGTAAGATGTAATGCCGGGAGGTAGAGCTTAGTATATTGACATTATAAAAACGGGGTAGCAATGGGAAATAATATTTTTACAAAGGTTACAAACATGAATGTAAGACCTAAGGGCAATTTTCCAGATGCTGCTTAGTAACATGGTATCGTGCAATCCCTCTTCTCCCGAGCTAAGCGAGGTGAGCAATACGGACTGGAGCTGCGATGCTCACCAGCTGCCCGGCTGAGCAGGCCAGCGTCACCAAGAGCTGGCGTCGCGCTCACCAGGGAGGGAGATGAGCTCCTGGCCGGCGATTCCCCATCACGAGGAGCACGCTCCCGGCTCCCGCGGCCGAGGCACGTTCCAGTACCTTTGCTCCCCCATACCGACAGCTCCTGCAGTCCACTTGCTGTCGTTTCTGCATCCATAAATCAATTTTACGTAACGTACCAATCCAGGAACGGTGCAATAAAATACACCCATATTACTGGAATATCAACGTTTGTTTGCAAAGAAACAGGTTTTTTTTTCTATTAGCTCCCAAGTCAGCTTCCTCAGATCTGTAAGCCTCTGCGCGTAACACGGCAGAGACGTCTGCTGCGCAGTACAGAGCGGCTGATCAGATCCCTCTTCTAAACGCCGGCCAGCGCTTCAGTGCCGAGGAAAGCAAACTGCGCACCACCCATGGTAAAACGGGGGATAACAGAAACTTATGTCCATATTTAAAAAAAAAAAAACCAAACCCAAAACCTATTTCAAGTAGTTGGGCAAACATCACCCAGATGGCAAGTTTGCTGCATCCTTGCTGAAAAATACTACGCAGCCAACAAACCCATATGGCCAACCAGAGAAGCCACATAAAGATAACGGCACGCCTGTACAAGCGAAATGTTAATGAATTAGGCCCAAAGTAGATAAAAATCTGCTACCTGGTACGTTACACCTGTTTATGAAATCAATGCGTATATTTATTTGAACAGGTAGTAATTTGTAAAGAAGGAACGCGCAGGTGTGGTAAACTCACAGACATTGGCAACAGGCCACGTGTGCAGCCTGTTCTGCTCTCCCTGCCCCAACATCTGCCCCTCCTTCATCTGGGAATGGGGTCTAACAGCCTTCAAATTCCCCCGGATGGGAAAGGGATGAGGCACACAAGCAGATGGCTGGTAAACAAGATTCTGGAAAAATCTCTCACTGCCTGTGGATTTATCTTCTTTCCGGAAGCATGCCTGGCTCGCTAGAGGATTATTCGGTTCACTTCCATGTACCTGCAGGCAGCAAGAGAAATGCAGGAAGGGCTGCATCGTTTGAGCCACTGACTCAAACGAACGCCAACTACCGATGCCTTCAAGGCAATACATAACGTGAATACATACAGTCAGCATCAGACAAGGTGAAAAAAATGACAACAGTATGTAACAATACCAAGAGTTAAAGCACGGAGGGAGTGAGAAACTCATTATTCACCCCACCTTTATGTAAGCTACGCCGAAAAGCAAGGTGGCCGTAGGTCCTTCGCTGTGATTACAAATAACATTATAATGCTGCTGCGGACGTAAGATACAACGGATGGGGACAGGACTCTGTTGTGTCATGTAAGAGACCTTGCAAGACATATCAATGGGAAAAACGATGTTCTGCCTCACGGGCGGCGATCACAGCACTTCATCAGATGAAGCCCTTGCAAGTTCTCTGCAGGTGTCCCGGCAGAGGACAGTCGGAAGGAGGAGCAAGGATACGCCTCACCGGACACTCGTGAGAAAGGCACAAGGAAAAGCAAATCCAGCCAGCGAGCACGGAGGTGTTTGGCATCAGGTACTAACAGAAGGCAAAAACAAGCTTCTGAACACCAAACAAGATAGGCACCCTGTGGCAGGTAAGCCAAAAAGAAAAAAAAAAAAAAAGATCTGCAAATGGAAGGATGCACAGAGGGGAGAAGCTGTCAGAGGTGTCGGAGGCTTGAGACAAGGCAAGCAGCATGGGGGGAGAGGGTGGCTGAGAACACCTGAGCAAAGCAGACTTGGATGAGCATGAAGAACACAGTCTGGATGAGAGGAGGGGGCAGGGCACGCAGAAGGTGACTGCGAGCAGCACTCTTGGTAAGGTCAGACGTGAGAGGGAAGACGGAGAAGAGGCAGGCAGGGATGCGGGTGCTTTGTTTTACAAAGGGAAAGGCAAATTTTGATGCTAATATCTAAAAAAATGGAAAGGCTTTGTATAGGAAATCATCCCAGCAGCACTCATATAACTGTGATTTTTAGGGAAGTCCATTTGTTTGTAAAAGGCTGAGAAAACATTGATGCAACTAAGGAATGAACAGAGTAGGGGAAAAGAAGGACTGCTTTCTCCTCTTGCTTCTTCCTCCAATAGACAAATTCCGGCCGAAGCTGCACGATGCATCTAGACGCAGGGGCAGAGTCTCACGAGGCTCTTGGGTATCGTCCTGCTAGTGATATCATTATCTCAAAGAATTTTATAGCCCTGACAGACACAGAAAACCAGCTGACCGCCTCCTGTGACATCCCAGGAGAAAACCCCTCCGAAGGCCGGTAGGCACCGCAGGATTTACAGGGGAAGGCTCACGATCACCATGCCGAGGTATGATGAGCAGCCACGAAGAGCCCCGTCAACAGCTTGGACAAGGAGAACGCGCCCTGAAGGAAGAGGCACGGGGTGGCCCGTGTAGTTCACCAGCTGCAGCTTGGTGTCCGCTCCGGTCTTCACTCCCGGACGGCTCGCCGGTGCCGTCAGCAGGCAGAACAACTTCAGTCGGCCCCGACCGGCACAGAACGGCCTTGCGCCCTGCGGTAAGGCGACTCGCACCGAGCTGCTGCAGCGGCACCAGGGCCTCCCGTGCCCGGCTCTGCCCGCACCACCATTTTCTCCATGGTTCTTGTCAACGTGAGACACGTTTTTGTTGGCTTCCGAGGTAACACCGAACTGAAAAAGCTGTGGAGGGAGCTGACAACATGAATCTTTTATATTAGGATTAATCAATTAAAAGGCCATTACAGCAGGAAACGTCAGGATGCAGGATGGCCAAACAAATCTGTATTTATGCCCTTCTGCCTGGAATTCCCCACTTGCTATTTACCATCACCCTGAGTCATCTCTCATTTAGTCTGCTCTGAAAAGGAAGGGTTAGTTCTTTGGGGAAGAAGGGTATTTCTGCCGCCCCCAGCTGCTCCACGGGCATTTAGAGGTCCTGGCCAAATGCACGGTCACATCAAAAGACGCAGTAAAAGGCACAAGCCTTGAACGCGTTTTTGACTTCGTAGAGGCTTTTGAAGGCTGCGCGTGTTGCTGCCTCCTCTCTATTGAGTTATCGCAGATGCCCCCCGCCAGCTCACGGGGAGCCCGCGCAGGTACCGCTGCAGCGGTTTCCATGGCGACGGCGCGATCCGAAACAGGATTCCTTTCTCATCAGTCGAGATGGCTCAAGTATCCATTACACGTTACTGTGGCGGGTTGAATAACAAACAAAAACGCTAACAAATCAATGAGACGCACAGAATACTAAGCCCTGCAAAACGCTTGCTTTCTTCTGTATTCCCACAAGCCTGAGGCTCCCCAGCCAAGTTAGAACGAAGGGATTTCGAATTTGGCAAGAATCTAGGTGACGGATCCTCCTGAAGTGCAAATTGCCACAGTTCCACTGAAGTCAGCAGAGATACGACAATTTACACCCACTTAGGTTCTGCCACTGGGTAATTAGCACATTGCAAGTAACTGGAAACGTACTCCCAAATAAGAACGCTCTTAAGCTCGAAGCAAGGATGTTTAAATTAAAAAAAAAAAAAAACAACCCACATTTTTTCCCTAGGATTAAGCAAACTTGCAGGCTTCTCTACTGGCTTCTTGTAATATATTACTGGATGAAGCAAAAAATTCAATCTAATTACCAGTCTTTTTGTTTCCCTAATGAAACCAGGATGAAACTGTAACAGTGCTATCTGCCTTGATGTACCTGATGTACTTCATTCAGCACATCTCCCACCAGGTACAACCCAAATAGTCTTTCACTACTAAGCCATTTAATTCCCCCTGTGCCACCCAAGGACCTAGCACCCCTAGATGCTGGCTCTAGCCATGTGCTCAGTCCTGCCCTGTTTTTGCCACTTACCCAATTTTACAGATTTTTATCTCAGACACAGAGGTAACAATGCACATGTTGAACATCTGCCGGAACATTAAGAGGTTTTGCTGTTCTTAACATCATGGTGCTCTGCTTTTCATGAAGTCCCCAGAAACACTAATTTTTGGCTGGTGTTCATCATTAACTACATCAAATATCTGTACACAATATGTAGCAATATGTAATGAGAGGAAGTAAATAGACTGTTGTGCTTGCCACTTGTAACGTGGGAAGGGCTACTAACTTTTAATCACATGTAATACCTATGTTCTGTATAATTTCTCTCTTAATCAACATCCAAAAAGGTCAAGCAGAATGAACCTCTCATTCTTTCACGTTGGGCTGACTGGTCTAACATCAGTCCCAGGCAAAGCAGTGGAAAAATTGATATGAGATTCAAATAATAAGGAATTAAAGGATGTGACTACAACTAATGCTCGCCCACCTGGTTTCGTGGGAAATAGCTCTTGTCAAGCAAACCTGATTTCGTTCTTTGAGGAGGTTCAAAGTCTGGTTGACAAAGGCAACATATTTGTAAAGCACTTAACATTTTGTACGGCGTTTGACTTGGTACCAAACAGCATTCTAATATTAAAAATACTCTGCTATATGTTATCTGTAATACACACATTTAATGGATTAAAAGCTGGCTAGCTGACAGATCTCAAAAGCAGTAGTCAATTGGGAATTATAATTGAATAGTGAGCTTTAGGAGAGGAGGCTGTACCCTGGAAAGCGATGACTCTGGAAGAATTAAAGCTTTGGAGTGGAGACAAATGACTCAGCCCACATGTGTATGCAACCGTGAAACCGAACTGCTGTCACGATTGGCACTTAGAGTGGAGAAAAGCGGCTGGTGAAGGTTTCTGCATGACAGCTGGACAGATATCAACAGATCCCTTCCTTTGCCCGAGTGATAATCGCACGGCTCTGCTGTACCAGTTTGCCCAGCTGGAACAGTTTTAAAGAAGGGAAATGTCTACAGCAGCACAGCAAGGATGCCCTTCCCTGTCCTCTTCCTGGGATGTGATGCTCTTTGTGCCCGTCCAGCACGCAGGAGCTGCTGAGTCGCAGCGGAAGGTGCAGACCAGCCGCACGAGACTCAAGGCTCCCTCTGCCCTTGCCCACAAACCGCGTGCAGGTGCTTAATCGATCGTCCCACACGCGAGCTCGCTGGTGGAAAGTCAAAAAGGCAGAAACACCCAGCAGTCAGAGGTCCCCGGTATTTGCTTCGTTCTGTCATCAGCAGTGGATGCTCAGGGATTCCCGAGAGCTGGAAGAGCTGCCTCAGCCTGCAGCCAGCCCCTGCCCTACGTTAGGCTCACGCTGAGGAGCCACGGACTCCCTGCCAATGCCTGACCGCAGCAGCTCGCCCTTATTCTCCAGCAGGTTATTCCAAAGGCCCAGAGTGCTGGCATTTAGGAATTTAACGCGATTTCCACACCTCAACAACAAACAAACAAAACCACTAAAACATCCCTGCTCTCGCCAGCTAGCAAAGCGTTCTCTCTCTCTCATCTACTCCAAGAACCTTCTGCAGCCTGAGAAAGCCGGCGGGGAGTAAGCGCAGGGCAGGGGATCCGCGAGAGGAGCCGGAGGTGGACTGATGCTCTGCGGCAAGACTTGCTACGCCCACTCGAGCCCCAGCGTCGGCAGAAAGCAAGCAAGCAAGCAAGCAAGCAAAAGGCAGCCCCAGAGGTACGAGGAAGGGGCTGGATGGCCGCAGACCCCCAGCGTTAAGACAGAGCCTTCCATCCGCAGCCCTGTTCAGGGTGCCAGACTACCCAGAATTAAAGCCCCCTTTAGCAACGTCTACGTCAGTGGATAACTCAGGGCTTTAAGCAATGTATGCGTGTTTTAACGCCATCCGACAGGGACTGGGAGCTTCTCCTCCCAACATCTGGTTTGCTGCCTTTCCTCGCAGCAGAGCCATCCTTCCCCGTCCCCTCCCTCGCAGCCAGAGTTCGTTATTAGCCGGGGAAACAGAGGGTGTCGGATGGCGAGGGGGGAATAAATCATTGTTCTCGGCTAAATGGAGTAGTGCGGATCTGCTAGAAACACCGCCTTTTACCAACAGTGCAAATAATGAAGATTGCATGCACTGGGGACAATGCAATGAGCCGCTGCACTATTGATGGGGTATTTGTACAACTCCAGGAGTTATGTTTCAAAAGCAAGCTCTATTAAAGGCAGCATCTTTGTTCAGAAGCTGAGGATTAACGCTGCTCCTCAGACAACGTACAGGCTTCCCCAGCTAGGCGCAAGAGAAGTCTAAGGAAAAGCTGCTCTTGCTCGTGCCTCCCTCTTCAGTCATGGCTGTGTTTCTGACGGGACCGCCACACCTCCGGCCACGCACCCACGTGTGCGTGTGTGTGTCAGGGAGGGTCACTAGAGTATGTCGGGAAACGAATCTTCAGGGAACAAACACGTTCAGAATTTAATCTGTGGGGGATTATCTGCTGGCAGACATGAAACAGAGACGTTATCACACTCGATCCATCCCCGTTCGGTCTAGTCTCCCGTTTCTGCCAACTGGCAGCATGAGATGCGCTGGAGGAAGGTGAAAGGCTTTCGCGTGGGACCTCAGGAACTCCTGAAGGCATTATCCTAAATCCCAAACAACCTTCCGCTCTGTAGCTACTCCACTGGCAGAGAGAATGAGATCTATGAGAAACATGATTTATCTATACAATTACAATTCACATTTTAATAAATAATGCTGCAACAAACACGTCAAAGTATCTCATCTCTAGCACCTAATTTTGTTGATGCCAGTCAGCATGTTCCACTGCTTACCATTTTTAACTTGAAACTCCTGGGACCGCTGACTTCCTAACCTGTTTATACCATTCTCCAGGCAGGCCATCTGCATTTACGTCCAAAGAAGGAAAAAACAAAAAGAACCCGAGCAGTTGACAGCCACCGTACATCGGAGATCGAGACGTCGTTCTGCTCCCGCCAGGCGGGACAGCCCCGGTCCCAGAGGGGCTTCCTCTGGTGGTCCAAAGCACGAGTGAAACCGCTGCGTCGGCAACGGCGGGATCGGGCTCGCCCTGCCATCCCGCAGGGGCTGCTCTCCCTCCCTCGCTGCCCCCTCTCCTCCCCGCGCCACCCAGCGGGACCAGTTACGTGGGGCCCCGTGCTGTGGTTCACAGCCACGCGCAGGTTCCTCCAGCATCGGGCCGGCATCTCAAAGAGGCCTGACCTGGTGCAACGCTTGCTCGGAGGGCAGCCCGTTCTCGGACGTATACAGAAAGAGGGTTTTAATGCACTTAGCGCTCATCTCCACTACACTGCTAGCAGAGGTGAGCTGCTGCAGGTAAGGAGAAGCTTTTAAAAAAGTTATCTACTCTGCGTATACATCCAGTAACTTTTTATTACGCAGAAATGGTGGGAGCTTCAGCGCAGCAGAACAGAGAAACCCAGGCTATGAAAGCTGCGTGCTGGGATAGTCGCCGTCCCCTGTAAAGCAGGAGAAGAAACGGCTGCAAACGGGCGCTACGAGGCTGGGGCAGGCGGTCCCTCCACGCTCGCAGGCAGCTGGCCCAGCAACTTCTCCTTGCAGGCATTATCAGTGCGGCCTCACCAAGATACGCATTTACACCAGTACTGTTACAGGAAAGTATTCGGTTTGCTGCCCCAGCTGCTGCTCAAGGTCAGCGGAAAGCCTGTGCCACCGAGCGGGGACCAAACCGCACCGAGCGCAGCCTGGAGACGCTCATGAACCAGCTTTTGGAAATAGCAAGTAACTGAGCAAAGTCACGGCTCCCACTTGCAAACAGAAATTTGGGGTAACTCACCTCAGAGAACTGGGAAAGCCATTACAGCTGTTGGCCACATCACTACAAGTAAGAGCAAAATCCAGCTAAGTCTGGATTATTTTTCTAAGTTGTTTTTTTTTTCTCTCTGGCAGCATGACTAAAAAGCAATGCACTCAGTAACAGGACAGAACACCTGAACTAATATCGGGGAAAGACTTACGGGCTTAATTCTCTGCGGTAGATTGCAAAAAGCGCATAACAACATATTTATTAGCGTATAAAGATGAAAGGACTATAAATCTGTGCGAGAAAGCACAGTATCTTTAAAAAAGAAATATGATGAAAAATAAAATTACAGATGAAAACTAGGCGTCAGCTGTGACAGCGTTTGCTCAAGTCAAAAACGACAACCAGTATTTCAAACTGTTGAAACGTATCACTCTTCAGGTTTACTTTTTTAACCAAAGAACAGCAGCTTCTCTTACTGATTTTTTCAATGTATTTAAAAATACGGATTAGTATTATTATATATATTAATATATATAATATAATATATTATTATATATTGCAATCATGGTGTGGGGGTTTTTTTGCTTGTTCAGTTGTTTTTTTTTTTTTAAACAAAAGAGCCATAATACACTAGAGACACTCCAAGCCTTCAAAACTTTTCAACGTGTTATTCTTTAAGTAGTTGCACATGTTAGTAAATAATTATCTACGAAACGGAACAAGTCAAAGAAGCTTTTCCACTAAAAGCATCTCTGCCTAAATCCCACCTGCTCTGCAGTGGAACCTTTTATTCTACTCCTTTATATGCATGCTTTTTACATATATCTTGAAACCCTTGGGTTCAACTGTGCCTTATTACATTTTAAAGCCTTTGGATGGCAGCAGAAAAGTGTTCTGCACTATAAACCAGAACACAGCTGAGGTTTGATGGGTTTGCTTCTCCTTTCTACCCCACAAAACACTTTCTAAATGCTATTAAAATTTAGCATACTCCATAATAACCAAGCTGCATTTTTTTTTCTACATTTAAGTCAATTGACTTTCAAGTTTTATCTTTCCACGTACTTGGAATCAAATAAAGTTGTTTCCGCAGTTCAGGAGGAAGATACTGTGGAGTATCTCATTCTGATGAGAAGCAGCCCCATGAGCAAAAGTCCAGATATTCAATTAAAAGTGCCAGTGGCCATGGGAGACAGAATAGGAAACTTCTAAAGTTTTCTGTCTCTTCCAGCTACAGTTAGCTTAAAAAAAAAAAGGCGGGGG
Source organism: Pelecanus crispus (assembly GCF_030463565.1). Lineage (NCBI taxonomy): Eukaryota > Metazoa > Chordata > Aves > Pelecaniformes > Pelecanidae > Pelecanus > Pelecanus crispus. Next base: position 10,178,775 of record NC_134657.1, on the reverse strand, counting down.
GGGGGCATGGCAAGCAAATTAAATACAAAATACTGATGTGAGCAGAAAGCGAGGTGCCGCACAGGAGCATGCTCGGGGCTCGCCTGGGAGCCTGTGACCCTTCGGCTCCCGACGGCCGCCCTGCCCTCGCGCGTGGAGGCGCGTGCTGTTCCAGGGGTGCCTGCGACGGCCGCGCGCGCAGAGGACCGCGTCCGGCCCCGCTCGGTCGCCTGCTGGCCCCCTCTGCCGCCCAGGCTGCCCGCAGGGGTTCACCAGCGCGCGTTCCCAGCAAGCGCGTTACCTTACTGAGCATTATTCTGGGGCTTAAATGAATTTCAACAGGATGCCTGCCTTCAAAAAACCCAGACCTCTTTGCTTTTAGCTCATCTCAACTCAAAGCAGTTTCTCTGCCCCCCGGCCCCCTCAGGGCACCCACGGCTGCCTCCCGCCGCTCGCACCGCGGTCACAACGCCAACGCCGCAGCAAAGCTGCGCAGCGATCGCTGCATTTGGCCAAGGAGCGGTTCAGAGCAACGCACCCCCTGGAAATCCCCACGAAAAGGCGCGGGCGTCATGCCAGACGCACCGCGAGCGGCGCGGGTCAGGACGGCAGCGACGGCCGTGCACGCCATTGAGCCGCCTTTGCCTGCCGAAGCGGAGCATCAATGCCCCAAAGCATCCGACGGAAGGGCAGAGAAAACAACCACAGCAAACGCAATCGAGCGGCTGCTGCAACGCGAGGTTGGGCTTCGTGCCCCTCTCGGGTCGGGGAGCTCGGGGCCAGACTCTTTCCCCCTCACCGGGGGCTCTCCTCCCCGCGGCACACGGGACCTTTCGCTCCGAAAGAAATCGTTCCCCTCCAAGGAGAGGGGCCCGCCGCGAGCGCTGATGCGAGGCCCAATGTCACCTTGCCTGCCAGAGGAGGCTCCGGCTTGGGCCGCGTCCGGCGCCGGTCGCGCTCTCCCGATGGAGGTCACCGCTCCGCAGGGGTCGCCGGCGGTCCCCAAAGTGACAAGGAAGGAGGAGAGCTCCTGTCAGCGCTCTTCAGGGGAGAGAGACTGCGGAGCGAGCAGGGGGAAATGCAGGCAAAGGTCACTTTTTACATAAATCGGAGGGCTCCCCGTGCATGGCTGGGTCCAAAAGTAACTCCTGGAAATACCGACCCTGGCGCAGCCGGAGACAGCGGGCACGCGCGGCCAGGGAAGGGAACCCGCAGGTGGAGGTCAGAGCCCCCGGCTCCCCCGGCGGGACCCGGCGGTGCCGCTTCATCGGCAAGAGCAGTGCTGTGCGCACTCTCCATACTTTGGGTTTCAAGCACTTTAATATCTAAATTGGCAAATGCCGGTGCCGCGTTGCCCAGAAGGTGAATAATTCCGAAGTGACGTCGTTCAGGGAGGATTCTTGTGGTCCATGCACAGTCAGACCCATCTCCGCAGTGTCCCTAACATTACAGATACAATTACAACCATCAGCTTGTGCTACCGCGGGGGAATGGGAACGATTTGCATCCGAACTGTAGCCAAGCCAAAGCAGGAGACTCTTCCGAAACAGGCCCCAGCCAGGCATTTAACCAGAAAATCCCTCCGTTTAAAGTTACAGATAAGGTGTAGGGAGTCATACTATAAACATTCCTCCTTCGAGCTGAGTCAGGATACAGAGGCTAAAATGAGCTAAATCTAAGTTACCTTCAAAATAACCAGCACTGAGGAAGAAAGAAAAAAAGAAACCAGCACCACCCAAGGAGCTTCACCCCCAGCCACCACATGGCTCGGATGAGGGAAGAAGGATGCAGTTGGAAAGCCCACAGAAAAGAAACCATCAGACATCAAGACAAGTATTTTTGGAGATGGCAGGAAAGTTACAGCAGGTAGAAACAAGGAAATTCTTCCTAACTCAGGCAGAACATCAAGAAACCTTGGTGGCAGTATGATTTATTGCGTTTGAGAATCACCTCCTGGCCCAGTGATGGAAGTTTCATTGTTCCATAGTTTCCGCACAACGTTAGAAAACACACTGCAGGCATCATCCACCTTTGGCTCAAGAGGCAGGAGAAATCACTGAACAGATTTTCCCTGCATCAGGTTTCTGCGATTCAAGGCTTTGAAAATTACAAAGAATTAAGGAAGGAATTTTTGTATAGCTCATATTTGATTATGATGTCCTTCAACTGACAGCACTGCTACTCAGGCGCGGGGGCAAACTTGAACCATCTTGCCAGATGGGCCACTTACGCCCCAAACCCGAGGGGATGAACTTGCATACTTTTAACAAGCACTTATTTATGAACAGTTTGAAAAACTGAGGCATTTCTCTTCCTATAATTTCCTCCCAAATTACATGAGACACACACGATGCTCACCCTGCAGAGGACCAGGAGCACACGCTCGCTGCAACTCGTTTGCTTACCTGCCGGTAACCTCTTGACGCGTGCTGGACCAACTTCTTAAGAGCACACGAGCGAGCCCTAACTTAAAATACTCGGCAAACTCTTTCCCTGGATTTTGCCTTCTTTCTTACCTTGCCGTTGCCAGACAATATAGAAAATGGAAAACACAGGAGCTGTAAATCCAGGTTATGATCTAGTGTGCCAAGGATGCTCTGAGACACCCTCCCTAACTCACGGGATCCAGGGACGTTTTCAAGCAGCTTTCCTCTGCCGCACGGATTTGGTCTGAGGAGGGTCGTTTATAGTCACTGGCAGTTCCACAAACATCTGTGATTTAGTTCCCCAAATATTTGTCTCCCGTGAAAGCTGGGAACCTCTCAATTTTACAAGAGTTTTTACAAGTCGGACAAAAGCTATTAATAAGAGTGAAACCTACAATATCCCCACAGGGGGATGGAAAAAGAAATCAACACTGGAAGTAAAGATCAAGTGAAGCTCCGGTGACAGATGGTGCTCTACAAAAGGTCAACCCTTGGCTCATTCTGCTGTTCATTATTTATTAACAATCTTTCTGACATTGGCATTACAGCGAGACTCCAGCATTATGCAGACCATAAAATGCTATTTTATAGTTCAAGGTCTCCTGCAGGTACAGCAAAAAAGTTTGCAAAGCGATTCCAACGTGTTGCATGGCACTTTTGAGGATGCACGAGCTAGCAAGCGCGCGGACAGCTTGCAAAGTGAAGATGAAATGGAAAAGTTTCAGGGCTCACCTGCCTGGCCTCCCACTTCGCGAGACTTTTTCACCACGGTTTCCCATTTCTCACACAGAACAAGACAGCCAAGGTCACGCCTGTTACAATCTACGCTGGCTATTACAGCTCACAGGTTCCATCTGCCAGGGTCCAACAGGAAACCTTTCTTATTCAGCCTCCTTGTGTCTGGAGACATTTTAACAACAGAGACCGCACTGATCCTTCCAAAGCAGCGATGAGAGCAGCAGGGAGAGGGAGTCAGCGAACACAGCAATGCAGCAAAACCCAAGAAACCTTCTCTTGTGCAGTAACTGTGGAATTGTTCTTGTAACGCAATAAACGCCAAAAGAGAATTTCGTATTTGCCAACGAGAGTCCCATTAACAGGAGGTCAGTCTCTCCCTGCCAGGAGCTGCCAAGATGGGTTAGGGGACGCCCCGAATCTGGGGGAGCTGCTCCCCTCCAGGAGGGCAGCCGGCAGGAAGAGAGGACAGCAACCTTCAGTGCTGTCGCAGCAGGAAAATATCTCTGTGCTTTCCTTTTTAGGCTAGCAGGATGGAAAAGCAGCAACAGGCTCATCTCCAAGTGTTGAATTCAAGTGCAGAAGGAGATAAAGAGCGAGACGCCAGGGGTGCACCCGGCCGTTCCGTGCATCACAGTGCCTACGTACGGGATCACCTCCCCACCGGGCAAGGAGCATTTGGGCAGGAGCCTCGTTAAGCCCAAGTGAGATACAGGAAGGTGACAAGAAGCCAAAAAGCATATAGGAATCTGCATACATGGAATCTCTCCAGATCTTGCCAAAAAGAACAGTCAAATACATCATCAGGCGTCTCCGCAAGGCATTAGCTACTGCCGTTCAACACTGAGGTAGCACTTTTAGGCTTGGCCACAGTGCTCAGGCTGGGCAGACAGCGTCGTGACACTGGCAGAAGCCCATGGACTAAAGTCTGCATTTGTTAACTTTTTTTTTTTTCTTTATTTTGAGGCTATTTCTTTTCATTCTTTTTATAAATAAAAACATGAGCACAGGAGATCTCACTTTGTTATAAGTTAAAAATCTGAAAAGGCAGATGCATTCTGCTTGAGCATTACGAGTCTTTCCTCTTTACTGGAGGAAACAAAGTGCAACCTGTTTTTTCCAGGTTCAGGTGTGAGTAAGCAGAAAGATGAGCTTAACCAATAGCAGTATCATTGCTAAAGACTGCCAAACCAAAGGAAAACCTGGAAGATCCCACTGACAAAGTAAGAGATGTTTCTGCTACAGCGAGCCCACTATTGCCTCTGCGGAATGATCAGCATAAGAGTGATTATATCAATAAAAAATAAAAACATCATAAAAAGTAGTCTGGCAGAGATGAGTTTATTACTAATTATGAGCAGCGTGACATGCCCTGACTCCTTGTAAAATAAAATGAAGTCCCTTTTTAATATCTGCTTCCATGACTTCCAGATAATACACAAATTTACTTCCAAGGTCATATCTTGTTCAACACATCAAGAGTTTTAACCACATGTAGGGAAACCACCAAAGGCCTCCTGCTTCCCACAGAACTGAAAGGGATGTACGAGAGCGTGACTGTTTTCTCTTCCTCCTTAATAAGTGGTTATCAGTAAGCATCAATTGAAGTTCATTTGAGAGAGAGGGTAAGTTCTACATACAGATCTACAGGATTTGGAAAGCCCCAAAATATTTAGGATACCTGGGGTTTTATCCAAGAACAATAGGAGCAAGCACCAGCTGCTCCTCAATAAATGCAAATGAGGTATTGACGCTGGCAGCAGTATGGAAATAAGAGCTTTAAACGGAGCGGAGAAAGGCTGGCTTCTACGACGGACTGATCCTGCAGACCATGCCCCACCCTTCTAGCCTTAAGGATGGGAACTGACGGTTTCCAAACACGGCCGGTCGGATAAGGGTAAGTTTTCCTGTGTCGGAAGGCAGCGGCACAGCTTCTCCCCCCCGGATTTCCAGCAGCATCTCCACTGTCTGAGATTCTGCACCTCCCAGAAAGCAACAATGCGGCACGAATTTAATGTGCTAAATGCCTCCCCCACCCGCGTGCTGATCCTACATGTGCCACTTATTTATCAGCGCAGACTTCTGTCGCAAATGCCCCAGAGCTGATGCTTTCGTGATGGTTTCCATTTTCTGCTCTTCGCTTTTCTGCTTTATAGCCAGGGCTATTCAAAGCCCGAGCACATCGCTTTGCTCTCTTTTCTACAAGGGCTCCTTTCTCTCGCACGCTCCGATTTGCTTTTTCCCTTGGTCTAAGCCTTATGATTTGGCCATAACAACACAATGTTTATACTCGCTGTAAATGTCGAGCCAAAGTAACATATAACAGTTGTATTTTATCCCACAACGCTGGGGTTTACCCATAACTGTTAAAAAAGCTCCAAGAAGTACTAAACGCTCCCTGTGCTTTCTCCTGAAGATGCAGTGCTGGGTGGCACAGGGCACGGAGCCGAGATCCTGCTGCCAGGACCTGGAACCCAACACATACAGAAATCCTTACTTTCAGTTCAATGAGAAATCGCAAGGTTAAGGAAAAAATATCAGGGAGTCGTTTATCCAACTTCCACATGTCGACAACTTCAAAATGTTGATTTGACTTTTGTACTGTAGGTGCTTTAGAAGCAGACAAAATACCCACGGTACCTTTCCACTAAGAATACATGACTGGCTGCCAGCATTGCCTCCGTGATGCGACACAGCCATCCCTAAAACACGATACGTAGCTGGAAGCCAATGCATGTTTTCCGAACCAAGTGCCCCCATTGCACAGGAGCCCTGGTTTAGCCACCCAAGTTCTTTTACAGCAACAAAGTAAGATCGCTCGACAAGAAATGGAAAAGCCTTTCATATTCTCCCCACGTTTCCTGCGCTCCAGCCATTTTCAGCACTTGGAATTTATGTCTGTAAAAACTTTAATGAACTTTTAATGGGTTCCTGAGGAGGAGGGAGCAGCAGCAGGCGTTATCTTCGGGAACTGGTCCTCCAATATTGCAAGGGTGAACCAAGAAATAAAAAGAAATGGAGGGCCCCCTTGGACAACTCAGAAAATGGCCTATGGTACAACGAGCTGAATTACAATACTCGCAGCCTAGTAACAGAGTCATAGCCATGGGATATTCTACTTATCGGGAGCTTTTTAGAGTCTGGGTTCTGCTGACTGTGAATGAAAATGCGTATAAATAAACGTAGAGCACACTGGCAATGATGTTAAATGATGCTTCGTATAATTATCGCTATTCTGTGGTACCATTAACAGGCAAAAGCACAGAATCCTAATGACCACATTCGCATGGCAGCCCGGATTTGTTGTCTGACACCACGTGGCTGCAAAACCTCCCCAGGAACGCAGCTGCTGATGGCACAAGACCCACAGGCAGACGGCAAGAGTCTGTTTTGGCAACAGACAACCCATTTTGTGCATGAAAAACAGCAGCGCTCTTACTGCCTCAGAATAAAATAAGGCTTTCTCCATTTACCCAATAATGGCCAGAACACAGACCGTACCAAGACGCAGGCTCTCACCCAGCAGCCGTATCTTCCCTGCCCATGCCTCGTAAGTTCGCGTGGACCGGGATGCTTGTGGACGGGATCCTCGTAGACCGGGGTCTGCACGGTCAGACTGGGGTCCTGCAGACCAGGGGCTTCCCAACACCTCTGCCCTTGCTTCAGCTCTAACAACAAATCCAGCTATTGACAGTTCTTGAGATTAGCATGAGTGACTTGAAAGCTTCTCCACCCTGAGACAGAGAGCTCCAGACCAAAAGCTTGAAGGTTTTTGCGGGGAGCACCAGCGCAGACCCAGGCACCACATCTTGTTATGAGAAGACCAGCAGCTGAAGCACCTTCCACAGAAAAAGGGACCGTCTTTTCATCATGAAACTCTCCTAATGAAACCGAGCCATCACCACAACATAAAACCCTACACAGCTCCAAGGCACTGAGCCCTGGTATTTTATTTCTCAACTGTGTACCTACCACTTAACTCTGAAAAATATTACTTATAAAAGATGATTCCTAAAAGCAAAGTTCGGAATTTTATTACGCCTCTGGGCTAGATCGGCTGATCTTTGAAGAAATAAGGTTGTACCCTTTTCATTTGATATCCACAGGACAATATTTTAGCAGTGAGAGAGGTCGGAAGAAAAAGATCCGTAGGGCTCTTGCCATGTGATCCATGTTTTAGGCAGCACGGCCGGCATCACCAGGCTCAAAGGGCTGCCATGCAGCCTTAGCAATGCGGCACACTGGAAATTTGATGGATTATCCCTACCAAGGTGGGAAAACACCATTCAAAAGGCTGTAAAGCAGATGGAGGACATGAAAAGCACTCAGAAATGCAGACAAAAAAAAAAAAAAAGAAAGTAACATTCAAAAAGTTAGAGCAAGAAGTTAGAAGGAATCCCTGTGATGCCACGCTTGTTAGCAGTTGACATAGAGCCTTCTTAACCTCAGGAACAAACATCCCTTCCCATTGTATAGAGTGCTCCATCTCCAATAAGCACGTCTATTATTATTACTGCGTTTTAACTCCATTTTGCTGCGTGAGCCACCACACTTGTCCCTTTCGGAGCCTTATTTACTCCTCAGAGAGGGCAGGACGCCCAGACGGCGACAGCCGTGATGGAGCGCTCTGCAGAGGAGCCACTGGACACCGACCAAACCGCCGTGCCGACAACGCCCGCAGATGATGCTCGTGGGGAGGGAGAACGATCACGCGGTCCTTTTGAGCCCTTTTGAGCTGCTCCTGGCCAGCCAGACTGGGCGAGCACGCTTGGCTAACGCCCACGGGGAGCTGCCTCTGCAACCGGAGCTCCCGCAGCCGCCCTCCCGCAGCTGCTCCGAAACAATGCCAAGGAGAAGGCGCCGGGGCGAGGAAGCCCATGGCCACAGAAACCCAGCTGCCAAGAGGAGGCAAGAAGGGCAGCAGCGGCCGTTCCTGGGCAGCGTGTGTAGCGAGCAACCTACAGCCATCACGACATGGAAACCCGGTTAAAGTCATGACCTTGTTTAAAAAAAAAAAACAACCAAAAAACCAAACAAACCAAAAAACCCTCCCCTCTTTAATGCTCTACAGCCTCGAAAATGTCACTGCGTCTGCAGGAAGGGAATGGCTCATTTCAAGGTCATTTAGCTGAGTTCACTTTGAAGGTCAAAACGTACCGCTATTTCAAAGCCCCACTGAGTTATGTTTTTATTTCCCTACCAGTCTCTAATCCCACATCTTTCCAGTTACAATGACGTCAGAGAGGACCCAGCACAACCACTAAGCATTGCCAGGGTCGCTACAGGCAGCGCGCCGCTCCGAGGAGAGCCGGTGAGCCACCGCCCGGGATGCTGGAGTGGGGAAAACGCCTGGGCTTGGACCTGGCCAGGGGACACCGAGGGAGCTGCACGCTGCGACGCCTTCCCCTCCCCGCTCCCCTCGGCACAGCCGGCCACGGCTTTTGAACAAAGAAGTTAAACTGCTGCTGGAGGATGCGGGGCCTTATCCGCCTTTGAAACAGTACAAGCATCCCCACAGGTGACTAGCGGGGAAAGCCAACGGAAAAGCAACGTACTGCAGGCCTTCCCTGGTGCGCACGCAGCGCTATCCGTGCCCAGGCACAACTGCAGAAACAGAACAAAATGGAGACGTGGGCATGGGAGGGTCACCAGGTGATTTCAGGGAATTGGTTCTTGCAGCTCCTCCTCTACCACCACCGTCCTGGGCTGGGCACTGGACGTCCGTCGCCGATGAGCTGCAGCCGCGCGCGCTTCCCATACCAGGAGGCATCTGGGTAACTTCCTCGAAATCTAAATTCTTCCTTTTTTTACTAAAAAAAACCAAAAAGGCAATAATTTGTTCCTGATGCACTAATTTGCGTGTTTCCCCGGGGTGAGGAACACGCCTTAACTCGACCTGGTGCAGCGCTGGATGTCAAAGACCGGCTGAAAAAAGGCACAGCGTAATGAGCTGATGCTTCACAGGAGTGTAAGCTGAAAGCTGCCCAACGCTGCCTACCAAAATAGTTTGAAATCGCTAAAACTAGCGTCTATTTTGACTATGATTTAATCCATACTTTTTCTTTGGTAAACGTGCCGATAGGTGTTTGTTGCCTGCAAATTGTCATGCTAAGCAAAACACAAAGTCAATTCGCTTTAAAAGAAATTGATTCGAGAGAATGAGATTCACCAACGTTCATTTTTTCCAGTGGAAAACAGGGTCTGAATAACAACTCAATATTCAATCCCAAAACTTTGGTTTAACTTTTTAAAGCACCTGATTAACTTTTTAAAGCAACAGGCGGCTCGTGGGATGCTGCCCATCCATCACACCGCGCTTCCCATCAAATCAGCGCCGAAATGTTTCCAGGCGGGGGCTTTGCAGACAAAGCTGTTTGTCCTGAGCAGACCCGTATCAGCTTTAGCAAGCAGATCCATCAGCCCAAATTGCCTGCAGATTGCAAAATCCGAGCTTCCTCCTAAATCATGCCACGCCGCGTTCTGGTTAGAGAGCCGGCTTTCGCAGGCGCTCCAGATGCCCGGTGATGAGAACTGCCGACGCGTCGTTGCCTTCCGAGCAGTTTGCTTTATGGCCTGGCAGGGCTGGCTCCGAAATTCAGCTGTGCCCCATCAGTGCACGGAGCAACGGCCGCAGAACGGTCACGGCATGGCATCACCCATCCTCGGCCCATGCTGTTTCTGCTGCCAGCGATAAGTCCTTTTAAACAAACATCTGGCAAGCGTGCATTTAAATTGCATCTGTGGTTTTAATGAGCTGCCTCCTGGGAACGCCAGGAGAGGACGGAGAGGCTTCCCCGGGGAATCCGGCCGTTCGCTCCGTGCCGTGCGGCAACAGCGGGCGCTGCCGATGCTGCATCGCACGACCACCGTGGCCGCGCGGCATCTCCTGCCCTGGGGAAGGCGGCCGGGCAGCCCAGGCACGAACGGGCACGCAACACCGCTGCAGGCGCATCACACAGGAATCGCCTGCGGACCACAAACCGCTCCTTTGTCTGCACCGATCAGGCGGGGTTTTGCCACCGAAAAGGGAGGAGTGCCGCCAAAAACCCCTTCACTGGGATACCTCTGCCTTCCCTTCCAGACTTCCTTCACTATCAAACAAAACGCCTCAAGTGCTATTATGAAGGCAAACCATCCTGCAATTGCAATGTATTTTGAACAAGTGATTTCAAAAGCTTACGTACTTTGCTCAATTTTTTTTTTTTTAAATGACGGTAATAGAATTATCCCTTTCAGCATGAAACAAAGAGATGTGACTTTTCGCCTCATTCTCATTTTATTCCACACTGACATTGCTGCAAAATTTTATTTTTAAATAGAATTTCTTTCCGATAATGTACATCGGCAATCAAATGCAGGCACAGCGTAGTTATCTGACAAGTTAAAAATTCTACGGCATCTTCCCCTAAATAGTTCCATGTACTGATTACTTAGAAGAGCGTATTCTCTGCAAAGCTGCAACCAGGCACTCGCTTTTTGCTGGAACTGATAAATGTAAGCAATAAAAATATGTTCTATTCTACAGCAGTGCCTATTAAAATGTAAACACAGCTAGAAGATTTTGAGCATGCTACAAAAATGCTTTATTCAATGGTCGAAGCGAAAGGCTGGCTGAGGCTGCTGAAACCCAGCACCGTATGTAAATGCATCAGCGTGCGCGTTCCACTAGAGGTCAATGTTACGGCTATGTAGGTGTTGAAGCAGGGAGCGCCGCTCCTGGGGCTCTTCTTCCTCAGGTAATCCCACCAGGATGCTTTTCCCTCACCCAGGCTTGAACGAAGCCCTTCCAGTAGTTGCGAAGAAGCATACCTGTCCAGTATTGTGGCGAATTTTCCCATCTCAGGTCAGAAATACATTTACAGTCTGCGTTAAGCAAGATGCTGATGAATTAAAATTCAAAACGTCCCTCATGAATAATTCACTGAATGCGTGCAAGTAAATTATAGCAATGTAAATATATATATATGCCTATAAATAGATACGTATATATGCAAATTAAAACATTAAGGGCTCAAGCTATCTGCAAGGAAAGACACCAGCCACGTAAGAATGTTTGCTTAATACCGGATCAAACACGTGAAACTATAACTAAAGAAACAGCCTGTAATGCTGTAAAGCGGTCCTCATACCATGCGCACTTCTGACATTACAAATGCTCCTCTTTTTTTTTTTTTTAATTTTTCTTTTCTCCCCACTTCATGTTTTATTCTCACTAAACCCAGCCTATCGCACCGCGGTCCGACCCGGATGACGGCTCTGCTCAGGAGCGCAGGTTGCGTTCGTGCAGCCACCCACCGTTTGCATGGCTACGCAGAGCCGCCGAGCAATCAGTTCAACATCACCTCGTCAATCTGTGCTCCGCGGCTAAATTACATGAATAACAATTACCACGTTAAGTTAGCAAGTGTATTAAAATCCTTGAATTCTTATGAACAACAAAACAATATAAATGATCGACATAGGTGCAGAGTCTATCCATCGTCCCTTTCTCCCTCACAGCAAGAAAGGTAGGATCACATTAAAAATAGAACAGACACCTGCAAATAGAAGGAATTTATACGGAATATTGTGACAACTGTCATTTCGCATTAGTCAGAGAGATCCCACAGGACTCGGGCAAGTATTAAATGTACCAATTTTTGTTTACTGGCAAAATATAATAAAATCCACCCTCCCCGATGGTTTCCTGGTGGGGATTGTTCCTCTCCCTAAAGTCATTCATAAAATAAGAATGTTCCTCCAAGATCCTGGGTAGAAAACACTTTATCACAGCACCAGAGTACGGAGGGAGGCAGATTCTTACCACTCCTCTCTCTTGGACACCTCCACGTTTTTCAGGACAATTTGATTACGCCGGGCTCAGAAAATGACCGTAGCTTACCCAAAGTCAACGCGGACCCCCTGCCCGATCCCGTAGGGGGTCCTACCCCCCCGTACCGTGTGCTACAAAGCGACCCCAGTGCTGGTGCGGAACCACCTTGCAGAGGGACGGCGTCCTGGCCGCAGGGCAACGCCAGTGCACAGACCACCCCCGCTTCTCCTGTGTGACAGCAGCAAGTGATGTGAAAACGCAGCTGAAGCTCTCACACTTGCTGGTGGAGACCCCTGCAATAAGCCCCATGCAAAGCTGCAAGTGATGCTATGTTCATGTTTTCCCTCAACTCTGACAAAGATCGAAAGTAGCAACTGGTCAATGTTGTCAGAGGGACTTCAAAAATTTTATCTTGACCTTATTAAGCTTAACCTTAACCGTTCAGACACTTGTAACTTCCTTTAAGGCATCTTCCAGCGTTTCCCGAGAACTTCACCAGCTCCAAAAGCAGGGGGTCGCTCCCGCCTACCCACAGCACGCGCGACTTGAGGCAACGAGGGCATTTGCCAGCCAGTGGACGGGAGCTATAAGAAGGAAACAAAACCAGATTTACACTCACCAGCCCGACCCACGGGAACACATTCCGGCTGAAGTTGCTGAAATGACAGAAACGCGTCGCTCCCCACTTAGCCTAATTGACAGGCTGTAACTGTTGATTAATTACATAGGGAAGGCGCAGGGAAGCAGCTAGGCAGTCTGCTTTTATTTTTCCCAGATCGTCCAGGTATGACCTTCAGGCCCGCTGGGCAGCATCTTGCTGCATGCGCCGTGTGGGCAGAAGCGCTGTCTCCTTTCATTACCGTGGGTTTGGTTTACTCCTCCACTTGCAGCTTCCCACCAGGTCGTCGGAGGGCTGCTTCCTTTTTTCCCCAGATTACACAGGGAACTGCCAACAGCCGAGCTCACCCCTGCTTCTCACCCCTTCCCAGCCATGCCCTTCCCCTCTCTCTTGAGTCCCACATGGAAAGCCACAGTCCGGCATGGAAAAGTTGCACATCTTGAAACTTGTTATGTTTAGTGAAAGAGCAAACTGCTATTGAAATTCCTCCAACATAAAAAAAGATGGTTATCTGATTAATAGTTCAAATGGTGACCCCCAAAAAGTGGAGATCAGAAGAGGCCTGTGCGCTCCTAAGAGCACGTTCCTTGAACATGTTCCTCAAGGCTCCCGGGGAGGAAAAACCTGAAATCCAGAGCTGGAGCTACTTCTGTTTACATACAATAATAAAAACCCCTCTCCCATACAGATGAAGCATTTCAAGGTCTTACTTGTTACCCTGAGCCTCGTGCAATAAAACCAGGACTTTGGTGAAGGTCCTAGATGCTCCTTTTACTTGGTGAAAGACATTCACATCGCTCAAAGCAACCTGTATCCTCAATGGCGATGTAGTTCCTATCCAAAACCACACCATACCCTACATTTTATCATCAGTGCGGTTAATCATTTATACAGCCCTGCAGATGTACGCAGCACTCTCCAAAAACGATGAAGGCACATTGTGTGCCCCAAAGAACACACAGTGTAGTACAAGGCAAACAAGGGCAGAGGAAGAAAAGATACTGGATACAGCCCGAGGTGGACAAGGTTGGAGAGGTAAGAGATGATGGACAAGGGGACAGAATCGGAAGGGGCGAAGGGAATTACAGAACCGAGTGGGAAATCAGGACAAGAACATGTCAACGGGGCAAAACTGTAAAAACATTAAAGGTGAAGAAGAGGACCTTGAAACAGGTGCAGAAAGAGCCAAGATGCCGCTAATAGGATCCAAAGAAAAGGTGACAGAATTGGGATGGCAGGCAAGGACAATGTTGACTGGGTGTCAGTGGTTCGAGGGGAGCCGCTGGAAGGACAAGGAGGTTATCCGAGCGTGCGGGAAGGCTTTTAGTAACTATGGCTGGAGGGAATGGGGAAATGTCAGTAGTCTTCTGGAAAGGACAACAAAAATGTTGTTTTAATACAACTCACAGGACTGCTCGGATGAGAACTAATACATAAAAAGTAATGTGGCACAGCAGAAAGCAGAGAACTGATCCACCTGTCATGCAACACCACCAGACGCATTTTATAAGCCTGCATTAAAATTCCAGTTCTGTTTCTGAGCATCTCTCCCGGGTCGGTTTTGTGCCTCTTGCCGAGGGGACTGGAGAGGGCATGGCCTTGACTCATCTCCTGGCTGGCGCCGAGGTCCCCAGCTGTGCCGACTTGGATACGCACTCCTGATGAAGGCAATCTGTCAGCGGCCTTTGACACCCGAATTTTCCCTCTTGCGCTGTCCCAATATCCATGGCATCTGGGCTTGTTTGTACCAACCACGCTCGGGTCGAAGCACAGCCTGTTGAGCGACTCGCTGTCATCTGGGCTGGGACTTGGCTCAACGATTAGACCACATTCCCTCCCACCTCGTTAGCGGTCGGGTGGGACGCACACCCTGCGCAAGCCCTCTCCCAGCCGGGAGGGAGGGACAAGCCACCGTCGCAGACTCTGCTCCACTACATTGATGACTTCCCAATCGTTCTGCCTCTCCCCGCACAAACCCACCAGCCTGACCTTTGGTGGGCAGCTTCTTCAGCTCCACTGGTTCTGCTCAAAGCGCACGCTGGCCCACCTTGCAAATTTTCCATCATGGTATTCTTACAACGCACTATAATTAAGCTTTATTTGGTAGACTCTCTCTCTAGCTTTGCATTCTTGCCAGCAGCTGGGTTACTTCTCCACACTACGTAGACCAAGGTTATGGCATCTTCTTCCCATGTGCATCACCAGGGCCTCTGGCTGCACAGCAGTATCAGCTAAGAACCACAGACTTTGCCTGAGCTTTCTGTAGGAAAAAACCCAGCAAATTTTAAAGCAAGCTATTTCTTGCAACCTAAAAATCAAACTTCAAAAAAAGAATGTAAGAAAGAGAACTGTGGTTTTCTGAACAAGAACAGAACTTTGCTTTTCTTTGAGAAAATGCGCCCCTTTGAACAACATGCCTTGCAACGCAGCCAAAGCCCCACGCAGTCTGGGTGCGAGGGAGACAGACCTTGGGAATAAGCAGGAGAAATTTTTTGTGGAAGCCAGGAATCCCAGAGATGAGGAATGAGCGGTCGCTAAGTAGCAGGACTTGGTCGGTACGTACCATGCACAGGGTAAGAAGCTCTCACAAAGTCCTGGGGTGTATAAACTCAGAAATATCAAGCAGATGGATATTGGGAAAAGTGGCAAGGTTTGCGCAAGACTCATAAAGCATACGCGTAGTCTGTCCAACCTGCCTTGGTGCAATTTCAGTAAGCCTAATCTACCCAAGTGAAAAAGAAGGGAAATGGGAAAGCTGCCGGTATCTAGAAAGGTTCTCTTTAGCCTAGTGAGGTTTAGGACACCTTATTTCCATAGGCCCCTTCCACAGTCGAAGGACAGGCGATGACCGATGGTCCCTACAGTTGGATGTCCTCCCGCACACCGCCCCGTAGAGCAACGCCTGCTTCGCTCCCCCGTCTCCATGAGGGGCTCACGAGGCACTGGGCTGTCGCACGCGCAGCGAGCCTCCACGAGCAGCACTTCACCTCCCCTAATCGCGGCACTGTCGGCCCTGCCAGGTGGAAGAGATCCAGCTGTAGGCTCCTGGAAGATAGGGGACAGAGCCAGCGCAGCGATAAATGAAGCACTGGAAGAGTACAAGCAATTAGCCCCTTGAAGCATCATTCCTAAGCACGCAGCAGATTCTCCATCCTTCCTATCTTTAAATCATGACCAACATCTTTCTGAAAGATAAAGGCTCAACGAGAAGTCACAGACTGAATTCAGGCATCACTAGGTGGAATTTTCCGACATGTGCTGCGCAGGTCAGATGATCACGGTCGTTCCTCTTGACCTTGCAATCTCTGTTTTAACTAAGGTACGCTTCTGGCTACAGGAAACGTTACAGCTAACAATCTTCTGCTCAGGGTTTTTCCTCCTAAAATGGACTTTCAACAATCACTACACATTTTCCTTTGATTTCGATAATCTAACCTTAAAATCATGAACTATCCCCAATGCACTTCAGATTTTGTTTGTTTAATGAAGAGCAATTTCAAAGGTGTTTTTATAATTCAAATACCGGGCAGTTGCACACTGAGATGATCCTTTGATATCCGAACAGTCCTCCAATGACAATCTCATGGTTTTAATCTTTCTGGTATTGAAGGCATCTAGTTGACCTTACAGACATTTCTGATGAAATGAGCCTTTTTGTCTCCCCAGTTCTCACGCAAGCGTATAAAATATTTACAAATATGATACAATGAACTTTATGTTCTTCTGCTTAGGGCAACACTTCATGACACAGGTGGCCGATATTTATCAGTCCTTAAAGGAAAAGAAACTAAACCTAGAAGTTTTTAAAACTAATTATTTTATTCAATACTCTGTTGGGGTTTTCCTCTTACACCAGTCACTGCACAGCTCTCAGGTTATATATAAAAAGAGTTATTGTTGCAGATAAAAGTCAACAACAAGTCAATAATTTTTGGCAGACAGCCTTCACTGTTCTGCTAGCACAAGCGCATCCAACTGCTGATGAACCTTAATGTTTCCCTGATACTGTTTTCTGCTATAAAATGGAAGATCTAATCTACACTGAAGGTCAGTCCACACCAAAGGCTGCAATCAGTGACAGCATTCACAAAACTGACTGAAATTTGTAATATTGCGCAACGTCCTCTGGACTGTCACGACAGCAGCTCTATTGATGTGTCCTCTAGCCAGGATGCTGCAGAGCTGGAAGCACCCCTCGAGGCTTCTGCACTGCTGCTTGTGCACAAGAAAGAATTGATCCACGGATCAAAGCAGAGCCCGTGGAAGCTGCCGGCGCAGCCAGTTTAACCCCATGCACACTTCATGAAGAAGTGTAAAGCCCTGACCACTTTTGCCAGCAGCCCACTCCTCTGGTAGGGACACCTACCTTCATTTAGAACAACAGTTAATGAAAATCCATCTTTTTAAATCATCGCCTTGTACAAGTCTAAACGCACTACCTCTTTAAAAAAAAAAAAAAGCATAATTAAAACCTAGACTTCTCGCAATACCTCAGAGTCAGGCAATTATGAGGCACTTTTAATGAGTAATTTAGGTAATTAAGGAAGTCAAACATATAATACGCAAGAAGCGGCGTCAGTGAGTTACGGCTCCGCGGCACTTTGCTCTCCAACCCTGGCCGGTGCTCGCTGCGACGTGAGTGCCGTCTTCTGCTGATGCATCGCCTCGGCTGGATAACGGCTAAAGAGGGTTTTCCGCATAAGCTTCGGCTGCGACTCATGTTTAAGTGTGTTTAATACCAACATGTATAAAGTATGTTGGGTAATTGCTGCTGGAATTCAATGTGTGCTGTATCTCATCTAGGATATGCAATTTACTGGCTACATTCTAGTAAAATAACTTTATGGCTTTCTGTCATGATAAATAACAGTTTATAGCATAATGGAATTAATATTTACTTTGAAAGCTCTGCAGACTATTCAAATAAAGTTGCTATATATAGAATCATCTCAACCGCCGCTGCTTTTTTAAATGCTGTGAATTGACAAGACGACACGCAAGTATTGAATTCCAGTGCCTTCCAGCCATTAATAAACCTTCAGATTTTGGATTTGCAATTGAAACCCTTCCATGTATTTGACAAGATTACTGCAGTGCAAAAAGCGTTAATTAAAAAGTGTGACAAACTGGACACTGCAAGGCCTCTGGGGTTTGGGAACTTTCTCTGCCTGCTCTGCCTGCCGTAAGGATGGAGACGGGGCAGGAGCGCAGTTTTGGACCACAGGGCTTGAAGCCAGGGGCAGAAATCTTAGGAAGCGTTCACAAGAGAGTTCATGATTTAACACACAAAAATGGATCATGTTTTTGTAATTATAAATGTATTTTTTATTGTTCCAACAAGGAGAGATTAAAAAGACACTGAAGTCTAAACACGTCTCTGAATATGAAAATAAGAGGGAAAAGAAACTGGCCATTTTTAGATGGATGCTTCTCAGGTATTTCAGGTTAATATACCACTGCCAACGCCACAATAAATGCGAATTTATTTTTATCCACCGCGTATCTTACCACCAAAAGCAACGTGCAGGGCAGTTTTGCCTGCCTCTCACGATGCTTACGAGCCACTGCTGGGGCTGGGGTGCCAGGGCAGGGAATTCTTTTCCACAACAGACAACAACCACTTCTCACGTATTTAGCCGCACAAAACTCTCTGTCAGAATAGATGGATAACGAAGCAATGAACCAAAAAAGCACCGCCATTAGCGACCAAAATCTAAGCCATTCCCCCGGGCTCCAGACGCCGGTCCCTGAGCACACAAGGTCGCAGCATGCAGAGCTCGTCCGCCAGCATCTCGGGCTCAGCCAGAAAAAACACAAGCCGAGCCCAGTACCCAAAGGAACAGGCTGAATGTCAAGACACACAGATGTCAAAATCTAACAGATATGTTATAAACGGGTATTTTAATCGCCAGTTAAGAGAGACATATTAGTCTTCCTAATGGGTCTGCGTTGTGCACAACAGCCACGGCGCGTTGCTCGGTGCAGAGCACGGGGCAGCTCAGCAGAAGTGTCGACCCACGCCTGGTGTCACGGTGGAGGTAAATGCCGTTTCCTAGACCGCAACCACTCTGTAAAAGTTTTTTTATGTCTGATGCTACTCATTTGTTTTCCGAAGAGTCTGCAGTTCTGCCTTCAGAGAGCTACGTATAGCCTGCAAAAACCTGAACAAAGGGAAACTGTTGTTCAATATTAAGTCCAAGTGTTGGGCGCAGCCTCCTGTCTGAGAGAGGACATAGGAGACAGGAAAGGAAAAGGCCTTTCATCTTTTTAAGCTCAAAACCATGCTTGCCCTTAGTAGGCAAAAGCTAAAATAAACTGTTCTGGCCATGGCAGGTAAGACATTACACATACTGAATGGAAACCTGTCCCCAAGGACGACAGCGAGCCTGACCGACAGAAGGATGAGGAAGGGGCGAAGCTGCTGCTTACCTCATGCACGCTAAGAAGTAAGAGCAGCAGGAATATTAGCCAGTGCCGCAAGACCAACAGCATTTCCATAAGCAGCTTCCAGTGCTTGAGCATAAAAATATTTCCTCGTTCTCATTTTATTCAAAATTTGTTTATGGCAACAGGCACACAAAAACTGCAGGCAAAGTGTAACCATCAACAGAAACACCCACACAGTATTACATTAGGTCAGACAGAAGACATAATCTTCAAAACATATTTATAGTGCTCTAAAACGCTGCAGTCCTCAGTAGCATGGGGCCTTTTAACGGAAAAATACAACTTATTTGTCGTGGTAAGTGGCAAGAAGCAGCTGCACGCAGGCACGAAGAGCGGTCCTGGAGAGGCGCGGGGTGGGAATCCCGGCGCGGGGACTGCGGCGGCTCAGTGGCCGTCGGCTGGGACGGGCGCCCCGGCACAGCGCAGCCTTGCAGGGGCAGCCGCGGCACGCCGGGACGAGCCAGCACCGGCCCGAAGATCCAAATCTTAACTTAGTTTATTAATTAATCTGGAGATCCGACTCGTTAACTTTGTGCAACCCAGTTATCTTATAAAAGTTCCGGGTTATTTTACCTTGTTGCGAGAACTCACCAAAATATTAAATCAAGCATAGCGTTGCAAAGCTTTGTAATTACAGAAGAACTTCAAGTCTTCCCCGGTTCTAATCTGCAGAATTTTTGCATTATTGCCAGGTTTTGGGAATTTATTCTTTGAAAAGAATTTTAAAAGCAGTACTCCAACTTCCCGGTGTAAGCACTTGAGCGGTGGGGAGCGCCAGGAATCGCAGGGGCTGGCGCTGCCTAGCACATCCCAAAGGGATCCCGAAGGCAGGCAGGCGCTCCAGCTGCGACCCCGCAGCTCGCTCGGCGGGGGACGTCGCCGCTCCCGGGGCGCGGCTGCCAGCAGAGCTCAAAGCGCATCCCGGAGGACTCTGCCTCAAGGCACGCACAGGAGCGCGGTGCATCCCGCCGCCTCCCAGCACGCAGTGCAGCACGGTAAAGCTGGAGGTGTGAAGCAGTCACCGGGGGGGAGGCTGAAGCCGCACGGTGCCGAGAATGGGAGCTGCTGCGCGGCCAGGAAATCAAACGCGACTGCGGGCAGAGCAGCTGCGCAAGGGCCGGAGGGGAGCTCCAACAGCGTCGGGGCGGCTGGGGATGCCCGGCTGCCCTGCGAGCGCCACGTGGCCCAGCCTTGGCGAGGGGCAGGCGCCGACGGCGCAGGGGACGGGGGTCTGCGGGGGTCTGCGGGGTCCGGCCGCGGCCCCCCGGGACGGCAGCGGGGTCTCTCCCCGCACGGGAGGATGCCGCTAATCCCCAGCAGCCACGCGATGGCAGCAGAAATGTGGAAACACCGGAACGGGCGAATGCATTATCGTGCAATTATAGCGAAAAGAGATTTTGCGAAGACGAGGCAACTGCTAAACGTAATGCAACGTCCACGACATTTGTAAGACAACCAGGGAGTAGAAAAATATTTTTTCCCTCTGCAACACCTTAATTTACATTCGCTACATTTCTTTAATTGCTGACAGAGTCACCTGTGCCCTTTGTTGTTGCATTGACACAATGCAGCCCTCTCTCCCTATGATTTTTTTATTTTAATTTGACCTGTGGCAGACACAGAATGGCTCCTGTTTCAAACTAATTCCTTGAGGTTTGGGTAACTAACTTGTCTCAGCTTTGGCTACGAGCTTATCCCACAGGGTGCTGTGTGTCTCCTGGAAAGCGCCGAACCACCTGAGCTCACCGGAGTCCCCCGGAGAACATCAGTTATTTATTCTAGGAAACAAGAGTATTCGGTTTGTTCCGTGGCTGGCTGTACCACGGTTTCAGACCTGGCATCTCCAGCGAATGGCAGCGATCTTGTTCCTGTCAGCTCCATCCCATCACCAGCCATTATCTCCACTACGTTAGCAGGGGCCAACATCTCATTAGTGCCCTTTTGCTTGAGATGCTTGCCTGCTTTTCGTCTTGGTTTTTTTTTTTTGGTTGGTTGGGTTTTGGTTTTGTTTGCTTGTTTGTTTTTTGGTGGTGGGTTTTGGTTGGTTTTTTTTGGCAATAAGGTTATTTTCCAGGAGCTTGTTCAGACACCTTTTTTATTTTGCAAACAGTTGGCACCCCAAGTGAGACTATCTATAAAGCCCCGACAAAGCATCAAGCTGACCCAGTAAGTACAACTCTCACCATCTGCGGCTCACAGACGCACGGCGTCCAGGCGCGGTTACAGCATCCCACCCGGAGCCCGGAGGATTTCAGTTCCCCAGACTTTGTTCACGCAACTCTGTCATGAAGAGCGGGTACACGCACTTCCCGCAGACTGTGACTACGACCCAGAGCGTGTGCAAGGGGCACTGGCACGCACAAGCGAACCACCGCAACCACCGCTGCCAGCGTGCGCCTGCTGCCCCCGCCAAGGCAACGGCTTCATGCGCGGGGTGGGGAAGCCGAGCGGGAACGGGGCGAGGGCAGGCGAACCCTCTGCCGACGGTGTTCCCGGGCCGCCGCAGCCCCGCTCCTCTGCACCGCGCCTCCCTTCTGTTTCTGACAAGACAGTATTAGTATGCAATTAATGCTTTATATTTCCAAAGAGTTGTACAAACACTGGCTAATTAATTCTTATCTCTCGCCGATAAAAAGGGCGAGTAAATAATACCCCACAAAGCGGTGGCCATTGAAACGTGCACGTGTGCAGGACAGGGGCCCACTCTGAAATCCTACGTTGCCAGCTTTTGCGTCCGTCCTGCCTTTTGGGGACAATACCAGATTCTGTTTAGGAACTCCAGCGCCTTCAGACCCTTGACGCAACTCCGCCCGTACTGCTTCCCCTCCCCGCGTACACTTTCGTAAGCGATATCCCTCTTTCCAACCGGAACTCAGGAAACTAAAATGTCTGACGCATCTCTGACGCATGCAAAATTAGCAGCAATACAGCAAATGAGATTCTCCTTCCTTTCTGACACAGCATGAAATAAATAAATACAAACACATTAAAACCCAGGCACGTAACGCAGAGACACTGAGGCTCCTCATTTCCGGTGGAAGTCCTTATCTCCGTCACAGCCCACATTGCAATTACAAGATTACAAGGCGCATGCTGCTTCAGCATCTGGATCCTCCATGCAATCGCAGGGATCCCTACAGAAACAGGAAACCTCTTAATCTTGCGAGGAATGGCAACGATTTTACCTTGCCGCGCTGCACTCCATTTAAAACACTCTAGGACCCGCATGATGAGCGACCTGGGGTAAAATACTTCAGTCTGGAGTTACCCTTTCTCCACGCGTGCACAGAAAGACAACCACGTGGTCAAAAAAGTACATGCACACCACTGTCTCTGGTCCAAAAAGTATTTACATTTATTTTGTTTTGCTGTCAACTTTCTCATCTAAATTGAAAACGCTGGGATAAAGTTCGGACCAATAAACCTCCACTCCCATCTCCCGGCCCCGGCACGTTAAACCGAGACCACAGATCCAGCAATCCAATCTCCATATATTTTATTCTCAAAATATTTCATTTCTGGCCACCAATCTTTAGATCGCCTATTGGATTTTGTTTTCGTAAATGGATTTTCCCACAGAGCTGGCAGAAAATATATTTAATTTCGAATTTCTCTAAACTGAAATAGTCAATATAAACGTCAATGCATATTTGTGCAGTGCAGCCTTTGCGGTGACACAAACCCCACGTTTCAGAGGGGGTCCAGGGGTGCCCATTAGCTTGCTTTGTATCCGCACGCTTGTTCTAACCTTTTATTAAAGAAAGACGACTAAATAATGTATATGTATATATGAAATTTTTCTGTTTGTTTTGTTTTGGGGGGGCACCGGAAAGGAGTACGATGTCTACCACTGCTCTGCAGGCGAATCGAGAGGATGATGGAGAAACTGGAATAACACCCATGCCGAGGCGTGGAGCCCGGGGCAGGGGCTGCTGCTTGTCACCCCGTTTCTTTAGACCCATCCAGAATATTCAGCCTCCCAATTCCTCCTCAACACAGAAGTGTGCAAAAACTCACGTCACCGGCTTCCTCCTCTTTTCCCCCCCAGGTCGTGGTGCAGTTGCAGCATCAATTACTCAAACAATTTCAATCTATCTAGACGCTAATGTCATTAGTCCACAGAGATCCTTTTGGAATAATTTACATCGAAACTGCCTTTACACGCTAAATGAAAAATGTTCAGACTTTAGTGAATGGGATTTGAATTACAATCCCACCACATGTGGCTCAGCTTTATTCACGCTATTTATTAACCGGGGGAAAAAAAGGCGATGCAGTCAATTACAAAGCAATTACCTGAGCCACTACTGCAAACCTGTTGCCTTGCGTTGAAGGGACGGTTGCCCTTGACTTGGGCAGAACTTGCCTACGGGCCGCCTGCCCATCACCCAAAAAGGGGTCCCGACCCCCACGTACACTCAAAAGAACCCTCCCATCATTTCTGGCTGGCTTTGAAGGCTCCTCACCCGCTACTACACCGCACCCACACTATATATCATTTGGCCCCCATTTCTCAGCCTGCTATTTTCACCAACCTTCAGTTACTGGATAAAGCGATACCATGCTCTGTAACTGGGTATAGCCATTTGGCATCTTATTTCAGAAACTTCACAAGCCTCATAACTAATCTAAGTGTCTTTGCTGTGCTTCTCCGATGTATTTCAAGATGACTTGTGAAGTCAAAAGATCACTGATTTTTTTTTAAATGTACTGCAACAAAGATTCTTGTTTGCTAAACTGTATTAAAAAGCCCACAGATTATTTTTTCCACCGTGTTCAAAATATACTAGCTGGAATACAAGCAGTAGCTCCGTGCAAGGCTTAACGCTACCATAACAGCATTTAAACCACGGGGATAATGAAGGCCAATAAGCCAAGCCTGCCCTACAAGTACCCTTTGCTGCTTCAACATTTGCAAGCGCTGAACCCACCACACCATTTATCGTTCACTGAAATTCAACACAAACATGCTCAAGCTGAGCCACAATCCCAAAAGCTCTTGCTCTTAGCTTTGCTTCGTAATGTTTATGCAAAACCCTCAGTTGTTGCCGTGAAGCAAATTGTTTCCAAAAAACAAAGTTCAATTCATTGTTTTAAAAGCTGTCTTTCATTAAAAGCAGATCAGGAAGGGTAAGGATCCCTTACCCCACTGTAGTCACACAAAACTAATGGTGGAAGGAATGAAATGCAAGGTGAAAAAGCCTGAGAAAGCAATTTAATCCTTTTAGTCCACCTTTTCTCCCTTGATCATGCAAAACCAAAAGAGTTTTCCATTCCGGTTCATGTCCAAAATGACGCGTGAACTAATAGAGCGTAAAAACAGTTGCTTGGCGTTACATCAGTTAACGTAAATGTAACGACTGTTCTTGCTGCCCCACAGCTCTCCTCCGTTCCTGCTTTTGCTATAATTCAGTCCGTTACCAACATGTCACTGGAAAGACTATTTGCAAAAGGAGGAATAAGGAACAGACTCTTCATTTCGTGGTGAATTTATATTCATTTCTTTCGGTCTAAGGCTCCCCCCGTTTACTGAGGGTCTCCATCTGGAAGCCTCCCAGTAACCCAACTTCATAGACAGAGTGATGATCCATAAGTAAAACACTTTCATCTGGTAGACGGTATTTAGTTATTCTGGACTGACGCTACCAGGCTGAGAGAGTGAACGAAATGTAGCGTAAAGGCCGTATCACAGCATCTCAAGATTTAATAATTTTCCCACAAATATTCACTCACCTGTTAGAGCAAACCCCTTCTCCGGAGCTCCCTGCATGGCACGCGCTAAGGAACGAGATGGGGACAGGGATTCCCGGCAGGGAGGCGTCCAGCCCAGCACGGCCCTTACACAGGTACTTCACTGAAGAACGGGGACAAGCACGGGAGCAAAAGCACCCTGCAGCTGTGTTTCCATCCACTCACCCCCTGCTAAATCGAGAAAGTCCTTCGGACTTTTGACCAAATAGAAATATCAGCACACAGTACTTAAAACCAAGCATGGGCTCAAGTTGCTTTGCAAGAGCTGCGATTAGGACAGCTTTGCGTGTGCTGGCGTAATGAGAAATAACGTGGGCCCTCTTTCTTCCCCCGACCACGCTGGCATCGCCCGTGGGACCGTGCTGAGCCAGCGGTCCCCTGATCTCCGTGATCCCACGCACAAGTTCATTCTGTCGGAGCAAAAGCATCCCGAGGACAGCTGCCTTAAGCTGCTGACATTTCATGCTACCCGTTATCTATTTTCCCCTCACAGTGTGCTGCCCAGTAGTAGTAATGCCGCTAACCTGCTTCGTGAGCGGTGAGTTTGGAGCATTTCAACTCTAAAAGTTCTCTCCCAAAGACGCATTTTCCTAGAGCGTTGCACAGCAACGCACCGGTGGCTTGGTACGAGTTAGTCCATGCAGGAAATAAATCCAAATGCTTAATAGCATGTCTCTGAATAAACAATTCCTGCACGCACCCGCCTGCTGAAATGCCAAGCGGCGCGTCCATTTCCCTGCCGAGGCAAGGCTCCAAGCCGACGTGATCCTGACTGCGGCAGACGTGGCCAGAGCATCTCCTCCAACATTGCACGCGAGCTGGTGGCCCCAGTCTCAGCTGAACCTTCATTCTGAGACACCCAGATACTAAGAAAGCTTTTATTGCTGAAGTTATACGGCGCAAAATAAGCTACGACAATTAAAGAATTAGGTACGTTACAGGTCTGTTGAAGAATAAAATCTCCTCAAGATGTATAGGGTGTTAGGAGAAGATGCCAAAACCCACGACCACTTGCTGTGAATTTATGCTCCTGCAAGTGAATACATTAGGATCCCGATATAGAAAACGAATTATTGATACGTATGTTCCCTTCAGAGGAGACTCTCAGGAGACCCATTCCAGATTTAATGATAATCCATATTCCCCTTCAGAAACAGTAAACCAACTCTCCGATTTCCCGAGGACTGCCACAGACACACGAATCACTGAGATGCCAGCAAAACCCTACGTCCTGGATGCCGTAAACACCACCTAGAACAGGGAATGGAATAAAATCCCACCACAGCTTGGGAGGAGTCCACACCTTCCGCATTTCTGTAAGAGCATCTGCCCATTGCGTCCACTGTAGAGATGCGCTCGCCACGGCGAAGACGGGGAGATCTTGTTGGAGTCTCTGCGCTCTAATGAGTTACGGGAGATTAAGGGAGAGGCTGGCTAGAAATGGCAAAAGTCAAATATTAGGAGGGATGTAAGGAAAGTACTCTTAGTAGCAATGATAGAGAATAGATTTGTATAAAAACTGTCACTCCTCCTTGAGCAGTTTTTCTCCTTTGCTTTCAGAGCTATGCTTGTTTGTGTTAATGTATGCACACGTGTGCGTCATGTTTTCAGAAAGCCGTTCCCATTAAACTCTCATTTCTCCTCCAAAGCCATTCCGCAGTATTTCTCTGGAATGCATTACGCAGCCCGACTGAACAATGCAATCCTAATTAGTTTGCAAACTACACAGCTCACCTCCGAGGGCGAGCAAAGCCCATGTAAATTAAAGCGAATCGGATCAGACTGTCCTAGGAATAGTTCTCCAGATTAGTGCTGCTTGAGCATGCGATCTCAGAAGTTGCTTTCACCCTCCAGTAATAGCTTACAAGTAAATTTCACCGACAATAGCAGGGAATTGAGAGATGTAAAAACATTTTGCAGTTTAATATTCCATGATGGGTTATTTTACATAATACAGAAAAGCCCATTTGGTCATTTACTAAAAGGAAAAGTCATCTTGTTCTTCGCGCGTATTCCCAGCTCGCAAGCTGTAAGAGTAAACGAGGCTATTACCGCCCAGGCCGTACAGCCTGCGCAGCGCCAAGCTTAGGTACGCCGCGTTTCCAGACCCAAACGCCAAAGAAACCTTTGGCAAAGTTTTGATGGCGATGGCGCAGGGTTTATGCAGAAACTGAATAATCAAAAATTTCCATTCCTGTCCTCGCGGACTAATCTGTAATAGTGTTAAGGGACTGTTATGATAATAATTAAATACAAGTCCCGCATACAAAATTGATACTCTGCATCTCCATCTCCACAAGGGAGTTTCTCTCTTAATAAGACTTAAATCAAGTTTTACCCTTTTCTAAGGAAGTCATGAAGATTATCATATCGTACTGAGATAACATACATCTATATATGAGAGAACAAGAGATTTCAAATATATGATCTCCGACGCAGTCATCTTGTCCTCTGATCTCTCCGGTCTGAATCAGCGGTGTCAGACCAAATCGACGCCGACGACGCACCCTCCCTGGCGAGGCGGGGCCGCCGGCGGTCACCGCTCCGCGGCAGCGCCGCTCCCTCTGCCACCCCAGCCCGGAGCGGGAGCGTTCCCACTGATGGATGCTGCTGCTGCTGCTGCTAAGGCCATCGGGCTTTGCGGAGCATCGGGCTCCTGCCAGTACTTGGGCAAAGTCGCATCACAGGCAGCACTGCTCGTGCTCGGAGAGGGGCTCTGCACTCTGCAGGGCACGGCTCTGCCCCGGGTCTGGGAGACTGCAGAGCTTCCTCACTCCTCGTCAGGCACTGGGCTTTGGAGAGACCAAAATATCCTCAATAAAGAGCAACAGAATTGGCACCGACCTTCCCGAACACAGAGGACAAGAGGGAAATGTACTATAGGAAATCTGACCTCATCGTAACTTTAGCAGCGGTTTACTGTGCATTCACGTGAACGCGCCATTTATAGGCACCTGGAAAGGTTCATGCACAGGATGCAAAGGCATCAGCTGAGCCAAGCGTCTGTACGGTCGGAGCAGCACCAGTCCGGAATGCTGTTAAAGCTATTTCAACACTCCCCTTACTATTATTTATTAGTTGAAATTTTTAATTATGTGAGTTGATTAGGAACACATCACCAGGGATCCTAATTAATTAGAATTTTAAAAAGGATCACGGACAGGAGATTTTTTTAATGGATTCCACGAAGAATCGCACAAAGAGGTATATTAAAGGAAAGGCCAAATTAACTTCTCCTTTCTGGCTTATCCAGCGATTTCTAACGGGGCTGTGCATCAGATTAATATGTAATATGCAAACCCCTCATGCACAGTGACGCTAACCAAGACAATAGCTTGAGCGTTTCACGCAGTTATCATTTAACATCCGCTTGGTTAATTAGTTTATTCCTCTTATTCCTTATTTATTCTAATTAGTGTATTCCTATTTACATTAGTTTATTCCTTATTTATGTCCTAAATTGGCTTTAGCTGCATTGTCCACGCTCACTAATCCTTCTGCACTGATAGACACCAACATCCCCAAGTATCTGGTGTAAACTTTTTGTTTCAAAATGCATTTTTTTTCCTCACCCAAAACTTGGAGAGATGCAGGAGCCGTCACGCTGATGACACTCGGGAAGTAATTAATTATTAAATCTACTAACACAAATCCCTTTTCAGAATTGGCTGGTCACTAGTTTCACGGGCCAACGTGTTTCTCCTTCTTGCCTATTACTTGCAGTTTCCAAAGCTGTGTTTGGATGCTATCGATGCTCTTGGCTGTCGGCTTTGCAAGTATTTTTCCATCAGTGCGACGATGATACCTATTTATCTTCTGGCTGCGAGAGCCGCTGAGATGATCTGGCAGTGCCACAAGGCAGACAGTTATTTCATGCCCTGTTAAACCGCAATGTGGTTACCTACAGCATCACTCCAACTTCAAAAAAAGCCTTTTTTATTATTTTAAATCTGTTGCCTATGTGTCCAAGTAAAGAACATCACTTCCCATTAGGATGGTATCAGACACGTAAACCCATAACGCTTCCGTGAGTAGCGTGGTGTACCAATTGAGTCGTTAATTAAGAGGGTTAAAACCACGTAATTCTGCCCGAGCAAAAACCACGTAATTCTGCCCGATCAACACTTAGAGGTCAAGAAGGTGAACTTTTTCTGCATTGTTCAGAACGGAGACCGGCAGCAATCACTGAGATGCCGCCCGGTCAGCGAGATGGGGCGGCACGGGGGCATTAGGGCAGGTCAGCGAGGGGACGGCGCAGCAGAGTGCGGAGGGTTTTCCTACAGCCTTTGGAAAACTCAGACATGCTTTCAGGCACACTCGGTACAAGAGATGTTTCTATGGCGGACCCAACCCTTCGAGACCCAGATTTATATGGGAGTTGACTTTCAGACCCAAATCTCTATTTGCCTGGTCCCGTTGGTTTCTTTTCTTCTGTCTTTCCATAAATAAATTACTACGACTTGAATCGTCGGTTCCTTTGCATGCTCTGATACCTGGGGGAAAAAATACTAATTTCTTTTCAACGCTTAGACGATCAGTCTGGATTTCGATACACCCTTAGTGCTACTTAACACATAGATTTATGTACAACTTGCGTTCCTCCAGTTTTGAGCCCAGTAAAAATCGCCATTAGCTGCTCACAGTGTGGGCTCAGGAGCCAGGTTTGCGCTCGGACATGGCTTTAGCTGCTGCAAGACCTATCGACCCTGACACCGGCCACGTCCCGCACCTGCCAAAGCCGGGGTGCTCAGAGCGGGCTCTGCCAGGCTTCGCAGCCGAGCTGGTGCGAGGGCCTGAGCACCTTCCTGGAGATAAAGCATCAGGCACTGAAGGGCTCTCGAGCTGGAGAAAGAGGTAGGAATGAATGGCCAAACCCCGGCACATCCAAATCACAAAGCAAGCACTTAGATGCTTATTTTCTTAAGTGGCGAATATGATCAGCCACAGGAAGAAACCCTGAGAGCTGTGCGTTCTCCAGCTCCCGATACATCCAATTTCAGATGTGTTACTTTCCAGAAGACATACTTCAGTAAAATAGAAATTACTGGGTTCAGCGCGGTGCTATTTGCGTTAAACGTGATCGCCACGCGCATCCACGGGCTCAGGCACTCTAGGGGTTGATCACTTCATCTTTGAAAAAAACGTCAGAAAGTATTTATTTAATCACGTGCGCATGTGGTAGCCGATGGCCACCACTCCCCTCCTTCAGGTACGGCTTGCAGGGCAGGTTTTGGTATGCTGCATTGTTAAGCTTCACAGAAGTTAATTAAATCATGCTCTGCAAACCCGAAACAAAACCAACGCGCAATTTCTCTTATGCTGACTTTTTTTTTTTGGCTTGTCATAATAAAACATTGTTATTGAATGCAAAAATTATGGAACAGAGTTATGCCTCTCTGGTGTAATATAATGCAATCCATTTAATACTATTTTAAACCCAAAAACCTCATTAAAGCAGACAGAACGCAAGAATGACAAATCACCCAGAAGGAAGCTGGAGCACAAGATGTATCCCAGGCGCTCGGCCGCTTCCAATCCCCCGCGCTGAATTCGGTAACACCACGCAGGTGTCAAAAAACCCCCAGAGGTGTCAAAAAACAGCTCCCGGAGGCACGCTGGGGAGCGCAGGGTGCTCGTCACCTGGATGTGAGAAAGGTTAATTCCATGTGAAACATCTGCCAGGACGGGCCTGGGGGTGAGGTCGGAACGCCCGGCTTAGCCCAAAGTCCAGCCCGAAAGCCTCGAGAGACGGGTGAAGCTTTGACTGTCGCTGGACAACACCAATGATTCCAAACGCTGCAACTTGTGCCGTGCTGTGCCCGCCTAACCAGGCGCGGCTTCCTATCCGTAGCGACGCACGCAGTCTATTAACTGCAGAAATCAATACAGCTTATACAAATATATACCCTTACGGCTTGGCTATTCATTTGCCGAAATCAGAGTACTTCTTGATGACACAGCTAAATGCTACAATTACGTGTTTTAACACCCTTTCACCATTTTGGCCTGAAGTTCAGTATAAAATGCAAGGAATACAGCCCCCGTGCCTTAGGAACTAACCCAGGCAAAGCTCTGCAGTTGGACTTCTACTATCAGAAAATGTAATTCCCATTTAATAAAATATAAAAGAAAAAGTTAAATAAACATACTTCTTATCCACACCTGTGCAGACCTTTAACATCAGAAGTGACCAGTGCCATCGAGTAGCTCTTTCCTCACACGGATGGAGTCAAAGAAAGGACAGTTGTGTCGAACAACGACGTATTTTAGAGCAAACAGGCTTATTCCAGAAATACTGTGTCAGGTGAAATCATCCATCTGAATTTCTTTGAATGGCTCAATACCATCAGTAGGGCAACGGCCTCCTTCAAAACATGCCTCAAAGCAGAGTGCGATTCTGGTCTAAATTCAGCAGAAACTCTACTTCTGCATTCCGTAAGACCAACACTTAATAAGCATATGGAAAATTACGGCAATTGCTACCAAAAACTAGCTGGTATTTTGTGAGGATCAAACCATATACACACAGAGCTTACACAGTAAAAAAAAAAGCTTAGCAGCCCACCCTGAGACGTCTGGCGAGCCTTGCGAAGTACCTGTCACAAAAAGCACGTATTCTACCCAAAGACGCTCGGCGTGACGACGCTTCAGTGTCTTTCTGCAGCTGCACAACCTCATGACAACCAGAGAGCAGTAACACAATCAGACGGCGAAGCTACGGGCAAATTTTGCTCAAAGTAGTAAAAAGCGTATATTTTTGGGGGGCTGAGGGGGGCAGAGCTGGAATTCAGCAAATATAAATATTTTTCTGAACATGTGGACGACTTCACGTGTCTGAGGAGCCGTTGCTTCCCAGCCCACCTACCACCCAAAGCCACCCCGCTCCGTTCCCCTACCTCCACTCCTTGGACTTTCAGTTTCATGTGATCCTCTCTGGTGGTTTTCCCATCTTTCCTTTTTTTCCAGCAATATCCATCTTTCCTGTATTTCACCTTCTTCCTATTGTACAGGATCATAGAACCATTCTGTGGTCTGAAAACAAGAAACAGTTTTGGGTTACATTATGAAAAAAACCCCAACACCTTAAGAGCGTTTATGAAGCAATGTACTACAGACCAGCAAAAGTCTCTACAGAAAAGCGATATTCTGTATCTGGCATAATATAAATTTTCACCTTTTTTTGCCATTGACAGGATTAACGGATGTTTTGCAATCTGCAAAATTTTACTTGAGAATCTTGTACCTAACGAAGTAAGTGTGCCAGTGAGAGGTTTTTTTTTTTTTAAAAAAAAAGAAAAGGAAATCTTATCATAAAACAGCCAGCGTTTTCACAGGATATATTATGATTGGGCTCAGCTACATACTGAAAATTAGAAGGAAAGAAAGGGTAACGAAAAAAAGAAAGGATTGTTATTATTTTATTATAGCCAATCCCTCTCTTTTTAACTCATCGGCAGGATTAGATAACAACCACCTCTAACGCAGAACCAGAGTGCGGATGTTGGCTTAAAAAGGCAATAAACAAGCAAAAGAGAAGTGAAGAAAAAAAGCATTAGCTTATACATTGATTTTGCTGTTCCTGCTTAGATCAGTGTTAAACATGGAATAACTTTCTCTCTTTCGAGCACCTCCGTGACTCCAAAGACACGTGAAAACATTTTCTGCTTAGAAACCACGTTGATGCTTTAGAATATCAATAGAGGCACGTTGACGCTTGCCCAACAGACAGGAGTCAACGTCTTTTTGGCGTATGACAGTATTTCACAGAAATGTTTTGCCCTCTGCTAAGCCAGTACGCAACAGGGGCATTTCTGCTGTGATACTAAAAAATAAAAAATAAAAAACCCCCCGACACATTGCTGCAGAGACAGCATGCATCCCACGCAGGCAGCAGTGCTGTGGATGCTGCAGACATTTACAGTGGTGCATTAGTCACAGTAATTTGGCTTTAGGACACCAAGAACAGAAAGAAAAACAACGACATTAGCAGCAGCAGCAATAAACAACTTTCACAGGAGAGCTTTAGCTGGAGCCTTTTCATGAAGTAAAGCACCCGAACTTGTACAAACAAATCAAATTAACAGCAAGAAGCCTTTCAAGAGAGAGGATCCCCCCAGCCCCATCCAGTCCAGACTTCTCGTTGCTCCTCACACCCCTGGACTTTCTGGACATTAGCAGCCAGGTGTTTCTGGACGGAGCAAAGCAATACCTGGAACTGCTAAAAAACCCACCGAATATTTTCAAGGCCAGCCGACGCAAGGAAGCTCTTTAAATAAATAAGCCAAATTAAGCGGTTTGTGTTCATGCAATATTGGCTTGTGATTTCAGAGCCATGCCAAAGGCGCAAAAATCAGTGCCTGGCCCAGCTGGAAAAGCATCCTCCTTCCCTCCCGCTTCTATGTTTCGAACAGCATGACGCCATGAAATAAGTGCAAGAACAAGCTTCTGCAGGTACCCTCTTCTCATTTTTCTCTAACAAAATACTCCGTCTGAAGACAACCGCCTTCACCCGTGTTTATCACGTAATAATAGGGCAGTAACATTGATGTAAAAGCTGTTAATTACAGAGTAACTCATCCCAACGCTCCATTAAGTGCGTAAAGGCACCTTGCTACTGAGGAAAACAAGCTCATGATGGTTGTCTACCACCGGCCAGCTGAAATCACCTACATCAACCAATGCAACGCCCTTCCTCCGTCAAAACAAACACCATCAGCGATCACGGGATCTGCCACCAGAAACCCATCCTTTTCCCTCATCTTTGCACGCAAGTACGCATCTTTGGGTACATGCCAAAGGATGCCCTGCCCGATTTACGCTCAGCATCTGCCCTGCGGGACACACGAGCACATCACAAATTTAATGCATGCGGACGGAAACCGCACAAAGTCTCTTTTAGTATGAAAGCAGACCTTCTATTTCCACGTACATTTGCAAGACCAAAATGATCGTCAAGTGATTACAGGCACATTTTTTTACTAAAACAGAAATTATAGATTTTTTTCTCCACCCCCCCATACCCACAAGCATTTATTCCCTGTGACCAGAAACCAAGCTCTGTTCCCCCAAGACAGGGCCCCCTCCTCCTGCTCTTGCCCGCCGTGCCGCAGCAGCGCAGACCCGAGGGCCCGCTGAGGCTGCTCGTCCTCTCCACTCCTACGCGTCGCCCTGGAAATCAACACTTGGGTGTCAGCGCAGCCACGGCGGCTATTGGACAGTGTCGGAGATAGCGCGGGATTAATTCGGGGGGGTATTACACATCTTATTTCGGTGTTTATTCTATAAACCTCCAGTCACTGCACGTCAGCTCAAACCCTTTTCAAAACATCAAAGACTTCCCCCTGTCGCGGAGACGTGCCCTATGGCTTACAACAAGCTACCTGCACACTGAGGGCAAGTCACGAAAAGACGGCGCGGGGACTTAGCTCCTGCCTAGTGCCTCAGCACTCGCGCACGCGGCTTTTCGGAAAACATGCACTCGAAGGACCCGAAAGGTTTTTGATGCAAGTGAAATACTGCTTTTCTCACGTTCAGCGTCACAAGAGCGTGCGTGTGAAGGGACCTCAGAGCTGAGCTCTGCAACCTCGCTGCTGTTCTGCAAGGCTGGAATCCGGTTTTTGTTGGCTTATTTCTGCGATGAAAAAAGAACACGCTAAGAGGTCACTGGAAAACAGTTAACGAGATTTATACAAAATAAACACAATGAAATGAAATCTCTTAAGGATCTCTGGAGCAGTTGTTGATTTTAAGAAGAGCGTATCCAGTTGCTTTAAGGCACGTAGAAAGCGCCTGGTTTTTAAAGGTATCTTCATAAAATGAGAGGCAATTTTAACCTGATATACATTGCTATTATATTTCTCTTGCTGTACGAACGAACGGAGAGAGAAGGTCTCCTGTGCTTCTCTCTGGCACGCAGGCACATCCAAGAGCACCAAAGTGATGCCTGCAGGAGGAGTCGGCAGATGAGTTCTGCCGGGGATTCCCAGGACGCATGATGGATGCGACTCCAACCCAGATCTCCCCTGAAGGTTTCGCTGCTCAGCACGAATCCGGGGATTTCATTCATACCTTTGCAGAAGCGGGGGACAAAACTGCACGCCTGAGCATGGGCTGCCCTGGGACTGCAATTCCCTACCGGCTCCTGCGGGCGCGTTTTTAGGAAGCCTGCAGCCAAGGCAAGGTCGGCTTGCCTGCGTGTCATCAGACACGGAAAGCAATCGTCTTCCTCTGTATTAAACTCCACCTGGAACTGCGGCAATAACAACAAGCACGGGAACATTAACGGCAATTTGATTTGACTAGCTACTACTCTGCAGCTACACAGTGCTCTTTTCATTAATGCAGGACTAAATGGAAAATAATAAAATAGTATTTTAATATTACAGTACAGCTGAAAGCAAGCAAGCCAGAAGGATCTAAACCCACCGAGGAGCCTGTTTGCGCTTGTGGCGTGAGGTGTTGGGGCTGCCGGAGGGGCCGGCGGACCCTCGCAGAGCCTGGCCACCACGTGCCCCCCGCCTCGTCCCTCCCCGGTGGGGATGGCCACAGCCCAGTTTTGCATCGTGTATGACAAAAACTAGACTCATGGCCGTGAAATGGCAGCACGATCTCCCAGCAGGTTGCCTCACCTGTATTTGCTCTACATCAGACACCGGGCTACTCCGCTTACTCACTCCAGCTGATTCCCCAAGGTAATGCAGAAAGGTCAACAGCATCTCCCCCTCCACTCAGAATAAATTTGTGTGCAATGAGACAAGAAAGGGTTTGTGTCTCTTACAAAAAAAGGCAGCAAGCAAAAGGAAAAGGACTGGGAACAGGCGGACGGAGCAATCTTAAAACGTGACATTCCCCCCCGCCAGCAGCGGAGCACTTTGCCTGCCTTGCTCGTGTACAGTAAATCACTGCATTTAATTTAGGCTGGGAACACCAACAAGCAAACCTTCGCAACAGCCACCGCTGCTGCTGCTCCATAGGCAGAGATGTGCACCCTGTCCTCCAACTCCACACCCCCCCCCCCCCCAATCCCCCTGAGCCCAGGTGTGACAGCGGGGATCCGCCCTCGGCGCCAGCAGCCGGGCACGTCACTTGTCTGTCTCCCCAAAAGCTGTGCAGAAGCAAACGCCTGAGCCCTGAAACAAGGGCAGCCGGGCTCTTTGCAGAGACGGTGCAATTATTTCTGGTCCCACTGTGTGGAGCTTGCAGGATGGTCTACTTGCTTACAGACCCAAATAGCACGCAGCAAAGTTAAAACTCTGAATTTCCTCTCTTTTATGAGCCTGTGGCATTTAAAAGCTGCCTGATCTCTATTTAGGTTTCTTGCTTGCGGCCTGGGGGAAGGAGGGGAAAGGACAGGAAGAGTAATTGCAGAGCAGAAAGCCTTTTGTCTTAAGTATTGATGAGATTTGAGATGCCTCCCTCCCTCTCCCCGTTATTTACCACCACGGCTCTCACATAAATTGCCACAACAGCGTAAGAGCTACTTTTGCCCAAGTTGTTCCTGCTACAGCCGGGAAAGAGATACTAAATTCCATTTTCAGACTTATTTTCAAAGCGAACAATCACACCCAGCGGCTGATGGGGCTCAGAACCTGCCAGCTTGCTTGGGGCCCCCCGGGGCTCCTGGGGATGCTCGCCTCCAGCTGAGCACCAGGCCAGGCCACCGGATAAACTGGAGTTTCTCCCAGTAACACAAGGAGAGGTGGTAATGGAGTGCTTGTTCCGGCAGGAAACACAGGGGATTTCCAGGGAAGATTTTCCAGAAATGCCATTTTTGGATTTGGCACCAAATGCAGCTCAGCTGTGCATACCTACCTCTAGTTCCAAGTCCTGCTCTGAGGAGGTTTTGTTTCTTTTCTATAAAGTCCCTTACTTGGATAATAAGAAGCTAAACCAACACGAACCAGATGCAAGGAGGGAGTAAACAGAAAACAAGTTAAGATTAGGGTATTTTGGACAACTGATGCTTCGTATCCGCCTCTCCACTGCGCTCATAAACTAAAGTCCCTTTGGCCTCAACAACCGAGATGTTCCTCTAATCACGTTACCGCAATATTAATGAGGCTGGTCAATGCAACCAGTTCCCTCTAAATCGTCACATCAAGATTTGGTAAATGTCAGATGTATCATTTAATGAAAACTCTGTTTTACTGCCTAGGGAGCTCGGGTTGCCGAAAGGGAATTGTAAATATTGCAAAGCCAAAAGCGACTCTTTTCCCAGGACAACGGAATAAGATCAGCTGGAACCCTTCCTCGAGAAGGTCCATGGCTCTAAAATTGATTTTTTGTTTTATCATCTTACATTTATTTCAATTCCCTGCCAAGGCAGATATTTAAAGCAGCTCAGTTCTCTACAATAAAATCACAAAACTAGGCGTGAAGCTGCTCACGGGGGCCCTGCCAAAGCCAGCAGGCATCAGCAGCCTCCGAGCTTGCCACCAGCCCAGAAAGCGCTTGTAAACCGCACCACGGCAGCGAGACGAGCCCTGTTCCAGCGAGCCGCAGGCCGCCGAAGCGGGGAGAAAGGCTGCCGGGGCAGAGCTGGTGAAATCCTCTCCCGGCTGATCCCAACGCCACGGTCAGGCAGCTGCCTCTCACTCCGCGCTGCCTGCGTACGCCGTCGCCCAGAGCTGGAGGGCAAGGACAGTCAATAAAGCAATAAAGCAGAAGGGCACCACGCACCAGACACAATCTGTACTGTACCGGTGCACAAGCAGCGGCCGCCCCCAGCACGTAGGTGATGAAGCCCCCCCCCTCCATCCCTCCCTCCCGCGCACTGCGCTGAGAAATGGCTCCTGCTAACAGTCTTGATTACACTATTTTTTATCCTGCGCAACTGTTAGCTTTATTTTCTCTGGCTATCAAGTTATCATGGAGTCAAGGGACAGCAAAAGGGGACTATCTTCCATCTTCTGAATCTATGCATGATAATAATGAGAAATTAACTTCCACTCTCCCAGAGGAGCAACCTACTGATGCAGAAACTGGCTGGGAAAAGCTGGAGTCTTGGAGGAAGCCCTGGAAAGAGAGACAGAGCCTTGTAATAAATCATTGCACTGAATCATCTCTCTTGTTTCCCCATGAACACAAAGAGGACAAAGTCCTTGAATTTGCCTTCATCCCGAGAACCCTAACTCCTCCCACACGTGTAAAACAAGCCAGCAGTGAGCACGAGGACACCCTTCTCTGAGGAACTGTCTCGCTGGAAACCAAAGCCATGTAAGAACTCGCAGACTGTACCGTGTTTGCATCCCAGAGTACAGCAGGACCGACCGATGACGTGGTGGTCCGACATGCCGGCATCGCTCATTCCTGCGTCCCAGCTAATCCAAGCAAGTGCTAAAGCAGGAGTCATGGCTAACCACGCTTGCTTCCACAACGGTTTTGTGTTAGTTCCTAAAAGGAGCGCGATCGCTCTCCAGCTGAGCATGTCTGGAGAAGCTTCCCAGATTTGGGGTAAAACAACATGCAAGTCATGACATGTCACAAAACGTGACACTACTATGTCATGACACATCACGCAACATGACACTACCGTGTCAGGAGCCGGTGCTATTACACACTACAAGATATTTCTACTTTTTAGCCTCCGAACTCGCAAAACACTGTCCTCCTCTTGTTGCGCATTGTCTCGTATTTCTGACAAGGAAGCAAAATCCTATCAAGGTGACTATAATGAAGAATCCTATTCTACAAAAAAGTCGAGGCAGCCGTCCCTTATCACATGCCTTAGCGGAGAAGTAGGGAAGCTCATGAAGCAGAGACGGGTCAAAGCCCACCGGTGGGCTCCACTGACCACAGCGCAAGTGGTTACAGCCCCACCAAGATGGCTGCAATCCAAGCATGGGGCGAGGGGAAAGGAGGAGGTGGCTCCGGAAAGGGTTATCGGCATAAGAAATATGCTGCAAGTATTGGGAAAAAATCATGCCTCAAAATATTCTTCTCAAAAGTTAATTAAACTAAAGAGAGAGGACTGAGAATACGATACTCACGGGAAATCACGTACCTCTTTGAACACACCAAGAAAAATTGTGTGTGGCCAACACAGGGCACTTTAAAATAACACAGAGCGTACATAATAACATCGGAAAAGACTGACGCAGGCCCGTAATTCCCTCATCTGATACTCGGACAATTTGCTTAAAAGCATCATCTATTCAGTTTGCGTCACTGACTTGCTGTGCTTCGCTGGAAATCACGTTCGGTCAGTTCCCGGCCATACCTGACAGCATCAGTCTCCTCTGCATCTCATCGGCAGCAGAGACCCGCCACCCACAACATCCCGCCGTGCTGCCCGTTCGTCCAAAGGGGC
This sequence comes from Pelecanus crispus, assembly GCF_030463565.1. NCBI lineage: Eukaryota > Metazoa > Chordata > Aves > Pelecaniformes > Pelecanidae > Pelecanus > Pelecanus crispus. The sequence goes on along the minus strand of NC_134657.1, from coordinate 10,139,698 downwards.
ACGGAGCTTGCAGTGACAGGAGTGAAAACCCACGCCGAAGCACTGGCTGGATTTGGGATGGGGAGAAGCGGCAGGAGCAAGTGCCCCCAGGCACCTCCCATCCACGCCAACGCCTCGCCATGCAGCAGTCCAGGGCAGAGCTCTGCTCCATCCAGGGCTATCAGATGTTCCACGTGATGGATTTCAAGTAACCATCTACCAATTTCTCCTCCCCCCGCCCCCCCTCCTTTTTTTTTTTTTCACTGTGTGCAGCTTTAAAGCCCTTGGATTGCAGCTCTCACTGGCAGGGCAAGGAGGGATGTGCGGGGACTGTCAGTTGGGATTGCTCCGGACTGACGTCTAGATTTCAGAAACACCTCATCTCTTATTTCTTGTTTTTACAGGAAAAAAAAAAAAAAAATCCGATGACAGAAGTTATTTCTCCCCCGAGAAATGCCTCTCTCAAAGTCTTCATTTACCTTGACATTTCCCCTCCACTGTACCAACAGCTTATCAGAAGATTAAAGCCCAAATGGAAAACCGCAAGATGAATCTCGAGCAGCCAGAGACCAGGACGTCTCAGCCCCGCATTTCGGAGCAAGCCTGTCCTTGGCCAAGCAGACACCCAGACGCTCGGTGTTGGTTTAGGAGGTGGCCAAGATTCGCTTGTCGGCATTAAGGAAGGGGTCACCCAAAGGCGAGGCACAACCGTAACACCGCTGTTAGAGGGCAACGCGTCACCGCGCTACCCCAGTAACGGATCCGAAGGATGCCCGAACAGGTACCTATAGCTCTCTTCCATACAGACAGAGAGTTTTAAAGTAATATTTACACGGACAAACCTTTTCAGACTTTGGGGAACTTGTCCATCACAGCTGTATCACTGGCAGATCACACAGGAATTGGTTTTATAAACCTTTTTTTCCCCTCCCAAATAAAGGCTTGGCTTTTACCCTCAGGCAATGATGTGCACTCGCCCTGGAAGAAAAGAAATCCCAGCGTATGTTCAGCCTCTCTCAGCAGGACCACAACCAAAAGAAAAACCCCTCACAAGAACTTAATAGAGATGTTCAGATTTCACCGTGTCTGCTGAGGACCCAGTAGCGTGTCACCTTGCAGGGAGAGGCTGCTGCCTTTAAAGTCCCCGCTGTCCTCACTTAAAGTTGAGATTATTAGTGCGGCAACCGAAGGAATTCCAGATTACACATTTGGAATTGATCTTTGAACTCTGCAGAGATGAAACAAAGACTTCAGAAGAAGTCTTCTTATCTAAATAGGAAGAGATACAAATCACAAGAAAATGTAAATACACTGGATTTTTTTTGTCTCTAGAATTAAATGTCACTTGCATTTAAGATGAAAGTGAATTTATTTTGTATCTACAATATTTAAGAAGTCAAAGTCTAAAATAACAGAATTAGCAATTTTGTCCAGACTTGCAGTTAATGCAATGGCTAATCCCATCAAGGGGACATTAATTGGTGTCTAGATGCTCCTTTTCATAGCAGCAGTAGGCCATAAAACTTAATCCTTCCCTCCTCTTTCCAGCATGTAGCCTCCGTGTTCATCAATAAAAGTAATGCTATTCATTAACCATGGGAGTAATTACCTACGGCTCCAACAAACAGGACTGAACAAGCATGCGGCAGGACAAAGTTGGCTTTTGTACCGCATCACAGGACTGTCCGTAGGCTGCCAAATAAAGCATTTTTGTATGATCAGGATGAATTTTGAAGACTGAAATACAAGCTACAAGGCACTATAAAAGCACTGAGCGTTTTTTTTGGTGTGTGCTGGGACACCCATTGACAAATCTTACCCCAAAACCAGCTCCTTGGGGCTAATTATGAGCGATCAGGACGCCAGTGCCATGAAAATGCATCCCCCAGATACTTCTGTTTGCACGGTACATTGCTATGGAGATTAAACCAAGAAACATCTTGGGCTCTGCTGACTTCGGCAGGACCAAAGCCTGTCCTAACCCGTCTTCCCGACGGCGACGTCCCTGCGGCACAACACAACCAGGTGCAAAGGCGGCGGCGGCGCAGCCAAGCACGGCGGCTTCAGCTGCGGGGGAGCAGACCCTTGCCCATGCTCCTCGCCGACGTCCTCAGCAGGCTGCGGAGACGCAGAGCAATGGGGCAGCTATGGGGCGGGCATCTCCCTTTAACAACAGCTCCGACCGGTACCACTTTTCCTGTGCTAAGACCTATTTTTATGAATGCGCTGAAAAATCCTGCATGTTTTTGCTCTCTGTGCTTGTTCTTGACACAACTAGTAAATAGGGAACAGTGATAACAGCACTAATAATAGTAATACAACTAATAATAGGATTTGACTTCTCAGTAAGCATTTACTCTGCTGTCATTTACGCTCAATGGTATGCTTTGTTGCCAAAGAGTAAACTCCACGAAAGATTCATCCAGCATCTTTGCTTATCATGGTTACTCAGCATAATTAATTCACATATTAACAATTCTCTAATTTTTAGAGCCAATCAAAAAAATCAGAGAGGAAAAAAAGTCTGTATCATCAGTGCTTTTGACACAAAACATGACCATCTTCCTCCCAACCCTGCTTTGCTTTCTGGAGCCCTCGTCACTGCGTCTCCCTCCACAGCATCGTCTGGATGCGGTCCTTCCCCAACTTACACCGTAGGGCACACCACAGTTGGAACTGCAGCCGTGAAAGTCCCAACAGCCAAACTCTGAGTCAGAGTGGGGGGTGTTTTTGCAGGGAATAATTTCTGTGTGCCATTATGATTTTGAGCTGTCCACAATATTGACTATTAAAAACCTCCCAAAGGAGGGAAATGGAAGAGTCAGGCAGCTCCACTGCCAGATCCCACATTGACAAAGCCACAAAGAATCCTGGATCATCCTGACTTGTTCCTGTGTCTCCATTTATCAGATCTGCTTCTCGACTTGGATACCTGTACCTTGAGACCATAAACATTTCTACAAAAAGAAAATAAACATCTGCTGAAGAAATGTTTTGCTACCAAGGTCAGAGGAATTTCCAGGGAGTTTATAGGCTACCCGTTATTTTCAATCACTTTTGCGCACCGGGTAGCTTGATGTGCTTTACTGGTACAAAAATACGCCTTACTGATTTGGGAGCACGGGCCTATGCCTTCCAAATTAGCTCGTAGGCTGAGCAGCTCATTCAAACCCTAGATGTCAGGGAAGAACTGCCCTGAGCTTCGAGGGGGAGCCCAAGCAGAGCCCTCGGCCCCGAGCGCTCCTACGTCCGGACGCTGTTAGGCGCTGCCTGGGGGCAGCTACCCGCATCCCTCGATTCTTGGGATAATGTAGCAAGGAAGAGTTATTTGACCAAGGGAAAAAGAAAAGCTACACCCGACCCTTCTTATTTTAGGGGGAGAGGAGAGTAAGGAAACACACGGCAAAACCGCACCGAGGTCCTAGAGGTGCAAAGCCACACTCGGAGATGAACTTACGGCCAATGAGGCTGTAAGGGAAAGAATCCATCGGCAGAAGTTCAGCCAGCGGACAGCTTCTTACGGTCTCTGATCACCAAGAGAATATAAGCTTTTCTGAAGCCTCACTTTAATACATTTACGGGTAAGATCATGCCTGGTATTTTTTGTCAAGACTGGGAAGCCAGCTGTAACTCGCATGCACGGTTTTCCTAACAGGACCAGACAGGCGAGCTCTTGTCTTTCCAGCAATGTAGTAAGTCAGAACTTGGTTTTAGCACCTCGTCCGGAGGCTCACTAAGCAGGAATATCCTTCTGGAAACTGCGCTGTCCCAAAGCTGTATATTTAGTTCAAGCAGCTAACAGCAGTATTCCCAACAATTTAACTGAATAACTTGATCATTCGTGTGTTAATGGTTCTGAACTCTAGATCGGATTTGAAAAAGAAATTAGAAACAATCTTTATGAACTCGTCAGTGTGCTGAGCAATTGAAACCTCCTCCTAACAATATAGGACCGAAGCTAGAATATTAAAATTGTCATTAAGTGGAATGCACACAAAATGCTAAAAAGTCTTTTGGCAAATTATTTCTTGATATAATGACATGCTATAGACCTAAATCTTAGTACAAGGCATGAAAAAAGACAGTTAAATCAACTTTGTTCATTTAAATATAATTTTAAAAGTACTGGCGTTTGTCTCTGTATTGCTCAAGGATCTTTATCAATTTCTTTAGCCCTCATTTATTTCTCTTCCTTGCTCCCACGGGGATGCCGTTTGATTTATTGGGAATTAGTTCTTACAACTCATGAATGCTTTAAACTGTTTTCAGATTAATCATCCCAGTATCTGTTAGCGTACCGAGGAGAGCCCCGCTTCGATCTGTACGTTCGCATGCACCTGAAGGGCTCCCAGCCCGCTGCGTGCCAGCGGCTGTTTTGCGTTATCGATTGCTCTCTCCATGGAAACGGGTCGTGATGGCAAGGACCTGGGGCTCCAATTAACTTTTAAAAAAGTTCTTTTGAGATGGCCTCGCTCTGCAGGTGTTATTTTGGTTATGGCTCTACTGAAGGCAGATGTCAGCTTTAAAGCAAGGTCACTTCCCAGCGCAGCAGTGATTCCCGCACCCGCAAAGGCTGCCGTATTCTTACGGAGCAGGGAGAAAATGGAAGAAAAATTCTATTTATTTAGTTGACTTCCAGTTCAACTTCCCTGCTTATAGCAACCGCTGGCTCAAGGCTTACAAGGTTTTCCCCAACTGTGCCAAAGTGGGGCCGTACCTCGGTTTTGTCCCAAATACCGTGTTCTTAGGGGAGCCGCCAGGATGCCATCGACGCCCATTTCCTTGGGCTCTGACAGCAGCTGGTGGGAGCTGCGTGGGGTTTGCTGGGGATCGGGAAAACCTCGGAGGGGACGGGAGGAGAGAGGAGCTCTGTGCCATGCTCAGGAAGAGCCGAGAGGAAGGACAAAGGTTTCTGGTTCTCCCTCTGCTAGCAGTGCGGCGCTTGGCTCATGACTTGAGACACTATAAAAAGTCTGTAAGTATTTGAAAATTGAATAGTAACTCGTTAATTACAATTTTTAATTGAGAACCACTTCAAAACGGAATTGCAGTTTGTCAGTCGATGAACTTCCAACACTGCAGCCAGCAGAACGGCTGTCAGAAAAGCCATGGCAGACCTCAATGTCCTCCGGGCATCCGGAGACACCTCAGATGTTCGGCAGCACCAAGACCAACCAAGGAGCCAGGGGCTGGCGAGGGGCAGCTGGAAGAGCCAGAGACGCTCTGATGGGAAGGAGTCAGCTCCTAGACTTCGCTCCAGCACTGGGCGAGGACTGACCCCGCTCCAGGCAACGTACAGCCGAGGGCAGCAGGGACTTCAGGAAAGACGCTAAGCCTATCAAGCGCATAAGGCTTACCAAACATATTAAGCATATAAGCATGTAAGGAACCACTTGTTTGCTCTCTCCCATGTTTTTGAAGCTTTATGGATTGGCATCTGCCAGCTTTCAGAGCAAACGCAACCCCTGAAAACGAACCCGAAGGAGCAACACACACCCTGGGCACTGCCGGGTATCGAGCATCCTCCAGCAATGGCAACACCACGGAGAAGCGCCGCATCCTGCAGCATCACGCACAGAACAGCACAGCAGCTGTCAAAAAAAAAGGCACGAAGACGTTTGGCCTGACGGCTTTGAAGAGAGAGGAGGAAGAAGCCACCAAGGCATCCTCTCCCTGGCAGAGAACGCGGCTCCTCCGTTACACCGAGCCAGCAGCGTGCGATGCGTCGGTCCTCGCAGCCCGGATCCCACGCGGCCGCCGCAGCGTCCCACCTGCCCTGGCACGCGGCTCCTTCCCGGTGCCTGGGAGGGATCGAGGGTTTATCATCTTCTTGGCATGCTCGCAAGGGATGTGCGAGGGAGCGGGAGGAAGCCTCCCACAGAGCCCCGGGGAATATTCTTCCAGAGCAGGGGTTTGCCCGGGACTTAAGCTCCAGTCTGGGAGCGGCGCGGAGATGCGAATGCCGAAAGCCGTCCCCACTCAAGGCACGGCACGGCAGAAGATGTGCAGAGCGCTACGGGAAGGGCTGCCAGAGGAGACATGCTGCTGCTCAGCCACCACCACCGGCTCTCTCTTTCCAGGCAAAAGTATTTTATGCAATATTGCAATCTAATTAAAAAAAATGTCGATTTACCCACGGACTCAGTTGATTGCTGATTAACAGTAATTAAACGCATAAATCTGGATTAACCTGGAAACCGGCGGTGCTCAAACTGTTGAATAAGCTGGGCTGACGGGCCTGGCTGTTTTCAGCCCTCAGCCAGGACCGTCGGCTGCCTGCAGGGCGGAGGCTCAGGACGCAGCCGAGCCAGCGGTCCAGGCTAGTTTCAAGCAGACGGGGCAACGCAAGCTGCCCTGGCCTTGCCCGGGAAAAGCGAGCGCTCCCTCTCCTCCCCAGGAGGGCAGAGCTCAGCTGCGTCCCCCTTCCACGCGGGTCTGCGCGCGGCGACGCCGACCGAGCGCGAGCGTGACCTTCGGCGCACGAGCTCTCTTTGGCGGTCGCTAATCGCGCGCTGCAACACCCCGCGGCGACCTGTCCCTCCTGCCCCTCCTCTCTTTCAAATTAACCTCAGGAATATAATCTATTTATTTATATCAATTTAGCCCCATCAATTAATGATGACAAGGCAATTAACTAGAATGCCAGACAGTAAAAAATAACCGCATAATGCCTTCTTTAGAGGAAATCTATTATGTAATCCCAATCGGTCTTCATTAACGCAAAGTATTCCAGTAAAAGGTAGTAATCTAGTTATGGTCGACAAAATATGAAGATCCGCCAAGTAATTTTTCAGAATTAAGGGTATTTTTCGCAAATGGAAGGGAAACATTTTTGCATTTTTCCTGCAAACCTTTGCAAAAAACGAAAGCGTGCCGTAACATAACGTACCAGTACCGAGCAGATTGTGCGATACCACAAAAGAGGCATTAAATTAGCCATTATCGCTACGACGAGATGCAAGGCAGCTTCCTAAGCATCTCCCTTCCCCACGCTGGTTGGTTTCTGGATCAAGCCGAGAGTAAGACAGCGTCGATTCTCTCCATCCTTCGTCCCACACTCGCTGCGCAAAGACACAGATGCCAGCAGCAGGAAAATGAATCTCAAACTGCTAACCGTAGCAGTCCTCCAACACCCTGATAATCAGGTTTTGGGCCGAAAGCATTCAAATCAGCATTCCACAATTTTATTCGAATGACGACTCAATAGACTGCTCCTCCTCGCCAACAGCTCTCCTTCACGCGGGGCTCACGACCGTCACAGCGGCAGGATGCCCCGGCCGACCCGGCCCCGACTCCTGTCCTACGCCACCGGCCGGAGGAACTGAGCGAATGGCTTCTGCGCAGAAAAAAGATGACTTACTCGCTCCAATATTCAATGCGACGCGCTTCAGAATTAATACTCGATGTATTTTAATGACACTAATCTAACTTACCAATTTCATATATGAAAGATCCAATATTAGAAAAATTAGACGAAAAGCTTACACGAATCCACGAAACAACCAGTTTCACACGGAAACACACATTTTCCAGTTTTAAGCCTTATTCACCTTCAAACTTATTAACAAACTAGTAGACGGTAAGTGAGAATTAACCCCAAATATAGAAAATCCTGCAAACGAAGAACATGAACAAATATAGTCAGCCACTTCTCCAAAACATGCCAAAGCTGTTAAGCACTCGACTTAAAATTTATAATGAAGCAGCCTAAAAAAAAAATCCCAAATTCCTATAGGAATGTGTTTACTATACAGACTCAATTCTTGTCTTATTCCGATGCTTATCTTTTTATACCCTCTCAGCTCATCCTACTTTTGAATTTAATTACATTACAGTATTTTTAGTCAAGATGAAATTACACATTTTTAGATTAATTTAGCCTGAACTAACTTTCGATAACAGAAAATCCTTTTTCTATCATGCCCTAATTTAAGACCATCCAAGTTAGCGTGAATCACTCTCTTAAACCTCGTGTCACACCCCGCCCTGTAAAGCCGCACTCGCCACCGCCAAACCCAGCGCAGCACGCCGGGTATCGAAGGGCAAATGTTTGCCCGGCTTCCTCTGATGAAAACCCTCCTGTTTCGCTCTTTCCTCTGTAATTTTTCCAAGCCCGAGCCAACAGAGAAGAGTCAGGCGGTGACTGTTCCCTACACTCTGGCACCAGAAATGCTGCTAAGAAAGGCACGACCTTTGCCGTTTGTTTAAAAAAAGCACTAAACAATAAATAAACAAACAAACAAACAAAGAGCCTTGTATATGTTTACATACACAAGATTTCCGGAAATAATGAAAAATATTAATTACGATTTCATTCTGGCTATTTACTTGGGGGGAAAAAAACCAAACCCAAACAATCCTCTCGGGAATACTTTCTTAAACTGAATTGCTATAATCCAGAATATTTTCACTTAAAAAGCATTCACATTTTAGCACTTGATGGGGGTTCTTTGCTGTCTTTACAGCTGAGGGATTTTACTACCATTTTAGCTTAGCAGCGATGAGTCCCCGTGCCTGTTACTTTCATAATCTACGCAACCGTCTGCCAGAAGACGGAGACGGACAATCCAGATACGCTCAGAAGCGTTCCAGGGGTTGGTGCTCATCCCCCACGGTTTATATAAAAATCCTTCTACGGCATTTCCACCTGTTTCATTCCAGGGTTTGTGACGATAACTAGATTTTTTTCCTGCATTCCAGGAGACCCTTCACAGCAGCCGTGCTTTAGGAACGCGACGCCTCCCTTCCTGAGCACGGGATGCCGGTGGAGCCAGCGGGACGCTGCTCGCCAGCTTCAGCCGCGCCGCCCCGCTGCTGCTCCGGCGAGCAGGAGCCTGTGCTCGGCTTCGCCGGCCCAGGGGCAGCAGGTTCCCGTCCCCACGGGAAACGAACATTCGCTCCTGTTTGCTGTGCCCCAAATGCTCTGGGTTTGCAGCACTCGGAGGAAAATAGGGGTTTATGGGGTTCATCATCTTCACCAACTTAGAGAGCGACCCAGGCGTCTCGCATTCCCCTAAATTCACTTACAACCACCGGGGCTTACAACAGAAACACGGTTTATTTTAGCAAATCAGAGGGCGATGTTCATGTAATTATATTTCAGGTCTGCAATCAAAGGAGAAGCGTGAGATGAGAATACAGGTTTAAAACACGCCCAACGCTGAGCTCCCCTCCACACCAGCCGTTCGAAGCCCCTCTCTGCTCAGCGGGACCCCACCGGGACGGGAAGCTTTCCCCACCAGACACCTCGCAATTTCCATGGGATTGCCCAGCGCAGCGCTGCCCACCCATGCAAGGAAACCCAGCCTCTCCCAGGGCTCCCACGGGCTGCTTTAATCCAGCCGCGGATGCCAGTTTTCCTCTCACCTGCCTCCCACAAGTTGTTATCTGACGCAACTGTCAAATCCTAAGCGTATTTAAAATCTGCTTTCATAATGTGCCAAGCTTAGAGACTCAATCTAATTATTGTAACTGAGTTATAAGCTGTAATTGTGCTAGCGCTGTGCAAGATTTTCACTTTCTAAACCTCGACCAAACTATGATTAATATCAGCGAGAAACTAAGATTAAACGTTAGCTTCCATATAAACTATATAATCTGAAGGGAAAAAAACCCAAGCCTACTGATTTCATCTTTTGTATACATTACTGAGAGTGCACTAACGTCCTTTAAAAGGGCAGAAACCCCTTTTTAACAGGCACCCGCTTCAGCACATTAATGTTACAGCTGCGAGACCGGGCCTGCTTATCAGCTGGGTTGGCTGGTTTTTAATTACTGAGATGAGCAGTATTCAACACTTGCAGCACCTCCAAGTTTAAGGACAGAACCGTCACCGTGATCCCCCCGTTCACACCCGTGGGACGCTGTCCCAGGCTGAACCATGGGGCAAACCCTGGGGCTCTCAGCGCATCCCTATCCAGCAAATAACCCAACGCTTTTTTCCAATCCAGAACACGGTATAAACCGCGTGAATCCTGAGCCGGCGTTACCAAGTGCACTCCAGGCATTTTCCCTCTCTCCTGTGCAGTATGGGAATTTCTCCCATGCCTTCATCAATATGAAGTATTTCCACTGGTGGTCCATGTTTTTATGTTCCAAATGCAGCAGAGATCCATCCCAACAGCCACAACCGGAGCCCTGATGAACAGCCCCGGCTGAACACTCCTGCAGCCACCCAAAGGTGGTCCAGGCGCCTGCGGAGTCACCGACCTTTTGTCTTCACCCGATTTCTACCACCGATGCGACATGCAGATCTGGCAAACGAGACGGCAGCCCGGCCACCCTGCCGACCGCCCAGAATCAAACACTGGTAACGCCCAGCAGCAGGAACCACTTCTTATCAAAAAGTCAGCATCTCTTTTCCCGCTGAGTGTCACCTCGAATGCGTGTGCAAACTTTTGGGAAGCAGCTGGTGTTTGCAGCAGCAAAGTAATAAGGAAGCCAAGGACGATAATCCTGCCCTCTTCAGCAGGGCTGTAGGGGCCCAGCTGAGATGAGAGGGGGCCTCTGTGAGCGGCCCCTGTTAACACACTACCGGGGCACCTCACGCTTCTACCCGGGACAGCGGAGGCAGGAAAGGATCCCCGATCCTTTGTCATTTAGACACGCACACACCAGGCCAGCCGCAGCAAAATCCCCGTGGTTTGTCACTGGCAGCCCCGGCATCCCGACGCCGGTGACCGAGGCTCGCAGGGAGCGACGTCCAGATGCGGCACGGTACCCGGAACGCCTCCAACACGGAGCGGGCTTCCCACCCGCCGTCTCCACGGTCTCTTACCTGGCGCTCGCCAATCCGGAGGCCGGAGCTAATTACCCACTCTAATTCCCCCCCTTCTGACAGAATGATAACACTATTAAGATTAATACATTTACTACCAGGACTCTCAGCAGAGAGTATTAAACTTGTGAAAGTGACTTTGCAAATTACCAGCCAGTCACCGAGCTAACGAAGCAGGACTTTTACGGGGGCTGAGAAATAATTCCCGTATTATCAGGCAGCAATCTGCTGCTCGAGGAGGGATTTGGTCTGGGGCAAAAACACTCCACAGCGCGAGAAATGATAATCCACGGAGAATCAGGCAGAGATGAAATAGGAGACAGAGTTAACTCCAGTGAAGCACGGCTTAGGAAAGAGCTAACTTGATAGATAATAACAACAATAATAAAAAAAGTAATAATACTTTGTAGGTCATAGTTCTAGTTTCATCTGAGCAGGTGGAGAGGCTGAAGTGCTTCAAGTAAACTTGGCAATAGTTCAGAAAGCCCTGGGAGCAAGCGGGTTGGATTGTTTGTTTTTTGGGGGGTTTTGGGGGGGTTTGATTGTTTGTTTAAACTTTAGATTTCTTTTGAAATTGTCGAAAGACTGTATTGCCATTAGTGGCTCCTAAACAGTAGGAAGCAGTATTAATCATTAAAAATAGATTAAAAAAACCCATCTAAAATGCACCGTTTGCTCGTTAGTTTGAGCATCGCGAGGCCATTCAGCAGAAACGTAACAGGGAAGCAGCGCCCAGAGCAGCGCGACGAACGCAACATCCGCCTCTCCGACCCGGCGGAGCTCCGCAGGAACAACCACCCCCCGAAAGAGGCGGTCAGGCCTCCGCCTCTTCCAGAGCGCTTCTCTGCAAAACTCTTCCTGCAGCAGGCAAACATGAGGATTTAAGAAAAAATATTATAAAAAAAAAAAGAAAAATTAAAGAAATCTGAGAGGGGAAGGGCACTGTGGGGCCTGGAGCCCAGCCGAGCCAGTTGTGCCCCCAGGCTGCTGGGACCCAGCCGGGCCGCGGCCCCGGGACCAGTCTGGCACCACAGACCTCCAGGGGATCTCAGCCCAACAGCAACAAGATTAAAAAAGTAGTTAAAAAGGAATTCGATGAGGGTGAGGGTAGGAAAGCCTGACTGACAAAATCCTGCTCCATGCCACGTACATCTCCAGGCCCATCGCCTGCGTCCCCGGCGTCCCGGGATAAACAGCTGACAGCCTTCAGACCCGATCCCCAAAGCGCTGCCCGAGAAATCGGCCCCCTGCTTTTTAAAGAATATATACATTTCTCCTGCGCACCTGATCACACGCAGAGCCCAGGCAAACGGCGAGCAGGGCAAACAGCGATCCAAGACAGCTCCGTCGTGTCTCATTCCTCGCTCCTAGAGGAGGCTCCCCCGACTGTGGGGTCAGAGGAGCAGGTGGAGGTCGCAGGGTGGTTTTAAGCTACTCAACACAGAATATGTGCATTTTTTCTCTCCCCCCCCAATTCCAACAATTCTTCCAGTGCTTAGAACAGTTACTGGCGTGGCGGGGGAGGAGCGAGCCCTCCAGCACCAGATGGGTCCCCCAGCCTCGGCGGGACCCCGCAGCATCTCCCGGGGCTGGCGCTGGCATTTCTCCATCTCCCCCGTCCCTCCTGCTCCCCGGCCCAAGGCGGCCGTCATCGCCGCCCGACTGCGCTCACGCCAGCCCGCCCAGGTGAGCAATCTCCACAAGCCGCCGGTTATGAAATCTCATCCAATACTGGGCATTTTGGTAGAGGCAGGCGGGCAGAATAAAGGAAGTTGTGTTAGATGGAATGGTCCCTTCAGACCTGGGATCTGTGCAACGGCACTGCAGGCTTTAGAAGTGACTATTTTTTAAATTTCAGGAGTCAGGGAGATGAGAGGGAGGACTGAAGAGAAGAAAAAAAAACGAAGAGAGCAGCATTTGGAAAAGCCTGGGAGTAAAACTGCAGGGAGAGGAGGAGGCAGGGCAAGCAAGCGGAGCTGCGATTATAAAATCCTCCAAATCTTTAATACTCTACATCTAAAGCAGAGCACAAAACAATGAACCACTGTACGCTGGCACTGTTATCAAAGGGCACAATTTACCAAAAAATTGCTTGCCAAACAATTTAGAGCTGGTTAGATCTTCTAACGCGGTCTGGGATTACGAACACCGTTGAGCAGGGAGACGCATCCCCGTACCACGCGTGGCCGGGCGGCTGCAGCTGGCGCCCAGCATTTGTATTTCTTGTCTGCCTGCGCGTCCCTTCCCAGAAACACAAGCAAGGTCGGGGCAGTGAGGGGCAAAGGTCAGGATGCAAAAGGAATGAAAGCCCCGGCCAGTGGGAAAGGCTGCGCATGGCTGTTAGTGCGGCACCGCGGCATCGTCACGAACACTGACGGCTGAGGAAGGGTGAGGCGACTGCCGGAGAGCTCAGGACAAGCAAGAAACAAGAAATGCACCGTTTTCTCAGAAAAAAGCCCAAACCACAAACAACCCCGAACGCAAACCCCAAAGGCACAAATCGTAGGCTTCTCTCAGGACTCTATGGGTGCCCTTGATGTCTGAGGGTGCTGTGCTGGGTGCTGTGCTCCTGAGGATTCTTCCAAATCAGACCCCCAAGAAGCTCCTAGAATAACCGAATCTGGAACATCCAGGACAGCAACTTTTGTTCAGAACACAGCTCTTCCGTGTTTCCAAACAGAGGGGATTACAACGGGAACAAATGGATTCAGACGCCAGAGCAACGCTCTCGGTGGTACCTGGGAAGGAGCGACGTCTCTGCAGCGGCTGCTCAGGAGCCGTCGCACCTGCCCTGCGCTTGCTGAGCGCTCGGCGAAAGCTTTCTGGCCCGCAGCACCGGTACGGTACGGGAACAAACACACCAGTGAACCAGAGAGCGAGAAGTCGGCAGCCAGATAAATGACGACTAAGAAGTCGGCGGCTCGCCGCCCAGCCAATTTCTCTCTCCTCCACGATGTCAGCATTGCTGGCTTTTCAAGTTTCCCTCTGAATATTGTGAAGCAGAAACAAGAAGCAGGATGGACAAGAAAACCTGACTCTCGCCCACGTTTCACCTTAGCGTTGGTGGCTGGGACAACACGTTATTCGGTGAACCGACCCCCCCCTTACGCACAAAGTATTTTCTTGGTAACTGGTCCAACAGTTTCAACCTTTCTCAGCTGCTCACAAATCCTGTTACACAGCAAAGATTTGTACCAGGGCTTTGATTTACTTGCTGTAAAGAAACGCAGCGCCTTGGCCAGACTGTCTCGTGAGTCACGGGCACACCCGAGCGCCCAGGGAATTGCAACCCTCGTTCCAGCAGCACGTGGTGCAGACCTGTGTTACAATCCCAGGGAACGCATGGCTCACAGCATCCTGCCATTTCAGAAGACCCAAACAAAGCCTTTAGAAAACATATTTGGTGTTAATGTCACCTTGGAGTAATGTTGAGGTGGCCATCCCTGTCCTGAGAGCAGCCTGCTTTGACTCCTGGCCCGGGGGCAGCTCAGCCGGCGCGCCGAAGCATCGGTGTTTCCAGCGCCTTTGCCAAAGCGTGCGGATCACAACCCCACCCCACGCCTTGCTGCCACGCTTGTTTTTAGAGAAGGTTGTGTTGGACGACCGATGACACCCCAGATAAACAAATCAAACAGATGCTCCTGGACACGCTAACACGAGTTTTGTCTCTCAAGAAAATGTACAAAGGTTCTCTTCGTTATCACTTCGCTGCCTTTACTTGTAACCATGTAAATCAACTCCTAACGCCCTGTTTGCTCACTGCGGCAGCAAAGAGCGGGAGGAAATGCAGGAGCCTTTTAGCCAGAGAGAGTCAAGTAAAATAGAGGGAATGTCCCACAAATACCAAAGTCAATTAATTCATTTGTTACGGAGCGAGAGTCCTGCATCATTTGTCCTCCGAGTAGTTTATTTTAGCTAATTGCTTATCCAGCAAGATCTCCCCTCCGTGACCCATTTGCTGCGCAAGAGGCTCAAGTGATGGGAAACGAACGGTCACCTTCCAGAGGGCACGGAAGCGACAGCGCAGGGATGCGCCGTACGCTGCTTTGGTCCTCAAAGCCGCAAATAAACCACGCAGAGCACGGCGGGAGAGGAAAGCGCCAACAACCTGCTGGAGCCGCGCGGGCAGGGCGAGCACCCGCTCCCTGTTTCTCCAGGGGACGAGCAGCCCCATAAAACGGAGAAGAGAAGGCTGCAGATGAGACACCATGCACGAGGCTTTACTCCCACCTCTGCCCATCTCCACCGCTGCAACTGAAAGCCACGCATTCGCCCATCGCTTGCATTTTACAGTAGCGCTTAAAACAATACAACAGCCTCACTTGTAAAGATGGCATTCTTCCATCACTCCCTCAACTTCTCCACTGGTGCAAGATGAAGCATAGACAAAACCAAATGGCTTAACGCCACATTTGTAAAATCCTCCGTTTTTAAATGTTATTGGAAGACAAGCAGCGCAGAGAGCTGTCAGACCTGCTAACCGTCTTCCAGCCAGCCAAAAGATGGAACAAGTACAGATGTTATTAGTCTCATTAAAATTTTGTAAATTAAACAGCGAGAGGGAACAGCCTTATTTATCTTAATTTAGTTAATCATTGACATTTATAAAATAAACACAAAAATCATACTAGGGGTACAATTCACTCTCACTGGCGGCAGCAGGAGTCGCGTGCCCCGATGAAGTACAGGGAGGGACGCTGCCGCCTGCCTGCCGGGAGAGGAGCCGGATGGTGCCAGCAGATCCCCGAGGGATCCACTGGTACCTCTCCCGCAAACACTTCCCTGCTGCTCGAAAATCCTGCAGCGGGCACGCCTCGGTGTGGGGGTTCGTCTACAGAGGTGGAAGTTAACAGCCTGCAGCACTCCCACATTCAGGTGCAGCGGTCCAGCGCTCCCTGGCTCCATCAGAGGAGGAATATGTGATTCATCACACCCACCAGTTCTGTATTTTTGATCACAGGAAGCCACGGAGACACCTCTGCAGCCATACACAGCCCATTCAGTGCACGCAGCGGCACCCAGCTGCTGCCTGGCCCTCCTGGGAGAAGCTCTTTCTATCACTACCTTGACCGGTGCTCAAGAAATTGTCATCACTTGATTGTTTTAAAAACATAGCCACGTTGTTCGGCAACTTCACCCTGCACATGCCATTGTTAAATTAGGCTGGGGGAAAAAAAAAATAAAAAACAACATTCAAATGGTACACACCGGCATGTTTTGGCTCTACAGCGAAAAGGCATGACAGCTTTGCCAGAGTTGATAGATTTTACTGTTCATTTTGTAAAAGCGCCAGGCACCTGAGCAGCAAGCAAACAAGATGCCCTGGGATGACAGCACGCTGGAGAAGATGGAAAAAACCCAGTGCTTTCCAGGTCAGTGGAATAATTTTTAAGCAAAACTTCATTTCTCAAAATTAAAAAGAAGTCCTGAACTGTGGGAGAACAGGTTTTAATTTCACACCGCGGCAGAGGTGAGGCAGGAGAGGGCGGGGAGGGATCACCTCCGACAGCTACATGGTAGGGAAGATCCTGGGAAGTCTCTTCAGCATCGCCGGACCCAAATCAAGCGCCTAAAACCCCACCTGTGCGTCGGGGCCAGCGAGGCCGTCACAGCAGCACCAGGCGCATCCTCGCTGGACGATGCTAAAAAGAGGAGGAGGAAGAAGAGGAGCAGCGCGGGGCAACGCTCGCTTTGAGACCGGCTGGGCTGCTGGTTTAGAAGTCACCACCAAGGAGACAACGGGATTTCTGGCAGGAAAGCTTCCAGTTCTCAGGTTCCACTGGGAGGCTTGCGATGGGCTTTTACTGCTGCTTTATTTCCCTCAGAATCAATAGAAAACAATAATCCGATGGCCAAACATAAATCACGTTGCAAAACTCAGCGAGTCATCACGTGGGACGCCTCGGGATGAGGCCTTTTATTTAATTCCAGAAACGGCACCGTTAATGACTTAGCAGACTCCTGCTTCACGGCGCTGGAGATCTCCATCCCCCGCCCGAGCACGGCCGCCGTTGGCCAAGCAGTTAAGGTTTGCTGGTGGAGCAAACGCGCGCAACGCTGATTTCGGCCCTGTGTGTGCCGGGCGGGGGCAAGCGCCTGGGAGCAGCTCTCCGCCCCAGCGGGCAAAACCCACGGAGGCTGTGGGAGCCGCATGCCTGCGCCCATCCTGACACGGGTCCCGACAGGCGCCCATCCCACCTGCCGGCTGCAAAGCAGCTCCTAAAATCCCTGTTACTACTTGTCGTACTGGAAATAACCCTTGGGGCTGCACCACCCCCAGACCAGGAGAGCTCTGCAAGGTTGCCCTGTCTGTTAACGTGGAAAAATAACGGTAGGCAAAGCAGCTGCTTCACGAGTGGGAAACGAAACGCTCCTGCGCCCAGCAAACAGCAGCAGCAGCTCCAGCAACCTCCGGCAGGACCTTTCTCTCCGCTCCCAGCCCGGGGACGGCACAGCCCGGGAAGGGGCTGTTTCTCATGAGAGCACAGTCAGCAGCCCCAGACACCCGCACGGGAGCCGCAAGCTTGGAGCAGCCGCGCCGAGCACCCAGCCCTGCTGCTCGCGTGGCCGGATGGACGGAAATCCAGCACCAAATCAGCTAAGGAAAACAGGAAAGTGTTTATCCTAATTAAACTTTTTTCTCCCCCTGCAAACCGTACCAAAAACCGGCAGAAGAATCGTATCGTTTTACATTCTGTCAGCGAATTACAGGAAACAAAAAGGCACGGTGAAAACTATCTGAGGGTATGAGATTTAAGGTGCATTTTTAATTAAAACAAAAAGACCAAAGCTGCGATGCAGCGTCATAACGCAGATAATTTTACAGCTGGATGGTCTCCCTCCGATGTACTTGAAAACCATTTTTAAGTGACATAAAGTTTAACATACCGGTACCTCTGCCTACCCACCAGATTCTACACAGAATTTAAAATTCAATTATATTAAAGTATTGTTACAGCATGCGTAGCAAGAATGCCAACCAAGTGTAACTCCAGGAGAATCTTTGCCAGATTTTTGTAAAGCTGTGTTTCTCCGGAATAGGAAGAAAAAAAAGAAAAAGAAAAAACTTAGCCCCTGTATCTGTGCTTTTGTATTTACTGCTCACCCACCAACTCCTCCACCTTCGGACTGAGCGGGTTCATGCACTTCTCCAGCATTTCTTGCTGCTGCCTGCAGAGCAGCGGGCGGGCGAAATAGCAGCGCATTCTCATAGCAGCCTCCGCGCAGATAACCAGACTCAGGACGCCGGAGCTGCACTCCCTCTTGCTACGTTACACACAAGGAGTCTCCCACAAGATTTTCCTCTAAATGCAAGCACGAGGATGCACAGATCCTGGAAAACCCACCACATACCTACAGGAAAATGCATAAAGCCACGTGGAAACGGAATACCGCAGGCGTAGCGGTCCGTGGGTGAAGCCCAGAGAAGCAGCAGCAGCGAAATGGAAGAATACGTCCCTCAGTGCCTGACAGCGACAGTACGAGAAGGACAGTCAAAGTTAGCTTTGCTATAACGTTGGTGTTGCAGAACCCCAGCGAGGAGTGTGGGGCGTTGAAATCGATGCCATAGAAAAGGGGAAGGTAGGAAACAAAATCTGAATTATCAGCCTCGGGAATTTATAGCAGCTTGCAGAGCAGCGAGCAAGGGGCCAGGAAGACGAACCGGAGAAAGAGCCGCAAGTTTTGAGTTGGAACAAGGGCAGGCAGCCGTGAGCGGCACCCTCGCGCGAGCATCCCTCCCGCAGCACCCAGGTGTGCACAGCTGGGCCAGGGCTCGTCAGGCATCGCCCGTTAGTCCGATAACCAAACCCTGCGGCGCCACTCGCCACCAGCGACAACCTCCCAGCTGCACCAGCTCACACGGACTGTGAAAGGACGGCGTTCAAAAAGCTTAGAGGGAAGGGGAAGAAAAAGGAAAGCGCAATGGGAGGCTGAAGTTAGCACCTCGCAGTGGAAGAAAGGAAGCCTTTTGCTGTTTAGGTACACTAGAAACGGAAGTAGAAACTCCTAGTGCAAAGGACAGAACCTTTTGGGAGGGGAAAAAAGGAGGATTTTCACATTTCCATAAATATCCAGGAAGACCACAAGCCCTTTAGAGAAATCACAGGACGCTACAAGCCTAGCAGTCGCACATGGACAGCAGGCGCACCCGCCGAGCACGCCAGCTAGCAGGTTAGCAAGTTCTTCCTTGTGCCACCTCAAGATAAAAGCTGGCTCGTTACCTACAAATGCTATTAATCAGCACCAAAAAAAAACAAACCCAAAACAAAAAACCCCCACCAAACACAAAAAACCAGCCTCTGTAGTCAGCTCCTCATCTTCCGACAAATGCGGTTTGTCATACAAATCAATTTGTATTCTTCCCATCTGAACAGCAGGTCCTCCGTGATGCACGGCTCCCGGCTGCTCTTCACACACATGGGGTGCAAAACTACTCCTCCCAATTCCAGATTCCTAGCACATGCTTGCTAACACACCAATGTGCCATTTACATCACGCTACATTTGCCACAAATATTACACTGTCCCCATCCAGACAGCGAAGCAGCCGCCCTCCGGACGCAACGCACCCCTTTGCACGGGCCCTTGGGCATCCTGATCTCTGCTGCCCACAGACAGGAGAGCGGGGAGAGCCGCGACGGCTGGCTCCAGCCCAGCACTCCCAACTTCAGTGCCAGATTTCCTGGAGGGAAGAAACTTTGTCAATAAATAATCCCAATAAATAGTTTATTTTTAATCAGCTGGTATTTGCAGGCCATTAAGATGCAACAAGCGGTCTCAGGCACTCTTTCTGCACGTTGTTTTTGATGCAGAGAATGTATTGGAAAAAATGAGAGAATATCATTAAAGGTTAATTATGAGCAACTTAAAGGTTATTTTTGCATATCTCGCCTCCTGGACAAAAGATGCTTCTTCATTACCATACCAGAATATAAATTAAGTTGCAAAGCCCTTAAAACGCAACAAAGACTTTAATTTTGTTGCTGTTTAAAACAGTATGCACCAATACCAGTTTTTCCAGCCAATCCGCAGCCTCCACGCATTACATGGAAAAGGGCACCTGCAAAGTGGTCCCGTGATGGCAATTAAGCCCTCCGTCCTTCCCGGTACCCTTCGACCAGAGGCATAAAATGCAGGAAAATACTGGATGGTCTGGCGGGTCCAGTTCTGTCCGTCAGGACCCCCAACCCAAAATCTCGCCTTGCACATTTCTGCCTTTCCTCTGCTCCGACCGGGACAAAGGCAGCTCCTATTTTGCTCGCAGCCTGTTCGACCCCGATTGCGCGGTCAGCGGGGGAACTCGCTCGTACCAGCAGCCTCCCGCCCCATAACATCTGATCTAGAAGCAGCCAGAGCCTGCCCACATTTTGACTGTCAGTTTTGTCCAGACACGAATGCCACGTATTTTCCTGGGCCGTATCTATCGATGGGAAAAGCTTACCAAGCCTCGCTGAAGGCAGACAGTAGTTTGCTGAATAATTTAATCGCTTTATTATCAGATAATTGCTTTTTCTGATGATTCCATGTTTTCTAGGGCTCTCCGCCTCTCCAAGGGGCGACGCTGCAGGACTCTCCCCTGACTCTGCATGAAGAGGAGCAGAAGCCTTCGCACCCCAGCACCGCCATCCCCCACAACGCCGGGCAGTGGGGACAGGAGAAGATGTCCATGCACATCGACCAGCTACGGAGACAGCATCTTTGAAACTGTGCCCAGCTGATGCGTGGCAACATCATAGCCTGGCGACCACGCGTGGTGGCTGCAGAGAGATCAGCAGGTCTGGAGGAGCCAACCTTCAGCATCAGCGCCAGGTGAATCCCATCTGTAATGGATATATGGACATCTCACCCTGGTCGTGCAAGTTGGCTAGTGCCGTCTTCCACAGTGATGCAGCTCTCCTGAGCTGCCGGTTAAATACGAAGGGCAACCAGCTCTCCCGGAGCGCCAGGTTGCACCCGCTCCCCAGGCTGGATCAGTTGTGGGAAGGGTTTGCATGAAATACTTGAAGACCATCAACTGATCTGGGCCAGGCATCCTGATGGCTCCCAGCGATTCTGCCGTTAGGTCACGTTAAAACAAACGGGGTGAGCTGTTAAAGGAATTAATTATTGGCGTCTCAACACCCCTGGGCCACAGCGGCTAAAAATCTATATGAATCAATGCCTCTTAAAACCATCTCTGTACTGTTTATCCTCTTCAGGGGAGAAAAAAAAGGTAGGAAATACTGAGAGCAGCGAGAAGAAAGTGTTGAGAGTCATGAAATCTCTAAAGTGTGAAGAGAGATGTGCCACATTTAGCAGGGATTATGTCAAGCAGCATCCCAAGCCAGAAAGAGCTGACGGCACACACGTTGCCTTTGATGAAGGACAAACGGGTCATACGTGACCCCAAACACGTAAACAGAGTTTCCAGCAGCACGAGCAGAAAACCCCAAATTTCGGTGCTGCGCACGGGTGAGGCTGATGGTCCCAGATACTGCGGAGGGCACGAGCCACGTGAGAAAGTGAGGACCTTTAAAAGGAGCCTTGAAAGTCTAAACAAGGTCTCGAGAGTATTTTTATTTGTGACAAGCAGAAGGGAAGTGGACAGAACTTTTGCCATCGATGACAAGTTTTGGGTGGTCGCCTTTTCACAACCTCCAGCTCACATGAGCCTCTCCTCAACGCGGAGCCTCCAGCTCTTTTCACAAGCGCCAGGACATCCCAGCAGCAGCGTCTGCCCAGCACAGCGGGACGGCTCCCGCACGGAGCGCATCAGAGAGCCGCCTTGCAAGGTAATGACCTAACGCAGCAAATTAATTCCAAAGCACAATTGTTTTCAATCTTCATCTAAACCCACCCTTAGTTAATCTCACTTTAATGACATAGGAAATGGAAACTCCCTTAATAAAATACGTTATGAATATTTACTACCCTATTTTTTTACCTGAAAATTGAGTAATTCAATTAATTTTACTATTAATTATTCAATACAAAATGAATATACTGCAAGATCCTAACTTACCTTTAAGAAGCCCCCGATAAAGATATCCAAGAAAAAATACGTTCCTGAAGCTGGACCGACGGACAGGTAAGGAACGGGGCGCGCTCCTTGGGCGACGGGCAGCGGGACGGGGAGGAGGTGAGGCTCCATGGACAGCACTCATCCTGCCCCTCGCCGCGGAGCGGGGTCAGTCCTCCCCAGCAATCCCCCGGCATCAGAGGGATCGGTCGATGCCGACCCCATCCCTGCGCCAGCCCTGGCTCCAGCCCCTCGGCACCGGCAGCAGGGAGGGCCAGGCTCGGAGCAGGGCTCGCCACGCACGGCGATGCACTCCAGGGGAGACGGGTGCCTTTCTTCTCACTTTTGCACCCCCCGGGCAGTTTTGCCGAAACAATAATTGTATTAGGTTTTCAAGCCACGCTCCCTCTAAATCTCATTGTGGACTGGTAGCCTCCGCTCCAGGCTAGGCACGAGCCCACATTTAACATACCAGATTGAATTTTTCGGGAATTTTCAAAACTCTGGAGACAGCAAAAAAAATCGCTGAAAAAGTAAGAGAGGAAAACGACGACTGTTGTGAGTGCATTTTCAATTGGGAGAAGTGATTTCTAACCAGTCTAATGTAATCTGCATCCCCCGTTTCAGTGGCCAGCATCAGCAAAAGTTGAGGTGAATAAATGGTCGAACAGTCCTCTCCAAGACACGACGTCTATGAGGAAAGAAAGCCGGGTCACTTCTTTTTCTGCTTTTCACTTCCTTGGCACGTCCTTAGGACTTGAGCGGGGTCCAGCCTCCCCGGAGTCTTGGCTCACCGTGGGGGCGCGAAGCATGGCCCCTCCACAGCCCACGCCTGCTCCGGAGCGAAGGACGAGCTCTGCCGGGCGGGACGAGCCCTGTCCGCTCCCACCCAGATGTGCCAGGGGAGCTCAGCCGGTTTTTGTTATTGTTGCCGCTGTTATGAACCGGGTCCCGACAACTCTGTGATTTATTAGGTTGGGATTTATCAGCGGGAAACGCCGCCCAGCCTACTGTCCCTGCCTATTACACCAGAAGCGACACTTGTTTTCCTGAAGCCAGGAGAGTGGAATTAAAATGCTAAAAATAACCCAGCAGGTAGCAGAAGTAAAACTGAATTACCCCAAATGCATACTGACGGTGTATGTAAATCGCTATTGATTTGTAGGAGCAGGCTGCTGCCCGACTTTTTTAGTTGCAGAAATATTAATCACTGCCAAGTTTCACTGCCTAAAAACAGCATTTGGGCTCTTTCCGGGCTGAAAAACCCGCATCTGGGAATTTCCCCAGCCGCTTGCGTATTAGGATGAGTGTCGGCTTATCACGGCGTCGGCTTCCTGAAACATTTCCCAAGAAACATTTATCTTTTGGGCTTTGCAAGGAAGGAAACAAGAGCTTGGTACGTGACGCACGCACGCCCGCCCAAAACCCTCTGGTTTTGCTGTACATGCAGCAGAAGTGTAAATGCAATGCAGCAAGGGCCACAAGCGCATCCAAATCGCATTCCCAGCTGGAAAACTAACCTTGCAGCTTCTGGGCAGGGCCAAGTCTTTTCGGCTACCCAAGCCTCACTTGTGAAACACAGGTGAGGCTACATCGGATCGCTCAAGCGTATTTTTAAAATACTCCAAAAATGATAATTACAGAAGGCGCTTGGAAACAGATCAGCAAAGTATCTTCAGCTAGCAGAACGTTTTTGGACTAAGAAAGTCAGCTTTGTCATTGAAATTCCAACGTAAATAACAATTAAGTTCTACTTGATATACAAATGTCAAGTAATTGGTTTTTTTTTTTTTCTGTCACCATTTGCATTTAAACTTGGAAATGTCAGAGACTTCAGCCTTGCTGCATAAGCAGAAAGCTTCCCCAGTTCACCCTGCTGACTGGAATACCCACTGCGGATTATCTGGCACATTATCAAGTAACCAAACACCATTTCAAGGAAACATCAAGGTCGATGCCTTGCGAGGTGTACTTGTTAATTTATGTTGATAAACTGGAGCTCTCAAAAGGCTGTTGTAATAATATTCCAGTATATTTATATCAGCACATGTCATCAGAGTCATTCAACGAGAAGTTTCGTAAAAAAAGCAATTTTAGAGACCTTTAAATGCTTTCTCCTAGCTCCTCTAACGCCACCACAGTGGCATCACAAGGGGGCTCCTCCTCCGTCCACGAGGAAAGCAACACCCGACTGGTACCGTGCTGTAAACATGGGAACCTCGTACGAGGAAGAGGTGAAGACATTCAGAAACGGCAGGCATGCCTCTGACACTTCCTCTTTTGCCACCTTGGGCATTAGCTTGGCAACCTGAGAAGTTTTCAGACCTGCCGCGCCAGGCTGAGCCAGCTCAGCGGCAGCTCCTTTGCAGGAAGCCGAACTGGACCGCAACGAAACGCCATCGCCAACGTCCACCATCGGCCAACAGTTCCAACAACCGCCAGTCCCCAAGCGCATCACCCAACCGCTCGCAGAGTCCACTACAGCAACCCGTCTAGCAGCGATTCCTCAGATCACGCTATACATCATCGTATTAAGATGACTCCGTAAGTGTCAGTGGTACAATTCATTTTTATTAATTTTCTGAGATGAAATTAGTGGCACCCACAGCAGCAAACAAAGAACAGGGAGTGTTCCAGTTCAGCGCTGGATCGATGTAATTAATTCTGTAATACCGAGAGTCCTGATTGTATGAACTCAGCATTTAACTCTTCCAATTAATTTTTATATTAAAAAAAAAATTGAAAGAAAACTAACTCGACGATTTAAGAAGGTCCTTGAACAGCCATCACAACTTTCCTTCTCCTGGGACCTTCTTTCTTTCAAGTGTAAACACACAGGAGGAAGGTACTGTAATATTAATCAGAAAATTATTTCATGCATTGCCTTTAGCAAACCCAACTCTTAAAATCGTAAGACACTGCTACAAAATCATTTATCATCTCCTATCTTTAATGATGCCATGTACACCCGGACTAGTTAATGTCTTCTGGCCACTTAACAGGCTTACCTGGCAAAGGTTCAGCAAGAAATTATTTTGCGTTAATTCTGAAACTTGGATTACCAGGTCAGAAGCAAGCCTGCTCTAACATTATCAAATTACCTGCTGTCCTGCAGCCACGAAGGGGAGCGAAACAAAGCATTTGCATGCTCAGCAAGGTGAGACTCTCAGCTGCCATCGGGGGAAAGGTCCATCTAAGGGCCCTTCAGCCACCGCAGCAGCTTTGGGTCTCGGAGAACCGACTGAGAAAGCAATCGGGTTTCAAATGTCTCCTTCTCCAAGTGTTACAGACACATTTTAATATGACAAGCAAATGCATGACTTAGAGATGTCACAAAAAATACAGACGAGACGGCAGGGGGCGGGGGAATAACAAACTAAAATTACATAGCTCTTTTTTTCCCCGTATTTCACGGAAAGCAGGTCCTCTCTGTGCCCCGACTGCTGCTGCACTGCCCTCCTCCACCTCCGTCCGTGCCTCGGCTGGGAGCTATGAAACGCCCAGGGAGTTAATCTGTGCTGTTTGCTAGGTTCAATACCCGTCCTCGCGTCTCACTACAATTTCTGCCCCTGCTAATTACAGAGGGAGGCGATGCCAAACCCAGCAACAAGCTGCTCGGGACGCCTCCGGCATCGGGTCTCTGCAGCGGATGGCGGTGGGATGCGGGATGCTAAAAAAGGCTTTTCTCCCACCTTGGTCCTAGCAGGCTCCCACCAATAACCCTGCCCTTTTCAATAGGAAAGAGGTGGGTGGGGAAAAAGAAAAAAAGAAAAAAGACCCTCAACATCAGAAAGCAAGAGTCTTTTTTTGTGTTAGTGAGACATACGGAAACTTTGCAAGCCCGAACGCAGCTGAAACGGCAGGAAAACATCCGCAGCTGAAACTTCACGTATCGGTTCCCCGGGGAGCAGAGGAGTTAAACATTTATGGCAGCGCGAAGAAGACATGACATTTGCTGAATAATAAACTGCAAACATGTCTGCTAACGTGGCTTTTTGGGATCTCCTCGCCATCAAACACTTAACCCCAGCAAGAAAAACACCAAAACGCACACAATCCCTGCGACTGCATGTTAAACAGGCAGAGCACAGGGGAGGGCTTTGTGCCTTTTTATTTATTTCACGTTGGAGGCTGTAGGGAGCACTGTCAAGATAAATAGCCTGCAACCTCACTCAAAGGCTTTCAAATCCATTCATCTGAAGGGATACAATTAAATCCTGAACAATGGGGTTAAAACTTTAACCTGTCAAGATTGCAGCTGTTCCATTTTTAATCAATCTATTTCATTCAATAAAATGCTCATTAAGTCTTTTAATGAGAGTTTGGTGTCACAAGCCATCAAGCATGACTGGGAGCTTTCATTCGGTGGCCAACGCATTGATTAGCGAGTCAAGTCATCAGCGAGAATGAGTCAATGTGCCGAAGCATGAGCAACATTACCTTGTTTTAGGGGAAGTTGTTAGCCATTCTTCATGCTTTTCAAACGTTATTAAATAAGCTGCAATTTCCTGAAAGAGAAACGCAGAAAGAAAAAAAGAGTTATTTGCATGGCTGTGTTGGAAACCGGAAAGTTTTATAACAGAGAAGTTTTATAACAGAGACAAGGAGCCGCCAGCCCCGGGTTAGGTCTGCAGCTTAAATCAGGTTTTGACTGAAATACCGCGCCCAGTCAACGTTCGTATTCACGCCGCCAAAGCCAGACTTAAATAACGTAACGAAGAGTTGCAAATGAGGAAAGGCATTAACATTTTCCAGCACAGACAATTTGCTGGTGACTTTGGTGACCGCAGCATCGCCGAAAGCCTGGCGTTACGTCAGGAGGCAAAGGGGAGGGCAGCGACGACATGGACGCGGGAAGCTAAATTAAATATTTATAAATGGAACAGCATCACTGCAGAGAGAATTACTGAATTATTAATCGTTGCCATAAAAAGCCAGCGGGTGACATCAACATAAGTCATCGCTCCCACTTGCAGGAATGATACGGGTGATTACTTCCAGATCAGAACCGATTTGTTTGCAGGAAATTATCGGCGCCGGAGAGATAATTCACGACAGCGCTTGCGCACGCGCCTGCCGAAGGTGGGATGGCCGCCCATCAATTTCCTCAGTACAAACCCAGAGCGGCTGTGGGGTGGCCATCCCACGGCCAGGCTGCGCATCGTCGGCAGCCCTGGGAGAGGCCAGGGCGACCTGCGCCGGAGGACATGCGGGATCAGTAACCGTCCCTAACCGCGATGGCTGCTGCCACCCCACTGGCAACGTCCCGACACCTGGAGATGGCCAAGGACCCCTGAGGCCGCAGTCCACAGGCTGCTGGAAACAAGCTCCCCCCGGCAAAGATATACTCAGAAATATGTGGGTTTTTGATGGTTCTCTTCCAAAAATTGCCTCCCAGCCAGGTCCAGAGTCTCTCTCTCAGAGAGACTTGCAATAGCAAAAGCTACGCAGAAAGGTCAGCAAAGCTGCCTTGAATGTTCAATTGCCTCAAGACCCCCAAACTACGCGTGGTTTAATCTCCAGAGCTACTGCAACAGAAGTGTCTACAGGCTGTGGCATCTCAAAGGTAATGCACACACAAGAAATGGGTCTTTCAACCAGGAGATGATTTTTTTTCTCTTTTTTTTCCTTTTTTTTTTTTTTTAAAAGGATAGTTCTATATAAGTGTTGTAGCTGTATAGTACCAAAGCTAAAAAAATCCACAATGCTCTCCAACCAGCTGGCCCAAGCATCTGCTAGAGCCACAAAATGCAATTATATTACTCCCAAACGAGACGTAAAAATATCTTGTTTCCAATACTCTTGGTTTTAAGACTCACACTTAATGTCCTCCGGGTATTGCAGCGGTGCCAGATCTCCGTGTTATGTACTTTATTAGAGTTGTGTGAATGTCATATTAATGACTCCTAACCAACATGTTTACACTGCAAAGAAATTCTCCCAGAATCCACCGCCGCACCCCTCGTTTCCCAAGCCCGACTCTGCATTTTTAAACCATCACTGTAGCAGCAGATGATGGCAGCAGCACGGCTTCTACGTGAGCCAGGAGGAGTAGCAGCAACGCGAAGCTCCAAAAACACCTCTTTTTAATTTCTGGCTAATTTCCACATAAAATGCAGCACCAAAATACCCCGGTGCAGCCCTCCACCAAGATACCAGTCACTGGCACAGCACCTACACTTGTGACCTTCCCGCAGAACATGCCAAACCCTGCACTCTTACAGGAGCCGCAGTTGAACCAGAGGCAAGTACTAAAATTCGGACACTGCACAGCCAAAAAGGTCTGGCCCCAGGAGCCCATTTGGCTCTGAAGAGGCATCGCCCATCGCTCCCCACAAGAGCCACCGATGCAGCATTAACTCACACTTTGACGCAGGGTGCAAATTGCACTGATTTTATGCACGTATATATATTAAAAAAAACCCACATAATACTCTGCAACTAAAATTCTTCAGAAAATATGAAACGAGAGCTCTGCTTTTTTTTTTGAAAGCCAGTACAGTACTTCCACCAAATGTGCTGCGGTCTGCAGAATTTTATTCCCAGCCCATCCCACGTTATGTCCTCGACTGGCTACGTTACAAATCTGTGTCATCTCACGCCTTACAGCGAGACGAGCTCTGGAGATACCAAGGAACAAGCACCAGTGGATGCCGAAGAGGGAGCTCTCTGTGCATCCTCTCTAACACCCAAGTCCCCCGGACGCTCGTGGCGGATGGTCTGTACGAGCAGGCATTTACAGAAACAAATCCCTTCGATGCAGAGGCGGGTTCCGGCTGATTCACCCTCAAAATCCTGCAAAAACAGGCAGGTTTGGGGGGGGGGTTCAGATTAGCATGGGATTTTGCCTATGCCTATTAAAACTCAGCTCGCTGTAAAGGAGAATAAAGCAATTTTTAACTTTCATGGCTGAATAAACACATTGCTACAGCAGAGAAAACCAAAGTATTGCAGGTAAATGAACGTCAGTCTTCCCCAAGGCTTGTTTACTTTATTCCTTCCAGCTGGCCTATACCCTGCACGCTCGAAACCTTCATCCCAAAACCATCACTGACGGGAGGAGCTGCAGCAACGAGACGCTCCTGTTCGGAGGCCAAACGTTTGTTTCCATGCTGCTGGCCTGGGCCTGCTCAGCAAATTTGGGCAGCCCAAGCAATAAGCTGCAGATCGATGCCGCAGGCGACCCACCGAAACACATGCACGTGTTACCCAGACACCTGGGGAGCTCCTACCCCTGCTGCGCTAATACGGAAAGCCACAGCTCCAAACAGGCTCCAAGCTGGGTCTTCAGACAACTCAAAAGGTGTAATTCAATTCTTCTAACAGGATAAAAGAAGGATCCGCATCAACTAGGATAGGAGCTCCCACAGGCTTTCTGCTTAATGATATATTACAGCCTGATTTCCCTCCTCCGGAGGAAATACCTTGGATAACAAGGAAAATCTAGCTCATAGCAGCGCTATAAATTAACACGTACAGCAGAGAGACAGCAGTCCTCCACGCTGCCTTCCGTGCCCCGAGCACTCAGAATTACAAGGACTGGCGTGCAAACGGGGCAAAAAGCCCAGAACAACCCCAAAAACCTCCTGCATCTTCTGCTCACCTTGCCTGTGCCTGCCTGCAACCGTCACCCAGAGCACCGCATCCTTCACCGGGACATCTCGGCATCCCCAGCGAGGACGGGCCGGCACGCTCGGCGTCACGAGCTACCGCGCTGTCGGCTCCTCGATGCGGTTTGCACAGCCGCTGGTGCAGGGGGAGCCGAAACCGGGCACGCGGAGTCTGAACGAGGTTTGCTGTCAGGATTTCTGCCGCAGCGGCCGATTGCCATCCTGGCCACGCAACCCCACGCCGCGCAGGGGAGAAGCGAGCAGAAAGGCCTATTTACGGTTTGACACCTATGTGCCAACTTCTGTCACTTCGTAAGCACCAAGACTCTGGGAGAATAATCTCTCGTCTGCCACCTCAAACTGGAGCAGAACCACGGGAAACAGATGACTTTGTGATCCTCAGCGATGCTCATGGCAAACGCTCACGCACACACGCAGCGCCAGGCAAAAAGGCGAGTTTCCGGTAACATCCTGGGCACCGGGGCGAATCCCAGACTGGTGCTGCACAGAGAAATGCTGGTTTTCCAGGGGAAACAGATGGGAGAGCTGCGTGCACCAGGCAGGAGAAGCAGAGGAGCTCAGCAGCGAGGTGCCTCGGGTCAGCGCCCGCAGCCTGGATGGAGAAAGCCTGTTCCCGGGGCGGGATGCACAGGACCGGGGTAGGGAGGATGCACCGGGGAAGGCTTCTCTGCTGTCAGCAGCAAACCCCCCTTAAATCCCATTCTTTAAATGTTCTGGTTTCTGTAACTGTACGACTTTGTGTCCATCGCCCAGGAAAGTCCCAGCAAACCACAGAATCCAGGGTTGGCAGCAAACAGATGGGTACTGCGTGTGCAGCAGCAGATGCTCCGAGGTCAGAGGCAGGAGCGAAAGGAGATGCTTTTCGTGGAAGAGGCGACGCAGGCGGCACGCACACACAAACCCACAGCCAAGCAGCTCCTCCAAGCGAAGCCCAAACCAAGCTAAGGGCAAGCCCAAGCAGCTCAAGTCATAAAAAAAGCTATTTTTTTCAGATCTGTCAGTGTGCTGAGGAAAGCATCACCTGTGAGACGCAAAATACAAGGTCAAGCTTTCCGAGAAGTCTTGAAGCCGCAGGCAGCACAGAGGAGCTGCCATTGGGAGCGGCGCTCAGAAAATCCAGGGTCAAACCTGCCCCGAGCAGCCTGGGTCTGGAAATTTTCCTCCCAACCACCATATCCCACACAGCTCCTTGCAATAAATTAATTCCTACAGAGTTTTCGCTATACGCAGATTGGAAAAATAAATCTGAAAGGCCCAGAAGAAAGCTGCTGCTTTATCAACAGTTTGCAAGAGCTGCTTTTTGAAAGCGCGTGCCTGTCTGTGCTTTGGGGCACAAGCAGGGCTGCGAATGAAGAGCCGGTGCTCATCAGCTGCTCGGGGCATGTACCCCTTTGTCACACCAACACCGTTTTTCCTTTTGAAAAAAGGGGAAAGAAATAGATTTATCACTAGAAGACACAAAGTCATTAAATGATTAAAAACAAAACTATAGGCACAATAAAAGCCTTCTGATAAACCCCTCCCTGCATTTTAATGTGCAGTAATTCCCCTAATGATTCAGTCTGTGTGTCTTACAGGGTCAAATCAATGTCTTCACCAAAAAATTCAATTACATCCCATTCATCGTATCTTTGGAGCAAGGCTATTGTTTGCTTTTGTCTCCTATCAAACCCTTTTTCCATTGCTTCTTGCCCGAGATTACAAACAAAAGGCAGCGTGGCACCAGCAAGGTCAGACGAGACAGAGCCGGGCTTTGAAACCCAGCTCTCTGTCCTCAGCTTTGCTGTTTAATTATAAAGTGAGCAAAGGAAATAAAAGGACACGCACGCTCGCCGTTAAACGCCCAACTCATCGCCGCTGGCGAGTCCCCACAAGGCACCGGTCAGGGTAAGCGGCACTGGGTGGACCCCCAGGCCACCCAAAAGCATCCCCGAGGGCCAGGGTATCGCACACCGAGGCCACCCCAAAAGCATCCCCGAGGGCCAGGGTACCGCACACCGAGGCCACCCAAAAGCATCCCCGAGGGCCAGGGTACCGCACACCGAGGCCACCCAAGAGCATCCCCGAGGGCCAGGGTACCGCACACCGAGGGCACCCAAAAGCATCCCCGAGGGCCAGGGTACCGCACACCGAGGCCACCCAAGAGCATCCCCAAGGGCCAGGGTACCGCACACCGAGGCCACCCAAGAGCATCCCCGAGGGCCAGGGTACCGCACACCGAGGGCACCCAAAAGCATCCCCGAGGGCCAGGGTACCGCACACCGAGGCCACCCAAAAGCATCCCTGAGGGCCAGGGTACCGCACACCGAGGCCACCCAAGAGCATCCCCGAGGGCCAGGGTACCGCACACCGAGGCCACCCAAAAGCATCCCTGAGGGCCAGGGTACCGCACACCGAGGCCAGCAGCCCCTTGGCCGGGCTGTGCCACCCGGCCCCGCATCCCTCCTAAGCCCAGCTTTGGAAACGACGCCAGCACGTAAACTGAGCGAGCGTTGCCGAGGAAGGTCGAAATACTGGAAGCTGTGCAGATCCAGATCTGTTCCTGACCATGCCTGCCGATTTTGTGGCAACGCTCAGAGCGTCGCTTTCCCACCTATGTGAGAGCCTGCAGGGCTGAGCCCTACGTTCATAGCTTATAAAACACTGGCAAGGAAAGAAGGTTTAATTTGATCAGCTAATGGAAGCACCCCGTAAAGCAATTAGATAATTTAACATTAAAATCACACGAGTTACGTTTTATCCTAAACTTGGTCATGTAATTCAGTGGCTTAATTTATACTTTGTTGCTCGGGCTGAAAGTGTTTTATACAAATGAACATTTATTTTTATTTTGCATTCCCCTGTTTGCTAAGATGATTAGTTCAAATGCGTCGAGGAGCCGTCAGCTGCAAAGCCCAGTTAACTGCATTAGACAGGACGCACGTGGGCCGTAGCGTCTCTGGGCGGCTGCCACCGAAGCCCTTCCCATCGCTCTGCCTCCAGCTTCACCCCTGCAGCCCCATGCTGGAGCCGCGCTGCTAAGCCTGGCGCGAACCGAGCACCAGCTCAGGGTGCTGCGCCGGACGCCCAGGCCGAGGGGCGGCGGCAGGAGAGCCAGCACCATGCTTCCCGCCCAACGCTACGTGACCGCAGCTTCTCGGACGCGTCAATATTTAACGACGGCACAGAACCGCCCGGAGCTGCAGCGGAGCGGGCGACCTGATCTCACCTCCCGCGTCGCAGCTGCGGCAGAGAGGGCGAGCTGCAGCGCTGCAGCCTGGGGCAAGGTGCAGCCAGGAGCAGCTCGCTGCAGGGCACTGCTCGTCGCGTGCTGCGCAGCAGCTTCTCTGAAGCGTGCTTCTTTTTACGTGCAGGAGCTAACGAGGACATCATCAGCGAGCAGGGGACGGACCGACGGGCAGGGATCCAGCGCACCGGCAGCAGAGAGGCCTGTCGCCATCACGCGCGCAGGAAAGTGGTCGACTCCGTTCTGATCCGAGCTGAAGGACTTGCAGTGGAACACTCACGTTGTTCGGAAGAAGAAGTTATTAAAAAGCTCTGAAATTCACAGCGAACACCCCTGCCTGGCAGAAGACAGCCTCTGGATCTGAACTAAGCCCAGAGGAAGCGCAAGGAAAGGCCATCGCATAGGACGAGCACCTGCCCCACGGCGAAGGCGCGGGGAGAACCGGCAGCGCCGCGGGAGCGCCCCGAGCAGCACAGCGTGCTGCGGGCGAGCCAACGCTCCCATCGCCTCGGCCACGCGCTACCAGAGACGCCAGCTCCGGAGCCAGCGGGGCCGCAAGCGCGGCGGCGGCGCTTGCCAGAGCCGGCAGGCGATAACCCCGTCCGGCTTCTGACCCCAAAGCCCGGGCGCAGGCGCTCCTTAGCAGGAGCTAATTGGGATTATTGCCCCAGGGATGGTACCAAGGGGCCGTCTAAAGCCACGGATGCGAGCGGCAGCCCTCTCCCGGCTCGGCCCCCCTCCAGGCCGTGGCTGCATCGCTGCGAGGGTGTCGGCAACTCCCGCCTGCGTTAGCGATACACAAGCTGGAGGCCGACGGGACAGAGGTTTCCTGCTGTTGCATTTTGCCACGACAAGCCAGAGTAGGCTGTCAGACCGGACTTGCATGGCTTTGGGTTTCCCAAAGGAGAAAGAGAAATCGGAACCCCAGCAGGATGCCCCGTGCCAGGTAGCTTAGGCCACCTATCTTGTCTCAAAGTAATAAATCATTAATTTTTTTAAAAAAAGTCCCTATTTCAAGTTGCTACTTTGTATGAATTACAGGCATCCAAATTAATAAGCCTGAAATAGACACGTTTCAAGAGAAAGCAGGAGTGTTTGCACGCATCTCTGGATTTATACCGTAGAGCTAATAAAGTTGCTCTCTCTTAAGCAAGCACATTTGTTCTCTTAGCAAATCTCCACATCCTCGCTGCTATACAAGACAGATTCCAGCCCATCGCTCCCTTATTGTCCTTCCACTCTGAAATGAAAATACAAATTCATGTTGATTATGTAGCACCTTCTCAGCTGGGATCAAGCCATTTTCATTTTCTAGCCGCCCCCGCTCTCAAAGCCATTAATATTCTGAATATTACAACTACAAACTGACCCAAAAGACACACAGAGCGAGTTCTCACTACCCTGTTTAGCACCACTGGAACAAAAATTGCAATACCATTTCATTCGTCCAGTTGTTTGGCCTAAAATAGCAACGCAGCATTGAAAGGGACGTCACTGGGTGAGCTGGGGAGAAATCAGAAGCAAGAGAAAAGCAAACAAAGATTTGAGTAGCCAGCAGAGAAACGCAAGTCAGGCTGCTGTCGGGTTGACAAATACCTGTCAACAACAAAAAACCTTTTAAACCAAAATGTTTTATTTCCTTTTGCAGGTAGTGCTTTTTTTTTTGGTCTTGAAGCATTACCTATCTGCAACTTTCTAAAGCAAAAATGTTGGTCTGCGCTCTCTGAAGCTGAGAAGGGGAACAAACGCAAGTACTACTACGGATTTACTACTACAGATTTACTGACAACCCACGTTAGCGATACACAAGCTGGAGGCCGACGGGGCAGAGGTTTCCTGCTGTTGCATTTCGCCACGACAAGCCAGAGTAGGCTGTCAGACCGGACTTGCATGGCTTTGGGTTTCCAAAGCATGCCATGGATTTTCTTCCAAAACCCCACCCAGCCTCACAGGCACAGGCGCACCCCAGCAGGACTCGCTCTGATCACCCCCAAAACACAGGGGGGAGAGGGGAGTGGGGCGGCGTCCCCTCCTTTGGGGTCTGATGCCGGGTACCCGAAAGCAAGCGTTCCAGTTACTGCATTACCTCTTCCATTGCAACAGAACTAAAAGGCAAAAATAAATTAAAACTTCATTTAAAATGTATTTTTCTAATTGAGTAAGGGTACACCAACTAATGTTCTATCTAATTAGATGGAAGCCGGGTTTTGTTATCAATATCTGCAGCTAACTAATTGAATCATTTACAGTCACCGCTGCGCCAAGGGGCTCTCTGCCCTGGGAGGGGGAGGTGGTAGCGGGGGGGGCTGCCGGGCACAAAATCTCTGCTACGCCTCTGTCCCCTGCGTGGAAAACCGGCATCAGTCCCGCCTTCCTCGGGGGGGCTGAGATCCGCTTTGTAACGAAGTCCCTGCCTCGTCGGGACTCCAACTTCATCTCCTCGGAGCTGATGCAAATTCCTCCTCCGCAAAGACGAGGCACTGTCGGGAAACGTGGATCCCTGCATCCCTGATGCTCCTCCCTCCGAGCATCCTCCATCCCGCAGCGACGCTCTCGCCCTGGGGATGCCCTTCTCCATCGGCCGCCCGATGGCACCTACGCAGGGGTGCTCCGCTTCGCCCTGTGCTCCCCCACCACAGCTCCCCCAGCAAACGGCTGGGGTTTAAACGCCCATTTTCTGGCAGACAGGAAAACCGCAAGTCGCCAGGACGTGGCAGCTTCCCGAGCCATCACCGCCGGGGGTCCCAGCCAGTCGCCTGGAGAGGAAAAGGCTTTTCTTTGTTCCTGGAGCAATAAGCCAAACCCCGCTCTGGAAGGGTCTTAAAGGAGATTTATTTTGCAGGAGCCGTTTTAGAGCCTCTGCGTAGGAGCGAGCGATAAATATTCCGGCTTTCCCCAGTATCTGCTGCTGCTGCTTGTCCCCCCGGGAAGCGGCAAAGCAATAGGAGAGGGGAGAGGGAGAGAGGAATTGTAGAGGGGGGAACAAAAGATTCCTTACCAAAGCCTGGGACCGGGAAACGCGACCCAGTGACATTCACCCACAAGGATGCGGGAACAGAGGGGCAGAGCTCACCCCGTTAACGTGGTGCATGCTCACAGAGGCGCTTATTTATACGCGTGAAAATATCGTTAAAGAGCTTGAGCCAGACCGCTTCATCTATTACTCTAGCAGATGAAAAGACCAGTTTTGGGGGCCCAAAGTGTTTCCCGCTTTCCCTTGCTTTGCCAGAGAGCGGAAGATGACCTGTAGCCCGCTGGCTGCTGCCAGCTCCTTCGCCCAGCCTCGCCCAGCAGAAGACACCTCTGCAGAGCTTAAATCTTGCAAAAGAGGCGCAACGGCAGCCCTGGGACCGCTAATTGGCACCGCAGGAGAATAAAGCCACGGAGCGGAAAGCGCATTTGCTTGGGGAGATGTACAGCTTGTTTCTCCGCGCTGTGCGCGGCGACGAGTGGCTGGATTGCGGGCGGTGGGATGTTTTCATTAATAACAGCATCTCGCTAACCGTCTGCTAAAGGTCCATGCTATTAATTTAAGAGAAAAAAATGGAATAGATTACTCTTACAGTTTTCAATTAAAGTACATGATGTCTTCAAACTGCAGCCTTAATTAGACATTATAGGATGACATTTAGGAATCCTGAGCTCCGAGAGCCGACCAAGCCAGCTGACTGCGAAGGTGTTCGCAGTAATGCCAGGGCAGCACGCACCCAGGGTGCTGCCGAAAGGGGTGCCCCTCGAGTTTTAACACTTGAGCAGCTTGGTTTAACTCCTAAAGTTAAAGGAGTAAAAGAGCGAAACCAACGGCAGCCTCAGCAAAACAGAAAAAAAAAAGCTTCAAACGCACTTGGACATATTCCCAAAGGAAGCTCACGGAGACAGACAGGATTGCGCAAGAAAAGAAAACAAAAAAACCCATCAGACATGCAGCCAACATCATCCAAAACCGAGCCACAACAGGTTTTACACCTATGCCTACATGCTTCCAGGGAGATTTCATGGAAATGGAGAACCTGATCCATCCAGATAAAGGTGCCCCATTGCGCAACCACTTCACAGCCGCCCTCCGGCATCCCAGCAAATTCAGACGCTCTCCGCTGATTATTAATTATTATTTTACATGATCCCGTTTAGAGCACATTCATAGGTCTTTTTCCAGCACATATAAGACTTCAGCCCACTCTGCTATACTCTTCATTAAAATTTTAATTTGAGAAGTTGCTGGAGACTGTTTATTCCTAGAAGGAAAGCGCCAACGGAGCTGCCCAGATTGGTAAGGCTCAGCTCGGTTAAACCAAGGCATTTCTTCCAGGTCAGCACGACCAGAGCTCAAAGTGGCTAGCCCCTGTCGCTCAAGCTTCTACAAAGCAGCAAGTGGACAACCTCAGTGCTTTATTTTCAAGGCTAAACCTGGTATGAAGAAACTGGATTAAGACAAGAAACATTTTTCTCTGAAACACGTGAAAAGGAGAAGGAAAAAAAAAACCAATCAAGCAAATAAGCGGTGGTTAACAGACACCAGAGTTAAACACGATCTGCTCAGCAACTTCACCTGCCAGACACATGGAAAACAGTAAACTTAAATATGCGATGGGTCTTTATAATAGCAAGACCACAATTCTGCACAAACACACTTAGCAATGCTTGTCCTGAGCCGCTCGGCTCGAAGTACGTTAGTCGCAAGTATTGGCAAAGTCAGACCGTGCATCAGCCGGTGCCTAATGGGATTAGCATAGATTTTATCTTCCATTTAAGTCCCAAACTGAGGGATAGCCAGTAAAAGAGAGCGATATTAAATAATGCCCAATCTTTAGTTACTGGAAAATACCCACAGATCATTACACGATTATTTTCTTATTCTTATCCTTTCTTTTAAACGACCTTGGACTAACCCCTGTGATTTAAAGCAACGTGACCTGTCATCTTACTGTCGCCGTTAGCTTTAGTACCACAAACAGGCCTTCTCTTCTGTAGCCTGAAAGACTTAAATATGCAGTGGGATAAAAAAAGAAAATTCAGTAAGATACACGTATCTACGATGCGTTAATTACCGTGTAATAGTAAAAAAACTCAGCTATTTTACATAATTTGAACAGTCTCATGGTTTGAAGATGCTGAAGAGTGGCCCCATGCTCCGGAGCGGGCACGCAGCATAGGGAGATGCTACCCTGCTCTCAACTCCCACAGAAACGAAGAGGAACATTTAATTTTCTGCAGCTCTCCTCCACCGACTGGCAAACCCCAGCCGCACTTCGGTGCATCGTGGCGGGACAGACCAGATCATCCGTTAACCTGCCTTTGCGGGCAATGCAAGACTTTGATCCCTGCTGAAGGCAAAAATCAAAGGGCACTCTCTACCTAAAAAAATTAGCAAAAATACGGATTTGGGAGAGAAAAGGCCCCAAATGACTTTGCCTTGAACCACTTTGTGTTTATTCTGCCAGGCTCCCACCGAGCCCAGCCAAGCCATCATACGTGCGGGAGAAACACAAGGGATCTCTGTATAAGCCATACCACTGGAATGCTGTGTATAGGCGGTTTTTTCCCCTTCACCTCTCTAATTCTTCCCCAGCTAAAGCACGTGGGCTGTAGTATTAAACATCTTCCAGACAGTACCTCATATTTTTATTGTCGTCTTCAATTGAGGAAGACAAATTGAGAATATTTAGCTCTTTTGGCTTGTTGCAATAAAACAGCCAAGTTAATTTCAGTTGGACGAACACCTGGTCAAGTCGTACTTCAGGCAGTATCTGTGTTATTCATCTTTCTTTCCTACTTTATTCAGGTGTAAGTGCCACATCATTAGCAAATGCACTAAGTTTAACTTTTTATTTTCCATCCAAATTGGAATAGTTCAAACCTGCTCAATTTTCATTTTTTAAGGGAAAGGAGGAGCTCATTGAATGCGAGGGAGCGCCTCAGGCTCAATCCTCATCAAGGGAGCAATCCCATGGCAGACACCGGAGGAGATCCGCGGAGAGGAAAACCCGTGGAAAATCCCTGTCACCTTCCGTCACTGCCACCGGGCACGTTCTCCCGCGAAAGGCAACTCCGTATCTCCAATCCAGGCTGGTCGAGCCCAACATCTCCAGCCCTGGTAATCAAGGGGGCTGAAGGATGCTGAGGGATTTTAAGCTGTAAGAATCTGGACCGCTGGTCTTAGGAACACATTTGGGGGAAAACGTTGGGTTTTGCTTATTTGCAACCTGCTGCTACGATCATTTGGCTGGGAGCCTACAGAAGTTTCCTCCTTTTGAGTTTCAAAGAGTAAAACACGGACACGAGATGAATAGCACTAGTCAGAGCCGGATATTGTGCTTGGTACTTGCAGTTATTCTTTCCTAACTTGCCAAACGCATAGTCTTAAATCGCAGCATGAGGGTGCCACGAGGGTGCCACGAGGGTGCCACGAGGGTGCCCACCCAGGGAAGAGATCTCCATCCAGCACCGGAGCAAAGCCCCAGGCTGGCCCCAGCTCTTGCTCTGAGTTGAGACCAGAAACCCATCACAAGTTGCCCTGTGGATTAGGGACACGGTGGCCTCGCTAACGAGCCCATGCACATGGGCCCTCGAAGCCAGGCAACCTTTGCTTCCAGCCCCCCGCGCAGCAGCAGACCCCGCTCTGGCCGCGAGCATCGCCCTCCAGCCCGGCTCGTCCTTCCCGCTACGCGGCGACACACGAGTCCTGCTCCGTGCAACGAGGCAGCCAGGCCGAAACGCCAGATGGGGCGAAAATAGCAGGGCTTTCTCGATTTGCCTTCTCCTGCAAGGAGACAGCAGCAAACCCTTCCACCACAGAACTGTGCAAGGTTCATTAGAAGGAAAATGGCCATGGTAATTGTCCCTTTCTGCATATTCCTCACTCCAATATTCTCTAACATAATAATGTTCCACATTCCTGCAGAACTGTCTTTTCAGCATGTTTTTGCATTATGCCTAATTTTGTAAGAGTTTTTCAGTCCCACATAACGACACAGTTCAATGCAGAATCAGATATAAATCTGGCTTAAAAGACTCTCAACAGGAATTCATTTAAAACTGTAAATGTTAAAAGATTCTGTCTCTGATTTATGGCGTTTTCTTATTTCAAACAGGGAATTAAAAACCTTCTTAAAAGATACATATTAAATCACGGTAAAAGCTGTGTTTGAATGATGATGCCGGTCAGACCGAGGGCCACGAAGCACGGAAACCTGGGAACAGCAGCCACCTGCACGTTTTACTTCCTCGGCTGAAGCTGCGCTGTCCTGCGATGAACCCGGTCCCCTGTATCTTAATTAGTGTAAAATGGTGTCCTGGATGCCGCTGCTTTCACGCTTCATCTATCATCCCCTCCCGCCCTCCCAGGGCAAGGATCTCTCTTTTCCTGCAGATCCAGCTAAATAAAGGAGCTGCTTTACCTTCGATGATTAGTTAATGGGTTTATTCCTTTTGTACTGTTTACACGGAAGACTCTCCCCGCTCTC
This sequence comes from Pelecanus crispus, assembly GCF_030463565.1. Taxonomy (NCBI): domain Eukaryota; kingdom Metazoa; phylum Chordata; class Aves; order Pelecaniformes; family Pelecanidae; genus Pelecanus; species Pelecanus crispus. The sequence continues at coordinate 10,099,624 of NC_134657.1, read as the reverse complement.
CGAGGTGCTCTGCAAATATCGCACAAGCGCCCCTGGATCATCGTGCAAACAACATTTAATCTTAAAAAAAAAAAAAATTACCGATGCTACTCGTTATTATCATTCCTATCACAATTTTTAGCGTTTCATACTTGTGAACAGATACAACTGTACCAGTTGAGTCTTGAGCATCACAGCATTCACAGCCCCGTACCCGAGCACGGTGAGGCCGGTGAAAGTCTACGAAAAGCGCTTGAAACAAAGCCATGCCGTACGCCGACACAATTCCCAAGTGTTTTATTAAGCATTCAAGATCCCAAAAGAACAGGGCCCTATGAGAGGCTAATGGCTTTCGGCTGTCCTTCCTAGAGGCGCATCCACTGCATCCCCAGATGCCAATCTGTCACAAGAGCCCATAATCCTCTACTGCTCCATTAAAACAAAAAAACCTACAGGGAAGAAGGGCCAATGTAAAATACAGGAGTAAACAAGTAGAGGCGGCCAGAAAAAGCGTTATTCAAATATTAATATAAATTAATTACTCATTACTCGCAGGCCACAGAGCCATTAGCAGAAAGCGAGAGCTCCCTGCCGCGCAGCCTTCGGAGATGCAAAATGCGGTGCCCTCGTGTTCGTTAAAGCCTCTTTGGGTCACCCCGATGCTCAGACCCGAAAACACTCCGGTTAACTGCGGTGACGAGGCTCTGCGGTTCCATTCCTAGGACCCAACGATCCCTCGCAAATCTTCCCAGAGACAACCTAATGGAGTTGAAGGTCCTCTGCTGCCATTGCTCTTCATCGCACAGCTATGCCAGCAGAATCAAACACCAGCAGGCGTTTGTTCTCTTCCCCAAACACCCGCCCAATTAATCCAAATAAACCTCAAACAAAATCTAGGGTGTCAACGGGATAAAAAAGACCTTTTGAAATTGTTGGTGGTATTACCTAAAACATTACAAACGATCCCATTACAGGGCCAATTAAGAAACACACCTTCCTTCCACCGGGCAGGACGGAGCAGCTCCGACCGAGCGTCAGAGCCAGGGGGTCTGAGGGGTCCCCCAGCGCTCCCCGCCGGGAAGGGCCCCCGCAGCAGAAGAAAAGAGAAAACCCGAGACACCTTAGAAAGCAGGGGTCTGCTCCCAGGCTAAGTTAAGACCCGAGCCACTTGCGATGTCAACCTCAGTGCTGGGCTCTCTTTCCTCGTTTTAAGCATGCATGGCTCGTTAAGTCCTTCCTCCTCCTTTTAAGTGCTACTTGAGGTTTAGAAAGGAAAAAAAAAATCACCCCACCATGAAAAATGAGTATTAGAGCCCAGCTGCAATTTCCAATTCCCAGCCAGTGCTGCTGGCTTGCTTGGTTTTGGTGGTTTTTTGCAGTGGTTGGTTGGTTTTTTTTTTTTTTTGTTCCCCCCGAGATCTCCCCCAGTAAATTGGTGGATTCTTGGCAGAAATGGGAACGGCAGGTCAGGTTTCTAGAAGCAGGTCAAGAATGCCGACCAACGGATGGGACTGGCTCCTGCGACACTCGCTGCGCTCACGGATGCGATCAAACCGTCCTCCCTTCTGTGTGGGGCATGGAAGCGGAAATATTTCTGCTCTAGGTAGGTATCCGGCCATGACCATTAACCCAGGCCCGTTAGCCTGGGGCGTCACAGCAGATCTGACCCCGAGAAGGACCTGCTAGCGCCAGCTGGTTTTCATCCGCTGGAAGCTCACCCTCCAACCCAGAATTATTTGATATGCTGGAATGGGAAGTACAACCTAAAACCAGAGTGGCACCGAGGAACCATAAATTCTTTGCAAGTTATTTTCAGACTTCTGAGATTTTACTCATTCCTCACTTGCAAGAAAACATTTAAGGAAAAAAAAAAAGGGGGGGAAAAAAAAATTACAAGGCAAAAAAGGACATTATTCATGTGATAAAAGCCATTTACAATTCCAAGCGGTGCCAGGGCAGCAAACTGCCTGGGATTTCCTGCACTCCTCCATGGGAAGAGGTCGCCCAGAGCGCTGGTGTAAGACCAGGGAGAGTTCCCGTCTCACCCGGGGAGAGCGCGAGGGACGCGCGCTCCCGGAGCGGTCCGGCCGCTCTGCCTGCGCGATGCCGGGTCACCGTTTGGCTGCCAGCAATGGCTGGAAAATCGCTGCGGGCTGCGCCGGGACTGCCTCGTGTTTTATTAAATAGAGAGGAGACGGCTGAGAGCACTAATAATGTTTTGCAAAGGTTAAGCATTACAGGCAGTTTCATGGTCTTTACATTTTTAAGTGGTTGATTGCCCTTTTTTTTTTTTTTCTAAATAATAAAAATAATCATAAATCTAAACATCTGCTCCCGGGGTGGGAGTTCTTTGGGTCCATGTTCAGCCAGGGAAGGGAAAGAGGCTGCTAGGGGCTGGTGCAGGTGTTATTTTTAGTGCAACAGCTATTTACTAGCTCTGTTCCCAGTGGGAATTCAGGGAGGAAAAGGGATGCTGATGTATTTCTTACTAAATATAGAAAAAGGGTGAGCTGCCGTACACAGCGTGCCTGCAGCCAGCCTCCCGCCGGGGATGCAGCCCCGGCCAGGGCGATGCCGGCCCCGGGCGGTACCCGACGCCACGGCGATGCCGGCCCCAGGCGGTACCCGACGCCGCGACGATGCCGGCCCCAGGCGGTACCCGACGCCGCGGCGATGCCGGCCTGGCAGAGGCTCCCCGCGTGCGGGGCTGGATGCTGAGTTCACTGCATTTTAACCTTCAAGCTCTTGGTGTTTGGAAAAAGCTTTTTAAAAGCAACTCTTATACCTAATTGGCTCCAATTTAAAGCCTTGATCCTGTAATGAATGGCTCCAGAAATCAAACAAAGCATTTTCAACACAAACAAAATTGCCTGTTATGAAAGCAGAAGGTTTTTAGCGTAATATTGACTTTATCGCAGTCAAGGCGAATCGACAGCAGGGATGAAAACAACCCTCCCTCTTTTAAGGTAGTCCACATCCAGCTGCCGAGAGGGAGCCTCCAATACTCACCCAAGTCCGTGTTTCGTGCCCACAGCAGGGGGGCTCATTTCATAAGTTATTTAAAAATATATACCCTTTTTTTTTCCCCTAAAAAAAAGATCTTGTTTAACAAAGAAAGGGATGTGTTTCAGAATTACTCTGTTCTTCTCTATCTTTAAGCATTTAAAGTTCTTCAGAGTTGGTTCTGACATCGAGGAGCTCCGCATTCCCAGCCAGATGGGGATTCCCTGCCTAACTCCTTTTACATTTAGTCTTCAGCCTACATCCTTTATTGCTTAATATTTACGAATGACCTGGAAGGCAAGCTGTGGGAAGGCAGCCCCCGAATATGACAGAAGTCATTTACAAATCAGGATCAGACAGGCTGGAAAGCCAGCCGAGACCTAACAAACTAGGTGAATGATCGACCTGATGGAAACGGGGGGAGACGGGGGGAGAAAAAGAGGAAAAAAAGAGTAAAGTGATGAGGATTGGAAGAGAAAGATGCATTATTCACACAGACCATGAGGGTCTGTGTTAATGGCATCACCTCCAGGTGATCCGAGAGCATCAGGGCACGCAGCGCGGCAGACACCTCCGCTCAGCGTGCCAGGGTGGGAGAGAGGAGAGCGAAGAGCCAGGCTGCCAAAGGAGGGGGACAGAGCAACGCAAGATTACGGAGCCTTCGGAGGAGTCACCGGAGCTGCCGCCCCTGCATCGCCGTGTGCCACACCGGTCGCCCTCGGGTCCATCCCGCGCTCCCCAGGGCTCAGTCACCGCGCGGCCGCTCTCGACCCACCCGTGAGATTATATACGGCGGCAGACAGATACGCACACGCGCTCCCTGCGACTCTTCACCACACAGTCTCCAGAAGGGCGGCCACTTACAGAGAAGAAGAGGAGTTGAATGAACTAAAGCGCCCGAGGGAGAGCCGGCAGCCCCGTCCCGAGGACGGGATTTGTGTGGGCTCGCGCCCAGCTGGGGCAGAGCTCTCCGGGAATCCCTTGGAACAGGGGAGCTGCGGGGCCACCGCACGGCATCTCACCGAGCATCGTGCTGTGAGAGGAGTCTCCGGCACGTGGAGAGCTTCCAGCTTCTCGTGGGCACTTAAAATACCATTTGATTAAAAAAAAAAAAAAAAAAAAAAAAAAAAGAAGCATTTTGTGGGACTGGGAGTTCTCTAGAGCAGTGAAAACAGAAGCGATGCTTGCCCTGACCTGTGCTGCCTAACCAAACCACTTTGCCTACGTCTGCTCACGCCCTTGTCTTCAGACAGCGTTGTTTCCATTTGCTTGGTTCATATGGCGTCGTGGCTCAGCCCCACCAGCAGCTCAGCGCCACGCAGCCATCGCTCGCTGCCCCTGCCCCGATGGAATGGGGGAGAGAATCGGAGGAGTGAGAGTGAGAAACACTCCTGGGGTGAGATAAGAACAATTTGATAATTGAAATAAAGTAAAATACTAATGCTAATAGTAACAATATAATAATGATAATAATAACAATATCCAAAGCAAGTGATGCCCAATGCAATTGCTCACCACCCGCCGACCGATGCCCAGCCAGTTCCCGAGCAGCGATTCCTGCTCCCCGGCCAACCCCCCCAGTTTCCATACTGCCCATGACGCCGTATGGTATGGAATGGCCCTTGGGGCAGTTGGGATCAACTGTCCTGGCTGTGCCCCCTCCCAGCTTCTTGTGCCCCTGGCAGAGCAGGGGAAGCTGAAAAGTCCTTGCCTGGCATAAGCAGCACTGAGCAACAACTAAACCATCAGCGTGTTATCAACATTCTTCTGCTACTAAATCCAAACCACAGCACTGTGCCTGCTGCTAGGAAGAAAATTAACTCTATCCCAGCCAAAGCCAGGACACATGGGAAAGTCAAAGATGGGGAGGAAAAAGTGCCATTTCCTCAGTCCCCACCCTGGGGACGAGCACCGCCAGAGGTGACGCGGAAAGGCTACGCTGTTTGCGGGTGCACGAGAAGTTCAGAAACGCCATCCAGGGAAGTCGGACACATTGAGGTTCCCCCTCGCCCACCCAGGAGGGTGCTGCTGCGCGGGGGCTGCCCCGGCAGACAGCAAGGCGGGGAGGCCCAGCACACGGACATGGTCCCTGCTCCGCAGCGCTGCGGAGGGGGGCCGCCCGGCTTCGCCCCCAGGAATCCCTGTTTGCTCCTCCTGGTTTTCCTCTCCGGCTAGGAGTTACATTTGTTACACTCTGTACCCCATCGCTTAATGTATGCAAATTTTGTTAAATATTTCATTCATTAAATGACTCAGGTTATTACCGAATTGTACCTTAAGCTGTTCAGAAAGTTAATTCTTCTTGCACTTACTCGGTAATGCGAAATAACAGACTTAAATGAATATTTTACAGTTTGTGCTAGACAGAACATTTATTAAAAATTCTATCCCTTTTAGAGTTATTCTTTTAAGCAAGCTTCAGTGCACTATGTGACTTAAATTATCGAGAGGGAATGATTTTTTTTTTTTTTTTTTTTTTAAAAAGTTTGTTTCACTCCCAGTACAGAAGAGCCCAGCCACCTGCCGAGGACCCAAACATAAATCTGCAGGGAGAGAACAGCAGTTAGAAAGCTATTTTCTGAAAAGCTAAGGGAGGTGAGGAAAGCCGAAGAACTTCTTGAGAGCTTTTTTTTGTGCTCCTGTAACTCACAGAGAGCTTCGCTGTTTGAAATGGTCCAGCTCCCGCAATAGCCCGTAACGCGCCGCGAGTCCTTCGGGAGTCTGTAAGAGTAATTTGAAGCGATGGGGCTCCAGCGCCCGCGCACGGCCCCTCCTGCGCACGCCGCCCGTACGTAGGCAAGGCGAAAGGCAGCGGGAAGGCGCAATTACAGGGGCGGCTCCAGCTATTTCCAGCCTCACCGGCAGCCGAGGCAGCAGCGTCCTCGCCAGCGATGACAAGGTCATTGCTATTTCTAATTATGGGACCAGGTCCCGGCTAACACGCCGGCGCAGCCTGGCAGCTCCCAGCCCCACACCATCACGCAGATCACCCTCCCCGGGGGTTAGGGCAGGATAAAACACGCTCCAAGGAATGCCTGGAGGATGCCGTCGCACAAGCAGCGGCCCAAGGAGCGATGCAGGCGTCCTCCACGCCGCTGCCTCCTCCCACCGCGTCTCCAGATGACTTTCCCATTCCTGGGCTACGGGCAGCTCCCGGCAAAAACCCACCGGGCTTTAACGCGTCTTTTAACCACCGCGCGGCAGCCACGCCTCTATGAACTTCCAGGCTTAGAGGAGACATAGCCAGCTGAAAATAATTATCCTGTAACGGCGGCACAGGCATCTAAATAAGTCCCCGGCCAGTGACCCAGGAAGAGGCAGCTCCCTGCAGCACGAGCGCATCCCACGGGATGGGGGCTTACAGCCCCAGCCGTGAGCAGCAGCAGAGCAGACACCCTGTAACCGCAACGTCTCATCAATCTCGGCTGGGAAAACCTTTCCACTTCCAATGGAAATATGCAAACCAGGCTCCGCACCGTAAATCTTCCTTTCCGGCGCTAAGGAGATAAGTAGGACCTATTAACCTCCCATGTTATTTCCAACTTCATTATTGGAGCTGACACGACGAGAGCGCACGGTGACGGCTCTTTTTGGCAGAGCGCATGTAAATCGCTTTCTCAAAGGAAATTACTTCTCCGGGCTGAATGTTATTAATCTAAATTCTCCCTTAGTCAAATTGTTGCCCATAATAAATATGGAACAGGTTGTTAGGCTCATCGCGGAGGGCATCCCAAACCAGCTGCAGGTTTCCCCCCTGGCATTTCAAACCTCTTGAGGAGCTGTTCTACGAGAGCATCCTTCACCTAGGGATGGGGACCACCCATCCCAACGTCACCCTGCGCTTGAGAACCCCACAATTTCATCATGAAAACGTATTTTCACGCTGCTGGCATGGAGTGCTCCAGCCGCCAAACTGTGAGCGGGAGCAAGCCGGGGCATGGCGAGGCTGGGGAAGAGACACGAGGCATGTCCTTGACCCGCAACGTGACGTGGTGGCCTTTGAAGACCAACACCTTCCACGGCTGCTGCATCATTCGTGTCAGCTTCAGTACTGTTAAAGCAGCAAAACTTCCAAGGTTTAAGAGTTTGTGCTTTTTTCCTAGTGGAAAGACACTGGCATCCTCCTCGTGCAACTAAAAAAAACCCCGAGTTTGAGCAATTACAGATCAAGAAAACCATAAAAGACAGATCAAAACCCAATCTGAACTTTGCCAAAGATGCAGCTAGAAAACAGAAATTTCACATCTTAAATTCTTGGAGGAATTATAAATTAAGGGGAATTTTATTTGCATGGTATTCCTTCATTTTATTGAGAACCAGCTTATCGCCAATACAGATTTTCACTAAAAATACTCACAGAACACCTGGTTTTATTCTCTCCCTTCCATATAAAAGCACACAATCCCTCTGCTTAAATACGAGCACACCAGGGCGAGGGCAGACCTCTGGCACACACCGAGGTACGGAACGGATTCGGAGCATTATAAATCCAGCGGTACAGAAAGCCCTTCCCCTCATTTGTTAGCCAGCCAAGTGTGAAAATGTTAATGAAGGCAGCTATAATAATCTACGGGAATTTCACGATTAAGATTTCGTTCACGTCCGACAGCCCCTGCTCACGCGCAGCCCGTTGTGCACCAACCCTCCCACCTAAAAGCAGCCCCAGTTGCCGTGCGCTGTCCGGCCACCCTCACCCAGCAGCCCTGATGGGGGCAATTACGGTCATTCGCTGAACTCGAACTTTTATTACATGTATTCCTAAAGGAAAATAAACGTAGAGAGATCTAAAGTGTGTATCCACTCCCCTACACAAGTATTTTTTTAAATATAGCACGCTGACAAAGAGCACTGAAGTCAGGCGATACCATGGCACCTTCTTTTATTGAAAAAGAAAAATCTGAATTTTACAGGCGGCTCATGAAAGCCCCAACTCGTGGGAAACTGGTGTCCTCCCATCGTTCAGCTGAGCCTTTAAAGCTTGTCCAGGTGTTGAGAGCGCCGGGCGCCCTACCAAGGGGGATAACGAGCTACCGACACAGAGCGGCGTGCCATGGAAGTCAAACCATACAGGTCATCTCTCAGACTGGAAAAGCAGCGATTTTTCTTAAGTCTTCAGCTTGTCACCAAGATTATCTTGATGCCCTTCCATCCTCCGAATGTCCCAGATGGGTCATTGGTCACCTGGAAGCGGCTGGGTTATTTATTAGGGCTCAGTGTAGCACAGTTGCATTTTTATGGGGATGCAGGCGCGTTCCCCCCAGCTCCTCGCACAGAAATCTGTTCTCAGGGATTCATTTCCGAGTCGGGAGACAGATCGATCCTGCGCTCCCCAAACACCTCCCGCGCTCGCATCCCCGGCACCCGCTCCCCACGGCACGCCCAGCAGGTAAACCGTGCACGGCAGAGGTGCTGGACCCTTCCAGCCACGGCTGGGCACCCACATTTTCGGAGGGCTACCCACAGTGACTTCCAGCTCTCCTCCTCCGTTAGAGCCATTGATTTATTGCTGCGTATAGCACATCACTAGGGCCCTCCTTCCCTTGGGTCTACTTTAAATTTAGCGTGAATAAATGCATTTTGTAGAGTCACGGTGGCCACCATCAAGGTGTACATTGACGCACTTGGCACTTGGGCAGCGCTTACCGTGAGGTCATGCCAAACTTTGGGTTGGGCGCACAACTTGAACACGAAGCCTCTGCCCACCCCGAGCCAGGAGAGCGGTGTGCCCGGGCAAAGGCAGCCCTGGGACCGCGGGCGCTGGAGGCTTGGCGTTACCGTAGGAAGCAGGAGAGCGTCGGCAGCAGCGAACCACCTCTGCCACGACAGGACAAGGCTCGGCACCGCAGCTGGCAGATGGGTTGGAGGCTGAAGGTGCCAGGAAAGCGTTGTGTGGTTGGAGGCACCAGCAAGAGATGCTTCCACGCTTGGAGCAGGAGGCTTGAGACACCAGAGGCTCCTGCCGGAGCTCCCCAAAGCGACCCTGCAGCGTTTTGCCATCCTTTCTTCCCATCTGGTTTTTGCACAATGCCTTTTCTCATGAAGCCTGATCACTGTCAAGGCATCGCCAGTTCTCAGACGTGTTATTCTCAAGCCACGAGCACCACAAAGGTGCGGGCAGGAGCCGCCGAGCAGCACGGAGCCGCTGAGCAGCACGGAGCCTGCCGCAGGACGAGGATGCTGCCCCAGCGCAATTTGCAGCCAAAGCAGGAACGGCTCACGGCAGTAGATGGGAGAGGACCGGCGGCAGCAGCAGCAATCTGTCAGCGGCAGCCCCCGACAGAAGACGTGCATCTTTCTTTTGGCAGAGAAGCAAGAGAAAGAGAATGCACGATAAAACGAAGGCATGCTCGCAAAAACACTACTTCCCTATCACAGTCACGTGATTTTTAATTTTCCTCTAATTTCAGGACTGCAGCACTGATATAAAAATCCCTATAAGTGTTTTAGGGAGATGGTAATGGTCCTATACTAAAATAATTCAACCAACACTATAATTTTAGTACCACTATCAAAATGAAATAATGGCTGTTTACTACGTTACACCTTTCAAATGACCTTCATTTGAATACAAATTGTGGCTTGAAACTCTAAAAGCTGCTCCATTTCAGGAGGCAGCAAATTGAGGATGTTTACCCAGGGTTTACTCTGCCAGAAGATTCCTCAGTATAACCACAAAGGCTAAACGGGGAGGTTTGGGGCTTTTTGGGGGGTGGGTGGTTTCTTTTCCTCTGAAGCTGCCGGAGACTTGCTTAAAGGACCTGCATGGATCCGCCCGGGTGCCCAAGCGAGGCAGCGCGACAATCCTTTGGGAATCGCGCTCTGGCTTATTGGAAATACTCGTCATCGACGGCGAGACCCGTTCGCTCGCATCTCCCTCGCCTGGATGGTGGACGAGGATCATTCTGCTAATAATCAAGTACCCAGCCGAGAGCTGAAGGTGGATGGGTCCGATCTCAACCTGTGCCTGTGAAAACACCTTGGCTTATTTTCTTTTTTTAAGGTTCAGCTCTGCCCGCCCATCACGGGCTCTCACAGTGGTTTTGGGGACCCCCACGCAGCCCCTCTTCCCGGGGGAGCTGGCCGGTGCCCGGGCGGTGGGGAGACCCTTGCGCAGAGCCGGGCGGCTGCAGCGGACACGGGGTGCCGCGCAGGAAGGCTGTTTCCAAACACCTGGCTTTGCGCAGGTCTCGCAGCTCAGCCCACGCAGCGTGAGCGGGGTCTGCCGCCGGCAAGGTTTTGCAGAAGAAATTTCACTACAGAAGTTCCCCAATATTCACTCATCCACCTGGGAAACACCAGCCTAGCATCAGCTATTTCTCTCTAATAATGAATTTTTTTCCCTTTCATCAACATTAGCCAAAACAAGCTCTGAAAAAATTCCTACTCGGTGCCAGGAATATAAAAGAAAACATTGACATGTCCGGCAATAAGCAAAACCAAGCAGTGTGCCCAGCTGCAAAGCAGCACAAGCTGCTAGCACCCAATTCTTAGCCCTTCAAAGATCATTCCTAAGCAGGGGGAAAAAAGTATTATTAATTAAAAAAAAAAAAAAAAAAGAGAGAAGTTTCTCTGTAAGGTGCCAGAAGTCACCCTACAAACTCCCCTGATGGGCAGTGATCCTGCAAGGATGCTCTCGCCTCAGAAGCTCGGGGACATTCGCCTTTCCCTCCTCTCCCCCAATTCCCAAACAAGAAAACTAACAAACAAAGAAGCCCAACTTAAAACGACAGCTCAGGCTTCAGGCCAAGCAGCCGCGGTGCCTTTGGTGCTGCTCACAATGCGAGTGCCACAAAGGGAAAATCCCCACGCTCCGAAAATACGGAGTATCTGTAAACACGCCCACTCCAAGACACCTACGTGTAACTGCTCACCACGAGCGAGGAGGAGGAAGAAAACCCCACTTTTTGGTTTTAGTTCTCTTCTCTGTGTGTAAAGCCTGTTGCAAGAGAAGCCCCCGGCCAGCTGACGTTTCCGGAGGGGAAGGGCAGCACGCGGGGAGGGAGGGACCCTGCGCGAGGGGAGCAGTCTGTTTGACAGCAGCCCCACTTTGGGGTGGAAAAAAGGGAAATCCCTTCTGTAACAAGTGACCTCTGCCTCCCCCCAGAGCCCCCCTCCTCGGCGGGCGCAGCCCTTTCGGGGAGCAGCCCTCCCCCGGCGAGAGCCAAGCCCGCCGGAGATCCGGGCCAACGCCGGTCTCCTTCACGGTGACATTGCGGAGAAACAAATGGGGTTTAACAATAGGTGGTGTACAAAACAGCTGAAAACAAGACAAATTAGTCATTAAAAATTAATTTTGGAAAATTACAGTCTTGTTAATAGATGCCGTTATGGTTTTCCATGTTGCTTTTCAGGCAGGAGGAAGGGGATTTAAAACACATTTTATCGTATTTCATCAAAGATAGAGACGAGAGCCTTCAGAAGCCCGCCTTCCTGCATCACACAAATTCGCAACCCGAGTATGTTTGCGTTTGCAATTTGCACGCGCAAGGAGGAAAAGGCGTTGCATTGAGAGATTCTCCCATCTTCTCGCAAGCCTCCTCCCCAGCCCTCCAGCTCGCGGTGTTTCAGCGCGGTCTGGCATGGCTCCCTATACACGTCGGGATTGCCAGGGAGCTGGGGTCCGGCACTGCGGGGTCTCCAGCACCGGCTCCTCCCGGCTCTGCCCCACCGGCACCTCTCAGCCGGTCTTTCGACGCGGCGCCGGAGAGGCGAGGGAAATTCATCTGCGCCTACCCGAACATCATCAGCAGGCAACAGCTGGAAAAGTTACCCCGAACTCCATGAAACCCCGGGGGCTCTTTGCACATTTGACGGCAAAAGGCAGCATCCGCTCCCACGAAGACGGGAAGATGCCTTCTCGCCTAACGAGGGACGCGACCCCACCTAGCAAGGGGAAGGCGAGCGCCTGAAACCTTGTGCCGACCCCCCCACCACGAAACCGCCCGCGGGATGCTCCGACGTTATTTTCACGCTCTCGACAGCGGGGACTACGCCAAAATACTCAAGGTCAAGAGACCAGCATGGTTCGAGGCAATCTGCGCCTCTTAAAACAGTGACAAATACGTTATTTAATTTTAATGAGCTTTTTTGCATCTCCAATCTAATTACGGCATTATCAAGTACTGCTCCGAACTGCAGGTGGCTTCTCATTACTTGGGGTAAGGCTGTCACAAGCATTTTTCATGAATACTAAAAACGGCTCCGTTTCACTACCCGCCCCGAAACTTCCCCAGCCCGGCTCCCCCGCTCGCGGTAGGGGCTCGCAGGAGCGCGATGCCCCGCACCCAGCCCCCCGCAGCCCCAGACTCTGGAGAGGCGAGAGCACTAACGCTGCAAGCTTTGAACGCTTCTTAAAAGCCCCGTTTTTCGGCTGATCGCTCCGCTTTTGAATTTGGGTTTTATCGTGGTGATCGGAGAGCAGCGCCCACCCAGCAGCACAGCCCCGCGCGCCTGCCCGGCTCCTCCGGCCGAAACCCCGGGGGGAAACCTCTGCATCCACCGAAAGAGTGCGAGTTTTGGTGCGCGAGATGCTCCCGTGAGGTGAAACCTCTCCCAAAACCAAACGTCTCCCTGTTCTGCACACAAAAGCAAGGGCACGCTGCAAAAGGAACCCCCTCTCTTCCAGGTTGCTTCTAGCTTTTGCTTTCAACTTAGTATTTTTTAAAATCATTATTTAAAGCAAAGGAAGCGCTCCAATGTCAAAAGCATTTTGGCAAGATCAAAATACCTCAGTTTTTCCTCTTAAACGTTGCAAAAAAATCAGATTTTTCCGATGGTTTCTGGCCGATTCCTTTGACCGCCTCTACTCATCGGTTATCGTTCCCTCCACGTGGTGCAAAGCTGCTGGAGTTCACGCCCAAAAAGCTCCTGCCCAGACTGTTATTCGGGAGCCATCAAGAATCAGATGTTTTAATTCTCCCAAAAAACCTTTTTCCCCGAGCGATTTGGTGAGCACAGGCAACACGTGACTGGTAACGCAGCCCTGACAGCTCTTCCTCCTACAAAGCACGAAGGCGTGGAGGACGCCGCTCCTCGGCCACGCCGAATCCTCAGCCCTCGGGGGCCAGGAGCCGCCCCTGCCGAGCCACGGGGACGCGAGGAGCAGGAGAAGGAAGCCGGGGGTGGAGGATCCCTTCCCCACGAGCTCCCCGTGAAACACACGCATCCCGATAAAAACCCTGATCTGTTGGTGGGTTTTGCTGAACGGCAACCAGCATCCTACAGCAGAGCCTGCAGCCCCAGCCCCAGCCAACACGCGCCCCAGCTCGCCCTCGGAATTACCCCAAACCAGCCACGACCAGAGGAGCCCGCAGGCTCGTCGAGCGGGAGCACTCACCGGCACGCAGGGAGCCGCAGGGGCGAGGGCTGGGGGCGAGGGGGCACCGGGCGCCGCGCCCCCGGGACGCTGCAACAAAAGGAGCTGGCGGGGCAGGGTGCTGGGCTTGTCCCGGCTCCCCCAGCAGCCTCGTCAGCTCCCACCGAGCGCAGCTGGGAGAGCCTGCGGCTTCCTGGCATCAGCTGGGCAGCAGCACCTGGGCCGCCTCCCGCAACACCGGCCAGATATATATGCACAGAGACATGCATAGGGAGATATGGAACTGCACACACCACGCACACTAAGGCTCCCCAGAGCCACGCGCAGCTTTGTATTACAACAGAAGTTAACGTCGCAGGAACTGCCATTTGGAAACGCGACTTATCAGTGCCTCTGCTGCAGTAACAACGCGTTTTGTCTCCGCTGACCTTGCTGCAAACTGCAGTCGCCTTTGAGACGTGTGTCCCCCGTAACAACTGCAGCCAATTATTGCCATGTGGTTGTTCAATCACCTTCGCTCGTGCGCGGCAATGGTTGCCACTACCGGTGCCCCGCCATCGGACGGGGTGGTGAGGTAGCGGCCGGCCCGGCCCGCCAGCGCCTCCAGGGATTTACTCATCTGGGCTCGGAGAGGACGCGTCTCCTTACGGAGCGGGAAGTTGCCGGGAAGTCCAGCGCATGAGGCAGTGAACGCAAGCGAGCGTAACGCAAATCTGCATTTGCTCAGCTGCGCCTCGGAGCAGCGTGCCGGCTCCCCGCTCCCCCCGGCCAATTTACTCGGGGAGATCGGGCTTCTCTCCAGATAAGCACATTGACTTTAAAATAAAGCGTGTGCCAACAGCTGCAGCGCCGAGACTGGAGCAGACAGAGATGTGGCGCTGAATGATAATTAAATACATTTTCATCATCTGTCATTTTTTACTGCAGGTGCCGGTGTAATAAATCCGAGCTTGACTCTTTTGTCAGCTGGCAGCGAACACGTTTTAACGCCAAATCCCGGGGGACGAATTCAGAGTCGCTTGGCCTTGCACAGGGGAGGAGCTGCCTCCAACACGCCAAGCGGGTAACTTACACCCGATTGCTTTCCTAATACTTTTATTATTTTGGTGACACGCGTCTGCTGCAGCGTTTCAATCCGCACCCGGGGGCTACGGGGAGCGCAAACACCTCCACCGACGCTCCCAACCGCAGCGCGATCCTCCCAGCGCGGCGCCGGCGCCGCTCTCCTCGACGCCCTGTGCCTGCCCAGCGCCTCGGTGCGCCCGTGACCGCCTAGGGACAGCGGGGCTTTGGTCAAAGAGGAAGAAAAGTCAAGGGAGGAAGGCAAACGGGCAGAACTTGCAAATTATTTTAATTACAATGACTGCAACTTGGAAAATTAAACATTTAAGTTAATATGCTGTAAATCCAACTTGTAAATCCAGTGCACGGTGAAGGAGCAGCTCTGTTTCCCTGCGGATGGGTACAAACCGCCCGTAATTCATCTCGTGGAGAGGAGCAAGTCCTTCGCTGGAGATGCTGCTGGGACGCCCGCGTGACGTCGTTTCCATGGGCACCCGCCGGCGACGCAGCGCCAGCCCGTAAGCGTACTGATGCTGCAGACCTCGGTCCAAAATTCCCAGCGGAAGCGATACAGCACGTCCAGCCCTGCAGGGCTGGGGAGGAGCAAGCGGAGCTGGACGCGGAGGCTGCCTTCGCCCGCCAGAAGGGATTTCCTTGAAATGCTGCCGTTTTCTACCGATTTTGAAAAATGAAACTTTTCGCGTCTCCTCCATTTTAACTGATCATGCTTCAGCCGCCTTCAGCAGAGCGCATCGATTAAAAATGCCCGACCCTGTACGTGGTAGGAGAGAGCTCACGGGTGAGGAGCTGGCGCTGCACCCTGCCGTAACCCTGGCCCCACCGCGTCCTCTGCGTCAGCGGCGCAGGACAGGTCCCCAGCGCAACCGTTCCGCTTGCTCCGCGCGCCGCAGCCTACAGCAACCTGCCGCTTCATTTCATCCTTAAAAGGGATTTCTGCCCGTTACCTTGGCGGTAACAAACAGCTGGCAAAAAAAGACATTTCCAAACCCTCCCCCCAATTCCCTTTAACAAAGAAAACAAAATTAGCGAGGATAACAGAAGTAGGTGTTTGTGTCTGTGCAGACTGATGTGGGAAATGAAACCAGCCCAGGTGCTCCAGCACCTCACAAGCCAAAGTCACCCTGACGGGCTGTTTGCTATTTCGGGGTTTGGGTTTTTTTTTCAGAGCACTGAAACTTCAACAAGTCGAAGCCTCGGTGACCCTCCCGATGCATCCCGTCTCTGAAGAAATGGGGATTTTCTTTTTTCCATTATTGGCAAAAACACTGCAGGCAAATCATTAGGTGAACTCTACTGGGACAAAATGTAGCTGTGCTGTGCCACTGCCGAAGGCGAGACACGCACGATCCCCACACGCATGATCCCTGCCGCGAGACATGCACGATCCCCACGTGCACAATCCCCACGCACACGATCCCCGCGCGCGTGATCCCCGCCTCGGAAGCGCCGCTGCTCGCAGCGCCTGTGGGACGCCCGGTGACGCCCGGTCTGAACAAAATCCCGTTTCCATTTCGTTATAAACACTCCCACGGATCGAAGATTCGGATGCCAGGGCAAAGCACGTTAAACGTTTACTTTCTATTAAAACATCTACACGAGAAGATTAAAACCTGTCTGACATCTAACAGAAGGGCAAAGTCGAATCGGCCAAGGAGCAGCGCAGCGGGTACTTAAAGCCAAAGCCGCCTGATGCCGAGAGGTTCTGATGCCTCAGTTTAAGGAGGGAGGGATTTCTTAAAACTGCTCAGAAAGGGGGGGGAAATACACAAACATTTGAAAAAAATCTTTCAATTATCTCTCCCAAGGAACGCCTCCCAAAGCCCTTCTGCTGCCAAGTCTAATAGGCTTGCTTCAGCAGACAGCTCTTGCCCCAGATTTCCCCGTAAAATATTTTCACAGCTTATTAGTCTATTTAGCACGTTGCGTGCTTAAGCTCTTTTGTTTATTTTTCATCTGAGATGGCAGGAGGAAAAGATCCTATAGAATGCGTAAGGGTGTTGCGGGCTGTGTTTAATGGCAGCTGTTTGAAGGAACAGCGGCTGGAGGTCAGGCAGGTCAGCGCCGATCGGCGCAAGAATTTATGCTCTAATTTTCTGACGTCCAAACAGACACTGCTGGGCAGCCAAGCCCACCAGAACTACAGCCGGTTGCTGCTAGGCCAAAACTGCTCCGCGAAGCAGGAAGCCTCACTCGACAAAGCCAAAACCCGAGTCTACTCGCAGTAACCTGCGGCCGATTCCGCACGCGCGCCGTCAGAACGGCTCGGTTTCGTCGTGCCGGCAGCGCGCAAAGCGCCGCCGCCGCGGCCGGGCACCATCCTTCCACGGCGTTTGTCAGGCCAGCTCCCCGACGGTCCATCCCGTCAGAAGATTCAGGTGGCGCAGCGCGGGTGCCAAAACTGCGGGGTAACACAAAGCACCCTCCCTGCCGAACCCCGTCTGCCTCCCAACGCCCGACAGCCGAGACGCGGCACGGCGCAAGCGCGCGCAGCGATGCTCCCGGCGAGCCAGCTCAGGCGCAGAGCGCACGCGGATCCCGGCCGCCCAGCCTAAGCGGGACGTATTCGTGTTCAGCGGCTGCTTGGTTTGAAAGAACCCGCAACTCCACAGCCCCGCCAGTTCACCTCACTGCCACCAAGACAACCGGAGCACCCGCGTTCCGTGTAACAGAATTAGATCTAATCCCCCCACGTGCTTCAGAGGTCGTCCCAAAGATAAGTCTCTACTTCAGCTATAATCCTTGGTTTAAAAAGTTTATTGGAGGGAAAAAAAAAGTGTAAAGCAGTGGAAGGAAGCGGGTGGGGGGGGCAGAGCGGAAGCGCACGGCAGAGAACAGCCCGCAGCTCCCCCGGGGTGGGGATTTTTGTCTTCCTTTAAAGGCTCATATAATTTCCGTCTGAAGCAGCACCCCAGTTGAAGAAAGCAGCATGTGGGAAATGCTATTTAACTGGCCTTGTCAAATAAAAGTATTTTGGCACGAGTGTGTACTGTACAAAAGGAGTAACGTCCTTTATCTGAAATATTTGAAAGTTTTACAGCCAAGGACCAAAAAGAGCTTTCTCTGTAACGTTTTTCATTGGCCTTTCTGACCACGCTGAACGAAACGGTCTGACTTACAAAGTATTTTAGGACAGAACTTAGAGGTTCTACTTGCAACCAGACAGATTTTGCAGCTTACGCGGATTAAATATTCTATATACAGACAGGAAAGTAGACGAGTGGCTCCAAGGCTCGTTGGCGAGAAGCCACGCGACCCGTTGGCCGCGGACGACGCTCATCGGGAAGGGCCCCGGCACCCACCGTCAGCGGGACGCGCGGCGACAGCCCCGGGATGCTGCACCAGCTACCGCTCGCCCGGCCCCGCGGCGCCCGAGCGCGTCGGCGTCCTCGCCGCCGGCACCCGCAGCCCCGAAGCCTTCACGCGGGAGCCCGCCCGCGCGGGCAGCAAGGACGCTGCAAGCCAGCACCGGCGCCGGACCTCTCCCTGCATCCCTCCCAGGGGACAACGCGTGCGCTGTCCGCACCGGAATGACATAGCTTTGGCTTCCCTATAATCGCCGTTTCCTCAAAACTCTGATCCTCCCTGCAAAATCTGCACATTAAATGCCTTCACAGCACCCTCCTGTGGGGATTCCGCGTCCATACAGAGACGGGGGCAGCTAGAAATGGGGCGCGCGAAGGAAATCCTCCTCCTCCTCCTCCTCCTCCGGCGACGCCGGCAGGGACGGGCAGCGCGAGCTGCCTGTGCTCCGAGCACGCCAGGCTGTCCCGCCGGCACACGCCACGTCCCCGGCTGCCGAGCGGGGCTGGGGCTACGAGGCGACGCCGAAGGCACCGTGGCCACCAGCGCAGCCCAGCGCCATCCAGCGCCAGTGAAACCATCCAGCGCCTTTGCGTGCTACCGATTCACAAAGCCCAGTCGTGACAGGTAATTGAAAGCAAACCAACCAACCAACCCACAACACAAAACTAAAAATAGTTAAAGCAGATTTTCCACTGACAAATAAAAATGCTACCTCGACTATTTCACTGGGGTCCGCAATCGCTACCCAAATGGGGCATGCCGATGTTTAAAAACCTGCTCTCGAAACTAGAGGAATCTCCATTTAGCAGCACATCATTTTGGAATCACGCTTTAATACTTTTGTTTTCGTGGTGATGCTACATTTTAATTCAAATTAATTTCAAATACTTGAAAGCATTTTTATCATAAGCTACAGTGGTTTCATGCAACACTTTGCCACCGCGCTGCAAACCAGACAGTTCACTCATTTCCAAGAGAAGGAAGTCTTGAGAGAGTTTATAATTATTACATTACTAAACATTTAAGTTAAAAAAAGAAAGTTCGTATGTTACTTACGCGGTTAATTTACAGCATTCAGAGCGGTACTGACACAGAAATCCCATAGATATCATACACTCTCCCACTTTTTGCAAGAACGCCGTAAAATTAGAGTTGAATAAATCTCAAATCTGAATTACTGATTATCCTTTAGGTTATGCAGTAATTTAACGTGCCTCGCCATCCAAGACTCGCAGAGTGCACACAGATCAATTCACCCGTGCAACGTGCGATAAGAACATTTATACGGCATTATTCACTTTTGAAGCATCTCACACCAAATTAATCTTAATAGACGATGCTTCTGTAGGTTCTTAATAGATGATGATTTTGTAGGAACGAACCAAGTGTTGTCTTAGTTTAACAGGATTTTTTTCTAAAAAAATTCTAACATATGAATATTAGGTGAAGTGCACACACACATACAGACAACTACCTGATATTTTAGATGCTTTAAAGTGAGGTAAGGGTGATCACGGGAGGGATGATGTTCCCTCATTTGCTTTTTCCTCCACCTAACAAGCTAAGCTCTTTCCAGACACTGAGTACTTGGTAATGACTGTTTTCGCTTGCCTGGAACCGTGCATTGCTGCCCGCCACTGGAGCACACAAGTATTCTGTCACGTAAAAACCACGCTGTTTCTGTAAAGCCAAGAGCAAAGCGACAAAAGCAGCCGGTGCCTGCTCGCCAAGGCTGCGGAGGCTGGCCAGAGGCGGATGCCGGAGGATGCAGGGCTCCAGGAGCGCCGAGCTGCCGGCCCCACACCGGCAGCGCTGGTCGCAGATCGGCCGCGGGGCGTGCAAAGGGAAAAAGGGCAAAAGATCTGGGAGTCAGGCACGCTGCGCAGGCGGGCGCCCGGCGCACTGCGTGGAAATGCCGCTGCCGGTGCGCCTTCGCCGTAGACTTGCTGGTTTAGGTCCTGGAGCAAAGCGTACGTTTGCAGACAGAACTGCAACTTCCACCCATGTAGACATGTACATCAGCGTAGATGTACATGCATCTAGAGAGCGGCAAAGAGATGCAAGTCCCTGGTGGATTTTCAGTTAGTATTTTAAAAGTTTTAAACCTAGAAGCCTCGGGAAAAAACTGTACTTGGAACAAATCGTCTCCCTGAGTCATCCCCAAACAGACTAATAATCCAATAAGCCACATTAGATGGACTTTGCATTGCCAACAACTGAAATATTGCGAGGACGTGATACATTCCAGACTGATTTCAACATGTAGAATCAATTGGAAATAAGCTGTCAGAGATGAGCACCTAGTTTGGAAGATGCAAGTGCAAAACTGCAATTAAAAATTGCCTTTCCATTGTGGGAAAGCCTTTTCATATTATCATACTGGACAGTAACTAAACCCTCCTCTTGAAAGTTAAAAATTCACTGCAACCGTGAACTGTGAGAAAGGAAGAGCTGCTCAGCGCATCACCTCTAGCTTGCTACCAAATTCTGAAGACATCACCGAGATCTATGGCTGCTCTCCCAGGGCAAAGCAAGGCTGAGGTGATGGCAAGCGGGCGTGCGGAGGAGAGGCCTGAAATCGGTCCAGCAGAACCCAGAAAGGCAGAGCAGGCAGCAACTGCAGCAAGATGAACGAAGAACACGATTTTTGTTGTCACTGTGCCACGAAATGCATGTCCAGGGAAGGCTGGTATTGGGCAGGAGCCTCTCATCGTTAACAGAGGTAAGACATTGCTCATTATTACTACTGTTAGAAGCTACAGCATCATCCGGGCAGTAGCGGCAGTATTTTCTGGATGAGAACACTCCATTTCTACCTTAAAGAATATCAATTCTTCCTCCACTACACAGCCTTGCTCAGTGGACAGCTGAGCTATTCCCAGCTACAAAGAAAAATGTGTCCTAAAGAAATGGGGAAGAGAAAGGCAAATAGGTGCGTAATAATGAAATCTTGCAACCTGTAGTCTTTCACAGTGGAGAAATAATCTCGACAGCTGGAAGGACGCCTTTCCTGGCATCAAGGTCACATCTTCCACAGGAGCTGAGGCCGCAAGGCAGCACGCAGACCGGCCCCGTCTGCTGTCTTCTCCGCACCTCCAAGAGGAAAAGCGAATGCCAAAGCATAAACCCTTGTTACCAAATTACATGTGGGTCCAACTACCAAATCAGTAATTTCTTAGCCTCTCGTCAGCCCTGCTAACACCCGAGGACCAAGGAAGATGGGAAGTTAATAGATTGACTCGGGTGAAAAAGTAGCAGTGCTTCTGCTCATCAGGAATTTACATTCGAGTGCCACGGCACCTTCCCCTTCCAGGTCCCTCGCAAAGAATGGAGAGAGGCAAGTTGGCGTATTTGTTTCGTATGTTCATCGCAACAGGAACATCACCCAGATCCAGACTAGGTCCAAGTAATAATCACTGTAATTAGCACTTCATTCATATAATTACCAGCAGAACCCATAACATTTTACAAAGGAGGTAATTACCCATATTTTACAGCTGAGGAAACAGATACAGTGCAGGTGAATAACTTAAAAGAAATCATCAGCAAATCTGTGGCACAGCCAGAGACTGCAATTATCCTTATTCCCAGCCAAGGCTCTCCCCAACAATCCATGCTGAATTCACTTCTGTCTCGTGGGGAGGAATCCAGAGCAAACAAACACAAACTGGAATTTCCAATGTCTAGAAGAGCTGAAAAGCAGACAAGCCAAACCTGAAGGAGAAATAAAAACACATTATCACCGAACATTTTCTCACCCGAGGTCTGCAGCTACGAGGAAAGGAAAGGCAGAGGACCCTAGCTCTAGCACATACAGAAAGCCAAATGCAGGGTTTCGATTGCTGCGGGAGTTCTACTTCTGCGAGCAGAGTAAAAGCAGAAGCACAAGACCGAGTCGTGGAAGGCTGCCCGACGGCGCCGGCTTACCCCTTCAGCCATCGAAGACCTTAATGCATTTTGAGAATTTAAAGATGAAAGCAATCGCAATAATTAAATTATTTAAGGACTTTGCAAAACCATATATACAGGCAGCAGCAAGCGGGGGCTGAGAAGCCTGGCAAATTCACCCCCAACCCCAGCGGAGAAACTCCCAGAGAAGCGGACTGCCGGCGCAGCAGCCCTCCCGCGGCTGCCGCTCGACAGCTCCGGAAAGGGAGCGCTCCCCTTCGCGCAAGCACGACAGCAACAGCGTTCTCGCCTAGAAGCCGCCAGCCCTAAAATACGTTAGTAGGGGATGGCTGCCCATTTGTTAAGTGTACTGCGTAAGGACAGATTCTGTACACAAATCTGTGTTTTCTCAGATACAGATTTGGGGGGGGGGGGGGGGGGGGGGGGGGAAATCTGTCCTGTACGCTTTTTCATCCCGCATGTTTGGATGAGTTTTATCATTAATAGAAAAACACCCATGTTTGCTTGTGTTGACTGATACATCTGTTTTTCGAAGTAGTCCAGACTGAAGTGAGCCATTTGTCTGTTGCCTACGTATACTTTATTAAATGAGCAGCACATGCGGATGATTGATACGCCAGTACGCCTATTAGGTTGAATAAAGCAGATTAGGTTAATCCGACCCCAGCTGCGTTACCTGAACTGCAAGACGTGCAATGTTCTAAATCTAGTAAACGTGCCAAGTATTTCATTTCAGCCATTTAGCCTTATGTTAAGGTTAGCATATAAAAGCATCCAGCAGTAGAAGATATTGCACGGATTTCAAAATTAAGACTTGTTTCAGGAGTGGATGTTACCGATATTTTGGCTTTGAATAACAGAAAAACCTCATAAGCAGGAACAAACCTCTCAGTAGCGTATTCTCTTAATATTTAAATAGACAGATGTTGTACTTTGCCAACATTTTGCAGTATTTGTGTAGTTCTTTGATGAAGTGTTTCAAGAAAACATGTATTTTGGTTTCTGTTCAGTAAAAACCAAGCTCAGTGAAATGAATTAAGTTCCGCCATCTCTTGCCATAAAAAGGACAACTGTCGCTGATATGACCTACTGTCATCCAGTAACACTGCAGCAGAAACCCAAAGACAGACTTTAAGCTCGGGTGAACAGTAACGCTGTTGCCGTGTTCATGAAAAGCTGCTGCTTTTCTTACTAGTATTTACTGTTGTTTATAGAGGAAACTGAGAACAATTCCTAACCTCCCTTTCCAAGGGCTCTACCTCCTCCTTCCTCAGCAACTCTAGCATCCTGGAAGCCTGTGCAACAGCTAAACAGGCATAATCCATATTCATTACACTGATTTCTGTGAACGACCATCTGCGTCTAACAGAATACTTGGAAAGATCATGAAAAAGATAGCATGCATCATCCTGTGTCACCCACACATCTTGGGAGAGATACCCAACTACTTCCATCACAAAGAGCGCTTACCTTATGACAAGAAGGCAGGATGGACATGACAAAATATCTCCTGAAACAAGAAATTCTAGCCATCTTTTAATCTTGTGTGTTTTTACATTATTGACTCCAATTCCCAACATCATTTTTATTCCTTCACTTCCAACCCCCTCCCCACCCTGCTATGTGTTCTGCCAGGAGGCAGCTGAAAGCCAGTCCTCTGCGCAGAGGAGGGAGATTCCCTTTGGTTTCCAGATGTCTAAATAAAGGTTTTCTTAAAAACTGCTTTCCTAGAAAGTCAGGGCATCCACATTAACTGCTGCTGATATAAAATGTGTGTTACAAGGAGAAAAATAGTCTTCAAGGAGTTTTCTTGGGCAAAATAAGTATTTTTCCACAGAGTTTTAAAAACGCCATTTGTAAGACTAGAGAAGTAGCTCGAGATGGTTTTGGAGGATCATACTTCTCCGGCTGACAGGCAGCATTAAAACCGGAGTAAAAGCCAAATCCCAGCTATCCAAAACACGCTGGATGCAGGAGCGGCAGCCTTGTATACCAGAATTGATGACTCTAGGCCTACAAAAACTATTACAGCTAAAATTTGGAACAGGAGGGGAAAAGGAACAACCAACCCGAACACTGCAAACACTGATGCAGTGTGTGCTTCTCCATCTCAGCTCCTAACAGAGAGAAACACGTACATCAACAGAGGAGATACCGGTCAGCAGAATTTTGTGAATACTCGTTTTGACTGCCACGTTATTTTAACGGGTGACTCTGCAAACACAATGAAGGGCAGTTTGAAAACAGAGATCTTGCGGTTTAAGCACAAAGATTAGTGCTGGAAATACCATTTTCTCAATCATGGATGCTAATTAAAAATAGAAGATGCTTCCTGAAACAGCCTCTGGCGATGACGGTGCATCCCCACGGCTCTGGGGCTGAACCCACCAAGCCCCGCAGAGGGCTCCCGGGGAAATACGGCAGCTCAGGCTCAGCCCCGTGGGTCAGCAGCACGCCCAGCCAACGCGGCCGCGGAGCTTGCTGCGGCCTCTGCTTCTCTTGGGAAAACGTCAGCAGGAGGGTTTTCAGATGGGCTCCGGGCTCCTCCGAAAGAGGCCAGACAGGGGCAGCTGCCAGGTGAGGTCGGCAGAGACGACCTGTAATATGTGAACAGCTCACTACAATTTTAATCTGTAGTTCTAATGAACGATATAAAGTTTTATAAGCATCAACAAGGCTCAGAGAAGACCTAAATCCATTTCAGTGCTCATTTAGCAGCTTCATCTGTGTGCAATTAAAACTTCAGCATTAAATGTTAGAGAATAAAATAATGAGACACTTAAAAAATAATCTGTGCTTCAGTGGGCCGTGCTCAGTAGATTTCATACGATCATTTACAGGATAAAAATAGAATCTGGCCAAAATCTGTGTCTTTTACACCCTTACCCTTTCAATAGAAAAATGGAAAGAAACGGCTACTAAACTTTGGGGGCTTTACTATCCTGTGTACACACAATACTGCTTCTTCAAGCACATCCGTGCTTCAAGCATGGCTCAAAGCGTTGGTAACCTTCCTCTTGGCTTCAACGATAATGTGGAAATAAACGTAAATTGAGTTTCGATTGAGATTTTCATTTTGGTCTAAAGCCTAATCTTTTATTAAAAGAGCTATCAGTTTTAAGCTGATGGTTAGGAAAAGTTATCTTCAGGACAGGGAACAAAATTTTAACAATAAAGAATCTATCTTCCTCATAAGAGTACCTTAAATGCTCCCACAATTACTTTGAGTTATCAAAATGTGACTGGGGGGTGGGGGAACCAAGCAGCATGTGTTTTACTGACCAAAAGAACTGGAGGGAAATGTAAATTAAAACCAAAGATGTACAGAAATAGCAAAATAAATCAGATTATGTACTGGGAGAACACAGGTCAAAAAAAGTAATGTACTATACAAGAAACATACACACAGTTAAACTTAAAAGAAGCAAAAACCAATGAAAATTACATACTTTATTATTTTTTAACAACTGATATAATTTTTATTCAAGAAAAGCCAATGTTACATAGCGTCATAGGAAGAAAAAAAAAAAAAAAAAGACATTTGGGGAGGTCAAAGAATGCTACAGTTTAAAATGATGAAATGTTACAGCTTGCACACCAAAATTAAAAGTGAAACGAAATTAAAAAATGAAATGGTTACCAAAGTAATGCAGGTCAAGGGATCAAAGGTGAAGGGTCACACATTATTAAAAAGAAATCCAAAAGGACGTCTGCATCAAGATCTCTGCAAAACAAAGGAGCTTCAGTGAGTAAAACTAGTACCTTCCATGGAATCACATCACAGCTCTCGCAATTCCCACACAGCACAGCCGCCCTGCTCCCACCTGGGCACGCTGAAGCGCCAGGCTGGCTACGAGATCGACCCCTACTTCTAGCAGCCTTTTCTTTTTCTTTTGAATTTTTTAAGTTTTTTAACCCTCCCTGTAGAATGGCTTCTGCCAGTCTTTCCATTTCCATAGTGGTGCTTTGGTTTCTTATCAAGCAAAACGTGTTTCAGAGCTAAGGATGAAGTCCAGCACGGCTCGAGTGCTTGAGCTGCGATGCGCAAAGCCTGCAGCCCGGCTGCAGCACCGACCTTCGCCAGGGAGACCAGCGTTCAGGCAAGAACACCGACCGCTGTCAACACGACTTCTAGCTCATCTGTTTTCAGGGTATTACATGCCCTTTTTCGAGAGTTTGCTGGATTCATTGTAACTGCGGAAATGGAGTAATTATTGACACACGCACACTGAACTCCTAACATCATCACGTATGGGTTTAACGCTACAATAAAAAAGTAATTCGAATGCGGTTACCAAGACAAAGGCCCCTCCTCCTGGAATTTCAATTACACAGAAGCTATAAAAAACCCCTTTGGTACCCACTTCCAAGCAAGATGCAGTCAATTATCTATACTAAATTTATGCAGAGAGCATAATATTTACGTCAGATAACTTTAGGAGAAAGACACCCACCAAGGGCATTGCATCCCTTTCCATCTCAGCATCCCTCCCCTGCCCCCTCTCCCCCTGCCCGACAAGGCGTTACATTTTGGGAGTCTTTCATCTGGACCAGAACAGCTTCATGCTTGGAGCCAAGAAACAAACCCACCCCACACTAAACTCTGTCTTTGTAAGGCAAAGAAGCCACCAACAATAGAAAGCACCATATTTGAAGTGCAGCGCAACTATCTGATTTGCCTGCACTTTTTCCCAGAAAACACACAGCATCTTCCTGCATCACACCTGCTCTACGTGTGTCACGGTCAAGAACCCGCTGGAGAAAGGGGGAAGGTCTGTATTGTAACGTCCCCCTCATCGCAGCGTCTGGCAAACTCTCCTGCTAAAGTTACTGCCGCGTGTTGGAGTTAAAACTACGTTCTTGCCATTACTTCCAACATTTATCAATTCCGATTTTTGCGAAGCGAAGCAGAAAGTCAGCTTTTCCGCTGTTGCTTCACCCGAGTGCTGAGGCTGGGTCCCTTCATCGCGATTTACGCTATAGATTCGTAAGACGACCTCATTTGGGAGGAAAGCGATTTGGAAACCAAGCGACTTAGAAATAATTCAACAACAAAGACACAGGTTTGCAGCGACTCAGCAGCTAACGAAGTCCGGCTGGTGTTAATGCGAGTCATTGCCGGGGAGACCCCAGACCTCAGGAACTCCTCAAAGGCAAGAGATAGGGAAGCCAACACGGTCACCGCGCGGGCAGCCCCGCTCGCCGCCCCCGACACGAGCCCGAGGCCCCCTCCCGACTTCGCAGGTAACACAGAGTTTGCATAAAGATGAGTTTTAAATCACTGCAAGAACCTTTCACCCGTGGGACGGCAAGCGACCCGCGGCTGGAGCCAACCGGGGGTGAAGCGGAGCGAAACGCGGGGCAGACCGGGACAGCAGAGCACCGCGCCAGCGCGGGGGCAACCCCGCTCTGCCGACACGCGCCAGCGCGCAGCGCCCTGCCCGCTTTGTGACCCACCGCCACATCGTAACGGGACGCAGGCGCCGATTTCAAAGGAACGAACACAAGGACTTTCTCAATTTCTCCCCTTCTGCAACAGATCCCTGCCCTCTCCCGCTCTCCCCCCAGTGATCACGCCTTTTGCAGAAGACAAACCGGTTTCACTCTTAGTCCTTTTTCTTCAGTACTACCCCTGCATAAAATCTTCACTTTTGTTGGCACTAATTTCTCCTTCATATCTAGTTTTTCTTTTTTCCTCTAAATCCTCTGATTTTTCCCTTCAAAATGAAACAGCCACCGTTGGAAGTAGTGAACATGAGACTGAGAAGACAGGATTTCAATCACTTACAAAATGTAATATCCTCAGTTTCCATTCATTTGACAAGTGAACCAATTCATTTTTGTTTATATATGCCAGTCCCTGGCAGAGAGACATTTAAATTGACTTTGTAAATTGACTTTGTTGTAACATTTTCCTTGTAAAATGCGGCACAAAGTACAACTCGCGTAACACACCAGTGAGTATTTTACTCAGTGCTGGGCAAGCCAGAGACCCAAATATGGGACGCAGCGGTACCTACCACTGCTGGTGGTGTTCCTCTAGATAAACAGCTAAATAATTGTTAAATTAACGCACTCTGCTGATTCTCTCACGTTTGAAGAGGGGTTTGCATAACTGGAAACTCTGACTTTTTATTCTCCCTGCACCGGATTCCACATGCTCTTCTGATGCTATACTTTAGAGTAGCCACGTACCATTAAAAAGGAGGAGCCCCAACAGATGATGCAGGTTAGGAAAAGCTCACCAGGTTAATCAGTTAGCAGAAATAATATTCCACCTTATCTTCCCGCATTCCTAGAGCCATCTACAATACCTTTTTTTTGCATGTGCGTGTTAAGCATACACTAGAGGAAGGATCTGGAGCCCGCTCTTGCGGGGAAGGGCGGATGTCCGGCCACGCACCCGCTGCTGAGCGAGGACGGCTGCCTACACGACGCTTTCAGCAGAGGAGCCCTGGAGGTGCCCGATGCCATCGAGCCTCTGTATGAGGCACGGCCACACGGGCGCTCAAAACACACCGGACCAATTCCACTCCAAACTAACTGCTAGAGAGCTTCAAAATTTGTACAAATATTCAGAGGTGTTTTGATAGGTTAACTAATGCCAAAAAGCCAGTCGGTTAAATACCATCAGCATTTTATACTTTGTGTATAATATGCTAAAACGAATTATGAAGTCATTTGCTTCTTTAGCTATCATTAAGTGTAAAAAAGTTAATCTAATTCATTCAATCAAATTAACTTAGAAAAAAAGCCAGGAGTGCATTATCCAAAACAATACTTTTCATCTGTTTGCTATGCTTTACAGGATTCAATCTGGTCCCGGGACTCCGACACATTAACTGCACAGAACTGCAAAATCAGCCATTTTAAAAGACTTGTCATTATTACAACATTGGTCCTAACATTAACAAAAGGGAAGGAAAGTCAGTCAGATTTTCCTAAGAGGAAGACGAGGAATCTCTCTCTGTTAGAGCACGAACAGCCTAGCAGGTATCGCTGCTTTCGTTTGAAATTGCCAGGAACAGTAACCTTTCAATTCTGCTAAATCACTGAGCCTGCTCACAACATTTACTAATTATGTAAACATGACTGAGAAACTGCAAAAGCAAAGCCAGTAGCAGATTTTCTGCTTTGTACATTAAGCAAAGCACAGAATTTCATTAATTTCACAAAATAAACCCATAATGAAGTGCTTCTGTTAAAGAGAAATTTCCATCTCGTTCAGTGATCAGCCGTAAATCATCATCACACACGCAGCGAGAAGAGCCGCCCACATGTGCTAGACGGCACCAGTCAGGTGTGCAATCAGGTTACTCCTGACTCTGCTCTAGTTACAATCAGGTTACTCCTGACTCTGCTCTAGTCAGGGCGTAAACGTTATTCCTTTTCACTTCGCTTTCAGAGCTGCTGCTTCTCCTTTAGAAAACGTGGGTTTGCTTACACTTCCATCGTTGGCCAAGAGGCCGGGCGTGCTTTGGAAAGCACGGCTCCAGCGGCGAGCTCGCGACGAACGCGGGCGGGACCTGCCCCTCCCAGCTGCCGCGGCTCGCAGACCACCACCGAAACAGGGACACGAGTCAACACCGATGCTCCTGATTTTACAGATGCTCCGGCTGTTCTGGCACTTGGCAGACGTTTTGCTCTCAACTAGGCACTTCCTTTCATTCACAAGAGCTTACGCCAGCTTGCTTCGGCCCCCAGCGCTCCGCAGACCCACGGGCAGCCCCAGCTGCCAGGCCAGCGGCAGCGGGAGATGCGACGGAAGGAGCGTGAGCAAGCCGGACCGCGGCCGCCTCCCCGCAACTCCTCCAGCGGAGGATCGTCAGGTGGAACAGAACAACAAAACTTCTACTGACAGCATTTGCCAATACCACCGTAATTTTTTATACTCTGTGATCACATGGGCAGCAGGCAATTAGTCAAAATTAAATACGCTCATTGCTCTGGAGCGACCACAGGGCCGATGCAGAGCGCGGGGAAGTTCCAGCTTTGCGGGCACTCGGCAGCCGCAGAGCTCTCACGACAACGGCCAGCCTCTGGCTTCGGGAAACTGCACATCTGAGTTAACTTCAGCTTAATGGAAAGCACGAAACAAAATACACTGAGTAACTTCACAGTCCTCAGGAAACCGCAATGAGCACTGTCGCTGCTCCAGCGAGCTTTGCCACCTTGAGAGCAGGCGGGACGCTGCGGCCTGGACAGACAGCCCTTCCACGCTCTGACTGCCGACAACAGCTGATCCCAGCCGCTTGCTCTCAGCCCCATGAACTTACAACGCGTGAAGCTGCTTTGGTAAATACGGTACGAACTGGTACAGTAACATAGCGAAGTGTTCCAATACACCGCACCATCCAGGGCAGCCTTCAAACAAATAGGTGCTTTAAGTTTTGAGACATAAGAGTTCATTCTCAAAGGCACTTAAAAGCATTTTAAAAAAAAAAAAAAAAAAAGTAGTAGCATGTTGTAGTGCTCGGTCTGCACCCAGAGCGGTACTTTGATGAACAAACTCGTGATGACAGCAGCCACGCCGGTAACTGGTGCCTGACACTCATGTGCCGGGGGGGCCGAGGGGGATCGGAGCAGCCGGCGGCAGACGACGCATCCTTTCACCCCCTCCCTGCTAGCGTTCCGTAGCGCAATAGCTAGCCCAAACGCTCAAGACTCGCTTCCCAAAACAGCCTGGGTCCCTTACGTCCCTCAGGCAACTCTCCAAACCTTTAAGATCTTCTCTGCGCTTTAGGGAAAAGATGGGAAATAACTGGATGTCAAGCGGAAGAGGAGAATGTCGCTGTTGTGCGGGCAAAGCAAAAACGCGGGACCACATCAGAGCTGTCAGTGAGCACGCGGCTCAAGGTCCCCAACGCAGCATCGTCAAATGATTTCTTCCCACGTGGAATAGCGCTCAAACACAGAGTTTGGTAATTATTTGCACGCTACCAAGCAATACCCAAGCCCGAAATGTGTAAAAAGTTGATGCTAGATACCACAGTGGAAAACAGGGCATTTCTGCCTTGCCCCTCAAGAAAAGCCCAAGCACACGAAGCAATTACTACTGGTTTTTTCTACCGTGGAAATTCTGGGCTGCTCCCAACAGAGAACGTAAATATAGAAGACTGTCAGAAACAAAAGCCCTAGGTAGCATTTTACATTTCCGATGTTTAACTTTTTCTTCTTTCTCGTACTGTGTCATTAAGTGTTTACAAGAATGATTAATGACTGCGGCTGCCAACTCCATTAATGAAAGGCATCTCTGCTCAAAGCTGCAATCCTGCTTTTGGCAAGCGCCGTGCAGACAAGGTTACTCCGACACCCTTGAGCCCCTGCACCCACCCGTGCCGCTGGGAGCACGGCGGCCCGGGGAGCTCCCGGTTCCCAGATAAGGTGGTGGCTTGGCAGAAAGGCGCAGGATGCTTTTCCCGCGGACAACGTCTCTTGCACGCCCAGCGAGCTACAAGCAGCGCCTTGGTAGGGGAAGGCTTCGCTCCATCCGCTCACGGAAGCCAGAACCAGATCGGTATTACACGAACGCTAAACGGGTTCAAAATGAACGACAACTAAAACCCAAGAGCAAGGAACTCCCTCATGCGCACAGAGTGCTGTGGAATTTTCTGGCAATTAACTGGTTTGTCCTAATGTGAGAAATCCTATGAAAATCCCCTTTCAATCCTCCCCCGGAGCAAGAGAAAGAAGCACACACACACTTTCACAGGCATCTCAAAAAAATGTAAATCTGTAATTAAATTGCTTGGCTAAACTTATGATTTTGTATCTCTGGTAAAAAAAAAAAAAATTGAATTAGAAGGAATGCTTCCTTCACTAGGAAATATAAAACCACTATAAACTTGATTTAAGACAAGATGACATCTTGATATGGAAATATATTTCCATCAAACATTTCAGTTCAAACTGCATAATCTGACGGAAAGCAAACATCTCGGTAACGTGTTCTAAGCATTTTTAAACGCTCCATTTCTCTTGCTGCTCATAGCGTTATTTTACTAAGCGTAAAGTCAACCACAACCTATCCAGCTCTCAAAGGATACTGTTTCTCCATCCCAATTACCCAACCCAGAGCAAGGTATGACCATTTCCCTCAATCTGCAGATGAAAGCGCTCAGAAAAAGTTATTTGCGGCGTTCCCATGGCGATGCCCTGGTAGAGGGAAGAACAAACCCCAGCTGCTCCCTGACCTCCGCGAGCGTGTCGGCAGCGCCTCACGTGCAGACGCAAGGGAACCCCAGCGGGCCGAGCCCACGCGCCGGCGCACAACGCCTGCCCTTCACGCTGCCTGCCAGCCCCGGAGGCCGAAAACACGCTTGCGCTTTGTGTCAAGGACCCGCGGATGCGTACAAGGGCCACGCTGAACTTTCCTTGAAGCGTCCCCACATGAAGAGACCGAACAAGCAATGCTGGAGGGTTCTGGGAAGCAGCCGGGTCGTAGCTGGGTGGCAAGGGCCCCCGGCCACCCCTCGGGGACACGTCCCGCGCCAATTCCCATGGCACTCGCGCTCTGGGGAAGCCCATGGCGAGACCGGACATCCACAAGTTTGTCCGCAGACGTACAAGTTTGAGGGGGGACAGCAATGTTGCAGACACATTCAGACCTGTAAGCTACTTTACACATTTTATTTCTTTTACGTCTTATAATCAACCTCCCTATCGGTGAGACGCTTCACAAGCGGTACCAGTGATTTTGAAATTAACACAAAGATTCTGGAAGTACCACTGTATAAATACATCTTTTTCTTCTATGTTTTACAACTTGTGCCTTCACCAGCACAGACAGAACACCTGTGTACTCAGATGAAAAAATATATTCCCTTAGGAACGACTCTGAAATGTAGTCCAACATTATTATTCAATTATACCCTAAGAAAAATTCAAGTTTTATAACAGCGAACAGAATTAAACTTCCAGGTCGGGGGTGGGGAGGGAAATAAAATCTGTAAGCTAAGCTCCCTCCTCCCCCGTAATTAACTCAAATTTTCCAAGACTTCATCTAGGCTTAAGGCTCTGCCTTTCCCTCCCCCCCCCCGAGCTAACGAGGCCAAAAAAACTCTGGCCACAAAAAAGCTCTTCCTTTTAAATAATGCAGTAGGGAAACTGCAACCGACACCACACACGCTGGCAGAGACGGCACCAGTAATAACCCACGTACAGAAGCAGCTCCTGGTCCCTGCGTCGCGGCAGCCACAGCGACAGATTTTGGAGGAAAGAGAGATACAAACGAGTGTGACAAACTTGACATTCAAAAAGACAGAAGTGGGTTGGTTTTATTTTTTTTAACATACTAGCCGATGATTTGTGATTATTAGAGAACAATCCATCCAGAATTAAGGTATGAGACAAACCCGCACCAGCAATATGCTGGCAAGCACTGGCCAAGCCGCTTGCTCTCCCCCTCTCCAGGATGCTGATGTCCTTCAGAAGGAAGGCTACGCTCCCAAATTTGTCTTCTAGCCTAATACACCTTGCAAGCACCTACGCTTTCCCATTTGCATCATGCTTATGAATCATAAAGGTTTTCAGCTATATGATTAACTTTGTTTGCCACATTCTGTACCCTGGGAGGCTACACACACCAAACACTGCTCAAAAAGAAAAGCCGAAATGTATACACAAGGCTGTAAACTAGGGACAACAGAAACACTAGAGAAAAGCAACTGAAAACCACCAAGCCGTTCGCAATAACAAGGAGCATCCTTCTGCCACAAACCCGTGCAGAGCGCCTTCTTTCTCAACTGCCTTTGTCAAAATATCATCTTTTAGGGCCACTGGAGTTGCTATTACTCCATGCCCCGTTCCCATTAGTATAAACGCTATCACAGAATGAATTGCAACCCACATTTTCTACAATTTACATTTCAATTCAAGCGACCCAAGACAAAAACAGCTACACAAAGCAGCCAGTGCCAGCAGCTCCCCAAAAGACCCGATTAATTCTGTCATGGTACTTAGTGTGTTAAAAATAGATACTTGACTTTAACTTTCAGACAGAAGGAGGAAGGGGGGGTGAAGGACTCCAGCTTTGAAAAATATACACGTGAACGGGTCCGTATTTGATTCTGCGCTCAGCAAATATACATGTGAACCAACCCGTATCTGATTCTGCGCACAGCTTGCCACTTGCAGTCGTTAAACTCGCGAGTACAGTTTTTGTTAACACGTTTAAATATTACGAATGATCAATTAGAGGGACAAGAACAGTTAGCTTGCAACAGGCAGATACTAATGAGTTTTACAGCAATTTCTCAAAGGTGATTGTTTCTATTATTAAATGATTCCCACAAATATGGCAAAGGTACTGTAAGACAGCGCTACTAAAAACTGAAACTGTACTGTGGGTATTGCCATGTAACTTCCAGCCTTGCTGCCCAGAAGGAACAAAGACAAGGGATCGTAGGCCTGTCTGGATTGTTCTTCAACTTTACCCTGGCCCACCAGACACCTGAATTTTAAATATTTTTGTTCAATTTCAATGAACCCAGCCACGATGCATTAACAGGAGACAGGCAAACTAGCGCATTCAGAGTAACTGGATTCCAATATAAAGCGCCCAATTCTTTCTGTCCCCCGTTCTTAACAAGATTTCCCAGACAGAAGTAAGCTAGTTATTTCTCAGGACCCTGTTTGGCAGGAAAGAACATGCAATGGTTTTTTTTTTCTGTTCAGAAGTCTTTACACATAGTAAGATAACATTTTGTTTAACGTAGTACCAGAGCACCTATCTAATTTTAAGCAATTTTGAAACACGTCAGTGAGCCGATACAAGACTTGACTCTTTGAGACAAGAGACATACACACACACAAGCAACAGATTCCTACTATACTAGCACTCGGCTTCCACATTCGCCTTCAAGTCTAGTTTAAAGCCCGCTTTCAACATGTAATAGGACTTCATTATTTAAACAACAGGTTCCAGAGCCAGGGAATTTATATTTTGTAACATACATGGCATACTCTCAAAAAATAATCCATAAGCATCAAGGAAGCTGATAAGTTTAAGAATAAGAGACTTAACTACCTCATTAGTGTTCCAGCGGTGCCTCTCTTTCGGTAAACTTGAACATTTCGGTAGACATTCAAGCAGCTTCTTCGGTAAAAAGATTTTTACATGACTGCCATTGCTGTTCCCATGATCATCTAGAAAGAAGAGGAGACACGTGATGTATGCACAGGAGAATAGGTGCTTTCTGCTAGGAGACCCTAGCTGCCACGCCGCTTGGAAACCCACCAGTTCACTTGTCAAAAAGCAGGCAATTTGTCATTGCAAAGAAGAATATGGCTTTCTGTTGAAAAGACACCTTTATTTCAGAATACAAATACAGTTTAATTCCTTGTGGTTGCAAAGTTCGAGAAGAGCTTTGATGGATTTGTGCACCAGGAGCCTGTGTGTGTGCGCTTACCTGTGTCTATTTTAGCTTATTATTTCCCTCAGTGACAAATTTTACAAGCAATAGCGACAAAACGTTACAGAAGCTGTGACCACAGCAGTATGACCTGCCAGGAAAGTCGTAAATGAAGTTCGCACTTGACAGGATTTGCAAGTAAATAAGCACAGAGCCCCAGCACCTGCTATAATTTTGTCAAGCTGCAGCAGAAACACAACTCAAGGTCTATTAGTTCGTTTAAAACTAAAATGCGCTGTACCTGATTAGAAACAGGTTAATTTTCTTTCCACGGACAGCTCAGAAAGTGAACGTAGTTCCTCAACATGAGAGGGAGGTAGAGGGATGGAAATCTTCCTACCTCACCACACCTAGGGGTCTCAAAAGCAGAAATACTGACAAATACAAAATTACTCTTTTTTGTTGCTAAAACCGTAGAAGGTACATTGGTCCCCCTTAAGAAAACAAAAGGGATCCCAAAAGCCCAACAACAGCCCCCAGAAGTCCCAGAAGCATTAACTTGATTATGCCTCTCTATCACGCCTCTAACACCACCTAAAGAATCAGAGCATCCATGAACTGCGCGTGTTTACAGACCAAATCAGTCCCTGCAGAAAAGGGAACCGGCGCAGCAGGATAAGACATCCCAGCTACAGCACGGTTCTCCTAGTTCTCCTAAAAGCCCCCCATCTCTGCCGCCTTCTGTTATTCTCACGTTTCACGTGACAGATACTGGGCAGCGGCATACGAGAAGTACACTTACTTGCTGGCATTTTACCCTGCAAAATTAATTCATAGTCACTTCCCATTTGGAAGTGTACAGAAAAAGGATATTAACTTTTCCCTTTTACACATCTAATCATTTTATGTCATTAAACAGATGCCAGCATCATGATAAAACTCCTCCGTAATTACGTACGATACAGAAATTTCCCGTGACCTGCAGCAAACCAGAGAGAACCCGTCCCGCAATCATTTTAGAAAGCGGGCGAAGAGCGCAAACCGGCAGCTAGACATGCCTAGTATTTTTAAAGCTTGATTATACTCTTGGATGTGTCAAGTTCAACAATATACATGCTGTTAAATCAACTACTCGTGCAAGCACAGCAGATGAGTTTACAAGATAAGCAGCGATGTGTATGATAAACGTGAGCTGCTCTATAATTTATGAGTCCTGTGCGCTTCCTGAGTTATTGGGAACTTTACTTACGACTGCGCTAGACTAAATCAACAGGGTTGCCAGTTTCGTACTTCCTCCCGGGCGAACGAGCACTTGGGCAGTATTGATCTTTGCTGAACTGATAAAGAAATCGGGAAGAAGGTTCTCTCAATTATTTTTTTGTATACCGTTCCAGGATTTCGAGCTTGACATTGAGTATCTCAGAGTGCTACTCTACAGGGCTTTTTGGCCACATCTTTCTCCCAGCCAATGTTCTGCACGTGCGACCGTCACCTGTGCTACTCCCCGCCACCCCCGGCCGCTCAAAGCTGCACAAACACGCACGCTGCGACGCTTGGGGTTATCCACAAAGACACCAACTCGCCCAGGGCAAAGAACGGGGCCGGGCCCCGCCGTGACGGCAGCCCCCAGCCATTCCCACCTGTATTTTCAGATCCACCACCCGATTTAGCCGGTACCTACTTAACATTCCCTACATTAATTTTATACCGTTTTCATTTCTCATTCAAAATATTGCATTGCGCTACATTCAATTCATTAAGGCGGCAAAGTATTTTACAGCACACATTATTGCTTTTATCAGCCAAACTACATCCCCAGTTACATCTCATCAGCTTATTTTCCATGGGCACATTTTAATTGACATTAATTGTATTACTTCCCCTTACCTCCGTATCAGTCAAGTCCTCTATCATTCATTCCATTATTTTGCAGGGCTGGCAGACCTCTAATTATTCAGCTCGTTTTATTAACTTTCTTCCACTGTCATCAATTATCAGTATTATTAATCCAGAAAGTGCCCATGGATAATAGATCCCTTAAAAATGTTTTGGTAGAAGTTATCAGAACTTGCTGACTCTAAACCTTCCAACTCCTGTTGTTAGCATCTCGTACCTTTGTGTTGTGATAGCAGTGGAAGGTCATTTTCAACATCCTGTAATGTGACTACATCTCACGTATGCCTCCCTGTCCTGCGTTTAGCAACGACGCTTCTTCATTCCAAAAATCCCCAACATGGAAAACAAGATCTGCCTCGATCCAACAGGCTTGTCGTTAAAGAATTCTCTAGCCGTGTGGTCAGTGACGCACAACCATGTTATGGGAAGCGAATCCTAAATTCAGTGACCTCTAAAACAGGTTTGACCTTGGAAAAGGATGAAGCTGGCCAACCAGCTGCAAGAATCAAGAACAAGAAATCGCCTCGCCCCAAACGACGCGCACACGCTTGATTTAAAACTCGCTTCCCCGCCCGCTGGAATCATTTGTGAGGTATTCCCAAATGGAGGAAAGCCTATGCAGATAGAAGGGGGAAGCCGGGCACCGAAGAGGATTGCTCTCCCAGCTGCACTAACGGTGCAGGCAGACCTGGGACGTCCACTCCGTGATTCCGCTTCCTTCGTCAGCAGATCCCCGCGCCTCACACCTCAGGATCTGCCATCCCCACCTACAGACTGGCTGCCAGGAGCGCACACTCCCCCAAATCAATGATCGCTTTGCTGCTCACATTCCTCAGAAATGATACTGCAATCCTTCTAACTAAAACACACAGATCTTTAGGGAGGCGGAGCAAAAAAAAAAAAAAAAAGTCTTTGTCCTTTGGTTTGAATCAAATCTGTCATTTCTAGTCAACCTGAGGTACCCGCGCACCTACTGTAGAGTCTTCTAGTAAAGTCAAAGGAATAAGAATCAACACTGCTCAGCACCCACGCCCAACTTACAGAGCAACCAGCACGTTCCAGAGGGAATATTTTACTTATTTCGAACTAAAGGTTCCTCTTTAAAAAAAGAGGAAAAAAAAGAAGCTGCAATTTCACACCACCTATTTGATTGTACTGTCCAAATCCAGGCCAGATTTGTACTTGAACTTCCTTCCTCGTATTATTTTGCCATGTGCGCGGCTTATGACATTGTGATCTGCAAACCCATCCAGTGTCAATAAAAAGTGCTTTTGCAAGCAAAGCTGCACTTGCACAAGGAGGATCTGCCAGTAAAGCTGTATCGACATGGGGTTTTTTTAGTGCAAAGCTGGCCACAGCTCAAAAACGCTTCCCAAGGCATGCACAGCCAATTCTGAAAACTACAATAAGAAAGCTATATACTAAAATACAGCAGCTTACACCGTACCTTGTTATAATTCAGTATGAAAATCCAAAATTCTGAAGTTCCTTTAGCAATCTTCCAGACTACTTATTAGCAAACCAGAAACTGGTGTAAAATTAAGAAAGTACAACTATTATAAAGTTCACGGAAAGTTCCTTATTAATTATACCACATAAACCCTTTGTAATTTTATGGGTTTCTTCATGCTCTTTGCACTTTATTCTCCCAAGGGATACAACATGCGCCATAAAACTTTAAAGCGCACAACAGCAAATCACACAGCGAGTCTGTGCTCTACCCCTGCTTGCCAAACAATCCCCCCCTCCCCTTTTTTTCCCCTTTAACTGGTTCTTAAATCTTCTGGGATCCAGGAGGTGAATTTAGATCTGTAGACCATTTAACTGCCACAGTTTATCAATATAACATATAATTGGAGAATACAGAAGTGGCTGAATGGGTGTTGATCAACTGCTGATTTGCAGACAGGTCTATACTGGAAATAAAGATAAAAAATAAGCCTATAAAATCACAAACAGAGGTTTCCTAAACCCATTATTATGAAGTAATCACTTGGGGTTGGCCATCTTCTTAACTACCTCACAAGAGCGGTAAAAGGTGTTTAAACATTACAAATAGGCGCTTTAGTATAAAACAAACAGCTAAAACTCACGAGGTTAGCTAAATCATTAGCTACTTAAACGGAACGGAGGGCGTCAAGTTAGCCATGATGCCACCCACCGCACGGCTGCTTAAGCAGCGGAACCGAGTAAATGCAGTTCGGAAGAGGCACCCATGCGAATGCAGTAAGCACAGGCTACCTGAAGTCATCCAGTCTT
Organism: Pelecanus crispus; assembly: GCF_030463565.1. Classification (NCBI taxonomy): domain Eukaryota; kingdom Metazoa; phylum Chordata; class Aves; order Pelecaniformes; family Pelecanidae; genus Pelecanus; species Pelecanus crispus. Next base: position 10,060,525 of record NC_134657.1, on the reverse strand, counting down.
TGGCGTAATGGCTGAATTAACCCACGCAGCAGTCCTCCTCGCAAGGAAAATAACGAGTGCGTTCCTTATTTAAGAGCTCATTTAAGTGACTACGTCAATACCCAAAGCAGAAGTACCAACTCCACTGTCCTTCCTCTGGAGTTGCGGTGCTCAACCCTATGGCTTTTCTGAAACTCCCCCCTTTGCAAAAAGCTACTCTTCCAATAACTCACTTTGCTAAAGATGATATACGAAGACACAGACAAAACTGAAAGTCGAGATACCTAGCTTTAGTCAAAAGAAATTAGGTTTTTTTTTTTTCACATGTTCGTATTTCCCTGTATTGATTTGGCTCTGCGAGGTCCTGGGCTGTGGGTGGGATGATGAAGTCCCCTTCAAGTCCTACATTCTTTCACTTGCTGACCTCTGGACACAGACAGAACCGGTAAATTCAATCCAGCAGAATCACATGCAAAGAATTATCCCCGATCCAAACATCTGAAGGACTGGCATGCTATTTCTCATAGTTAAACTTCATTCCTGGCATTTTCAATTAGTAAACAAGCAGCAATATAAGCAAAACCAACAGCTTTTGGTCTGTTTTCTAGAAATATTTGGATGATTACAGTTGTAAATCTCTTGGCACCAAAAGCAGATTTCTAAATATCAATAGAGGGTGGCTAAGATAAGATAACCACGTCCAGCTCCCCAGCGCTGCTTTCCCAGCAAGGTTCCACTGGATGCCAGCGCTCGGCTCGGTCGCTGGACAAGCAAAAGCGTTCCCAAACCTTCACCACGAAGGACGCGGGCAGCCCCGGGGCTGAGGGGAGGAGGTGAGGAAAGAGCAAACAGTTTGGGCAAAAGTAAAAAACGTGAAATAGGAGCAAGAGAGGACGAGACACAAACCAGCACGCACGCAGCTGTGGCTGTAGGGAAAGCGGGAGGAACGGGGAAAACCGAAAAGGACGAGGAGGAAATCATAGGAATGGCAGTAGCATCAAGGATGATCAACAAAATAATTTTTCTCTATTAAGTTATTGAATCTAGCCTAGTTTCTTGGAATATTTGTGATAAATACTTTGTTGCTATGACAAGCTCTACAGACCCTTCTAAAACTGTAAGAAATACAAATGCAGCTAAAACTCTGCTGCTGCCTATTACCGTCCCGGTTCTCCCTGCCAGTAACGTGCTACTTGTAAGTTATCTTCTCCTTTTCCCATAGCAGAAAGTTTCTTGACGTTTTGTAACTGAATTCAATTTAAACAACACGGTTATGTAAAACTGCAAATGGTGCGTTTTGGGGAAGTGTTGATAGCGCAATTCTTCTTAATGAAAGCCTACGCGCTGGTTGGGAAGGTCCAGTTTACACAATTAGCTGTTTATTCCTCACGCTGTACATTTATCACTGTGCTCAGTGCTTAGCAGTCTGCTTCCCCCAACCAACAAAGCTGTCGACTGTTCCACAGGCTCCCCTCCCACCTTTGCAGGTGGTCTAAAGCACCCTGCTAACCATAAAAGACAGGACAACCTGGTGAAATCCAGAAGGTGCACACAAGTAACTATTTGAAAAGCAACCTTTAGGAGCCAGCGCAGTCGCTTCAACTTTTTCCTGCAGCAAACAAGCGTGTTCGACCATGACTGTCACCGTGCTGCTTTTAAATATGACAAGTGCAAGGGAACGATTAGACCATTGTTCACTGTTGCCAACAATTCATTTGTTTTAGACCTGTCATCAATCCCTTCCTCCCTTGGTTTTCACTAAAATTACATCATCAAATTCAACTGCAATGAAACTAAGGAGAGATGGATATTATTAGTTAAGCCTGGCAAAAATAAACCACCCATTTATACAGTTTTCAACGCTACAAACGTTCTCAACACTACAACAAATTTTCCACAAATCCCAAAGCGTTGGCTAAGGCCAGTGAAATTGCTTACTCTGAGCCTATACACCAGCAGCCACCAGCCACGGTATTTTTACTTTTTTTTTTTAAACTAGGAACAGTTTGAGTTTGGAAACCTACCTGGAGAGCTGGCAGGAAAAAAACCACAAAAACCCGTGGACCAAAGATGCGCCAAGAGCAGGGGAAGGACACTCGGCTCTCCATTCCCAGCAATAAGGGGAGTTTGCTCTTGCTCACCCGGTGCCGTAACTGGTCCTCGGTGTGAAGCCACACCTTCAGCATCGCCCCAGGAAGAGGGCAGGTGCTGCACCCCAAAAAACTGGGGTTAAGACAGATACCAGAACCCACAGGCATACTTGCTTTTCCAAACCCACGGGGTTTAAAACCAGGTAAATGCAACACAGGGCTGAAGGGGCAGAGGAAGCCGCGGAAGGTGAAAACAGGATGCGAAGTGAGGGGAAAAAGAAGAAAAAACTCAGCAAGGCATGGAAGAGGAAGCCAGGAAACACCGAAAATGCAAGAAGCTGCTGGAAGCAACGCATTTTAATTAACCGGCGCTGTACTCCACAACACACTCTACCAGCCTCATTTCACTCCATGGCAAGGTTTGGGTTTAGGTGTTTTTCCCCCTCTCCCCTGCAAACATATTTGGTTTATTGAAGCAGAAACCGAAGGGACACTAAAAAAAAGGAAGGTCACATTCCAGCTCCCTCTTTCTGAAGGCTGCCTGGACAGAGAGGTAGGATAGCCGGTTCTCCTTCCTCCAGTAACATTATACCTTCCTAAGCAGGTCTTTAAACGACTGCATGTTTGAGAAAAAACATTTAAAAATATTAGTAACATAAAGTTAGCACCAAGTCTTGAAAGATTAAGTTTTAAAAAAAAAATGTGTTTTACCCTTACTTGTACATAACCCTTTCACTGTTTCCTGATAGAGGAAATGAAATCTGAGCTACAACATCTGTAGGAAACCTTCCCACAGAAGTAGCTTTAAAAACCCACACAAATAAACCAAAAAACCTTTGAGCCAAAGCGTTTAGGAAAACCACTTACAACAAGGGATGCGGAATCAGATTAAAAGACTAGAGCTTTAAACAAGCCCCACGCCTTACATCAGGAATCTTGCGCGTGAAACGGTTACAATACCAAAGGTTCTCAAAAAAACTGGCTGCACGCACACACGTAGCTTCTGCCGTTTGGAAAAAGCGAATCGAGTCCACTCTCTGCAACTCTCCTGCTGGCTTACAGCCCTCTGAGTGGGTCTAGAAACTTCAGGAGAAGGCAGCTCCCGTCTACCTCTGACAACAGAAAATTTTGGTAAAATCCCAACTGCTGAAATTCAGCAAAAATTCTGGGGCAAGGACCGGACCAAGCCAAGCGTCAAACCCTGCCTCTTCACTGTGACAGTCCAATTTTGCCAGGAAGGACAGCAGTACAGAGCGCGCGGCACAAAAATCCAATCCATCACGCTCACCGTAAGCTCAGGTTTGTTTAAGTAATAAAATGTTATGCAACACTTCCACAGAGGGAAGTAAATATTTGCTGTTTAACAACCAAATCAAGAATGTTTTGTTTTCAAAAGGTATGTTGCCCAAACAGTCTCTCAGCATTCGATAATATTTCAAGCTCGAACTTCCTCCTCGGGCAGTATCAACAACAAACCCAGCGGAGCTGCCAAAATCCCTGCCGCCATCCTCCCCCAGTCCCTCGGCTCACGCGGGAGTTACGGGGAGAGATCCCACCTCCTGCCTTTCCCACACATCGACCCTGCCTGAATTCACAGACGTAAAATTCAACAACTGCGTATGACCAAACTTAGCGGGCACGACAAATAAAGTGCCCAGCTCCTGCGCTGGCCGCACAGTTTAAATACATGGGCACTACTCTGCTTTAAAGCTACCGGTTTCAGACACCTGTCCATGAGAATAGACAGAAATCTAAAGAAAGGTTCTCTATGCACATTCTTTCTATTTTGAACTTTTCAAAAAACTTTCTTTTTTTAATTTAAAGAAGACCACCCAGCCCGATCAAGTTCAGAGCCCGCTGCAGCTGCCAACATGGCACCTCCAAGGGTCAGCCCTCCCATTTCAGTTCAGCCGCACAAAACGCGGCAGAAACTACAAAAGCCACAAAGCCTTTCCCGCAGGGACGGTAAGAGCAGCTCGGTCACCGAACCCGACTTCATCCTGCCAAAGGAAACCAGAAAAGAGGGAACTCACCCAAGTTTTCCAAGACATGGAAATCCCTCCTGCAGCCAGGGAACAGAGACACCAGCCTCATTTCAAACCCACCGCCGAGGTTTTTCTGCTGCCCGCCGGGCACAAGAAGCCTCGACCGAAGCGCGTCAGGGAAGCTGAAAGAGCAGGCGGGTCTGCAGAGCTGGTCGCTGCTGTTGGCGAGGTTGGCTTCTCCGGTACCAGTTTGGGCTGATGGAGCAATCACTCCCCAGTAAAAGCTGTGCTTCCCCACACAACTAACCCGCTAGCTGCCATTTACGTTTGTTTTTTAAAGCAACAAAAACCTAAAGCCACTTGCCTTCTCTCCTCTGGCATCCGTACTACTGGTGGAACACTTGTCCTGAATCACGCTTTAAAACGATTCCCGTTTACGTTTCTGACAGGCGGAGTTTAAGTTTAAGGAATGAATGGTTTATATCTCGCCTCCCTGAAAATATACCACAGAACTAGGTCAGCACGGGAAGCTGCTCTGCGCGCTTACTACGAGAACAACGCAGGCGCCAGGGCTGAGCCGCGCCGCTGAAGACTCTCGGCTCCCACCTCAGCGACGCTGCCCCTGCTCCGCGCGGCTTCCAAGCAGAGAACCAACTCCTGACTGGCCAAGCGAAACGCCTGATCCCGATGTCGGATGGGCGCATCGAAACGCCGGGCACAAAAGTCGTTCCTCCAGCAGCTCGTGCACAAGGCAAGAGCAAACGCCACTGCGGACCCATCTCCTCAGCAAGAACACACTTCAACGGCCCACAAACATCAGTTACTGCTACGAAACGTGATAAAAGTTCATTAAATAACAAGCACAAAGGCCAAATTACCTTTCAAATGAAGGAGCGCTCATCTGCACGGCTCTGTAAAGCCGCGGCCTCATAGGAATGAGTACACCGAAAGCTGCGTTTTACGTAGAAAAAAAGGTCATCGTACGTTAGCGCAAGAAGCCCGAAAAGAGAATCGAGCCCGGGTGTGCTTTGGTGACAATGCTTTCATCCACTGAAGAACCGGAGCTTTACAACTGGAGCCGCGAAGTCCAGACAGATGCTAATTCTCTTCTTACACCCCTGTTAACCAGTTGGCGTTTTACTACTTCGCTGGAGGTGATCATTTACTTCAACGCAAATGAGAAAAGGATGAAGCCTGGCGTTTTCCAGACCACAGGAAAGATGGAACTAATGAATTTGGGAGCATCGAAAAGATTAATAAAAGATGAAGCTGACAACGTTCATAATCACCGCTACTACTTAAAATTTACGTTTTTGCAGAGCGCTCCGCCTTCGTCACGCTGGATGAGGCGCAGGCAAAAAGCAAAGCAAAGGCAGCCAGGCCAACAGAGGCTCTACAACCACTAAATTACAAAAAACGACCAAAAAGAAAAAAAAAAAAAGATATTCCCAAAGCACTTTGAGCAAAAATCCGGACGAAGAGGCAGGATAACAACCTGGGAAGAGGCTTCCCGGTAAAGAGCGCGCACGGGTTAAAAGCGAGGAAGCGCGTTTGCTCCAGCGGGTAGGGAAAAAGCCCGAATCGGGCAGATCGAGCGCAGTTACCGGAGGCGCCCGACCGCCACCGGAGGAATTCCGGAGGTGCGAGCGAAGGCAGCGGATCGCGGTTACGCAAGCGGCCGGTGGCGGGAGGCCCACCCGCACCTCCCGCCCTGTAAAATGGAGGCCCTGGCACAGGGACCGGCTGCGCGGCGCAGGGCCCCGCCGGGCGAGGCCGCGGGCGAGCGGCTCCGGCCCTCCCGGGGAGCCGGCCCAGCGCCGGGCGAGCAGCGTGCGGCAGCGCGATCCCCGCGGCCCTGCCGAGCCGGCGGCGCGGTCCGGAGCGGCGGCGGGCGCTTCCCGCGGCCTCGGCCCTGCGCCGACAAACTTTGGTCAAATACCCCGGAGGAGGAGGGACGGGGCGGCCGAGCCCCGGGAGCCGCCGGCCGGGCCCGCCGGGAGGGCGGAGCAGCGCTTCCCCCTTGCGGACGCGCCGCGCCCGGGCTCCCGCCGCGCCGGTAACTTTCGCCCGGAGTTGGGCGCCCCGGCTCCCCCCCGCCCCCGGCACGGCCGGCGGGGGCGGGCCGGGCCCTGCCTCCCTCCCCTCGCTCCGCTCCGGGCCCGCCGCTGCGCCCGCCCCAGCAGCGCCCACCCCCGGCCCGCCCGCTGCCCGCCGGCGCGGAGGCCCCGGGGACGCGGAGCAAGGCCGCCCCGCTCGCCGCGGGCGCGCGCCCGCCAGGCACGTGCGCCGCCGCCGCCGCCGCCGCGGGGGGGGGGGGGGGGAACGGGGACGGCGCGGCCAGGCCCGGCCCGGCCCGGCGCTGCGTGACCCCCGGGCGGCGGCGGCCCCGAGCCCCGCGCCGCGCCCCGCGCCGCCGCAGCCTCCATGTTGGCGGCGGGCGGGCACGTGCCGGCGGGCGGCGGGAGGCGTGCCCCGGCCCCGGCCCCGGCGCCACGCGGCCTGCCCGCCGCACATGGCCTGCCCGCCGCCCCCCGCCCCGGCCCGGCCCCGCGGGGGCGCCCGACGCCGCCAAACTTCGCGCGGCGCGGCCCGGCCCGGCCTCCTCCGCCGCCGCCGACAGCCCCGCGGTGACGGCGGGCAGGCCCGGCGCGGCGCGGCGCGGCCCGGCGGGGAGCGGGAGGCGGCCCTGCCGCGCTCTCACCTTCCGGCTTGTTTTCGGCAGCCATTTCCCCTCCGCGCGCCACATCCTCCTCCGCCTCCTCGCGACCGGGACCCAGGCGCGCGCCGCCTCCTCCCGCTGCCGCCGCCGCCGCCGCCGGGCCGGCCACCCCGCGCGCACGGCGCACACCCCGCGCCGCCCATTGGGGGAGCCGCCGCACTGACACCCACGGCGGCCAATGGCGACGGGCGGAGGGCGGGCGCTCGGAGGGGATGGGCGCGACGGACAGCGCGCCCCGCCAATCGGCGCGCGGCAGCGCTTCAGTGACACGCGCCGCAGCCACTCAGCGGCGGCGCCGGGAAGACGAGGGGGGCGGGACGGGGCGCGTTACTGACGGCCGCAGCGGCCGCTCAGGAAGCGGCGCCTCGCGACTGACGGCCGCCAGAGCCAACCGCGCCGCGGAGGAAACGGAACGCGCCGATTGACGCACCGACGCCGGCAGCCAACCAGGAGCACCCTCCGCCAGAGTGACCGCGCGCGGGGCCAATGGGGCGCGCGAGCCGGGCGGCCGCCGGCGCCACCGCCCCCCAGCCCTGTCCATTGGCTGCGGGCGGCCCCGCCGGGCGCACGCCCCCTCCGCGCCCTAGTAACCCTAAACAAAGCCACCGATTGGCGCGGCGGGCGGCCCGCCCGCCAATCCCCGCCCCGCCCGGCGGGGCAGCCCCGCCCTCCCCACGGCCCGGCCTCGCCCGCCCGGTAGCCGCGGCGGGCCCCGCTCCCCGGCCTGCGGTAGCCAAGCGCCGCTCCGCCGTTCCCAGGCCTGCCCGCAGCCCCCGCCGCCTGCCAGGGCCGGGCCGGGCCGGGCCGGGCCGACGAGGGGCGAGGCAGGCGGGGCCTGCGCCCTGCCCGCGGCCCCTGCCGTTGCTCACCGGCTCCCTCGGGCACCGGCGGCCTAGCGTAGGGCTGCGCCTCAGAGGTTTTAAGGGACACCCTCTCCGAGCTGCGGTTTTTTTCTTACGTGAGCAAACAAAACCTCAAGCCGAGAGACTTTCAAGAGTTGTTTTTTTAAGAAGGGGGGGTACCTGGGAACGCAGTGCTTGTTACCCTCTTTCCACCTGCCTTTCCCCACACGCTCTGATCAGGGCCCTGCCTGGCTGCGCTAATCCCCAAAGCTGCTGGGAGGGGAGCGCTCGCAGCCCGACACGCTACCCCCCCTTTTTAAAATTACGGGCAAAGCGCCACACTACTGAACTGACCTAAGCAACAGCAAGAGGGCTGCACAGGTCGTTTCCCCCCATTTTTCCAATACTGCTGAGAAGTCCGAGTTCCATAGGCCCTCTTCCAGAGCATTTTGGGGTGACCGGCTTGAGGCTCGGGGAGAAAAAGCCGTTCATGGCACAGTGCGCAGCCGAGGAGGATTTGTGATCTGCAACGAGAAGCCAGTTACCCTTGCCAGCGAGATGTACAGACTCTGAGGGAGTCCTGCGGATCACACGGGAATGAGTTTGTGAGGAGCGTGCGTGTGCTATGGGACACGGGTGACGGTTTGCAGCTGGGCAGATCCCTCGCCACATACGCCACCCGGCCCACGGCACGTCGCCTTAGGATCAGGCTGTCGAGGAGCTTCCGCTGTAGAGAGTCCCCCGTGAAACCAATGCTCTGTCCTTTTAAAAATGGCAAGTGCCTTGGAAGAGCGATGTATTATTTGTCCGGCTGAGTTTTCTGCCCATCTCCATCAAAGCCTGAAGAGTGCCGGCACTCCTGCCTTCTCAAGCAGAGCTCCGTGTAACTGGACCACAGCTAATGCCCGCACAATGCAAATGAAGACCGAAACGGTTGTTTCCTTTGATGTGCGTGACTAAACACGCAAAAAGGATATTTTCCCTCAGATCCTCATGAGAGTGGAACTTCTTGAAAAAGACCTGTTGGCTCTCTGCTTTTGCTAAGGACCAAATCCATTTCTGAGCCAAGGCGAAAGAGGAGCATGGTGCGATGGGTCTCTTCTAAGACAGAAGAAAGGACAATTCCTTTTTCCTATTTTCAGCGGCTGCTAATCTCACGGAGCGTGAAAGGCACATTGATGAAGAGGCTCTAGAATGACAGGCTCGCTCCCGATGGTCATAAAGCTAATCTAGCATACTCTGGCCTATAAATACACACAAATATTAATGCAGCTACAGGATCAGCTAAGATAATTGTTTCCTTCAGCTGTTCCGAGATAATGCTGGAAGCTTTTCTAGTTGCCACGCTGGCAAAGAGCTATCATTTTCTTGATGAGTTCTAGGGAATTTATGCCTCTCCTTGGATATTCTTCCGAGGTGATCCGTATGCTTAGCAGAGACACAAGGTAGCCATAGAGTCGGTGCCCCTCACCGTTTGCATCGTGGCAAAACCAGAACACCAGGTTCAAATAGGGATCCCTCTGCGCTGAGGCGACAGAAGTCAATTTCCTGATGCGAGCACCCAGTGCTCAGGTGACACCTCGCTAAGACGCAGAGGGCCAGCCCGCCTTGAACTCCTCCCCAGCGCTCCACACGGAGCAGCAGGTGCCCGTGCCTACCTGCTATGGACAGACCTGCCTCGCCACCTCTTCTTCAGCAAGAAACGGGCAACCGGACGAGCCAAGCAGCATAGCCTGCATTGCCTTCAGAGCGCCAATCCTATCCACTGCCCGTCTCCTCCGAACCAGCTTACCTGCCGGCACGTCGCTCTCCTGCCCAAGACCGATGGCAGGCTGGCATTCAGAAGGGCTCGAGCGTCCACTTGGATGTTCAGGCAAGACTACGTAACAAAAAGGAGATGAGAGAAATGGCGGAGCTAACGCATCCCCTCCGAGTTACAAAGATTCCACCAAATACAATGATGTCAGAGAGCTATTTGGATTTGGTTTTGCAGATGCCAGCACTCATGGCTGAAATGCAAGCAGGAGCCCAGGTCGCTCCCCAGTATGTAGACGGCCACCGTTTCCACAAATAGTCTTTCCTTTTTTCTCAGGGAGATGAGCACAAGCATTTATTTCAGTCATAGCCCTCGCTGCATTACTCACTTACATACTCTTGAGAACAAATAACCATAAGGTACTCCACATGGGGTTAGACCTTGAGATCACCCAGAAAGATAATTACATGCAACATCAGCTACACGTGTGCATGAGAGTGTCCATCTCTTTCCTCTCTCCAAAGCTCAAGTAGTTCCTTACGTGCTTCTATGGCTCATTAGAGTAATGAGGTCCATGTGGTCTGATTGACAAGGTTGTTTAGGTCACCAGCTGCCTTCTCTCAGCCATTACAGTCTGGGGAAGGAGGAACTTCCACCGAACTGGATAGCAATAGCTCCGCTTCCAGGACTAGCACAACCTACCTTGGCTCTAGAGTAGCGTGCAACCTGCTCTATGAAGTGTCTTCTGGAGCGCTGCCTGGCTTTCAAGATCCTTCCTGGTCCGTAAAGACGATGAGAATTTGTGGGGATGAGGACGAATAAGGCATTTTTAAGGGGTTACTGAAGTAGTGTATGAACGCTGCTACACGTTGCTAATGAATTCATTCTCTTCCTCAATATAAGCTTTTCTACTGGGAGAAAAAAAACCCTAATAAACTGATTCTTACATACCTGAAATCATACATAATTTTAACAGCATATAGGTTATTACAGCAATGCGATCTATGTAATATTACGGGTGCTATCTGAACACGGATTTTTCATCAAAGTCCCAAATATTTTCATTTAATTCCTTGTGCAATAAACTGATAAGAAAGAAGCCATTTGAATTGAAGTGCTGCTGGTATCTTTCAAGTTTTCCCAGCTCCCCACTGTTTAAAAATCAAAGGTCTAATCGCTATTAAGGCACAGAGGTACTGAACCGCAAAAGATTCTGTGCACGTATGGTACAGGATAAACTGACTCGGTCTTACCTTTCTAGGGGCACAAACACAGAGCTACCTCCAGCTGATAAGCGGCGAGAAAGTAGATGTGCCAGGAGTTTTTGCAGTCTGAATCATGAATAATTTTTAACGGCATACTGATAAAAGCTGCTGCTATTCTGATGTATGGTGTTTTTTTGGTTTGATTTTTTTTTTTTTTTTAAAGAGGGAGGTGAAATAAAAAGCTCTTTAAAAAAAAAATCTTCATTGTCATTCCATGGCAATGTGGGTCTGGCTTGGTTAATTGGGTTAATGTGACGATTTGGCATGCTTAGTTATATGCAGAAGTAAAACTGTAAAGAACACATTCAAATATCCTGTTATGGATATTCAGCAAATTATACATCCGCCGTTGCTATGGCAAGCATCAAAAAGCAAAACAATCCAGACAGTTTTAATAGCTATAATGACAATGTTGGAACCCCATTTCTTCCGAATTGTTTGCACAAAGTTACTCTGTGATTTAGAAGCAAGGAATGCCAAGTGTTTTTACAAAAATACTCTTAGAAGTGTGAATAGAGATGCTTAAAAAAACCACCTCACAATCATAGAAATGAAATGGGTTTGCCCTTTCCTCTCTCCACTTACAGAATCAAAAGCTGTTTCTTCGAGGAATAAACCCAAGACTTAACCAAGTCAGTGTGTATGTATAAATCCACTGTTACTTCACAATACTTCACTGCAGTTGTGAAGTATAGCTGCCAATTCCCAAGCTCGTCAAAACCAGGTAAATATCCCAAAACATGCATTTCTTCAGCAAGATTCTCCAGAGAAGTGTACTCTGTTTAGCACTCTGCCATCCAAACAACTCGCCCAAAACGATGTGTGGAAGTTGAACCAGAATATATGTTACCAGGACCTAAAGAGCCCGGGTTACACTCGGAATGGATGACACTGCATACTGCCCTAGCAGGAGGCCAAACTCTGCCACCTTCCATGTTCTGGGGTTCGGATACATTCTTCTCCCCGCTCCTTCTGCAGTTCTGAGCCCATATATTTCCCTCAGAAATACAAACACTACATTAAATAACCTCCAGTATAACTCCGTTGGCTATAGGGAATTTACACCAGACTAAACCGAAGCATAACTCCAGAGCCTAAGCCACTTTAATGGACCCTGGAGGAAAGATGTTTTTGCTGCGCAGAGCCTCATGATGTCTTTGTAGATATTTAAGCCAGTAGCCTCAACACTAAACACAGTATTTACCTGTTTAACCAAGAACAAGGGCAAAAATCCTTTGTTCCTCTACACTGGCACCGAGTCCAGAAGGGAAACAAGTGGCTGCCTGGGGGGGTTGCAGTGCTGAAGCCTCATTTGTTCCGGTACAGCTTCAAACTGCCTTACATGGGTGCCGACCTCCAGCATTTTGCTGCAGCCAGCAATGCCATGGGAGAACGCCTGCCACGCCGTGCACTGCGGCACGCTGCCTCTGCCACAAGCCCCGACATTCCTTCCTTTGCGGTCCTTAGTCCTTTATTTCCCTACAAGAACAGGCCGTGGTCTGTCTTCACTTTGGTTCACGCTCCAAGCACCCTGGTGGCACTAAGAAAATAACAATTATTTTGCTCTAATATACACCCACAAGCCAGTTAGAGGAGAAGAAACTGAAATATGAGGTAAATTAAAGCTTCCAACTAAGGGGATTTACCAGTAAGTCACCATAAAATTCAGATAATTTATTTTTTCAATTCTGCAGCAACTTTCTCCAATTCGTTTGGATTAGCTGTTAGAAATTATGTCTCAAAAATTAAAGAAAATGTCTATTGACCATTATATCAAATTCTAATTTTAGCCAGAAAAAAAGAATAATTAGGCTGTGATTTACTCTGGTAGTCAACTTACATTAACAATTTTTCCCCCCCGTTTATGTAATTCTGGCAAAATCAAATAATATATACAATGCTCATAAATGCTGGACTAGATTTAGTAAAGACAATTTCCTACAGTATATTCAGGACATTTCTCTTTGCTTTCCGTTACAATAAGGCAATCAAGTTATTTAGTTTAAGGAGGTAGTATGATTAGTATGATTGACATCCATGGTAGCCTCGGTTATAATTTTAGTGCAGTCTTCAATAAGGTAGATGGAAGGATTTTTTTTTTTTTTAATTTTTTTTTTAAGCTGTCATCATCCTGTAGCAAGCTGTATAGCCTGGCTGCTGCTCTCTGTGAATGTTTTTCCCCCACACCCTAACCCCTCTCCCCTGCTAGTATGCAAAACTGCCACTTACTACCTAAGAAGCAGGAAGAAAGCGTCAATCCTACAGTCAGTACGCAGCTGGCTCTGCTCCGGGCAGTGGATGAACAGCCCCCAGCTCGGGCCGCGAAACGCTGCTCGACAAAGGTGGCAGTGCCAGCTCACTGAATCCCAGCCGACAGCGTGCGCAGAAACCCATACAGTAACCGATATTACTTGAGGAAAAGGCCATTTTCCGTAATTCTTCATTTCCCCTCAACAGGTACAAGATAGCATAATGTTCAGGTTAGTTTGGTATCAGATCTCTAGCGAGAGTTGAAGCAAATAATAACAAGAAAATATGTTTAAGTCTAAGATCCCTAAAGGTATGCTACTAAATTTCTGTTCCTACTTTTAAACAAATACCTTTTCCAGGATACTTAACTCGTCTGGAATTGGACTGCTGTCTGTATTAACTGAATAAATTAGGAGCCAAACTTTAGTCACCAAGGTATGAAAATGTCAGCCTCAGGCACTGAAAACAGAAGAGTGAGTAATGGAAGACAACAACAGAAGAACAAAAGGAGAACTGAAAGAAGAGAAATTGATGATGGTAACAGAGGCAGAAGGTGTTCAGAGCCACGTAGATTCAGGAACTGGAAGCCAGAGGCAGTCAAATTGAACCGAGTCAGTCTGCTCCCGAGGAACTTCTGATGACAGCACCACCCAGGCTCTGCCCCTTGCCCAAAAACCTGTCCTGGAGTTACCAAGCCAAGCCTTCCCGATTTATTCTGCGTATGCGTAACGGGGAAGCATCGTTACCAAACAATAGAGCACTCACACTTTCAATTAAGAAGCACTATTGTTGAAATCATGATCTCAAATCTTTAAAGGACTCCACCACAACCGGGTTCTGCCATGCTATAAATTCACAATGAGAAGGAACTTCCCAGACTTTTTTCATCGTTATTTATGAATAGATGAACCAAATGGAAATGTAATTCCAGTATCACAAACTAGAATCAATCGCGATTTGCTTACAGCAGTACTATGGCAGTGCAGCTACTCAAATTATCTCTTGGGTGCCTGTCCAGTGCCTTATTACACAAAACCTTCTTCCCTGTCATCAAGGATACGCAGTAGTTCTTGTAAATAAAAATGACTGTTTTCATATTTTCTCATTAGTTTTAGCTACAGAGCAGAGTTTTCTTTCTAGATTTGCCTAAACCTTGCCTAACCATTAAAACAATTCTTTCCCACATGACCCATGTGAGTTGCAGAGAATGAAAAATATATACAAACAGTATACATACACAGCAGTAGCCAGTCTTTACTTAGATGGTTTCAGTTGCGAGTTCTTGACTTTCCCCTGAACTTCCTCCCCTGAAGGACTGCAACCGTAATACTTTTTTCCCCCCTGCCAAAGAAGAGTAAATCACTTCCTACACTCTCAGTAGCAGAGTGAAAATTAAGATGTAAAGGAGTAAAGAATGCAGAAAAACACTATTATTCAACAACAATACAATTTGCTGCTGATCTTCAGTTGCTAAGGCAGGCATGTCAATTATTTATAGAACCCAGAGTGTTAAATATGAAGTATTTCAGCCTGGGACAGCATGAAGGTAAAACCAGGAACGTGATCCTGTCAGAACTGCAGAATTGTAGGCAAGGACAGCGTATCCCTACACAGATTACCCTTTTTATTGAACTATAAATTGAAAAAGGTCCTTATGAAGTGTCACTTTCAGTGTTAAGTGACATGCATTCTCTTTTTTTGACAGTGTCAGTCTATATTTAACATTCATCTAAAGGGCTTTTTCTGCCAGGGAAACAACGACACAGTATCTTCCAAAAACATAACTTAGCATAACCTCATCTGAATATTTCCATGAAGTCCATGACCTTCTCTTTATCCGCGCTTACATCTACAAACAGCCTGTCACGCACATTTTAAAATTTGCTCCAAATGACCACAACTTTGCCATTCTCACGGTGCTGAAAAGACCTCGCCATGCAACACTGAGCACCACTACAGCACCGCCCATGGAATAGATATGTACTACCAGCTCACCTACAGTAACCACAAAACGCAGCTTAAAATAACTTCCACTGACTCCTTAGAGTGGGAGACACGTTCCAAATTAGCAAGCGCTCCTAAAGAAAAGAATTATGCATAAAGTTACTTCTTTTTAGCTGGTAAGAGAATTGTTAATATTGGAATTAGCTTTTATACTTGGAATGATGTCTTTCAACTGCCACCTCTGATGAAACAGTAAAACCCGTGACCTAGTGCTGCACAATGCCAATTTTTACAACACCTCTTCCTGCTTAAAAAAATTAAGCAGATTTATAATATTAGAACGAAGTTAATCCTTCTGTAGGATTACAGATTGATCAAAATCAACTAGAAGTATAAAAAGTAAACAGCTGAGTTGCAGCAATTAGTACAGGATCAATGGAAGTGGGCAGTCACCTGGAGAAGCCTGAAGAGCACATTTCAGAAATGGATCTGCAAGGCCTGCCTGTGAATTTAAGTGCTAATGAGGAGCATCATCCAAGGACTGCACTTACTTCTGGTGTATTTGGCATTAAGCCTGTACGGTTAAGGTGAAAGTCTGGGGGATGAAATTATGTCCCTAACCTCAAGCACCCATCACAGTCCAAACAATTACGTTTTGCATGAACGATACAAAGGTGTACGCGCCAGTAACGGAACCGGCTCACTACAACGGCCAGTGGTACGCGACACACTCGTGTCAGCACAGAGGCTTCCAGTTACGCAGACTAACCACAAAGTTTCATGTATGAAATCAGAAAGAACATAAAGGCTTGCTTTTAACAAATGGATTATAGCTGTCTATAATAATCCCAGAATTTTGGAAATAGAGTATTTCCCACCTCATTTGGCCATTCGTTTGCTCAGAAAACATTGCTTCCTTTCTTGCGCCATTTAAGACGCGAGAGGCAAGAGGCCTCTGTGCACGTCATCATTACTGGGAAGCTCCTTGCACGTGGAATCCCGCACAGCTCTGTCCTGCTCCCTTCCTCGCACAGGATATACTCTTTCTCATTAAGGGAGGTGCCAAAATGCTAAGGTTCTTCATGTCAGCAATACACAAACGTGGTTTACACCTCTCTCACACAGAGATGTAAACCTCTCGCGTCTGAAAAGTTTAAATTCAGTATCACTAGTCAGCTGACTATCGACCAGGAAAAATGAGCTGACCCAGGAAAAAAGAGCACAGGGTGAGAAGCACCCGCTCCCGTTCAAGCTGGGTCAGATCGCAGTTACAGTGATTCGGAAGGTGAACGCTCCGAGGCATACGCTGGGCATGCAAAGATACCTTCTGAAAACAAGAACTGCGCCTCAGGTCCATTTTGAACGAGTGTTTTCAGACACCCAACTCGAACTGCCCTTCCCCTCTGCAAGCAGTCTTTCCTCTCATATGTGGATCGTGCGGCCTGGGACTCTCGACCTGCCAGACCAGCACACGCACGCCTCAGATGGCCGCTCTCAGAAGACAGGGCAAGCCGCATCTGTTGGCCTGTTCCTCTAACGATGGCAGCTATGGGGTAGTACTAACACTGCACAAACAGCCCAGAGCAGGCTGCGTGGCTTGCTTCTGTACGGGGAGAGGCTTAAACAACAAAACCCAGACGGTTATTTGGAAACAACCTAAGCAAACTGCACGTGGTGGAAGGCCTCTTGAAAGCACCAGGTAGAAGCCACTTCACCACCAAGGACTTTGAGATGGACTGAGAAAGATGGAGCTCTCTCCTTTGCGGAGAGTCCAGGAACTGCAGCTGAACAACACCTCCGCATCTGAACTGTCACTGCTTTGGGCCATGTGATGGGCTGACAAGCACTTGCAAGGCTCTTTCATTTCAAGAACATATGTAATTTTACCCCAAGTCTTTACCTTGGAGTCACACAGACAGCATATTTGACTTTTTACACTCTGCAAGCCCTAAAATGCATAAAAGAAAGGTTACGCTGCTGTACAGACTGAAAAGAGTTTAATTAATCCCAACACTTTCACGTCTTTGGGAAAATAAGGCATGCGACAGCCTTGTGCTTACTGAACTAGACTTAGAGCCACCGTACCTCAATCGATGACAGTTTTTCTCCCTGAGGGATTTTCATTCACAGTGGCCAGGTAGGTACTTCCAATAAAAATGAGTTTTCTACGGGCAACGATGATTAAGAAATGCTAAAAACACTGTTCATCCTTCACCAGGAGTAACTGGTGTGATGGCATTCAAAGAAAAATATCCCAGATCACGAAAGGGACTTCTCAGCATTTTCCTCCTTGTGCACTGACTCTACAAAAGCCTTTATTTACTAAACTATTATAAACAACTCATCAGCCACACTAATCCCATAAAGCGAGTGGTGCATTAGTGGTAGGTATCCACCATCTACTATGGGAAAAGCTACACTCTCTGTCTCTAAAAACACCTCATTCATTTTATGCCAGTCAGTTGCCAGCTTTTATTCAAGAAGGGCGAATTTTGACTTCAGAAGAGTATGGTTGGAAGCAGACAAATCATGTGGCAGATATTAATACACTCACCGTAACTTCCACAGAATCAAAATTTCAACTGATGTTCTCAGTAGTGATACTGAAAGTTTAGCTGCACTAAAGGTGCTTGTATGGTTCATAGCAAGTTTGTTGAAAGCACACATCTGTATTAAAACACCCAAAGTTGCAGTGAAAGGTTGTCCACAGCTCATCTGAGGAACTAATCTGTACTAGTCAAAAACATCCACAATTTCTTGGGGGAAAAAACCAAAACAAAACCCCAAAAAAACCCACAAACAAACCCAGAAAACCTTGGAGCCCTGTCTTCTAGCAACAACAACTGTAGTAACAGCCACTGATACGTGATGTGGCCTTACCAAAATGCATTGATGGGTCCATGAAATATTCTATGACAAATTGAGTATTTCAAAGATGGAGGAATTCTAACTGCATCTCCTCCAACTGCCTTGCCTCTGACATTGAGGGCGAGATCTTCAAATGCGACGACTAAAAAATTTTGCCTGACAAACCACTTGCAGAAAAGGAATAATACCGAGCTTTAAGATCAAAGTATACAAGCGAGTGACTCACCTTCCTTTCTTGTATGCTTGTGAGACATAGGCTAAACACAAACATAATATTAGGTGCTTTGAAAAGCTCCACCTGCGTTTGAGTAAGAGAATTTGCATCAAGTGGTAAGGTGAGGCTACACAACCCTGAACGACTGGATGCGACTCTCTCGGATAAGCGTCCTCCTTTACTAGCTCGAGAGCTTTGTCTATCAGACCACGTCATGCGAATGACTAACAGCACACTAACTCCCACTGCTGCCATCTCTCACCGACTCCAGCAAGCTAAAGTGTTTGGAGGACAGCAAGCAAAATAGAATACATATTTCCCAGTGCTCCCCTGCAATTGAAAACCTGAATGCTGACAAGACTGAGGGAAAAAACAAAAAAACCACAAGCTAGTCTAGTAGGCAACTGTCTGTCCTCAGGGTCATATAAAATACCACGTGCTGGAAGAAAGAAGAAACAGCGAGGAGTTGGCAACATCCGAAGCACAACGCCTGCAGAAGTGATTATGCCGATGCCAAATCTGGTCCTATCTGAGCTTTCCAGCCACCGCTGAGCTGACAGCACGTGCTGCCATGCCGGAGCTGGCAGAGGCGAGGCTGAGCACAGCTAGTGGCCACTAGCCACCTTAAAGCAACAGCACCACGCATCTTCCCTGAGCTAACGTTTAGTGGCATGAGGAGTAAAATAACATGTATACCGTGCTCTTTGTCAAAAGCGCAGCAAATACTAAAAAACAACTCCCCGTTCTCCGTTTTGCCCAGCCTGCTGCGATGCCGGGCTTGCAGGGTGCTGCAGTCCACACCGAGCCGCGCTGGCTGGGCTCCAGGGCCCCGAACAGCGAGCGGGAGGAACAGGGAACAGCTACAAGTCCTGGCTCTGGGGAACCGGCACAACCGTAAGGACACAGCTCCTTGCCAATGCTGACTGTACTCCAGTTTTAGCAGACCTAAAGCTTTCCAGATTGGTGGTGAAGAATTTCGAAACTCAAAGAGCACAACGGATTTACATGTGAGTTTATAGAAATAGCTGAATAATACACCAACAGCCTTAACATACACATATGCAGAAAAAGAAAGAACAAAGCTATCAGATCTCCCAAAATATGGATTGACAACAGCAGAAGTTTGCTAATTACTATTTTAAGTATGCCTGAATTTTCAACTCTGGTGTTACTAAACTAAAGATTATATCATCATGTATTTTAACTGTATGATAGCTTATGCAAGTTATGACCATTTCAAAAAAATAATCTGTATTTCATACGATATTGATACGATATTTCAAACATGGTTACATTTCCCAGATGACACAGGACAAGTTTCTCCTTTATCACCAAAAGAATTGAATCCGGTGTTGTTCGTCCCCTGTGACATCACATGGCCTAAACATAACAAAGATTTTGGGACATCCTGTAGCATCCAGAGCAGCTCCTTATCATGGCAAGAATGGGAAAGTATTTTACTCAATAGAGGCAAAATTAAACCTTAGATTTGAGCCCAAATAACATTCTCACTGACATAGAAGTCACTGACTACTTCTCAGAGAACTATTCTACCAGAGGTAAGTCGGAAGCTTATTTTGGAGAGAGAAAGGCTGGTAAGGAATACAGGTTCCCAGCTTCCAGCCACCAACACTGCACAAAATCCAGAGGGCTGTCCATGGAAAATGGTATCTGTAAGTAATTCCTATATATTTCTCACCTTCAAAGTGCAAAAGGTTGCCTTTCTAGCAAGCTCTATGTGTTCTGAAAACGGCTTCTGACAGATGCAGGTGAGGCCCTAACACAGAGCTCCGTCCTGACGACAGGCTCTTTACGCACTTGGCTGAAAGGATGCAAAGACACCGAGCGCGCTGGTGCAAGCTATGCTGCTGCAGGAAACGCACTGTAGTGGGAAACAATGAGGTGCCAAAGAAAGCCAGCGTCTCCCTTCCCAGACAGCCGGTGCACACATGGAATCGCTGGATCTTTCAGAAGATCTCCTAGCAGTATGAAGCCTGAAGAAGTAATTTCTGCCACTGTCGAAACTGCACTAACAATCTTCAGGGAAGGCCCTGGTGTTAGCATGTTCAAAAGCCTTAACCCTGCCCTGCACAAAGCTCTGCGTGACAGACCATGCCTTGATTAGAAACAGTTTAAGCACATAAAAATTACAACTGGCACCAACACCTAAACTATAGCAAATTCCTCCCTGAGTGTTGTTTTGAAGACAACCCTTCCAGCAAGAACAAAACTGTTATTTGTATGTACCAACCACTCACACCTTATCCTGCTTCTCATACTGTCAAGATGATCTGCTTCTGCCACAGAAACGCCCTTCTGTCCCATGCACTTGCTGCCAGAAAGAGCCGAGAGGCAGGGGGCAACAGGTAGGTAATTACTACAAACCTGGAACATTTTCAAGGAGAATATTTGCTTTTGACTTTTGGGGGATTAAAGTCAGTCTTCCATAAACAAGCATGAAAATATCCCAAGGAGAGCTACGTTACTAATGAAGATTTTCTTGCTTCTTGTCAGTTGCTTCAGCCACTTCTGCTGCCATTGGGTGAGTGTTAACGAAGGCCTCTCTACTGCATGGCTCTCTGCAGGTGTGATTAAATCTGCCTCTTACTTCCCAAAGTCCCCAAGTGGACTATCATGCCTCAGTTACAGAGATAATTTCTCAGAATGAAAGAGCCAATAAGAAGTGATTCCTTTGGGCATCTCAACAGCATTAACACAAAACACAGTAAAAAGCATCAGAGTAGCAGAAAGCAATTTAGTCCTTGTGGAGGCAACGTGTTTGGAGCGCATTCCCAACACTTTAACCGTGCATATCTGCCCGGGTTTAAGTCATAGGACTGTACAGGCAATGGCTGCACTGAACCGTCACCTCAGGAGAATGGCACTGGCTGCAAATTAACTGGTTGAGTTCACCTCTTAACTTCTCTTTTTGTTCTCATCACAAAACACGGCAGCAGACAACCTGGTATGATTGCTAGACTAATGTGGCAGCACGAGCTGCAGGTCGGGATGAGACGGCTGCTGGACCTGTGAGCGCGTGCATGCAAGGACATGTTCAAAAGTACGAGTCTCGCAGGGGTTTTAGGTACAGAATGATGCAGCTCTGGGGAAGACCTAAGCATAGAAAGAGTAGGTCAGGAGTGAGAGGCGTCACTGGGACTTCATGCAAAATGGAGGAGGAGGGAATTCAGAAAACTCGGCTATGGTTTGAGGGGGCGTGCCATTTGCCTCCTGAGGGAAGGTACCACATGAAGTCCCACAGGCTCCAAAACACACTCAATTAGCTGTTCCTTTTACCTTTTTGTTCTACCCAGCATTTCTTCAAGAGCACTGTCATCTCTGGCTTTGGCATCCTACTCATCATCTATGAATTCATGTTGCCGTTTCCTCCCTGAAAGGAAAAAGTCCCATCGTCAGTCATTTGCTACACAGAGGAAAGGACAAATTTGACAGAGTATTTTCGCCACTGTTCAAGTTCAAAGACCACAGCTCCTCAAGCAGACAGTACTGTGAGTTGTGTTCTCTCTGCCACGGTGTCATTTATCTGAAATCAATCAGCCTGTGTTGACCCTAGAAACTTACCCCGAATTTACCTGTAAGCAGCTGAAAAGCTGTCAGTATCCAGACCTGCCTGGAAAGAATGAGCAGGGCAATGACTCACCCAGAGTAAAAAAATTCCCAGCAACAACAAGAGAGACTTGTGCCAAGCAAATATCTTTATTTTGTTTTAAAACATTCTGAAAGCATTCATCTATATGGAAAAAGCAGCAATACAACACTGAGAAAGCACGCTTAACATTAGGGAAGCCTTCGTTCGGTATCACACAAGCCAAATTAAAAATAAAACTAAACACAAGTGTACAAAGCGGAGACAAAAAAAATCAATTTTCTCAAAGAGATAACATGAGGGACTCCCACAGGGGCTGGCAAATTCTGGAAGAGAGAAAGAGATTATATTTTATGGGAAGAGATTCAATAACCATTCTTTTCCCATAAAGCTAGTGATGGAGGATTGTCACTGCTCCATAGACACACTGTGCACATTTCAGGACAACAGTAACAGAAAATCAATAGCATCTTTTATACGTGAAAAGGCATTATCTCTATGGACTCCTAATACTAACAAATGGGACCAAAGAAGAGCTTTACCAAAATTTAGTAGTCAGCATTAATCTGGCTGATAAGAGAGGGGTAGCATGCTAGTCTAGATCCCTGGAAGTTTTTTTTGGTTTTTTTTTTTTTTAAAGAAATAACTCTGCTCAGAGCTTCACCCTCCACTGAAGCCAAAGAGCCCCCAGATGACACTACATTAAAAGTCTAACAATGTCGAACCCTGGCGCTGTCGCTCGAAAGCCCCATCGGCATACATTTCCTCTCTGGCTGATGGCTGTAATCATTAGGAGGTAGGAGCTTTATCAGGTGGTAATTTGACAGCTTTGACAAGCTCGGCTGAATTTATGGCACTTTCTGGTTTTTCCCTCCATTGAGCTGAGATGGAACTAAAGTTAATATTAGCAAAAACACTTTGTGCGGGGGCAATTTTCCAGCAATGACTACATGATTCCAGTTACTAAGAAAATCTGCTAAACAAGGCCTCCTCGCAGTCCTTGCCACTCTCACCAGACTAGGGAAGATGGTTCCCCATCCAGCCCACTAGCTTAGATGAAAGATTCAGTAGATGGAAGGCATCTCTGCTATCACTGGCTCTAAAGGAGCAGAAGCAAATCAATCCTGGAACAACTCTGCACCTTGTAGAGGAGTCACTAGCATCCCAGAGAAAGGCAAGCATGGATGTTCCCCTTAGCTTAAAAAAAAAAAAAAAAAAAGTTTTAGCTCCAAACCCAATTTTCCAGACAGGGCTGTTCACAGTTTGCTGTCCCCTTTTTCAGCAGGCAGCACTGTTCACTGGTGCCTACACTCAGAAATGCTGGCACTTCACATGCACCCTCCCAATACGTCCAGACAGACTGCACAAGCCCTCCCGAAGGACCCTCCTGAAAACCCTTTCAAGGACAGGCCGCTACCCGCTGCCTACCCAGAACGAGCACCTAACCCAAGTTTATGAACGCGACACCTTAAGCTAAGAACGGTGATGTTCAGCATCACTACGCTCAACTCCCTTTCTGGGTGCAGGCTCAATGTCTTTCAGAGCACATAGTCTCTCTTCTGTCTATAAAAAAATCCAGGACATTAAAGCTTAGGGAAAAAAAAAAACCACCCAAAACCAAGTAACAATGAGAGTTTCGTAGATTTCCGTGGATCATACGGTCCAGTCTAAGAAGGAACTCAACCAATTACCTCTGAGGAGGAGAGGTACCGGTAGATTGTGGCCTCTGGAAAACGCCAGGGCTGTATCAGGACACTAGTAAGGCTACTCACAGTTTACAGAAGGAGTACACTACACACACTGGAGCAGAAGCCGCAGCACCACTGCTGTCAGGTGTCTGACAGGTGTCTGGCTGGCTAAAACCAAGAGCTGATTCCCAGGGTGCGCTTCTCTCATCGCAAAGATCACGTCCCACACAGCACCACGATGCTTTCTTGCACGGTGCGAGTAGCGATGTGGGCAAGAGTAGCAACTGCACCCTGAACCAAAACTTGGCAAGTCAGTAAAGCACAAACACATACTTTACTTTTTTTATTCCCCCCCCCACCCCGCAAATTGCTTTTTGCCATAGATGTTACATTTCCTCTGTTACAATTTGGGGTTTTAAAGAGCTATCTCTACATGCTTAGAAAGCACTGTTCATATTTAGCTCCCTAAAGTCATATTTCTCTCTTCCTCTATTTCCCTGCCAAGATGTGACATCTGTGGACTGTTCCCAAAAAATTCCCCTGAATCATCTGTGATGCATGTGAAACAGCGGCCAGAGCTGGCAACAAGCAGCTGTGTCTTTTAGGAAACCATTAGATCAATCTGGTAAGGGGAAGGATTCCCAGTAACTCTGCCACTAACATCCCCAAGGACCGCACAACTCCCAAATCACGTCAGAAAAAAGAGCACAATTACAACAGGACCAAAATCCATGGGAAATAGTGTTGCCATGGCAACTGGCATCCTCAGAACTTGAGTTGTCTTTGCTTTTTTGCACAGACTCAATGACTCCTAAACCACGCGGAAAAAAAAAGGAGTCTAGCAGGTGGGTTCATTCAGGAAAAGCATGCTGCCAGGTGATTCCCTGTAAAACAGACCCGTTTCTGCACTGTTTCTCAGCAAGTGAGCCTTTGTGGACCTCCCGCTCCAAGCACTTTAACTCACTTACTACGAGCAGGGAGGAACTTCTATAACATGATCAAGACTTCCTTGTTAACTACCCTTGGATCAGGAAAAAACTTCATTAAATATTAAAACATTCCTGTTTTCAAACAGAAGTTATGCAAAGATAAAATCCAAAACAGATTAGCCAAGCTTTGGAATGGAAAAACACAGTTCCAGCTTCCTGCTAGGCTATACTGGTGTTAATGAGCAGTCTTCCAAAAGCTCCTCTTTGAGGACAGCAGTACTCTAAAATCACTCCAGCATCCCCTACACAAACATCAGCTCCAGTCACGGGGGAACATCCAACCACGAGCAGGAAAGGCCTTACTTTTCTTCCTGGCTGCCTTATTGCAGCGATAAAGCCAACAAACACCCAGTCTGTCCGCCAGCATGCTTTGTAACGAGGCACAGGTTAAAGCACAGACCGGGAAGTCCTTCTGCTAAAAATTCTGTCTGCTCCCCATACTTTTGGGGCATTTCCTTCCATTTTGCTACCCAGTAAGACTTGGCGAGTGCCCTCTCGTGGCTAAGCCACCAGCAAGGCTGTCTGCTCTTGGAGGGCAACACGGCGTAAACTCTAGGGCCGTATTCTCTGCTCTGTGGTGGAAAACCAAAGCAGCTCTATCAACCTGAATAAAACTGCCCCGGATCTACGCTGGTGACAAATGAGAACAAGGCTTAGCCATGGTTTGCTCCCTGCTAGCTGTTCGGTGCCAGCTGGTTTAACATTGCTGAGCTAATCTTTTGCTCGCCTTCACACTCTGTGCAAGTGAGAAGATTTGACCTCACGACACTGCGTTGTAGCAGGCCACAGCACTTCTGGGGTAACCTCTGCAAGCCGACCTCATAGGAGCCGGGAGTTACTCACGAAATAAAGAAGCTGTGGCCACAAACCGGTGTGGAAATGCTGCTCTCGTCACGCCAGGCTGCAGGCCTCGGGGCAGCACACGCGGCTACCGGTCCCATACATCACACGCTTAAGCGACAGCGCTTTTTGGGCACGCCTGGCGCGCAGGCTGCAGTCTCAGCGTGACCCCCGCCGCCGCGGCCCCGCTCAGCGCCGGGCTCCACTGCAGACGCAGCCGCCGGGCAGGACGGGCCCCGCCGCAGGGAGCTTACCGGGGCGGGCGGCAGCGCACACGGCGGCTGCTCTTCCTCCCTCTCCTACCCGGGAACGGAGCGGACACAGACCCCGCTGCCCACCCGCAGCCCGGCCCCCTCCCGGCCGAGGCGGCAGAGACGCCTCAGGGCGCCGAGCGCCGCAGGGAACGGGGCCGGCGCCACCTATCCCGCTCCCTCAGACGCGGCGGGGCAGCCCGGAGCCGGGCGGGGCGGGGCGGGGCGGGGCGGGGCGGCCCGGCCGAGCACTCACCGCGGCATCCCGCTCCCGCCGCCGCCCGCCTCGCCTCACGGCTCTCTGGGGCGGGGCCTGGCCGCGCATGCGCAGAGGCCGGGGCCGTGCGGAGAGCAGTAGGCAGGGCGCATGCGCGGGCACTCGGCCCGCCGGGCCGCTGGGGGGCGCGGCAGCGAGAGGCGCCGCGCCTCCCGCCCGCTCTCGCGGCGTCGCGGCGGGGTGAGAGGTCGGGAAGATGGCGGCGGCCTTGGGGGAGGAGGTGCCGGACAACGAGGACTACTACTCGCTGCTCAACGTGCGGCGGGAGGTGGGCCCGCGGCGGCGGCGGTGGTGGCGGCGGCGGGGCCGGGCGGCGGGGCCGGGCAGCGGGGCGGCGGGGCGGGGCGGGGCGGGGCGGCGGGGCCGGGCGGGCCGTGACCCCGGTGCCCGCCTGGGCAGGCCGGGCCGCGGGCGCGGCGGGGCCCGGCGGGCGGGAGCGGGGCCGCCGGAGGCAGCCGGCGCCCGGGAGCGGGGCTTCAGAGACCCGGAACGGGTGGCGGGGCCGCGATCCCTGCGGGGATCCCTGCGGGGTGGGCCACGAGTGCGAAGGGTGAGGCGGTCGCTTTCTGCAGGGAATTCTCCTCATTTCCTTCTCCGGGCGCCTGGGAGCTTGCTCTTAGACTTACCTCTACGTCTGCATGTGACATACTTACCTCTTCGGTGGGGTGTTCGTTCTTGCTTTAATCGCTGCTGTGTGAGCATTCCAAATTGGAAACGCCTGCATTATTTTTCCCAAACACCTCTCTCATCGAAAAAAGGAGGGTCAGTCGCTCTCCATTTAATTTTTAAGAACAGAGCAGTATTAATTGATGCGCTTTTGTTGCACTAGAACAGTTTGGAACTTAATGGGAGGTAACTGCTTTTTTAGTAGTAATAATCAGGCAAATCACCAAAGATCTGAATGTATAAACTGTGCTGTAGTTTGTTTCATCAAATGCAATAACCGTATACACAGTATATATACATATATGCTATGTATATGTGTGCATATAGATATAAGCAGACTTCACTACTCAAGCACGTCGGCCTAGATGTTAATAATTTGAGCTGAAGAAGGCTTTTACTGAACTACTGCTACTGCCTATAATAGGAGTTCAAGACTTAGGAGCAATTGGGTCTGAGAGCTTTGAAAAAATTGTCTTTGGAGTTAACGTCAGTTCTTGTGGCCTCGGCGGCAGTCTCATGCATTTCATTTGTGGAAATCTTCTGCATTTCTGGAGGAAAAAACACGTGAAAGTAACTCTGTGTGCACAGCACTCTAATGCTGTGCAGTAAAGCGTGCTCTTCTTTGAAAAATTTCTGCACAGCTCAAGCCTGAGTCTTGTTGAAAGCCGGTGGGCTGTACTTTTAGATCATTCAACAGCTTTTGTTATTCGCCTTTCCAAATGTCAGCAGTGCACAGATGTAGAAGTTCAAAGAAAGAGGTAGGAGCCACACAGGTAGGTTGCGACTGTTTGGGAGGTTAACATTGAGGCTTAATAGTTAACTCAGCTCTTCGCTAGAGACCAGAAAATTCAGGTTTGGTACAGCAGGGAGCTGGAAACCAAGTTAAAAAGGTCTTTGAGGGAGCGATTCCAACTGCAAGTAGTAGTTGCTTTGTTAATTACCCCTAATTAGTTTAATTGCTAATTAAACTCAAATTAAATGCTACTATCCTGTGTAGCAGCAGAGTGCAGTGAACTCGCGCTTCTGTGTGCTGAGCCAGCTTCGTGTGATGTGGCAGCTGAGCTTAAAATAATAGTTAACCACTGAACTTTGCAGCCCCGATGAGGAGAGTAAGCCTACCGTGCTGCAATTTTCTAGTGCGGATGTATGTAAATCTTTAATCTGGTATGGATTTCAATCCAGCAAAAACATGGTGGCATGTTTGAGATGTTAAATGAAGCCATTTACACCCCCAACAGGGAGATGGGGCGCCTTTTAATTTTGCCTGGAATTTTGGTAATAAAAACGTAACTTACATACGATTATTACTGACTTACGTATTTCATTGCAATTTGAAATGATGTCAGTATTTCTTCAGCGGTTTCTAAGAGGCTATTGCTCATGAAATATTGAACCGATGACCCGAGCTATTCAATGATGATGAAAGGCCCAATCTAACATTTTATCGAACGTGGCATTTATGAAAAATGAAACTGCTCATTTCTATTATATAATCAATAGCACATTAAACCATTTATCATTAATTTGATTAAAGAATGCCATTTTAGACCTATATATTCCCCTGCCTTCTCAGTCAAGTTTAAATTCATTGTCCGAGAAAGCACAAGGAAGTAAAAAGAAAAGAGCTAATCTGCAGCTACCTTTACTGTCTTGGGGCCAGCAAATTTGGCAGATCCCCTTTTGCTATATCATTTAGAAACATTAACA
The DNA here is from genome assembly GCF_030463565.1 of Pelecanus crispus. NCBI lineage: Eukaryota > Metazoa > Chordata > Aves > Pelecaniformes > Pelecanidae > Pelecanus > Pelecanus crispus. The sequence goes on along the minus strand of NC_134657.1, from coordinate 10,032,588 downwards.
TGAAATAGTACAAATGGACAGAGAAAATGTTTGTTCTAAGCTGTCCTCAGAATTGAATGGATTTCTAGCTTTGGTACACAAACGAATGCATTTCTGTGATGAAAACCCAGAGTTCCCTTACCACAAGTTGGGAAAAAGATGTTACTTTAAGAAATGAACTTTTAGGGCCTTTGTTTCCACGATGAAAGCTTGGAAACTGTGAAAGCTTCAGTCGCTGAAGAGCATTAAGAGTAAATGGAATTTGTGTCTTTAAATTCTGCTGTCAAAAGTAATTTTCTGGATGCCCTTTTCTCGCTTGCTGGCATTGTATTCCTGCCCATTGTAACCCCTGGCTATAATAAAAGGGATGACATTTGCTCAAAGGAGGCCAGCAAGTACCCCTCAAGCTGCTTTCGTTATTTTACTCCTTGGGTTTCTCCTGGTGCAGACAAGTGGCGTCCTGCGCCCTGGGAATTGCTTCTTGCCCAGACAGCTTTGTAACTGGCCAGTTGGTAGCTCTGTGAAGCTGCGCGCGCTGCCTCTGCCTTTTGGGGAAGTTCTGGTGGATTTTGGCAACTGCACTTCTAAATAGGTGTTAGCCAGCCTCTGAGGAATAGACGGCTGCGGCGGTAGGAGGACTGTTGCGGGAATGAGATGAGAAAGAGGAAGTTATCAGGACTCTCTAGAGTCAGAAAATAATATTGCTGTGAGGTTGTCTCCCGAGAGATGGTAATGGGAGGAGCGGGGGTTTTATTCCATGGATTCTGAAAGAGCCATCTGAAATCTGTTTCTGCCACGTGTCTTTGGAATGAGGCCAGGTGCTATCCGAAATTCCAGAGTGGTTGTGGTAAAGAACAGGGCTTTTTTTTTTTTCTTCTTTTTTTTTTTTTTTTTTTTTTTGTTCTTCTGGTTATCCATCTACTGCAGGTGAGTGTGTTTTTGAGGGCAGATGATGCGCCTTCCTTTCTTACAGCACGACAGAGAGCCCTCGCTGTATAGGAAGGGAGGTGCGAGGGAGCACACGACGGGTTAAATGTAAACCTGTAGGTTGACATTTCTTACCTTTACTGCTGTGGAAGGTCAGTGCTTTTTGATAGCTATAGTATCTACTTGAAATACAAGTAGAATTTGGTGTACATCTCTGGATTTAAGTGTTTTTGTCCTGAGGTGACTGTATGTTTCTTTGCTCTTCTGCATTGAATTGAGGAGACATTAGTTGCCTAATAAAAGTAGTGTATGAACACAGATTGCTTTGATGGCTTTTTTTTTTTTTTACTTAACTTTTTATACCTAGGTATACACTGATGAGCTGTTGCTGTCGCTAGTTGTTCTATAAATAGCGTGGAAAATACTGCTGTGCGTAATTGAACATTTCATTAACTTATGTGATGAAACAAAAGTCCATTCTTCATTTTGTGTAAGTAAAAGTGGTGTAATGTAATAGCTGATGGACTTCTCTTTTAGGGCTGATCTTGAGAATGGTCTTTTTTTAAATAGCATTGGTTGTACTTTAATTCATTTTTACTGCTTTTCACAGGCCTCTCAGGAAGAGCTAAAAGCTGCCTACCGCCGACTGTGTATGCTGTACCATCCAGACAAGCACCGAGACCCAGAGCTCAAAACACAAGCTGAGAGGCTGTTTAACCTTGTTCACCAAGCTTATGAAGGTCAGTGGAAGTCGTCTGAAGTTTGCAGAAACTGTGTGCAGGGGTTTTCTAGAAGGAGGGCTGTGTCTTCATGCTTTTTTAGGAAGACAGATATCATTACAAAGTAATAATAACATTTGCTGATACTTAGTGATGCTTTGTTTCCTGCTTCTGTCCTGTAAATCAGAGGAGCAGTGCAGTCTAAATTCTGCAATGAGCGAGATGCGGAGTCTCTGTCTTGTTTCCTGCATGTTGTGAACAATCTTTTCGCTGCTTTCCTTACTCCTGAAAAGACTCTCCCCTAAGAGACCGAAGACGGAAAAGCTTCAAACAGAAAGACAATTTCATGTTTTACTTTTGAACTGATGCATCCTGAATTTTTGTCCCCTGTCCCTGGTTGTGGTCTCCATTGTTTTTCAGCAAGTTGTTCCATATTCTAGGACAGAGATAAGGACAATGGATTCATAGCAGTTAGGTTTTTTCTCATCCAAGGATGCCGAAGCCCTTTAAAAAGTACTCTGAATTAAGATGACGTATACTTACATCCTGGTGTCGCCATAGGTAATACATAGTGTAACTGAGGCACAAGGAAGCGATTCATTAGAATTAGCTTGCAGCATTTTGCACGTGTGATAAGAGGCACCGGGAATGCAAACGGATTAGAAGCTGGTAGGACTCTTCTGCATTAAAAAACTGGTGCAGCAAACTAGATGCTCAGTCCTGTAGCCTAAAGCAAAACTAAAGCAAAGCGATGAATAAATATTCCTCTATTAAACTGCAAAGATGAGATAATTTTTTTTTTCCATGCTCACGTTTTCTGAATGATAAGCATTTGTTTCTGCCAGTTGGACTTGGACATGGGTGGAGTCTTTTACTTTGTCCCTAGCTGGGCGTTAGGACATATGGAAGCTTTTGCTGGGGGGAACAGCGAAGGTCTTACATTGATGACATGAATAAAAACTCAGGATGCTTCAATAATTTCATTTTAATGTGGTGAGTAGGTCTTACATTAGAGTCAGCTTTCCCTTTGAATTCCGTGGCTTTGCTTGGCTCTGTGTTGCGCTGTATATGTAAATTGTTGCTCGTTTAGTACCAAATGTGAGTGTAATATTTTACAAGCAAAAATTCTGACATCTTGAAAATAAGCCACCCCACCTCCTGCCTATTTTCTCCCCCTCCTCTTCCATCTCTTAATATCACACAACAAAAATTTATTCTCTCAGTATTTATAAAAAATAGTATCTGCCTGTGACATTTAGCAAGTTCAGTAATCTTCAGGTAGTTCAGATCAAAGCTCAATTACTCGTATAAGCCTTTTTTTGCCTTAATATACACACCCGGCTCCCTGAAGACTCATCAGTTCCTGCACAGTCAAAAGAAATACATGATAATGATAAAGCTGGTCTTGGAACCCTGTGGGAAAAATACTGATGATTTTTAATTTTTTTTTTTTAAGGAAGGGAGTGGTATGAGAAATGATGCATTTAAATATGCCTTACATTTTAGAGATTCTTCTTAATTCTATATGCAGTCTTTTTCCAAAGTAACTGTTCTGCAGTCTCCTGGTGTATTTTATTTTCTCTATTGCATTGGGTGACTTTTTGGGAGTTTCACATTCTACAAGCGTTTTTGCAATTATCCTGTGGTTGACGTTTGGCAAGGCATGAACTGCCTCATGGAAATTGCTTTGTTGGTGCTCAGCATGTCCTATATGTTTGGACTGGGTGGGAGAGGATCAGTGGGCAGTGATGGTAAGGAAGATCAAAGACAGGGAGCGAAGCACCAGAGAGCTTTGAAAGGTAGACAGAGGTAGATGTCATTCCTTCTCAGAAAGTTTCCAGGGACTGCTATCACCAAATTGCTAATAATCCCGTTGATTGTTAGAGGTCTTATGTCACCCTTCACTCAAAGAAAGCAATATAAAAAAAAACCCTCTGCATATTCAGTTAGTCTGCATGTCTCTTTTGTGTTCTTTTCACTTTTTGATTTTAGAAGTAAGAAAAAAAAAAAAGGAATTTGTTGGGGGGAAAAGTCAGCATGTCCTGTTAATATAGCATGTGAAAAGGTTAAAGGGAGTGAATGTAAAAATTGGATGCAACTGTAGAACAACATGTTTCCAGGATCTGTGCTTGAATTCCAGATAACACTAGTGCGTTGGTCTGAAATTCGAGGAGAAGACCAAAAACTGAGTTCTCTCCTCTGTTTTGATTTTAACTTGCAGTGCTTAGTGATCCACAGACCAGAGCCATCTATGACATATATGGGAGGAGAGGACTGGAAATGGAAGGATGGGAGGTGAGAGAAATTTAGCACCTTATGACCAGTGGAATTGGCTAAACCCGCCTTTATCTGACATTCTTGTTTTATCGAGCTGCACTGACACCTTGATGGTAATAAATACCTGTTTGTTTGAAGGCATCCTTGTTTAGTTATTTCTGTCTCTCTCTCTCTGCTGAAACACCGTGATGGATTTTCAAAGAAAAGTCAGGTTTTTCACTTGACAAGAGAACAATAAACCTGACATTCAGAGTTCCCTAATAGGATATTAGCGTGACAGGCAACATCTTTGTCTGAGATAAATGCGTCGTTATTGTCCATCTAGTCTCGTCTTTTCCATCTGAAACTTTTTTCCAGCATCAGCTAGCCTCTGAGTTTGAAATTACTTTTTCTTTCTGTGCTTTTTGGTTTTTTGTTTGGGTTTTTTTGGTGGTGGTGGTGGTTTGGGTTTTTTGGGCTTTGAAAGAGAACTTGGCCATTCCTGGCTTTCCTGTTGTTAAGTCCCCTTGCTAGCCTCTGCCAGTCTTAGGTGATTGCACTACGCTGCTTGCTGCAGAATCATATTGTGTTGGGTCAGGTCAGTACTAAGGTCAAGTTTGGAGTTAGTAGCGAGAAATGTGGAGCAGTGGCAGCGTGTAACAGACATTTTTGAGCTGCTTGTGGCAGTCTTGATCTTATTTTAAAAGCCAAATCCAATACTCTTTCTATCCATACCTAGAGCCATACCTGTTTAAAACCCTCAGTCCCTGAGCCATGTAAGGTAAACAGATGTGAATCGACGTAGCCTAAAATCACAAACTTCTCGCTTAATCAGTTTACCTCAGGCCAGAAACTTTCAGTCATTTTTGGTTTTGTGACTACACCTAGTAGAGAAGTTATGTACAGCTGTTGGTAACGACTGTGCTGCACAATCTTGTACTTGTGGTTTGAAAGCTATTTGCCCTGGTTTTGTCAAGGGAATAGAAATAACAAGACCATTTTCCCTTCTCTCAAAGCATGGGGTTCTCTCTCATGCCTGCCATTTGATCTGGCCCAGGTGTTTGCTTCCAAACTCTGAGTATCAAAATTTGTGCAGAGTGGTTTACAGAAGCAGCAGGGGCAACACGTTAGAGCGTACCAGGTCAGTGGACCTCAATGCAATACCCTGAACATCCTCTTTCTGGTAATCTTTTGGTTTTAATTTCTTTTTGAGCAGGTTGTGGAAAGGAAGAGAACTCCAGCTGAAATCAGGGAAGAATTTGAGCGTTTGCAGAGAGAGAGGGAAGAGAGAAGACTGCAGCAGCGAACTAATCCAAAGGTAAGCAAAGACTTCATCCTAGTCTCAAGGATGAATCCATAAATTATTATGAATATGCAGGGTGTGGTGAACCTAGATGAGGGGCTATAGTAAATAGCCCCTTATGTATGATACTTAGCGCATTACTTTTCCTTTTTTGAATATGCAGTTTCTCTGGACAATGTAGGGAAAACAGCTAATTCTTTGAATAGTAATCCTCTATTGAAAGTTCTTTTTCTTTTTGTCATCGAAACATGTAGGAGCAAAATATCTCTTTCAGCAATTTCAAGAAAACAGACCTAACACTGAAATGTTTATGATTTCTTTCCAAATATTCCAGGTAAAATGAAACTCCCTGCAGTTACCTGACAGGTTTTTCCCTTTGACACTGCTGTAGTGTCACAAGAATGCAGGGAGATACTCAAACGCAGCTTTGAAACCAGTGAAAAATGCGAGGCAGCTACCAAACCAGCAGGGTAGCAGAACTCTTCCGGCTGCAGCACAGGGAGCAAAATCACCCTGAACGGGATTGGGGTCTTGCCAGTTTCACAGCTAGTGCCTGTTTTAGGAAAGCTTGATCGCACTCTCAGGATGAGAATCGTCGAGTATTCCGTTCCCATCTCTCGGTCTGTTTGAGCAGCCATAAACTGGCACCAAACGACCCACCTCACAGCTGAATCTTGGCTGTTCAGAGATGATCAAGAATACCGTGTTGAGGGTGATGTTCTCGTGGTAGCATTGGGGTGGCAGGGAGAGGTGGAAATGACGATCGACCTCTGCTTCCTGTCACCTGCTGCAACTGGAATACTCCAAGTTTAGAATGCTAATGGCCTTGCTGGCTCTTGGCTTGATAAATACAATAGGCAAACCCGGGTTTTGTCAGGATTGTCACCGACTGAGGTTGCAGAGCTTGTTGAATCACAAAAATCTTGGTTCTCCTGCAGTGCATAACATTATCCAAGAGTTGCATCTGCACTCACCAAATGTATTCATACTTTAGTTTACCCATATCTGTGTTTTTCTTGGGGTTTTTGCTTAAACTATCAGAAACCCTTTTGTACCTATTTTTTGAAATGAGTTGGAAATCCATTTCTTCTATGCAGTATAGAAGTGGTCCACAGTGGGAGAGCCTTAATTTTCCTCTGTCTACCTCAAGGTAACCATGCAGATATTTATGTAGACAAACTTTCTCCGTCTTGAAAAAATAAACTGTAATGAGACATCAATTTTTGTTTTATTTATAAATGCTTCTATTCTTGGTGGAAAACAAGTATCCCCAGAGCTCTGACCGGAGGCTTGCAGTCGACACAGATTCTGCATCCTGAAGCACAGGTGGCTGTACCCTTTCAGTGGCTTTGAAGGAGGAGGTCTCCTGTGTCGTTGTGTTCATGCACGGACTTCTAAAGTGTTGCAGCGTAACTTGCATAACCTGAGAAACAAACCACCAGTTGATTAACTACTATTACTGTTGGTTTTGAAGGTTGCTGGTGTTTTCATGGTCAGCAGTTTAAAATCACAGTGTTTTCTGAGTGGACAGAAGTGCAAGCACAGTAATCAGAAAAATGGACCATATCAGAAAAATATCCCTCTGAGAAGACCTGTAACGTTTTGAGATATTTACTGCGGCACAGGCGTTGGATCTGTGCTGGTCCTAGCAAAGCAAATCGACTAATACAGATCACCAGGCTGTTGTGGATAGCGCACAGATACCAAGAACTTGTTTGTATTGGAAGGGTAAATAAGTGCAGGGTGTTACATGGATATCTGCTGACAACGTTATTCCATGCAGGAAGGGATTTCTGGATGCCACAAAACGGGCAAGTCAAACTGTCTCTGCTGGAGGTGAGAGTGACTGGGGTCAGAAGGGTATTCTCGGAGAGGGGCACGGTTATCTCCACCTGGTGCTTCTCTGTGGCTTTAGGAATTTGACATTTTATCCGGGCGCCTCGCCGTGGCTGTGAGCAGTAAAAAGCAGAGCTGCATTGTGAGCCTCAGCCTCTGTGTCCTGTGATAAAATTAGCCATCTGGGCGTTTACAGCAATTGCTGATTGGCAGCCTATAGAAATGTCTCTCCAGGCAGTGTTCCTGTGGAATTAGGTAGCGCAGCTGTGATCATTTCATACAAGAACGCAAGTTATTTTAAAATTTCCAACATTTTGTCAGTTCTATAAAACAGTTCCAGCAAAATAAACCATTTTAACCAGAAATGTTGAGCAATAACCAGATGTAGGCAATTTGGCAGGTTTCTAATTAGTCTATTATTTGCTTTTAGAGCTTTGTTTTTCCTTTCAAAGACGTGCAGAAGGGTTGAAAAGTTCATTACTCGATTTGAGAAGAACCACTTCCTGTTAGGAGAAATTAAATCCCGTTATTTTCCTGCTGCGGAAGGTCAGCATCTAAGAAATGCAGGTCCCTCAAGGCTTAGTCTTGCACAGCTTCCATATGTCACCTTCCAGAAGGTAAACCCCTCAGAAAAAAGGCGAGGAGGGAGTATATTTTTCTCTGGCACACCTCTTAATTCCATCAGTAAAGTCTGTGTCATATTCACAGGATGGCAGATAAAGGTGATTTTAAAAGATGATACCAGATAACGGCTCTGATGGTTCTGGAGTGCCGCTCCCCAGCTTCCAGCCCTGCTGAGCTGATGCACTTTGCAGCACATTGTGTGTGTGCACCACCGACTTCTGAGCAGAGCTTTACAGCTTTTCCCTGCTGCTCGCTTTTCGGGGAGGGCTTTTTCGTTTCCAATGGCCTGAGCAGGTGGCTGATGGGGAGTTGCGAGCAGCAGCCGTCCCCTCTCTATTATCCGGTGGCATAGGGGGTGCTGTCGTTCGCTGGGAATATTTTTAACTTTACCATCTGCTGCTTTTCCTGTGCTTGCGCCTGAGCCAGTTTCCTTGCCAGGATCTATAGACCTCTGAGGGTGACTTCACCTGCTTGGCGGGAGGTGAAACGTCTGCCCGGAGTCCACCGCTCGCTTCAGCACGAGGCAGCTGAGTAGAAGATCTGCTGAGGAGCCAGGGAGGGAGCAGAGACGCTCCTTTCCTTTGAATGGGTCTTGTGGATTTTCATGGATAGGTTCAGGTGCTTTCCTTTTTTGATTGGGAGGGGTATTTGTTCTAAAATTCATAGGTGTGAAAAAGGAAATCATAAGATTTTGAGTATGATTGAAAGAAAGGAGCTGCAATGAATTTCAGGAATGTGTGTGGACCTTGGTGCATCTTTACAAAGAGTACAAGCATCGTGGTACAAATAAACATAATATAGTAAGATGCTTTTCAGTGGGGTTTTTTTCAGTGCAAATTCTTGAGAAAGCTTTACTGCCACTTATATTCCAGTCTCAGCTGAAAATAGGCAACTTTCTGTCTTTTTGCCCTTCAAATTCAGCATGCTTACTGCTCAGCATGATATCCCTTATTTAAAAATGTTTAACTTAGAATTTAAAGTTGCAGTCTGGCAAAGGTTCTGCACTGAATGTGGCGGTCCACATGGAAAACCTTTCTTTCCATCCTGCCTCTGTTACGAAAGATTTTGGGTTTTACACTTCCTTGAATTGAAGCGCATCAGGGAAAAATGAAAATGGTTCTCTATTGTGTTAAAGTAAATGCTCACCTGTATTTAGACACGTTTGATCGGCTGCTCTGGAGTGCCTTTGCTGGAATTCCGTTGAGTGGAGTTGGCACTTTCTGTTTCTCTTTGGCTGTTCTACTCCGTGTCTTTCCAGAGGGCTGGAGCAGCAGCGCAGGGCTGTGCCGCTTCCTAGGTGGCTGGCGGTTTTGCCTTGCTTCACTCTTGTTTTGGCCTCATTTCAAGGAACAGCACAACATAGGAGAGGGCTGAAACTGAAGAAGCTGCAGCATCTGGAGAGCAGATCCCTTGAAGGTGACTTTGCAGATGGTTCCTGAAAAGTAGTCTTCCGCATAAAGGGCAGGAGCTCCACAAACAGAACAATGAGCGTAATTGCTTTGAAATTTGCCAGCCTGCCAAGAGGAATTCGTAAACAGTTGGGGTACAGCCCCTGTTCCAGGGTTCTCCTGGAAATAATCGCACCTTCCTGTGTTAAAATATTTATCCAGTTTTTACTGCGTAAGAAACGAGAAAAGAAACATTGAGAAGAGGTCAGGAATCTCCACAGCAAATAAATAATTGGGAGGCAAACCAGAGAGAAGTTTTGAGTCCTGTCAAACTCTGCAATTCTTCCTATATTTATGGTTCAGCATTTGATTAGAGTGGAGTGAGCAAGGAAAAACGCTCACTCAGATGGAAATAAGAATTTATTCCATCCATGCTTGGACTCTGTGTGAGTGGGTTTTGTACCTACCCAGCTATTGAGTTTCTTTATACAAATTGCTCAGAGTTCATTCTGTGCTTGTGCACAGAGGTTTGGGTTTTTTTTATTGCAACTGGTACATTTTATATGAGCTGGAATGCTGTTTAATAGGTCCACAGGGAAGGTTTCCAAAGCCTCTTGAAGTTATATGACCCAGACAAGGATGTAATCGTGCTCTTTTCAAATAAACCCACTCTTGCGGTTAGTCTGAGCGAGCACAGCAGCAGGTAGTCAGACTATTTAGCTGTGGCCTAGTTTTTTGTAGGAATCGGTTTTTCTATGGTCTGAGAAAGGAAATATTTACCACTTGCTAAAAGTCTTATCTTTGTCCCGCTTTTCTTCTGATTACAAGCTATAAACTGGGAAAAAGAAAACAAAATTTTTTACTAATGAGGTCAATTGCAAGTGAACAATGCAGCTCAAAATGAAGTCATTCCAGATAACTCATAAGAAGAAAGCATGTAGGGGATTTCTGGCCAAGTTCCATTGAAGGAACTCAATTTCTAAAATATATTATTTCAACTTTAAAATACTGACAGAGCAGAGTCAGTTGTGGGGGAAGAAGCAGCTTGCTGTGTGAAAGTGTTCTACCTACTTCTGTAATGCATCACAATAGAAAAATTACCTACTAGCATTACAAGTTGCATTCCTGCTGAAAAACTGTCTTTTATTCAGTTTATTTTATGATTTATATTGCTGTTTTTGAATATGGTAATCATTCATTTTTGTTTGTCTTGAATGTGTAAAAAATGCATTTTAGAGTGGAAAAGGTAATTGCGGAACAAGAAAAAACTGTAAAAAAATTTCATCATATACAAGGAAGGTCTAGCCGTTTGGCCTATGTATGTTGGATGTTTGTTAATGCTAAGTACTTGTTTCACTTGTCATTCCTTAGGGAACAATTAGTGTTGGAATAGATGCCACTGACCTCTTTGATCGTTACGACGAAGAATACGAAGATGTGCCCGGGAGCAGCTTTCCCCAGATTGAGATAAACAAAATGCACATATCCCAGTCCATTGAGGTGAGGAGGGCAGACACGGCCGCTGGTGCGGAGCAGGGCCTGAGCTAGCCAGGCACTACAGTGCAAAGCAACAGAAAATGAAACGCCGCTCAGGGGGTTCTCATCTTGATTCGTGGAAGGACACGATTACAGCATCGGGGAGGAGGGAGCTGTGTTCCGGCAGGACTGCGTGTTGACCGTACGGCGTGCGTTTGTGTGACTGGTTTGTAGGCTGCGGTGGTCCTGCCTTCCTGCTAGCAGGGAGGCTCAGTTGTGACTGAAAACAGGTGTCCAGTTCTCACTGGACGTGGAGCGTTTAGTGTATGAAAACGAATGGTGCCCAGTTTTGAGGATGTGGGTGAGGAAGAGAAGGGGAGCGTTTCCTCTCTTCCAGAGAGTTGGAGAAATTCAGTCTGCTAGTGAGATTAGAAGGGTTTGCAGCTCGGGTCAGGACTCTAAGGTGGTACATTAAAGGTGTCACAAATGTCTGGTACTGTAAGAATTATCTCACTTTTTGCCATACTTGATCTTTGACTACAAAATTTAGAGCAAGCGTGGCCATGTCTGGTTCAAACACCTGGGCTTGGGGATGACAGGGAGTCAGCCGGAGTGTTAGCTGTCTCTCTGCGCTTACAGTCTCTGCAGCCATGATTATGTCCTTGCAGAACATGCATTAAATGTGTGAATGGGGGTCAGAGTAATTGGTAACAATATATTCCTTTTTTCAGGCACCACTGACTGCCACGGACACAGCAATACTGTCTGGTAACCTTTCCACCCAGAACGGGAACGGAGGCGGATCGATTAATCTTGCTCTGAGGCGAGTGACTTCTGCCAAGGGATGGGGAGAGGTAAGCGCTAGCTGTTACATGTTTTTGTAACGTGCTTTTGTATCCAGTGTGTTTCAGGCGGCTTGGATTAGTTACCTAGTGGTGTTTTTCTTTAGGGAACTCTAGCTCTGTTTCATCTCTCCTTTTCTACGTTCTGTAGAATGTAGAAAAAGGAATTCTCAAAGGAATTTGAGAAAAAGGGAAGGCCAAACCTTGTTTTTTCTTAATTGTTTCCCCTTTCCCTTTGGCTGTGCATTTTGGACTTCACTTACGCTGACAGAATTATTACCTGTTGTCTCAGGGCCTTTCTAATTTCACTGTCTGAAGCCTCCCGGGTGCCTTCCAGAGGCTGTGAGCACGCACCTTAGGGCAGCGTGATAGTTTGCCTTCGCTTTAAAAGCTGCTCTGCTCACAAGGGAAGAAGTTACGGGGGAAAATAGTTTGACTCCCAGGCAGATACGATCTAAGTAGCTGGAAGGTCCTGTGTTACCACCTGAAAGCTGTGCCTTGCTAGACCAGTGGCTTTGAGATGCTTGCGGCATCGCTGCTATGGCTGGCAGGCGGCTGCTTTCTGCACCTTCCTTTTTGCACACTAGCTTCTGCTAACCTGTTTCTTCAGCTTGTGAGAAATGGGGGTTTTCCTCTCACTTGAGAATTCATAGACTGGAGACATTCAATTTGCATCGGGATTTTGTAATATTGGTAATACCAGAGCTTGTGGATATTGTCACAAGTCAGTTGACTAAAAACGTTTTACAAAACCTATGTAATAAACTTACTTGGGAGATGCAGATGTAGTAGAAACTGCTTTTGCAGATTTTGTCATGAAAAGTGTCAGGTCTCAGAACTGCTGCCGTTAATGAGACTGAACAGCGCCAAGGAAATATCGAATAGCAGCCCTGGAAGTCACCCAGAGTAGTGGATGAAGCAGCAGGCACGTTTTGCAGGCGCTGAGACGGTGCAGTAGCAGAAGTGCTGACAATATTACTGTGGGGCTGTCCTGAGAAGGACTCTGATCTTCAGAGGGCAGCAGCCAAGCCTTGTTGTTTGCCATTGTGGGGCTGTGATGGAGGTGTTTTCTCCACTTCACTGGAGCAACCAGAGCAGGTGCTAGTAGTAGTAACTGCAGCACTACGAAACTGGCTTTGGTTTACTCACGAGGACCCTACTCGGTGAGGCACAAAGCTAGCAGAAAAGAGAGGATGCTGAAATATGTGGTAAATGTTACTCAGATGTGTAAAATGTCAGTGATGTAAATGATGCTTGTGAAGTACTTTTGTCACTGTTGTAAAAGATGTTTTCTTCTAACAATTTGGCATTGTGCATTTAAACAGTTGGAGTTTGGAGCAGGAGACCTTCAGGGACCTCTCTTCGGTCTGAAGATATTCCGTAATCTTACACCAAGATGGTAAATATTAGAAAAATGGTCTAATGGTTAATACTCCACACTAAGGAACTAAACGGCTTGAATTCTTTTCCATGTTAATTCTGGATTTGTGTTGCATCCTGCAAAATAAGGTATTTCTTCTTTAGACTTCAGGTTGTGCTTTAGGACTGATCAAAATGCTTGTATTCTTTTTGTGTGTTGGTATCCTTCATTTTCAGACTTCCAGTTTAAGGAAGGTCTGTGTTCCACATCCTTAGATTTGTACCTGATCTTGTCATGAATTCATGATACTTGAGGTGTGATCTCACAATCGGAGCAACAGAAGTTTGCTCTGGGAGCAGAACAAAAAATTGGGGAGCTCTTCTGGGGCTTCCATTTGTGAGACGGAGTTTCTGACAGCAAAAAAGGAGATAATATGTCATATTTTAGGGAAATAATGCCAAATTTGCATAGCGTGGTGTCTGTTTACAAATGAATAGAGGTCTCAAGTTGCAAAGGAGAGTACAAGGAAAGGGTGGTGACTGAAGACATACGTTGGAGCATTGTCGGTGCCAGTGTAGACTTCCTTCTTTTTGGATTTTCTAATTTAGTAAATATGCCATTCCTCAGAGCTTATGCAGGTATCTTATTTCCTGTAGAGTCCTTTAACGCTGTTTTTTTGGAGCTGATGCTTGAGGATTATTAAATAGCAGGGCTGCTATCTTCTAGCAGCCAAGTGTGCTGCCTCTGCAGAAGACTGGGACTTTATCTGCCTAGGGCAAGAAAGGCAAAGGCTGAAAGGTAGCCTGCTGTGTTGGCTGCAGTGTTGTGGCCCAGACCAATAAACTAGGGCATGACCCTGCTCTTCTGGGCAGTGCTGTGGTCAGTACAGTCTGAATTAGTTTGGGGTTTTTCCTGAAACCCTCAGGCATCACACTCTTTGCAGGGTAGTCTCTGCATATTCAGCAAGGCTCCTGGGAAAGAAGGAATTTGAGGCCATCTGGGAGCCTGCGTTTTATCACTGATAAGGCTTTCCTTATTTCTCCTAGTTTCATTACTACAAACTGTGCCCTGCAGTTTTCATCCCGTGGGATCCGCCCGGGCCTCACCACGGTCCTAGCCCGCAACCTCGACAAGAACACGATGGGGTACCTACAGTGGCGGTGGGGCATCCAGTCAGCCATGAACACTAGTATTGTCCGCGATACAAAAACCAGCCATTTCACTGTGGCGTTACAGGTGAGAGCCCCGTTGCTGTACGCAGGGAACAGTGATACTGCCCCGTGGGAGAGAGGTGCCTCAGCTTTTCCATCCCAGCGTTGCTTTGGCTTGGGATAGATAGAGGATAACAGAGCAGTTGGTGCTGTGTCGTACGAACATGTAATGTAGGTAACCAGCTGCATTTGGCAGAGCACAACGCCTTGCACCCAATATTGTCATATCTAACGTGGATCAGCCCAGATTAGGGTCAGGATGTGCAACACAGACTGCAGAGATTGCAGGCTGTGATGAGCAAGTGGCAAGCACCGCTATGTTTTCTGTGCCACTTAAAGGATAAGAAAGGAAATTTGGGGGAACATTCAGCAGTGGCTGAGGGTATGTTTTCATACATTTGCACCTCTTGTATTTCAGCTGGGAATCCCCCATTCTTTCATGATGGTCAGTTATCAGCATAAGTTTCAGGATGAGGATCAAACACGAGTGAAAGGTTCTCTCAAGTAAGTGTGCAAGAGGAAATTCATACTGTTCACGGCCTGAAGAATCTATCCTCTCCTGCTGTTGTAGGCCTCCAGGTTCCACGCAAGTCAAATGCTTCTGTGGTCTTTGGGAATCTGCTTTTCATTAATTAAATTTGGTAAATGCTGAAGTGAATGTTTTGGAGGCTTAGCTCTGTGTGCCTCTTCATATAAGTGGAACATAAAATACTTGTGTGTGATATCTCTACATCATCACCAATAAGAAAGCCAGAAGTTCTTGTAGTCTGTTTACTGCTTTACAAGCTGAAGAGGCTAATCTCACCTGGTAGATATACCGTGAATCTTCCAGTAGCCAACATCCGCTGCACACAGATGTATTTCCATGTTTTACTTGTTGGGGAATTACAGGATTCAGTAAAGAGAAATTAAAGAGTCTTCCCTGTCTTACCAGTTTTTGATTCTGTCGTTCTAGGGCGGGTTTCTTTGGGACCATAGTGGAGTATGGAGCAGAGAGGAAGATTTCCAGGCACAGCGTTTTAGGAGCCACCGTCAGTGTTGGTGTTCCTCAAGGAGTGTCTCTGAAAATCAAGTCAGTTCAAGATTACAACTCTAGATTGCAGAGGCTGACTGTAACCTGCATTATTCTATTTCCAATATTCAGGTGGGAAGGTCCCGATCTTAGGGTAATACAGGTATACTGATAGATCGCTATGAAAGGTTGCAGCTGCCCTCACCTCTAATACAAGTGGTGCCCATCGGAAGCAATGTGGGCTTCTGCCGGTGTTACTCTGAGCCCGAGCCACCTCTTTCAGGCCTAGTATGTGTGCGCATCAAAATATTCTGAACATACAGCTTAAAGTAAGGTTTGGAGCGTTATGGTAAGTGGATGGAAGGTTGCGAAAACATTATTAGTTGAAATGGATTTAATTGCATTCCATTTTTATAACACTGTACACAGGTATACACTTGAATTAGTGAATTATCATTAACTAATACAGGTGGTGATACTATTAATAAGACACAGTTTAGGAAGAGGGGCAGAACCCTTGAAGGGTTCATGTACCGTGGTGCACTTGTAATTGGTGCCAGCAGAGGGTGTGCCAGGATGCGGAAACTGCTGTAAAGCCGTGAAGGCCTCCCTCCCCAGAAAACTAACGTTTTCTAAAATAAATATTACTATAAGCATCAGAAAAATATTAATGTACTCCTTCCTTGAAGGCACGTGCCAGTGTTGTGAACGTAGACCTTCTCTATAAGCATTTTCTTTTCTCTTGATGACAATATTGGTCCCTTTCCCTGGTGAAATTACTGACCAAATAAATTCTCCTGAGATTAAAAAAACACTTTAGAGTGGCCAGGTACTGTCACAAGAGATGTCTGCTACATAAAAGTCTGGCTCTGGGTGGCGCCAGCTGTTTGTCTTACCGTTGTCTTGTTTTGGTTTATCAGATTTTCACCTTTTTGAGCTCATCATTCATCTCTCCTTTGGTTCAGCACTTGTTCACCAGCATACGCTGCTGCTAAGTGTACTTAATCAAGCACGTTAAACTCCATGTTTCCTCTTACCTGTTGCTCTGTTCTTTTTTTGTTCTAGGCTGAATAGGGCTAGCCAGACCTACTTCTTCCCTGTCCACCTAACAGATCAGCTGCTTCCCAGTGCTGTATTCTATGCCACCGTGGGACCTCTAGTTATCTACTTCGCCATGCATAGGCTAATCATCAAACCCTACCTCAGGGCACAAAAGGAGAGGTGAGCTCGCAAGACTGTGTTTTAAGTTCAGAGCTGGGGAGTCCCACTCAAGTGCTTCTGGGAGCCTGGTGCAAAGGCTGGGATATCTGGCTGAGGCACTGCAGTTCACTGCATCATCAATGCTACTGAATTCTGGAAGCCTACAAAAATATCTTGAAAGGTGGGGAAGAACCTTAAACCCGAGCTCATTTGTGTGAGGTTGTGGGTCAGTTGTAATTGGGGTGGCTAAGTAGACATCTGCCACTTTGTGGCTGAATCCCATCCACTGCGTAGACCTGATGTGATGTTGACTTCCTTATGCCAGAGAGCTGGAGAAGCAAAGGGAGAGTACAGCCAGCGACATCCTTCAGAAGAAGCAGGAGGCTGAAGCTGCGGTAAGTCTTTCCTGTAACTAATTCCCCTTAGTTAAAGGAAGCTGTTTTCACTCTGGGCTTTTCTCTTTTGGACATGGTGTCTGACACTGCTTGATTTTTGCTCTACCCCTTGTGTCGTGACAGGTCCGGTTAATGCAAGAGTCTGTCCGGAGGATAATTGAAGCAGAGGAAGCTAGAATGGGTAAAGATTACAACACCATTTACTTGTTCCATAAATTTGGAGAGAGGAGGGAACAATACAAAGGCTGTGGGGTTGAGCGGGAGAAATGCAAGGTATCATTTCTTCGTTTCCACCCCTAATGAAGCACAGTGGAACTGCTGTTGTACACGTAGTGGGGAAGTTCCATTATGATTCGGCTTCTGGTGCCTGGGCTCGGTAGGGATCCACTGAATATTATCCTGGGACATGCTGTGAGGTGGATCAACAGGGTGAAGACAGTAGTCTGGATTCACCTCTTCACAAGAGAGAGGTGTGTGTATAAATACGTGCAAAAGTTATGGTCTGAAGTTCAGGTTTCACTGGTCTCTAGCTTACACAGTTTGCTCCTGGATCGTAATGGAAATCAAAATTCTGATGTTTGCTAGCAATTCGAAGAAAGTGTTCCAAAGTGGACTGACATCCACTTGGACTGTCACATCAGCGTGGCATTGAAGTCACGTCATTCTGTCCTAGTGCTGAAGATTGCTAACAAACACCCAAGTAGAAATGTTCTGTCTTGAGAAGTATGGGTCCAGGCAGGGAAAATGTAAATAGTGCTGACAGCAAGAAAAAATGCCAGGATGGTCTTTTCATCAGGGTCTGCCTAGCTGTCAGTGGGAAGCCTTTCATCACATCTGTGATTTCATGTGAAATGCAGGTTTGATTGTAGTGAACGCCTGGTATGGGAAGTTTGTGAATGACAACAGCAGGAAGAACGAGAAGGTGAAAGTAATAGATGTGACTGTGCCCCTGCAGTGCTTGGTAAAGGACTCTAAACTCATCCTTACAGAGGCATCCAAGGTACGTAGCTGTTCTGTCAAAGCCCAGACTCAAGAGCTCAAACGTGTGACTCAGAGTTTCGATTGAACCGTATGCTGTCCCACCAGGAGACCAGCACACTGGAAGCTAGTGACCCTAGATCAATTTACAGAAGCCATTTACATACCAAGCGTTATGAACCTCCAAGAACATCTGTTTCTCTGGGCATTTCCAGTGCCAAAGAAACAGTGTCTCCCTATTTGCAGCATGGGACAGTGCATGTTATAGACTCTGGGGCTGTACACCAGAAACTTCCCACCCCCCTGATCGCTCTTTCCTGCATTTAGAACTTGCCACTGGGGAGGCGATTCCTTAGCTTCTCACCTCATCTCACTGGCAGCAAAACTCCGTTTTTTCTTAATGACACCTCGTTCTGGCACTAATAAATGTTTTTGGCCTGTTGAAGAGCCGTGAGAATCCATTCGCTGATGCTCAGTCTGTCCTTCTCTGGTTCAAGGCTGGGCTGCCGGGTTTCTATGACCCCTGCGTGGGTGAGGAGAAGAGTTTGAAAGTGCTTTATCAGTTCCGAGGAGTTCTGCACCAAGTGATGTCAGCTGACAATGAGGCCCTTAGGATACCAAAGCAATGTAAGTAGCCAGAAATGCCCCGCTTCTTCCTTCAGGAACCAGTAAAGGATTGCTTCAGCTCTGGGGGGCAAAGCACACAGTATGGGGGTTCTGGGGTTCAGAACTGGAGTTACTGAAATGGACTGACCACAGTATGCCTCTGGAGCATGACCTAAAAGAGCTGAGCAGCACCGCTGCAGCTGTTTATACCATCTAACCTTATATGTCTAACTGGGGTTAGAAGCGGAGGCCTCCTACAGCTGCTGGTGTCCCTGCCGGGCAATTCACAGCGTTGGATCGCCCTTTGAGGACTGAATTGAATGTATGAAGGCAAGGTGGAGGCCTGAGCCAGATTCCTTCCTCATCCCCATTTATGTATCTGCCAAAACATTTTCCTGGCCAGAATAATTTTGTGAAACCGGTATCTGCCAGTGACAAGTTTTACTGGTACCCCTGTAGGTCTGGGGAGTTGGCTAAAGGGCGCAAACCTCGTGTTTACTCCAGACCAGCTCCCTGGCCCAATTTAAGAAGCATATCCAACTTAGAAAGCTTCCATAAGTACATTGGGGGTGTATACGAATTGTGTTCAGTTAGCAGCCAGATGTGTTCCTGTCTCTCCCTGGTACAGTGGTAAGTTCAAGCTAGGATGTGTCTCGTCCGACAGAAGTGGTGTGTATCCATTTATTGTTCTCATCCAACAGCTCACAGAATCGATGCAGATGGCTAATCTGGTGAGAGTATGCACGTCTGTTACGGCACCTGGGTCAACAGAAACTACAAAACCTTCCCCTGGACGCTACAAGTTTGAACAGAGACGTTTTTATTTTTACTATCCGTATAGCAGGTGGTGTCCTACCAGTTATGTTAGGAGACAAAATGAGAGAACCTGCTTCTACAGGTGGCTCCAAGGCAATACTTCTCTGAATTATGGCTCAGTAACCAATAAAGCAAGGTGACTCTGAATGCGCAGTGCTTTCTGCTGAGGTTGTGCGAATGGGCACTAAGCACCACCCGTCATGCAGCCATGTCTTTCCCGCTGCGATTTGGCCCCAGTCCGTTTGCGCGGTCTCGCATGTGTTTTCTTGCACTGAGCAGGGAAAAAGACCCGTTGTTCTCACTTCTCCACCTGCTTCTGGGGTAGGTAACATAACTTTTTCTGCTCCTGAGGGGAAGTTAAGCTCTCTGGCCACCTCCTGGAAGGCCTCTGTGTAAATCCTTTTGTTGGAAAGAGGACAAAGATTGTTTTCCGTCTCAAATCTGTATTTGAAACATACTTGTGAAGAACAGGTGTGTTTGAAATGAAGTTCTTTGCCTTTTGTTGTAACATGGACCTCTTCAGCATGAATCCATCCAGCTGCTTGTTTCAAACACTGCTATTCCAGACAAGGACACAGGTATCTTAATTCTTCTGCTGCCTAGAACCATGTACTATCAAGGTTTTCAAGAAAAGAGGAAAGCAAGTTGGGGAAAAGGACAGCAATTAATTTCATTTGATTCTGATGCTGGAACTATCTCTTCCCATCTAATTTATTTCTAGGAGAAAGAGGAACATAGTTTATACAAGTAAACCAGACCAAAGTGAGGAGAGGTGCCACATGGGTAAAGAGCTGAAAACGTAAAATTCAGCTGCCCTTTCTAAAAAGCATCAGTTATGACATAAAGCCATTGGATTAATCTTGCATAGAAGCCATGCCAGTGATTTACCAGTGACAGTCCTGTTCTAGTGACACAGCAGATGGAAACAGCAGCCTTATAGTATCTACTACACTGTGTACATCAACACTATCGAGGCTTTTTCATAGAGAAGAGGAATAATTGTGGCTGTTTCTCAGTCACAGTTCTGCTCTTGGTGAGTCCTAGAACAACCTTCATTGCTTACATGTTAGAGACAGGAGGGGGAAAAAAGCATATCTTGGCGGTGCATTGTTGCTCTTGACAACTACTACCATAAATCATTTCCTGACACGTACCTGGCCCCTCTTTCTGTGCAACTGTGGTTCTCTTTGCTCAAGTCGTTGTAACAGGAGGATTAGATTTCCAAAAGCAGACTTATTTGAGCCAGTCTGAAAGAGATGCTCCCCCCACCTCTAAAAAATAAGTTCATATGATGAAGGGGTCTTCACTTGTTTTTATTAAAAACAAACCAAAACTCTTCAGCTGTGGCCAGCTCCTGGTGCAGGATTTTATTTCACTTACGACCAGTGTTCTGTTGATCTGAAATGAAATGTACAATGTGCAATAAATTATACTCAGCTGAAAAGTAGCTCACTTTCCCTTTGCATGTGTAGGGCACTCTTGACAATAAACTCCTGAAAAGCAAGGGTTGCAAGTTTGGTAAATGTAACTGCACCCTCTGTCACATCCT
Source organism: Pelecanus crispus (assembly GCF_030463565.1). NCBI lineage: Eukaryota > Metazoa > Chordata > Aves > Pelecaniformes > Pelecanidae > Pelecanus > Pelecanus crispus. The sequence continues at coordinate 10,012,111 of NC_134657.1, read as the reverse complement.
GCTTATTGACCTCTGTTGATCCCTTGTATGTGTAACTAGTTGAACTGGGCAGAAATCTCCACCAGAAATTCCTTTTTCATGTCTTGTCACTGCATCAAGTGTATGGTCAAGAGCGAGAGCCAGTCTGTAGTGACAAGGACATGGCAAGATACTCTGGGAAGAGTACCAAGAATTAAGTTTTGCATAAGCAAGTGCAAAATAGTGACAACCCATTTACTGCTAATTACAAAGAAGAATCTTAGCATAGCCCTGTATCTAGCAGAGCAATGACACCAAGGAGTGCTTCTGTGAAAAAGGTTTGCACAATAAACAATTCTCATTTCTGACAACTTCCTGAGATACAGTTTCTGCTGTCATGAAAGTGTTTTCTTGCATAGTCTACATTAAAATGTAGAGAAATAGCAATGTGATTCTAAAAACTGCTTCAGTGCATCAAGATGTCCCGTGGTATTTCTACACTCGAAAAATAATATTTCCGAGGGGCAGAGCGCGTTGTTCCTGCTCCAGCAGTTAAAATCTGTAACAGGGTAGCATCTTTGGGTTCAAACTTTAAAATGCCATAGAAAACATGAGGCGACACATCCGTCTCTGACTGACCCAGCAAATGCTTAAAATACCTTAATGAGGATCCAGGAACACACACTAGTCTTTTCAGCCTTTAAACTGGAAATACTTGAGGTGGAGATACAGGTTCAGGATTTACTTTTTAGAGTCTTCCCTTGTCTTCCTGCGCGTGCTCTCGTCTGACAACCGTGTCCCAGGGCGGCTCAGCCAGCGAAAGGCTACAAGGAGCCCAGGCTCCAGGCACCCGTTCTGCTGTAAAAACCACCGGAACCTCCTCCCGTGCAACTCCGCCGGTATGTTTGTACCTGAAGACGGCTCAGCCGCCCGGCCAGGGCTTGGAATCAAGCAGTTGCTTTCCCCAATCACAGCTGTGTTCCCGTTGGAGAACCAACTCAGTTCTCCTGCCTTCCCCCTGTATGCTGTCTTCCCCCAGCACCTCAGAATTGTCTTTCATCGCAAAGAAGTTTGTGCAAGGGACAGATGAACTTTAACTTTGTACTTTGAACGTTTGAATTCGCGACTCTTGTTAAAGTAAAATCTCTCATGATTAATACTGACGCAGGCCTTGCCCTGTTCCCTGGCTAAACATCGTAAAAGTATATGGCCTGTTTTTTCCTGCCAGATCAGCCCACCGAGGATTCAGACTCTTGCTTTTCCCCTCCTTTCGAGTACTGCGAGCGCCCTTGGCCCATCCAGGAGGCTGCTGCAGCAGGTTCTTCTCTGCAGCAGCTACAGCGTGAGCTCCATTTTTGCTTCCCCACAGTCTGCGGTTGTCAAGCCTCGCTGGATCGTGTCCACGCGGTGGAGTCCGCTGCCTGTCCTGTCCCTCCTCCCCTGGAGCCAGGTACTGAGCTGGTCTCTCCCGCACAATTACGTACTCCAGCCCACCTCCTCCTCTCTTCTCTATTTTCTATCAGTGCAAAGTTTTAAAGAGACTGTAAGAAAAGCCCCACTTGAGAAACCACTACTTTGCACACCACCATTTCTGCTCTGCGAGAAGCTGCCATTTTACAGCTACAACTCCTCTGGGACTTCGGTTTATCACTCTATATAATAGAAAATCACAAATAGAATTAAAATAGAAGCTGTAAGCAACGAAAGCTTAGCTTCTAACATGATCCAGTGCCGTTTCCAAGAAGTCGAGCCATCTTTTAAGGTGTTAAGGCTGCTACTTTGAACACAGCTGGCTGAGCAGCAGTGCCTTCAAGGTCGTGGCACGTACGGAAGCTGAGGGGTGGCACCAAGGCACCAGTGTCCCTTTGGTGGTTTGGGGTCCTCGGTGCCGCCTGGCAGGGGTGGGAGGGAAGGAACTCTCCTGCAGCTCCCAGAGGGTTTAAAGGGGTTTTGGTTTGGGTCTGGATGAGCAGGCTGTCTTTCTGAGGCAGATGCAGCACAGCCTAAGGTCTGCTTCTGAGGCTGCAGCATCTGGTCCTGCAGGGACCTGGCTCTGGAGCAAGTGGGACGGGCACGGGGTCACCCTGGCCAGCAGTCTCACCTGGCGTGATTTGCCCTGCCCCACACCCAGGTTCTGCACGCCCAGCCTGCCTTCAGGAGCTCCCCGCGAAGGAGCCCTGCTAGGGCCACGCAGCACCACTGCCGTAGGCATCCCGACCCAAGCCCTCTCCCCCCGCGCTCGCACCAGCCTTCGCACCTTTTGGCAGGTCCCATCAGCGAGCCCAGCGCAGCATCCCGGCTGCCTTCAGCCGCTGCGGGCCCTGCAGCAGCGGGCATTGCCTGCCTCCGGTCACCCCGCCCCGTGCTCATCCCTGTGCCAGCGACAGGGCTCTGCCACCATTTACCTTACAGCAAAGGCTGGGTGAGGAGCGGCTGCTACAGAGAGGCGGTGATACCTGCCAGCACATGAAGTACATGTTTGCAGCACTTCCTATCCATACCTGGCTTTGTCTGTCTTTTAGGAAAGAGCACTTGAAACATCAAGTCTTGCTGCCACCTCGCACAACGACTTCACAAACCAGTAAATCATAATAGCAGTCTCCTGAGTTCAGAATAAAACAAAATCATCGTTCACTTGTTTCACATTTAAGAAAAAAACATGGTTCATTAAAACAGTTTTAATGAAAAAATAAAGTTCTGAATTAAACTATACATGGCTGAAAGTGATGAACTAAAAGAATGAAGATGTTACTTCTTTTTATTTCTCTCTCTGCTGATACTGTAACGTGCTGGACTTGTCAGACACCATCTATTGGGACAAATCTGAAAAGGTAACAGAACAAGAGTCAGTCACATTGATTAGTATCGAGCCTCTGTGAAAAAGAGGCAGTTCGCTTTGCAGTTTGCCATTTCTCCCGTAAAAGCTTCAGGAACGCCTTCCATGGAGGTCCAGTTGAATTGCAGACACGCTGTAAACAGATACCAATTTTCAGAGCAGGTCCAGCCCTTAAGCAGCTCGCGACCGGGATCTTCCAAAGCCTGTCTGTTTGCAGAGTGAAATGGCAGCATTTGAGAACTTTGGTTATTTTTCTGGCTGCAATGAACAGTCAGGCAGCTGTCAGGGACAAGTCTTTGGCAAACTCCTCGGTGGTTCCATTTAGCTTCTGGAAGGCAGCACACCACGCTCACGGCCTTAAGATTTTACAGAAGCTGGAGCTGGTTTTCAGAACCCAGAGTCAGTTCCCTCAGTAGAACGGGATTTTTATGAAGAAGCAGGACTGAAGAACAGCTGCATGTCACGCAGCTCCGTCATCCCGACCTTTCGCACCCCCGTGTCCCACGCAGCGGCACTGCAGCACTGGACCGTCTGCCTGAAGCTTTGGCAGCCCCGTGTCAGACATCTGAAGGCAGGTTCCTGGCTCTGTGTCCAGGAAAGACCCTCGGTCATCACCAGGATGCATCTCCTGATGAGCCAGTACTCAGATAAGGCGGTGGCCTAACGCCGTGTATCTGCAGGACTAACGTGGACACACTCCTGCCAGTACGGCTAGTCTCGCTTTGGCCACGGTACCAGCCAGTGACTCCCCTCGCCTCACGGTCTCACCGGAGAGAGCGCACGTTGTTCGTCAGGCATAGCTTCAGAGAAACGCCTCGAAATGTAAGCTGAATTTGTGCGATACATACGGCTCGCTCTGTTTGGTCATCGAGGAACAATGCCGCCATCTCGGTGGCCTCGCGTACAAGCCTCGGCTCCCTGTCACGTTTCTGAACGGATTTCCCTCGGGCTGAGGCCCCGGGAAGTCCCATCGAGGGACTGCAGTGTCGGCAGGGGCCTCAGCGCTCTCCTGTCCTCCCCCGCACCAGATGGATCTTCATTGCACTTCATCTTGCTAGCTGCATAGCCTGCATTTGCTTTTATCTGTATAATTTGCAACCAATAGGTTAAAGGTTCCATTTTTTTTGATTACAAATCCAGTCTCAAAAAACAGTGAAAACAAAAGTCAACTCAGCTGTCGTACTTGGATGGAAATGATCAAATCCCAAACCAGACCTGCCAAGTTCTAAGTTTACTACAGCCCCTTTTACAGTCCACGTTTGAATTCTGGGCTGAGAAAAGGGAGAGTCATCGTCTTCTTAAAACAGCACCTTAGAGTTTAACGAAGGGCCAGGAAACGGAGCAAACGGTATCCCCCCATACACACATTTGAGCCCACCATGCAAAACAAAGTCACGAAAAATCACCGTAAGAAGAGACCTTCTGGGAAGAAATCCGATGTCGCTACTCCCCAGCGCTGCCTGTCCAGAAAAAGGGCCGCTCTCTTCTTTCGGACAACGCGCTGGTCCCTCGGTGCAGGAGGAAGTCCCGTTTTCACTTGGATGATGCCAAATTGCAGAACTCCCCTGCTGCCCGGGCCCGCTGAAAAGGCGGCAGATCGCGCAGAGGTCGGTACGCATTGACGCTTGCTCCTACGGAGCCTTAGAATATCTAAGATTGATATATACGGACAAATGGGCAGGTATAATATTACATTAAAACACACGGCCATTTACTTTTCAGACTCTTCACACAGATTCCCTCCTCCTCCTCCCTCCTTGGAGGAGGAGGAGTTTCCTAGCGCAGAGAAGGTTTGCGGTTTCCCGATGGGATGAGAAAACGTACGTGGCGAAGGTATTATACATTCCCCAGACATCACCCAATTCATAGCTGTAACCGGACAAAACCCCACCGAACCCAGAGAGCTTAGTCCGTCCCTTGAGCCCATCGGTATCTAGCAGCAGTTTTGACCAGTCGGCCTCTTCTAGCCCCGGCCGCCCGCGACTTGGCGATTCCTCGTCCCTGTTGGGGCAGGCCGGCCGGGCAGCCCTTCAGCCTGAGCAGCAGCAGTTCGGGGGAGCTCTCCCTGGCCTCCTGGCCGGCGCCGGCGGCTCGCCCGCCCGCCCAAGCAGCGCACCAGCACGCGCCTCCCTCCCCTAGTCCAGGAAGCGCCTGCGTGAGCCCGTCCGGGAGCGGTTCGAACGGCGAATGTCAAACTTGGAGTCCCGGCACTTCTGGCATATGTAGACCTCTGGGACGTTCGACTTGCGGATTTTGGCGCAGGAGAGGTGGATCCAGGTGTGGCACTCATTACACTCGATCATCGGCCGCCCGGCGAAAGGCTTCATGCAGAAGCAAGTGACTAGGTCCCACGAGTCGTCATCTGCAAAGAGAAATGGCAAGCTACGTTTTTAACGGCCAACACCGCTCACCCACACTAGGAATTTACTCTCCTTTTGCACCAAATTAACTACCTGGGTTTGAGAGACAGGCGCTTTGCCAATTTTTTCCACGTCTTAAGAGAAACTAGTCTCTCTTGCACGGGAAGAGACTTTCGGCAGCGTGTGAGAGGCCATAATCCAGGAGAGGGGAACCGGCTGCTTCTATAAAGTCACAGCTTTTTGCTGTATTGCAAAAGCAGCCAACCGGCCCTCCCCTTCCCCCGAAAACCCAACCGCTACTGAATTCTGCCCAGGCAGTGCACCTTGATGTTATCCTCATGCTACAGGTAAAGTACCGAAGAGACCGGCAACGGCTCCACCACTTCCACCTGGCTAACCCTCTTCCGACAGCCAGGCCACCTACCCGAATCCACCATGATGTCCTCATCGTCGCCGGTGCCGTCCTCATCCCGAAAGACCACCTGCTTGCCCTGCCGGATGACCGTTCGCTTGCCGACGCTCTGGATCTCCACCGTCTGCTCGGCCGTCACGGCAGGGTAGGAGACGCTGGACGGCATGTCAGAGTCCCACGCCGAGCAGTGCTCGGCCGCAGACGGAGGGTCGCCCTCAGACGAGGGGCTCATCGGCGTCTCCGCGTAAGAGTCCTCCGCCTCCAGGTCCAGCAGCTTCTCCTCGTAGTCCTCCTCCGCAGACACCTCCGTTTCCCTCCTCTTCAGCTTCTTCTTCTTCCTGATCTTATCGATTTGCTTTCGCTCCGGTAGGAAGTTGCCGGGTTTTGCCCGCTGGAACAGGGAACCGTACGGTTTTGCCCGCTTGAGCTGGCTGAAATTCTTTCTGTTCTTGGCGGGCAGGGACACGGAAGAGGGGATATCATTGAAGCGGGGGTCCCAGCTATCGCTGTCAATCGTGCCCCCGGTGCTGTTGGGAGGGCTGGGGCTGTTCCTCAGCGGCGTTTCCTGGAAAACGTCGAGAAAGCGGATAAAAGCCTTCGTTCGGAGCCGACTCGCCGAGGCGCTGCGCCCTCTCCCCCGGGGCGCTGCCTCGCACGGCCGCTCTCGCCCGAGCCGCGGCTCCCGCTCCGCCCGCTCCCGGCCCCGGGGATCTCCGGCCGGGCAGAGCCGCGGCCCGGCCCCGGCGCGGCGGGGGGAGCGGCTCCGGGATCCCTGCTTGCTCCACCCCGCCCAAAAAGCAGCCGCCCGTGCCGTCGCCCGGAGCCCTCCCAGCTGCTGCGGTTCCCCCTTTTGTTTCAGGGACGCGGCGCGGAGGCGGAACCCTCTCGCCGCCGCCGATTTTACGGAAAAGCCCGGCGGCCGCTGCCGCCGAGGGCCCGGGGGGGGCGGCCGGGCCCGGGGAGGGCTCCGGCCGGCGCCGCTGCCCCCGCGCCCCTCACCTCCTGCGGGTAGGGGATGTAGCCGGCGTAGGCCAGGACGAAGGTGCAGAACTTGTTGAAGTCTTCCACGGTCCGGTGCCGCCGGGAGGCGGGGGAGAAGTCCTGCGGGGGAAGGGGAGGGGGTCGGCGGCGGGGCCGGGCACGGCCGGGCCGGGCGGGGGAGGGGGGGGGGGGACTCGCCGCCGCCGCCGCTCCCCGCCGCCGGGCCGGGCCCCGCCCCGCACCCCCCCCGCGGCGGCCGCCACCGGGCAGCGCCGCCCCCACCACCCCCCCCCCCCGCCCCGCACCCCCGGTCTCGGCCCCGGGCCCCCGGGCGGGCCGCCCCCCGCGGCGGGAGGCGCCGCCGCCATTCCCCGCTCGGGCGGCACAAGATGGCCCCGGCCCCGCGGCGGGGCGGCGGCGGGGAGCGGGCACCGGCGGCCGGGCGAGCCGGGCCGGGCCGGGCCGGGCCGGGCCGGGCCGGGCGGCGGGAGGCGCCCCCCCCCCCCCGCCCCCACGGGGCCCCGCTCACCTCCGGGGCGAACGGGGAGGCGCAGGAGTCGGAGTCCATGTCCCGGCGCGGGAGGCGGAGGCGGGGCCGGGGCGGCGGCGGCAACCGGGCAGCGCCGACACCCGCGAACCGCTCGGTACCGGCGGGAGGCGGCGAAGGGGCGGCCGCCGGCGCGGGGGCCGCTGGGAGCCGTAGTCCGCCGGCGCGGGGGCCGCTGGGAGCCGTAGTGCGGGGCCTGCGCGGTGGCGGCCGCGGGGGCTGCCGGGAGCTGCGCTCGGCGCGGCCGCGGGAGGGCGGGACCGGACCGGGCCGGGGCGGCGTCGGGGAGCGGAGCGGAGCGGTGAGCTCGGGGGGGCGCGGGGCCCGCTGGCAGGGCCGCGGTGGGAGGGGGCGGCCCTGGGTTTCCCGCGGCGCAGCGCGGCCGCCTCTGGCCGGGCCCGGGCTCGGGCTCCGCTAGCGGCCAGGCAGGCCGAGCCCTCCGCGGCCCCGCCGTGCTGGGCGGCCCGCCCCGCCCTCGCCGCCACGCTCGGTCGCCCGGCCCCGCCGTCCCGCTCCGCCCCGGCCTCCCCGCTCCCCCCGCCCCGCCCCGTCCCTCGGGCCCGCTGCAGGCGACGGCCGCGCCCGGGCCCCGCCGCCGCGCTCGGCACGAAGCGGGTCCCAGCGAGGGGCCCGAGGCCGCGGCCTTGTTTTAGGGCCCCGCTCCCCGAAGCTGCCCCCGCTGCCCCGAGGACGGGCCCTCTCCAGCCGCGGGAACCCCGCGTCGCGCCCGTGCGGGGGCTGCTGGGGCGTGCGCGGGTGACGTGGGGCTGGCGCGCCCAAAAAGGCTGAGAACGCCACGAGTTTGGGGAAGAAGAATTTATTTTACTGCTGCGGTATTTGACTGGAAGCCGTCAGCAAGCGAGCAGGGACGGCGACACCTGGCAGGACACCCACCGTAACGCTGTTAGCCGAAGCGCCGGACCGGGGTCTCCGGAATTCCGCAGGCACGCCGTCTCTTCGATAACGGGCGGCACGGCGGAGCCGGGGGCTCGGCACCGGCGGCAGAGAGAGCGTGCCTGCTGGGAACACCCCCCGGGGCCTCGCTTTTGAGGACGACCCCGCTGTCCACCTCGAGCAGCGGCGAGGGCTGCTCCTGTCCGAGGGACGAGGGGCCCGGGCGCTGAGGCGCAAGGTTCATGAAGCGATCGGGTTTACAGAGCGAAGCTGCCTTAATCCTGGGAAACTTCGACACGGGCTTCTTAAAAATATAATTAGACTAAGCAGGGAAGGCTGCTGGCAGCGCCAGCACATTATGCAACTGCCGTTCCTCCGTGACAGGGGAATGGGGATGTTTCCAAGGGCTGTTTAGTTTATCCCACTTCCCAGCCAGAGGACGTTTTTCCCTGTGCTACCCCACCTTTATCCTCTCTCTTTTTCCCCCTTCTGTCTTTTTCCCCTCCTCTCCTTTTTCTCTTCCCTCTCCCCCCTCTCTTTTCTTCCCTCTCTCTCGTCTCTTTCCCTGTCTCTTGTTTTTTCTTTACTCTGCAAGCTGCTCTCGGGGCTGAATCCCGAGGGGCTCTGCGCAGGGTGTGACACAGCGTGTGCTCTCCCACAGGCACGGCATGGCGGCAAGCACAGGGAGCAGCGGCGGCGGCGGGACGGCAGCGGCGGCGACAACGGGGGAGCCGGCGCACGCGGTGTCGCTGCTGCGGGGGCTGAGTGCGCTGCGAGCCGAGCGGAGCCTGCTGGACGTGACGGTGGTGGCGGGTGGCCGGGAGTTTGGGGCGCACCGTGCCGTCCTGGCCGCTGCTTCCGGCTATTTCCGCGCCATGTTCGGCGGGGCGCTGCGGGAGGCGCGGGCCGAGCGGGTGCGGCTGCACGGCGTGGAGCCCGAGTGCCTGGCGCGCCTCCTCGACTTCGCCTACACCGGCCGGGTGGGCGGCCTGGGCCCCGACATCGCCGAGCGCCTGCTGCGCGCCGCCGACCTGCTGCAGTTCCCCGCCGTCAAGGAGGCCTGCGGCGCCTGGCTGGCGCGCCAGCTGGAGCCCGCCAACGCCCTGGACATGCAGGACTTTGCCGAGGCCTTCGCCTGCCCAGCGCTGGCGGCCGCCGCCCACCGCTTCGTCCTGCGGCACGTGGGCGAGCTGGGCGCCCAGCTGGAGCGGCTGCCACTGCCGCGCCTCCTCTCCTACCTGCGGGACGACGGGCTCTGCGTCCCCAAGGAGGAGGCCGCCTTCCAGCTGGCGCTGCGCTGGGTGCGCGCCGACCCCGCCGCCCGTGCCCCGCTGCTGCCCCAGCTCCTGGCCCACGTCCGCCTGCCCTTCGTGCGCCGCTTCTACCTGCTGGCCCACGTGGAGGGCGAGCCGCTGGTGGCCCGCTGCCCGCCCTGCCTGCGCCTCCTGCGCGAGGCCCGCGACTTCCAGGCTGCCCGCCTCGACCGCCACGACCGGGGGCCCTGCGCCCGCATGCGCCCCCGGCCCTCCACTGGCCTGGCCGAGATCCTTGTCCTTGTCGGCGGCTGCGACCGCGACTGTGATGAGCTCGTCACCGTCGACTGCTACAACCCGCGCACCGGCCACTGGCGCTACCTGGCCGAGTTCCCTGAGCACCTGGGTGGGGGCTACAGCGTCGCCGCGCTGGGCAACGACATCTACGTCACCGGTAAGGCGCGCGGGGTGCAAAAGCGCTGGTGTTGAGGTTTCCCTTGAAAATACATGGGTTCTGGCAGCAAGACTTGGCTTTTCTCGGGGTAGTGGACAGTCTGAAATGGCTCGGCCTTGATACGACTGGCCCGAAGACAGGCATGGGGGCTCCTGGGGTCGGTGCAGGATTTAGCAGCTGGTCTCGCTCCGGGAGGTATTTTGTCATGACTAATGCTCCTGAGCACGTGGCAGCGGTCACAGATCTTGCACTGGTAGAACTTTCTAACCGCTCACTCTGGGGGACAGAAGTGACTTGAGAGGGTTTTGAATTTCTGTCTGCGAAGATGTTTGGGTTCAGAGCCCCATGAATCACAAGCCAAGCGCGTGCTTGAGGCAGAGGCGCGTCAGAAAGCCCCTGGTTCCTCAGCCAGCCATTGCCTATGAGTCACGGTACCTTCCCCGGCACGAATCATGCCTCCTCGCAGTCCGCTGGGGCTATAATTACCTCTGTCAAGGTGACACGGATGTGTAAATTTGGCTGTTAATCTGCATGTAGATGCCTCCTTTGAACTACAGCCCCATAGCTAGAGCAGCAGCCCTGCGGTGGCTGTAACAAACCAAGGCCTGGGAAACCAGGTGCTGCAGAACAGCTTTCTCTGGGTGCGCAGGACGCGCTGACAAAGATTTGAAGGGCAGGTCAAATGCAGGTGAACAGAAAACTGTTCGTTCTCTGGTCACGAGCAGAAAACAAGGCTCCACTTTAAGGGCGGAGTTGTAAAAATGAGGGGCTACCGCACAGCTCATTTGTACGGACACCCTTGCGTCCCGTGGGAGCTTTTTGGAGCAATCCCAGGCGGGTCTGGGGGTGCCGATACTGCCGGGAGCGCTGTGCTTTGTCATGGCTGCTGCTGGCGGGGATCTTCGGCCGCTCTGCTTAGTGTCAGCATCGTAGCGCAGGCAGCAGGGAGGGATGGAAGGTTTCCGTGCTGCCAGTGGCAACGCTGCCTTGGCAGCCGGACGCTGGGGAGCGTCAGTCACAGCAGCTTCTGGATAGTGACGGGGTTGGGGTTGCAAAATGGGGAAGAAAATAGTTAGTTGGAAGGATGGAGGTGGTTGAACCTGGGAGACTCATTTTGAGTTGTGGCTGGGTACAGACCAGGAATAACATGGGAGAAATCCTTCCTGGCTTGCCAGGAAAGAAACGGTGCAAAACTTCCCTTAAAATCCTCACCGTGCACGCTACTGTGGTCCCCCAGTACAGAAATATTTTCACAATGTATGGCCCCGGGAAGCAGAAAACTGTGTGGTGGGGGTATTGAGAAGGTGTAGCTGAAGACATAACAAAGCTCCCGGTCCCGAGCCAAGCCCTCTTCTCCATCGCCCCATAGTACTTCCCTTTGCGAAACCAGACTTTGAAATGTGGCGTGCTGTGCTGCAGGAGGATCGGACGGGTCGAGGCTGTACGACTGTGTCTGGAGGTACAATTCCAGCGTGAACGAGTGGACGGAGGTGTCTCCCATGCTGAAAGCCAGGGAATACCACAGCTCCACAGTCCTGGACGGGCTGCTCTACGTGATCGCCTCTGACAGCACGGAGCGCTACGACCACTCGGTGGACAGCTGGGAGGCTCTGCAGCCCATGCTGTACCCCATGGACAACTGCTCCACCACCTCGTGCCGCGGCAAGCTGTTCGCCATAGGCTCCCTGGCTGGCAAAGAGTCCATGGTCATGCAGTGCTACGACCCCGACAGCGACCTCTGGTCCCTCGTGAACTGTGGCCACCTGCCTCCCTGGTCCTTCGCCCCAAAGACCGTCACGCTCAATGGCCTCATGTACTTCATCAGGTGAGCAGCGGGAGCGATAACCTCCCTCCCCACGTCCCCCCGAGGCCAGCCCAGGGTTCCCCCGGGAAGGCGTGCTGGTTTTGTGGGTGGTCGTAGGAGAGCACTGCATTGGGAAAGCACGGCGGTGCTTCCTCTGACCGTGCAGGTGGGTCTGGAAACCGCCACGCCTCTTCCCTTTACTTCTGTTGTAGCTAGACCTCAAAGAGCCAGGCTTAAAATTGTGTAAAAATGTCTGAATCTAAACCCACGGGCTGGGGAATAGCCAGGTATAAATCTGGCTGAAGCCAGCAGCACTGCTTGGAAATAGCCGTCTCGGTTTTCTTGGCTTCTGGTTCAACCCCCCCGTTGTTGCTATAAATAAGTGAGTAAGCTCCAAGAAAACGTTAAACTGTAGCGCAGGAGAGGACATCCTCCGTCTCAGCAGAGATAAGAGGACTGAAGATGAAATGATTGGTCACTATTTTTAAGCACCTTTCCAAATTGGGACTTAATTACCCATCTGAAGCTGTCCTGGTGGCGCAAATACTTTGGTTATCCACTTCATTAAAAATAAACTGAAAGGCATGCTAACGCTGAAGCGTTACATCTTGTGTTGACTTTGAGCAAACATAGACTTCTGTGATGGCCTCCAGATGCTTTTCTTTTTTCAGTCTTCTCTTGGCTTTGTGTAAAGCAGCAACTTCTGCCCCAGACCTTTTGCTTGATTCCTTTGGGTTCGGCCGAGAGTCTCGGTTCCAGGCAGTTGTTTGCAGGTAGCAGTTTGAGTCACTGGGTTTTCAGCAAATACTGGCAGGGGTGTTCTGGCTGTTTGGCTACTTGTCACAAGCCGGTTCTATAGGCTTCCCTTTTTCTTATCCACTTGAAAATACTGATGATTTGACGTTTCAGGATTTCTGATCGCTTAGGTATCTGCAGGAGTTAATGAGGAGGTTATTGAGGTCAGGTTTTTCTCCCCTCATTTCACATGCTGCTCTGTATAAAGCTGTACAATAATCTTTGGAGGACAGAGGAATAGGTTACGAATGAAAGTCACAAACTCATTTCTTGGTTAGTTTTAAATAGCTCAGACTAAAGCTTCTGACTGACGACCCCCTCTAGTGGGACAAGTTTTATGACTATAAATACGGCATAGCAGCGAGGCTTAGGTCTTCAGCTGTGTCCTTCTTAGAGCTCACCCTGAGACGGGAGAGGAGGTCCAGGCCTGACTTCACCAGTGCCTGGAAACGCCTTTGCCTCTCGTCTCCCTTTCAGTCCGGTGGGGCTCTCAGCTTCATGCCTGGAAGTATGTGACTCGCCCGCTGCTGTTAGTTATGGGAAGCGTTGTGAGCAGCAGCAGTTCTTTGTAGGAATGCTTGTCCAGAGCGTAACCAGAAAGTCCCATGGCACGCGCCTCGGCTTCGCCGCAGGCTTAGCAGGCGGATTTCTAGACTAATGGCTTGCTAAACAGACGCTGCTGTTGTAGGTGAGATTTCTCGCTTATTTTTACTCCCTCCCCCTGCTCAGATTTATGTCAGCAATCGATAGCGATACCTTGTCACCTGCACAATGTGTGGCAACGTGCGATGTCATGATAGATACAAAGACAATAAAATATTCCTTGCGGCCTTTTGAATCCGTCTGTAACGGGACTGTCTTGGAGTGACTGACAGCACTTCTCCAGCTGCCCTGACCTTGTCCTCTTCGCATTCTTGTGTCAGGGGTGTGCGTTTCTGCGTCGCAAACGTCCCTCACCTGTCGCTGTCGCCCTCCCGTCTCACAAGTGGAGCGGGTGAGAGAAGCCTTGGGGGATTACGCTGTCCCTGCCAGCTCTTCTCTCACAGTCCTCTGGCCCATCTAAATTTGGCATTGGTGAAAAACTTGAGCAGTAGGGATGCCATTATTTTGAAGCACATGGAGGTTTAAGCCTCTCCAGAACAGCAGTAATTTTTCTTCCAGACCCTGAAGCACTTGGCACCAAAGCCAGGTCAGTCTGTGAAATGCAGACATGAAGAAAGGCTGCGAACACACCTACCATAGATGCAGATGTAAAAAAAAAAAAAACTGCTAGATTTGAGAAAGTCCTCAGGATTGTGCAGCAATTTCCAGCCCAGCAGCAGCATACTTGTGCGCTGGACTCCGAGTGGGGCTTGCGGTCCGGAGCAGCTCACCCCGCTGTCTCGGGTGGAGCGACGAACTTTGGGAGGTGGAAAACAGCACATGCTGTCAGCTTGCTCTGTCCCCAGGCATCTTGTCTGCCCTCCCTCCTAGGCAGTGTCCTAAAACTCAGCGTACACCAGAAGGCATAGAGCACATTGCTTTGCCTGTAGAGAAGCTCCGAAGGGGCGTTCGGGCTCTTTGGATGTAGGTCACTGGCACTGAGAACAAGATGTGCTCCTGCGCTAATACGTGGTACGTGCGCGATGTCTGTGCCAGCCTGCGTCGTGTTTAGGGGTGCAGCAGAGAGGGCCAGGCGTTTTCTGGGGTTGAACGTCACTGCTGGCACAGGAGGAGCCCATGCTGGAGGCTGCATCGAGACCTGCGCCTTCGTACAGGAACCCTTTGGTCTCTGATAACACGTAGCGGGATTGGAGCACAAGTGCTCATGGCGGCGTTTCAGGCTGTTGAACTGGGGGCTTCACAAGGCAGGAGGTTTTTGGAACGCAGAAGAGTAATTTTGTGTTATCTCCCACAGAGACGACTCAGCTGAAGTGGATGTTTACAATCCAGCGAAGAATGAATGGGATAAAATCCCTGCCATGCTTCAGGTAGGACGCTTACCCTGACCTACTGGGTATCTTCCAGTGTTAAAAATCGGCTTAATTTACCTCTGGAAAACAAGGTGCTCTTTAGATTATAACCCCTTGCCCACGGAGTGCGTTTCAGCATATCGCAGTCACCTGGAAGAAAAAGTCCTGGTCTGTGATTGCGTATCCAGGTGCGCAGCCCGGCACGTGAGAGCTGGGGACAGCGAGAAAGCTCTGTCTGCTCCCGGTGTTGGGCAGCGCTGGTTCGGCATCAGCAGCTGGTGGGTGCTGAGCCCCGTCCAAGCAAGCCGCTGCAGGACAGCACCCGACACCTTTATCGTCTGCCTAATGGGGCAAAGCCCTCCTTTAACTGTTGTGTACGGTTATTTTTAAATTGCAGGTTCATGTTGGGGGGAGCGTGGCCGTGCTCGGCGGGAAGCTCTACGTCTCCGGTGGCTACGATAACACGTTTGAACTCTCGGACGTGCTGGAAGCCTACGACCCCGAGACACGAACGTGGAGCGTGGTGGGCCGGCTCCCCGAGCCCATCTTCTGGCACGGCAGCGTCAGCATATTCCGGCAGTTCATGCCGGAAACCACACAGGAGGACGACGGCATCATGCTGGACAACACCATCAACTTGAACAGGCAGCGCCAAAACCTTCACAACCAGAACCTTAACGAACTTCGTTAGCAGGGGAAGGCGCTGCACCCCTGGCTCGACGCGAGATCGTTCTCCAGAACCAGTGTTGCTTTGAGAGAAGGCAGAGGCAAACCGGTGCTTGGAAACAAAAACGTACTGATCCTAGAGGGAGTGAAAACTCTGCATGTTTGAGGCGCTGTTGCAGAACCGCAGCCGGCGAGGCCTCCGCTGCGGTGTCCCTCGGCCCGTCTCTGGGGTGGGAGAAGGCGCCGCGCTGCCCGCAGAGGAGACCCGAGAGGTGAACTCTGAGGAAAGCGATCGCGTTGAACGGCACCGCAGCGTTGCAGCTTATGGCTTTTGGTCAGACGCCTTTCACTGGGAGCTCCTTCACCCCGTAACGCTTCGTTTGCCGCTAAACTCCTTTCTTCAGTTTCTTTTTCGGGAGGGGTCTGTCTGGTAGGACGGTGGTCTGGACCCCACCTCTGTTCCGTGCCTCGGAGGAGGACAGACCTGCTGTGCACGTCTTCCTCTGCGTGGTTAGAGGCGGGAAGGGCCTTCCCACAGAGCTGGAGGTCTGTTAGGGGCGAGAGGTCGATAGGAGAACGCGGCCCTTCCTGCCCTGCCGCCGTGGTCCTCGGTTCCCGTTCCTGTAGCAGGCATCTCGCCGAGGCAGGGTTAGGAGGCTTCACCTTTCCCTTTGTCTGAACTTCAGTTCCTCCTGTATTTTGGTGGTGGGTTTTTTTTTTAAGTTGCACCATTTAAACTTTTGCAGGTATTTGTTTTCCAACCCTTCCTAGCAGAGCACTTTTTCCTTTGAAGAAGAAACACCCTTATTTATCTTGTAATCACATTCTCACAACTAGAGTGTTTTCATTTCTGATTGCCCTCCTTTAAGGGGAAGGGGAGAAGCGAGTACCCCTCCTAGCTGGCCCAAGGAGCGACTCCTTGGGCTGGCCGCTGCTGCCCTCGAGGACGAGCCGTTCCCCCTTCCCGGTGCGACAGGGCTTGGCGATAGCGGGGCCGAACTAGGCAGAAAAAGCTGCTGCCTGTGGCGAGGGCTGTTTGCTGTCGGTTCTCCTGTGCTGAGCAATCGGCCGGCATGCTGGGCTGGGCAGACAGGCCCCACGAAGCGAGCGCGAGTTTTTATTTCTTCACTGTTTTAAAGGAGCTAAATCAGCATTGTGCTATTTTAGGGGAAAAAAACCCCAAACAACTCACGGGGAAAGGTGAGCGCAGCTTCCTCAGGAGATTCACTGCAGGCTTGCAGAATTGCTGGTGGTGTTCAGATACCTTGATGCAGAATTGCTTTTAAATGCATCACCTTGTGGGAAGGAACCCACCGGACCTTTGGAGAGGTCTCGTGCCTGTCGTGCCTCTGGTTTGCAGGAGCTCTCGGGATTTGGGCAATCGGAAAATGCCGCCAAGGTGTTTTGGCAAAGGTGTAGGAGTTAGCCAGAGTGTTGCGGATTGAAAGGTAGCTATTTTAGGGGTTTTTGTTCTTCTTTTTGTTTGGGGTTTGCTGGGTTTTTTTGGCCTGTGTAAGATTTGCCTTTATACTCGCCCAAGTGACCTCGCTAGCTTGGGCTGTGTTTCCTCTATCTACCTTAGCTGAAGAGAAGCTGCGTGCAGTTTACTCATGGAATGTTTCTTGAACAAGCAAACAGCTAAAACTGCGGTACGGCTCACCCAAAAACGAGCATCGCACCTTCGGGAAAATGTAAAGCGTGACAACGGCTGAAGTGTTGGCTGGATGCGTTCGCTTTTTCTGTCTTTCATTTTTAACCAATGGGAAAAAAAAATTAATTTAAACTTAATTCAGAGACGGAAAGCCCTTATACTTGATTGCACGCCTTCCAGCTTGCCCTTGGATTGAGTAGTGTTGGAGCCCCATCTCCACAGCATCAGCCTCTTCGCAGCTCGTAAAAAAAAGAAAAAATCTGTTTTGCCTTGAGTGCTATTTTACACCACGCTCCTCAGCTGTAGAACTTGGGAAAGCCGCTCATGAAATCTGGGCTGTTCTCCAAGTCTGAAACTTTGACAGTGCCTTGAAACGGCCGCGTGCCGGCGGAGGGGTGTAAACCCCTCCCTGGCGCTGCCGCGGGCCCCCGCAACTCGGGGCGGCTCCTTCGTCTCTGGGAGCGATGGCCGTGTCCCGCCGCGCTGATCCCCGAGGCCAGAGCAGCCCATCCCCGCGGCGCCGTGTCGCGCCCGGGGAGAGGCGGCGCACCGCGCAGCTGCACTCGCGTTGCAGCCTGAAGTATTTATGCCGAACTATAAATAGTACGCACACTCTGTCTCATACTGTAGCGCTCGCTGCTGGACCTGCCACCCCCAGATTCCCCAACCGGCTGAACAGTTACGGATCTGTATTTATTTTTTTGTAAAATTCATTGTGTCCGAATCTTTGAGTACAGTTTAAATACCATCCTTTGAAACAAAGGCATTTTACAATTAATGTATTTTTATTCTCATAGTTTGTTTTTCAATTTACTTGCAGCAGTCAAGTTAAATAAAACGTTACATAAATCTCTCTGTTGTCTTTGAGAGGAAGATTACTGGAGTAAGTTTTTACTGTGACATTTCCCCTTCTAGGCCCAAGGTACGTTTAAACCGGAGACGCTCTGCCTTCTCGGTGAGTAAAAGAGGGAAAGGGGAGAGAGCGCGGCTGTGATTTTGGGGCGCGTGGGTACACTCGGTGATCTTCCCCCACCCTGGGAATACTCGGGAAACGGTTCTCCATGTCACAGCAACCCTGGATCCTGTTATTTCAAATGTAAATCCACACACCTAAAACCAGGTGCTTAGAGCATTGTCCAGCTCTTTGAGATAAGGTGTTTCAAGTTAAGCAACAGCTAAATTATCTCAATGGTGAGAAGATACGGGTCATGCCCTGCCTTTAATGTGGTAAAGAAATGGCAATTAGCAGAAGCTCGACAAAATGAAGTAGAAATAAGGCACAAATTTAACGGAGGAGAGAAGCCTTTTGGCAAGCGTTTGAGGAAAGGGGCAGAGCCGCACCCTCTTCGGGAAGGGAATCATGAGCAAGGCGAGAGCGCTGGAGGAAAGGGGAGGCGAGCGCCAGCCGCCCCTCCGGCTGCAAAGGAGAGCGTGTTAAAAAGCAATTCACAGCAGTACACACACACACACGGAGTCGTCACTCACATCCCACCTCATGCAGCATATGTACATTTATTTAAGTAGCCGTTCTGAGTAGCTTCACGTTTGTTTCTTCATTTCAGACCCGATTATAACTTCGTTCTAACTTCATTTCCCTGCAACCTGGGGTGGGAGGTTTGTGGAAGAGGGGAAGGGACGGATGCATAATTCGAAAAGAAAGAGAGCAGCTCCAGCCTAATGCTTTATTGTGTTTTCGCAGGAAGGACGCACGCAGGCAGTCGCGCTATGTTTCACAGTCTTCAGGAATCGTTGTCGTTATAATTAGCGATTGCTCGATCACATCCGCGGTAGAGAAGTTCTCGTTTGAGCAGAGTCTCTGCACGGGGATCTCCTCGGGCAGGGAGCCGCGGGACAGCGACTCCACGATCACCTCGGCCGAGCCCACCTCCAGCTCTGGGGGCGGCTGCAGTGCCACCACCACGGCCTTCTCGTCCTCGATGATCAGGTTCCGCAGCTTCCGCTGCCGGGGGTTGTAGTTCTCCACCCGGTCGTGAATCTCCATGTGGCGCCTCAGGTGAGCCTGCAAACGGAAGAGGCACAGCGAGGGGCCCGGTGAGGGCCGGCTCCCCCAGCGCAGCACGCTCCGCGGTGGTCCCCGGAGCTGGGGACAGCCTCACCTGCCGCGTGAACTTGTAGCCGCACTCAGTGCACTCGAACTTCCTCACACCCTTGTGCCGGCGGACGTGGACACGCAGCTGTTCAACAGCTGAGAAGGGAAGCGAGAGCCCGTTGGCGGCGGCACTGCACTGTACGCCACTCGCAGCGGTGCTAACCCGCGCCACGGAAAGGCGGGCCGTTTCTAAAGAGCCGTGTGAAAGCTTGACACCCCGGCCATTACCTTTGAATGTTTTCCCGCAGATCTGGCAGAAGTGGGGCCTCCCCTCCTGGTGCCGGCTGGCGATGTGCCTCAGCAGGGGCCCCTTCTCTGTGAAGCGCTGATCGCAGAACTCACAGCTGAAGGGGCGCTCCCCAGTGTGGGTCCGGTTGTGCTTGTCCAGGCTCGCTGCCGTTTGTGGGGGGAGAGAGGGGGAGAGCCGCGGGTCAGCGGCACGGCGCGTACCCCCCGTCCCGGGGCTCGGGTATGAGCCATGCCGCAGCAAAGGCCGCACGTGCGCGGTGCGGTCAGTCTGTGCCAGGCCAGTTAGGAAGGCTTAGAAGTGGTACAAGCGGCAGCCTGCTGGTCCAAGCTAACCGTTACTGGGGAAAACGCAACGATTTCTTCCTTTTTTGTGCCGCAAGGGTAACAGTGTTAACAGGAACGCACCTTCCCCAGCATTAGCACGTGCTCGCAAGAGCGTGGCTTTGCTCCCCGGGGGAAGCAGGCAGGAGAAGGCGGGTTTTGCAGCACGGCTGCTTTCTGGAGGTCTTGGATGCCTGAGTGCAGTGCTTGGCACTACCGGCCCCAGCTGCGCGCCTGGGGGAATACCTTGCGTCCTGAAGGTCTTGCCGCAGAGGTGGCACTGGAAGGGCTTCTCGCCGGTGTGCGTGCGCAGGTGCATGTTGAGGTTGGCTTTCTGCGTGAAGGCGTGGTGGCAGAACTCGCAAACGTAGGGCCGCTCGTTCCTGCAGGCGGGAGAAACGGCACCTTTGTGTCTGCCTTTGCCAGCTTCAGCCCCTCAGGTTAGCTGCTGCTCCTCACCCAAAGTTCTCATCATTAAATCCTACTTCAACCCATCTCAAACTAAAGTATTTTGGAGACCCACAAATGCTATTCTGCAGTGACGGGCTGTTGAGCTGGAGCTTCCTGCCCCTCGGGCGCTATCTGACCCAGGAAACGGCACACTAAGGATGAGCGTGGTGAGCTGCTGCACGCTTGCTGATTCAAGAACACAAATTAGCTAGGCTGATGAGCTTTGCTTATCACCTGCATTACTACGGTCGCACACAGAGGAAGCGCTGACAGCCTGCAGTTCCTTTAGAAGCGAGAAAAGCAGAGTGCCAGTTGGCCCCTTGTCAGATTTCTGGCAGAAGTTTCAGCCCAGTGCCTCTGGGAAAGGGCGTGCTTGCTGCCCTCCAGCCGACTCCTCTCCCCAGCACCACCCAGCCAGGCCCTCCGGGGCGGACTTACAGCCAGGACAGCCAGAGTAACAGACGGGAGGACACGGGTCACGTCATACCTGTGCTTGGCCTTGATGTGCATCTGCAAGCCGTTCCGACTCGAGGCCCTGTGCCCGCATTCCTCGCAGACGAACAGCTTCTCTCCCCGGTGCTTGAAGGCCTCGTGCAGGCGCAGCTCTGTCCGAGACAGAAAGCACTTGGAGCAGGTCGAGCACTGCAAGGCCACAGGAGAGCGCGGGGTTAGGCAGCTCGCCTGGGCATGGTTTGCAGCATACGCCAGCGACAGACCCGCTCGCCGCCCAGGACCCATCCCTCCGTCTGCCACTGCCGCTTTGGGGCCCTCTCTGCGGCCAGCTGCGGCAGCATCCCCAGCTCCGAAACGCCTCATGAGGTAAGACAGCCTGACAAAAGCAAAATGCTGGTCAGTACTTGGGTCTATCAGCCAAAAAAATGACGAGGGCTGCTCCTGTACCCAAAAAAACTGTTTCCAGCAGCTCTGTAATTCTTTGCCTTACTAAACAGAGCCAGATGGGACAACAGGTGCCGTTTTCTAGGCCAGGCCTGAGCGCAGGATAATTCTCTCTCACAACCCCACTGCCGCCCGCTCCCCTTACCGCGTGGGGCTTTGGTGCACCATGCAGCTTTATCATGTGGCTCTGCAGGTCCTTCTTCTGCATGAACTGCTGGGCACAGGAGGAACACTGGAAGACAGGAGAGGGGAGGGTCAGCTTCCAGCTGACCCCCAACCAGCAATTTCGGTGCAAGGAGAGGACCAGCGGTGTGCCAGCACGCCAGGCAGGGGAGCGCCATTCTGATACAGAACACAAATCCCTGGTAAGGCTGTAGAAAGCGCCTGGCTTTGGTGCCTCCCTGGAGTGCGTTCTGGCTCAGAGACGGGGAATGACCCTCAGCGGGCTGCCGCAGACCAGGGATGGGAGCCAATGCACTCGGCTCCCCTGAGGGGCTGGGCTGCCCCAAAACAGAAAGGCTCGCCCCCTGTTCCTTCATGCCAGTGTCTAGCAGCCGTTCGTAGGGACACCGAAGGCGGGCACTGCTGACCTTGTACGGCATCTCCCCTGTGTGCGACACCATGTGCAGCCGCAGCTCCATTCGCCTCTTGAACACCTCCTGGCAGACCGAACACGTGAAAACCTGCAAGAGACGGGGGAGGCATCAGCTTCTGCAGAACCTAGAGCCCGACGCGAAGCCCGCAGCTCAGACCAGCGCTTGGCACTCGGGTGCTGGGACTTGGTTGTGACATTTAACCTGCGCCCGCAGCAATCTGGATCTTTTCCAGTATGAAAAGTATCCTTGTGTGCTTGAAAAAAACAGAATGAGAGTTGTCTGGCAAATCAGACAAAAGGCGCTGCCGTCCTCCTCAAGAGAGGGACTCGGGGGGGCCCCGGCTGCAGTACGCGTGCCGTGCAGTGGCAATGAGAGGTTTGGGTTTGGTAGCCAAGTGTGACATGGACTGTGGCTGGAAAAAGGCTCCAGTTCTGCTCCTGCAAAATGGCACCTGCTTCCCAGACCGCCAGCGGCAGCTTCCTGGGCATACCTGCTCAGATCGGTTCATGCAATTTCTGGCTTCATGTTCCAGAAGATTCTCTTTTCTAAAATAACATTTGCCGCATTTGGAACATTCAAATGGCTTTTCTCCAGTGTGTTTCCTAGGGGGAATATGAATGGAGAGCATCCGTCACTGCCAGTCCAAGAGCAGAGACGCACCAACAGGCCCGGTGAGGACGCTGGGAAGGAACTGGGAAGGGAGAGGGAAAGACCAGGCAGCTTTTACACCCCGCCCCCCAGCGCCAATATTCACGGTTGCCCAAAAGCTGCCTTTTACGCCAGCTTTGCTGATCCCCTCGGAGTGCAGTCAAGCTGTTGGTGCGCGCCGCGCTCTGCAAAACCTCAATTTTGCAGGGCTGAGGTTCGCCCCTCGCAGACAAGCGAGCTGGAGCTCGTGCCCATTCTGCAGGCACCCGCTTCGCTCTCAGCGATCAACCCCGAAGCTCCTCGCAGCACCTGGCCACGCCAGCATGCTCCCTGCGACCCAGGCAAATACCCCCGCAGCCCATGCTGATTGTGAAAGCCCAGAAGGACGCTTGGCCATCGTCCACCTGCAGCCAGCGCGTCCCCTGAAAAAGCCCCTCACTGCTGCCTCTTTGAGCAGGGCTGCCTCCGGCCTCCAAGAGCAGAAGCCCAGGACAGTCGCTGTGGGTTTCGGAGAAGTATTAACACCCCCCAGTGCAAAGCGAACCCGCCCCGGGGGGGCAGAGGGGACCTCCCTTTCCACCCCGGGGGACAGCGAGGCGTCGAGCCCAGCCGGCCGCGAGCAGGGCTGTTTGCCCACCCCCCGTGGGAGAGCCGGCGGGAAGGGGCAGAGGCTCGCGGGGCGAGTCCCTGCGCGCGAACGCAAGGGGAAGGAGAAGTCGGAGCGTTTACCTGTTGTGCACTTTAAGGTAATATTTGCTGAGGAAGGTTTTATGACACGTGGGGCACTCAACCGGCACCGCTGTACCTTTTCTGCTCCCCGGCGTCCCCGCCACCCCCACGCCGCCGGGCGCCTTCCCCGGGGGGGCGTTCTTTTTGCTCTGCAGGGCCTTTTTCTCGGGAAGGGACTCGGCGTCGCTGTCCCCCCGCCCGCCGTCGCCCGCCGCCGCCTCCTCCGGGGCCGGGGGGGTGGCCTGCGAGGGAACAGGCGGCCGTCACCGCGCCTTCCCCCGCCGGGCGGCCGCCCCCGGCCCCCTCTCCCCCCGCCCCCGTCCCCCTCACGCACCACCTGGCCGCCGGGCTGCGGGGCCGCCGCGGTGCCCGCCTCCCCCGGGCGGCTCGGGGCGGCGCGGCGGGGCCGCTGGCGGGGGGCGGCGGGGCGGAAGGCGCGGCACAGGGCCACGGCGTCGGGCACGCCGAGCTGCTCGGCGGCGGCCAGGAGGCGGGCGCGGTTGTGGGCGGTGAGCGCCAGGCGGCCGGTGTAGAAGAAGTCGAGGAGGAGCTGGAAGGTGTCGGCGAGGCCCTCGGGCAGCGCCACCGGCCCGCCGGGGCCGCGGGCGCGGAAGAAGCGGGAGCAGCTGGCCAGCACCGGCCAGTGGGCGCGGAACTCCCGCCCGCCCACGCCCAGCGTCGCGTCGCAGAACTGCCCCGCCGCGCGCTGCCGGTTCAGCTCCCGCAGGACGCGGACGCTGTGCGCCGCCGCCGCCGCCATGGCCGCGCCGCTACCGGGCCCTGCGCGCCGCCGCCATCTTGGTAGCGCGCCGGATGTGGCGTCAGGGCGCGCCGGATGTGACGTGCAGCGCCGCCGCCGGGGGCGGTCGCCTCGGGGGAGCTGCCTCAGCGCCCGGCGGGCCGGGCCCCGTTCCCCCGGCGGCTCAGGCGTCGGCCTGGAGCCCGGTCGCCGTCTGGAAGCGTTGGGGCGTGCGGCGGCGCGGCCGCAGCGGGACGAGGAAGGCCTTCGGGAGGAAGAAGCCGCCCAGCCGGGCGCCGAGCAGCCGGGCCGCCTCCTCCCGGCCGCGGCAGGCGCCCTGCGTGCAGAGGACGGCGGCGGAGCAGGCGAGGTGCGGGAGCAGGCGGCAGGTGAGGCACTTGGCCTCGTTGTAGCCGGCGGGCAGGCCCTTGCCCGCGTAGCCGAGGGCGAAGCAGCCGGCGCTGAGCAGCACGGTGCGGGCTCCGGCGGTCCCTGCGCGGCGCCGGGGGGCTGGCGGCCTCCGAGGCCGGGCACGGCACTGTCCGGGCCGCCGTGCTGGCGGCGACGAAGAGCAGCGGTCCCTGCGCCATGCCAGGCCTCGCGGAGGGCCGGCCGGCGCACGCTCAGCTTGAGGGTGCAGGTGATCCGCAAGGAGCGTGTTGCCACACACGAGAGGAAGACGGCGAAGCTGATGGCAAAGAGGGGGAGCCGCAGCAGGCACGTGTGCCGGGTGGGCTCCCCGAAGCAGCAGAAGAGGCTGGTGCAGGCCAGAGAGCCCAGTGTGAGGAAGTGCATCTTCCCTCCCGCTGACTTGACCGCTAGCATGGAGGCATTTGGGGTGAAGAGGAAGGCCAGCCCTGCCACGAGCAGCATGAGGAGGACAGTGGGGGTCAGCAGGACCCAGGAGACGGGCCTGGACCAGGACAGAAACTCAACGGTGCAGTCGAAGCAAGCTTTGCTCCTTGTCGGGGCCCACTTGCCTACCCCACAGGACTGGCAGCCGTAGAGGTCTGCGGAGGACACGAGCCCAGGTGCTGGCAGAGGCACCTTGCACACTACAGACCCCGGTAAGAGATCTGCTGCGGCGGAGCGCCCTGCCCTCGCAGCCCCCCGGGCTCTCTGTGAGAGCTGCTCGCTCCTCACGTCCTGCTCCTTCCCCTTGGGTGCTTCCAAGCCTTGAGGAGCGGAGGGGGCTCTCTTCCCAAAAGACCCCTCCCCAAGAGTTCCCCCAGCAGACTTCCCAAAAGTCCCCATTGCTCAAGTTGGGAGGCACGAGGCCCGCAGGAGCTCACCTGGGTGAGCAGAGGCCCAGGGGCTCATGGGCTGTGGGTGGGAAGGGGCTCGTGCATCCAGCAGTAACCTGCGAAGGCTGGGATGGGTCTGCAGCAGCCCCCCTTCCGCCAGCTGGGGTACAGGACAGTAATGCTGCCTGGCTGTGTTTGGGGGCTCCCTGCTCCCCCTGTTACTTGGGGCTGGCCGTTTCTGCCCCCCCTTGGCCCAAGCGCAGGCCGAGGCTGCTGAGCGACCAGCTGCTAGCAAGGGGTTTGTCCCTGTGGCGGGTGACTCCAAGACAGGAGGCTCCTGCCGCCTGTCCCAGACAGGGGACATGTCAGCGTGACCGTGCGGTGTGGAAGCCCTGAGTGCTGTCCTGGGCACAAAGGCAACCACTGGGTCAAATCTCCCTCCCGGAGGATGCGGTGCAGGAACGGCTGTGGGTCCGGGCGTCCCTTGTCCCCTGGCCACGGGAGAAGGGGCTCTGCTGGTGCCATCTTTGCCGTTTGACTGCGTGGGCCCGCCTGCGGGCAGCGCGCCCCGGAAAGCGCTGGGTGCGGGCTTTGCGTACCCACGGATGAGCAAACGGGAGTCAGACCGACCGCGTTGGGGTCAGCTCAGAGGTTTTTACTGACCGCAGGGAGGAAGAGAGAGCAGGAGGGAAGAGGCCGGGGGAGCTGCGAGATGGGAGGCGGAAGAGGCAGAGGAACCAAATGGGAAGGAAGGGGAGGGGGCAGCCCCCCGGGCGTACCGACCCGATCCGTCGGGACAGACGGACAGGCCACGCAGCTGAAGCAGCATCGGCGGGGGCTCCGCCGCAGCTGCTTTTCCGCGGGGGGACAGGCCTCGGAGCACGGCGAGGGCAGGCAGCCTTGCTGCCGGCTTTCAGGCCAGGGCCTGGGCAGGAGCCCAGAGCTCCCCACGCTGTGGTTTTACAGAGGTGCTGGGAAAATGGAGTGTTTAAAGGTAAAAGGAGGAGCGCGCGGCCCGGGACAGGCAGCGGCCGTGGCTCTTGAAGGCGGCGGCGCTGCGCGAACACAAAAGCGGTTGTCAGGGAGGGGAAAAAACCGCGGTTTGGGGCGGAAAGCGGGGCGAGGGGGCCTCGCTGGCCGCAGCCGGGCGGGGCGGCGCCTTTAACGGGGCGGGCGGCCGAGGGGCGGCCCCGGAGGAGGCGGAGGCGGAGGGAGGCTGAGGCGGCCATGCCTGCGCGGCGCGGCCCGCCGGCCCGCCGCCCCCGTCGGGCCCAGTCCCGTGGGGGCCGGGCGGAGGCGGCCTGGAGGGAGTTCGCCGCCTCCTTCGCCCGCGCCGGCATGGTGCCGCCGGCCGAGGCGGGCCTGGCGGCCGTGGAGGCGGCGGAGGGCGCGGCCGTGCTCCTCCTGGCGCCGCGGCAGGTGGGCACCCACCGGCCCCGCCGCCCGCTCGCTCCCTCCCGCCGCCGCCTCACCGCCCTCTCCCCCCGCAGGCGCTGACCTTCACCGGCAAGTGCCGCCTGCGCTGCCTCTACGGCGCCGTCCGCCTCCTGGGCTTCGCCGTCGCCTCGCACCAGCCGGGGCTGCCGGTCTTCTCGCCGGCCACCCACTGCGCGCTCGCCCTGGAGGCGCTGCCCGCCGACCGCCCGCCCGCCGCCGACCTCCGACAGCTCCGCGCCGCCGCCCGCGCTGCCATGCGGGCGCACCGCGTCCGCCGCCGTGAGTGCCGCGTGCGGGCCGCCATTTTGCGTGCGGTGCGGGGAGGCCGCCATCTTGCGTGCCGTGCGGGGAGGCAGCCATTTCGCGTGCGGAGCGGTGCGGGGAGGCCGCCATTTTGCGTGCGGCACTGCCGCCGTCCTTGGGCGCGGGCTGAGGGTGGTGTTTTCCCCCCCGTTGCAGAGGCGCGGGTGAAGGTGATGCAGCGGTTCTCCCCGGAGTGTGCCGTGGTGCTGCTGGAGCACCTGGACACGCCAGTGACACGGTTCCTGCTGAGCCACCTGCCGCTGTCGCGGCTCTTCGAGCCCCAGGTGAGACCCAGAGGGCGTCGTGATGCCTGCCCCGCCCAGGGCAGTAGTGTGGGTGCTGCGCCTTCCCCAAAACAGGCCTTGTGCGGAGCAAGAGGCGGCCGCCCCGCTTAGCGTGCCTGTCGGTGTCCAGCAACACATCTACAAGGCCTCACGCATACCTCTCCAAGTGTTTTCCTGCTCTCTCATAGAAAAAGGAAGAATCCAGCTTCACACCAGAAGATGCGGTTCTGGCATCTGTTGGCATTGTGAAGTGTAGCCCCGACCACGGGCTGCTGGTGTCGGAGAGCATGTTCCTGGCCCTGGAGGAGCTGATCCAAGCGTGCTGTGGTGAGTGGCGTGCGCTTGGTGAGGTTGGGGGCTTTAGTATCCCGAAGAAGAAATTCATGGGGCTTTTCATGAGATAAAGCTAGGGAGAGCATACCCTGTGACAGGCACTGATTGAGGGTCGTGTTTTTCTCTGAAATAGTGTGAGTCTTGAGCTCATGCATCACCTCGAGTGGGCTTGTGCCTGTGCTGCCAAACAGGCAGCTTGCTGCTGTAAAAGCACTTCCCAGTCTGACGTCAGAACTCTTGTTTTGCTCTCTTTTGGAGCAGGTAGAAAAAAAAAAAAAGCCCTTCCTTACCCAGCAACATCTAAAATACAGTGAGCAACTGGAGTTCATACGTGCTGGGTTTTAGTGCTATGGCTTGCTTCTCACTTCAGAAGCCTTTTCCCTTTGCACTGGACTCTTAGCATGCTTCTCTTTAGTGAATTTTTTTCTATTTAATTAAAATAAATCCTAATCAGGCCATAGAGTCTGTAGGGGGTATATTATGTAAACAGGGCCCATCCGAATAACTGACAGCATCGGTCCGTTTCAGAGTGTGTTTGTTTTTCCAGCGGAAGATGAAGGTGTCCCTGTGGTTCTGGTGTGTGGCCCAAAAAACACTGGAAAATCGACATTTAACAGATACCTAATTAATCTGTTGCTGAATCGGTGAGTTTTTTCATGTTCTACAAGCTCTTAAGTACCACGTACTGCATGGGATTTAGAGGGAGGAAAAAAAACTACCTGTCAAGATTCTCAGAAAAACTGTTATGACTGGAAAGTGGCTTATTTTTTAAAAACAAACAAACAAAAATCCCAGAAAAATAGGCATTGTTGTCTTAGGTTCTCAGAAAAGTTGACTACTGAAACATTTCTGTTGAAATACTACTAAATTGTTGTCTTGGAGTATATGAACTAGTTGGGCACCAAGCGGTTAGGGTTCAGTAAGGAACTGGGAGTTGTAACACTTAGACACACAGGGTCTTTGAAGATTCTTGGCAGAGGGAGGTGTAGAAGTTTACTCTCCTGACCACTGCATGCTTAAAATAAAGATTGTAAAGTTTATAAATCTCAAATGGCTGGTCTCAGGGTGCCCAGTTAATGTAGGAGAGGTGGTACACTGATTAGTACCACCTCCGATTATTGTTCTAGCTACTTCTCTGAAGGCTGGATGGGTATGGAGCTATTGTGATGTAATATTGAATTGTAGGTGAGCCTTTTACATTCTCACTTAATACTCCCTCAAGTGGGGGAAGGAGAGAGACAAGGGGTGGTTTGACTGTGTTAAAGAATTTAATTTTAACGACCCGGAACAAAATTGGATTGTGCTTCTGATGTGTTCCAGGTCGTGTCCTGTTTCTTTTTTTAGTGGACGTTAATATATGGGCTTCTTTCACTGCAGCCTTCCCTCGGTTGAATATATGGAATGTGACATAGGTCAAACCGAATTTACGCCGCCTGGATGCGTGTCTTTAAGTAACGTAACAGAGCCAATTCTCGGTATGTGTTTTCCCATTTTCTGCAGTTGTCAGAAAAAAACATTTTATTTCCAGAAGGTGCTCTCTGAGTAGAGGCTGTACTTCAGGGAAGTTGCCACATCTGTTTTCTATATGCACCTTTGACAAAGGTTGTAAAAGTTTTCTTGCTAGGGGCATCTAAGCTCCACATGAAAATCTCGCTAAGTAGCACGGAGCTATTCTCCCTGCTTGTTTTTTCTGTTTTAAAGAGAGAAGATAGTTGTTTATAGGGTGGTGGAACAGGCTGTAGCATGTCAAAGTGGATTTTCAGCCTTTCAGATTTGAAAGGTCTCTTTGGGAAAGTCTTTCCCACTTTTTAATATCCATAGATAGAACTAGCTTGAGAAATACGAAGTAGATCCACTTGGGCTGGGGGCAGCTGTTTTGCGCATAAAAAAAACTAGAGCCAGAGAAATTGCTGGTATTTGTGGTCTTGCAGATTTGGGTCACTGTCTGAAAAGGGTATGGCCAGACTGGTTTACTGTTTGGATAGTTTGTCATAGAAGATTGTTGTTTTGAAATTCACAAACGTGTAACCAGTGTTGTAAAAGAAACAAACAAGAAAAAGACCTGAGCCCCCAAACAAACAAAACTCCTAGCACGGAGTCTTGCAAGTGACAGAAAAGTTTCTCTGAAGGTGCAGGCTGTACAAGGTCTGTTTGCACGTGAAAAGAGGACAGATTTTGGACAGGATTGCATGTAGGCACTACAGGGATGGGAGTTTTTTGGTTTGACTTACTGAAACCACTAGAGGTTCGCTGCTTGCTTTTTTCAGGTCCACCGTTCACTCACCAGCAAACGCCATGTAAGATGGTGTATTATGGACAGACTAGTTGCGAGCAGGACACAGAAAGATACCTTGATGTCGTGAAGTACGTGTTCAGCTCCTACAAGAAGGAAGTGCCTTTAGTCATCAACACCATGGGCTGGGTGAAAGGTAAACGGGATAAATCTCTTCTCAAGAGGTGGTGCGGAAGGAAGGTAATAATCGTAGCAGTACACCACCACGCTTTCTAGAGAGTCCAGAACCAGAAAATACAGCTTGCCCCCCTTGAGCTAGTACTGGTCTTCCGTAACGGTGTTCTGACCTGTTCACGTGGTGGCAGCAATCCTGTTTTCTCTGCTCCCTAAAGGTGAAGGGTTGCTGCTTCTGATTGATATCATTCGGCTGTTGTCACCCAGTCACATTGTTCAGATGGATGTGTACGACTGGAAGGCCATGGCTTCGCTCACCCCAGAGTACATTCATCTCACTCCTGGCCTGCACACCAAAGGCAAACAGCAAGTCAAATGCAAGCAGGTGGGGATGAATGGAGCAGAGACCTGGAAGCCCTCTGAAGGGGAGGGAGATGCATCAGCTCCTGAGTATAAGTTGCTGTACGTCCACCCAGAATTCCCTCGAGCAGGGGTTGCAGGAGAAGCGTAAGTAGAAAGTTTAGTGCTACGTAGTGATTAGGGGGCTTAACAAAATCGCACGTAGTCCTGACAGTAAAGGCTCTTGCTTTGCTTTGGCCTATAGAGCTCCATTAAATCGCTCAGAGCTTATTAGTTGACTTATTAGGGGGTTATGCTTGGGTGGTGTTTGTTTGTGTTTTCTGGGTATTTTGTTTCGGGCGAGCTTTGTGTGGGGTGGTTTTTTTAGGTTGGAGCAGGGCTGTTCCTCTCTACTCCCAGTGACTACTGTCACTTACTTTTACGCTGGGCGTGACTTCCAGTTGGAACTGTCGAATATTATGTCTCCTTTTTTCTCTAATTGGGAGGTTCCTTACCCATTTCTTACAGACCTAGATGATGATCACATTATTTCTTAACCTCTCTGATAACTTTGAGCATCTCAAAAATGTTTATTTTCCTGGGCATTGGGTCTTTGTTGCCAATTTTAAGTGCTTTTTTTTGACTTGGCCTTCACTACTGAGCTATTTAAGAAAACAAATGTATTACTCTGTCTTGCGACTGACTGGCTGACTGAAAGGGGTGTGGACATCAGGGCTGGAGAAGGGAGCCATTATCTAGTAACAGACTTTGTTGAAAAAAAAAAAGCCCACCCTTGTTAATTAATGCCTTTTTAAAGTTGAAACAATGCCCTAAAGCCTGTGATCCCTTAGAGGTAATAAAAACATAGCTCTAAATTTTCTTCAGCGGTAGATGTTTTAAAAACTAGACTTGTGTGAAATAGCGTCTGATACTGCATGGCGTACTCGGGAATGTCCGGGGTGTCTGGTTTGAATCACTGCGTGAGGGCGTGCTGCCTGTCCTTGATTTGTCGCGGCTCTTTTTCTAGGCGAGTACATAGTGGCATCTTGCGTGACATGTCCATACTGGGTTACCTGGGTCAGCTGCAGTCCCCAGACATAGGGGCAGTGCTTCCCCTGCACAGTCTTGTGCCGTATCAGGTAAGTGAGCGCTTTTGAAAGGCTTGGAGATGTTGCAGAGCACCCAGGTCGTAGTAATTGACTGTTCTGCTGGTGCTGCAAATGTTTTTCGGAAGAGGGAGAAACGCTCTGTAACCTGCAAATGATGATGACTGTTCAGTGTATCTAGAAGGGAGGGTTTTGTTGAGATGTCAGCGTAGCACGTGTTTTCTGTGTGTTCTGTTAGTGTTGAAACTGTTCTGTTTGCCACTGAGATAACGTCTATCCATAGGTATGGGTTGGGAGCTTTCAGGTTTTATGTACTTAGCATTATCTTATCTCTGAACTCAAACGAAATTGATGTTGAGCTAACGATAACGGGTTTTATTCTTCTTTGTTTTACCGCCTCAGGTACCTTTCAGTGCTGTTGCACTCAGGGTTATTCACACCGATGTTGCTCCTTCCAACGTCATGTATGCAGTGAACGCCAGCTGGGTCGGGCTCTGCAGGATACCCGAAGAAATCAGATGCCAAACTGACGGGCCGGTCTTGCTGACACAGACACCGGTCTGTGATTGCCTTGGCTTCGGTGAGCAAGCCCGGGAAACCTCGAGCTGCGTTCTTGCCTGTTGTGTTTTGACAGACAGGTTGTAGAGTGACGGGATTGCCTACTCTTCTGAAAACAACTGAAAAAATGGGATGAGATAAAAGAATAATCATGTATTCCCTTCTGTTACTAGCTCTGCTCCAAGTCCTTTGCTTTTCATTAACTTGTGGTAACAGCTGTGGGGAATGTCACTGAGCGGCGCCTTTTGCAGCTTGCTTCTCTCACTCTTCCGTAACTTGACAATTTACTTGCTTTCTGGGTTCACATTCTCAAAAGCAGATTCCACATGGGTGGCTTGTGCAAAATTCCTTTGGTTGTCTGTCTGTCAGTTTCCTTCTACAACTTGATTTATTATTACAGTTCTGACTTGGAGTTTGATACTGAGCTCCTCGAGTTTCTGTAGGCATGTGCCAGTGGCCAAGGATGGGCGGTTTGGGAAGTTAGCTGTTCGTTTGTACGCTGAGGTGCTGGAAAAGCGGGATGCAGCAATGCAGGTTTTTCTCAGGATGCGTCTCAAATCCTTCTCTTGGTTCTGGAAGAGCCGTTTATTCAGAGAGCTTCATCTGCATCTGGTTGTACAGTCCAAAATGATTGGGTGGAGTTAAGGCTGAACTTTGCGTGTTTTTTGTTTGTGTTTTCCCCAGGAATTGTCCGAGGAGTTGAGATGGAGAAGAAGCTTTACCACATTCTGACGCCGGTGCCTCCGGAGAACCTGAGACTAGTGAACTGTCTGCTCCTTGGAAATATTGCTATCCCAAACTGCATTCTTGTGGGCCAGGTGGGAGGAGCTGCATGGGAAGAGGGTGGAAGCTGGCTGAGCGTAGGCTGGTTGGCAGGTTTTCCATTTTCTTACTTCTGAGGCTTGTGCGTGCCCGGAGATGTCTGGGCGTTAGCAGATGGTTCTCTTGCTAGGAAATTGTCCTTAGTGCATAGAAGTGAGAGAGAGGAGAACGCTCTTGTGTTTCAGATACCAGAGCGGGCTTTGTTCGGTGATGGCTTGCTCCTCCGCCAGTCCGCTCTGCCAGTCTGCAGAGGGAAGTGCTTCCTGTTCTGTTGAAGATACAAGTTCTTAAAGTTGTTTCTGGTTTTGTTTTTCCTCTTTTCAGCAAGGAGTTGAGGGAGAGATCCCCTATGTCACATCCGATTATAACTACAGCATCTTGGGGTCTGGGAAGCTGAAAAAGAAGAAGCATTTCAAGAGGAGGGAGTACGCGTTCGAGTGCGATTACGCCTAAAGCCTTGGGGACCTCAGACTCCATCGTGGGATTTGTTGCGTATGGAGACTGGCAAGAGTCGGGTGCGGTCACAGAAGCCCTGGGCGCTACAGAGCTCCGAGGGACCCTGGACAGGTGTCCGGTGTAGATACTACAGTGTGTCCGGTTTTGATAATGTTTTATATTTTCAGTTTGTATTTTGGTGTTTTTTAATAAATATCTATTAAAAGCGTTGCTTTGGTTTGAATCTTTTCCTCAGCCTGCGTTGACTTGGACACGGCTGATAGAAGCTGCGGGTGGTTACCATCGAAAGCACCCTCTGTCTTGAATCAGAAGTGGTTCTCCGTTCGAAGCCTAGCCTTCGGTTAGCTCCGGGTTTCGGGGAACGATCTGCAGTGGCATGAGCATAACTTCACAGTAGCCATAACCCTGGGCTGCCCGTGGTGTGGGGAGGAGCTCGTGTCGGTGGTTCTCTCCCTGGCGCTGTGGCTGACCCGTGTCTCTGGGTGTTCCGCTTGTCAAGGAGACGGAGGAAGGAGCAAGATAGAAAATCCTCTCTCTGTCCCTGGGTGACTGCAGATACAGCCGCTGGAGGGAGTCAGCTGCTCGCCACTTGTCTCTGCGCCCTCACAGCTCGCCTTGGTGATGGCCCCGTGCAGCCCTCTGCGGCTGGGGACGCTGCTTTATTCCGGCTCTGGCCGCGTACCCCGTTGCTATGGTTCAAGTTCAACACCTCGAGCGCTGCTCTGGGTCTAGCTCGAATGTGTCGCCCTGCTCTGTCTAAATAAGTTGTGGTACGGGTAGAGGCTAAAATGGGATGAAAGTGGGGAGGAACTTGTTACCACCTTGCCCGACTCTCGTTACCCTGGTCTGTCCCCTGCTGGGAAAGACGAGAGGAACTTTTTTTTTCTGCCCCCCAGCTCTTTGTTGGGGCAGCGATTTGCTCCTGAGTGAAGATGAGGTTGGTGGGTCACGCAGAGGTGAGTGAGCGTCTCGGGCTGAGTTGAGGACCTTTTCGGGAAAACCGCTTCTGAATGGGTAATACCGGCGCGTTTGGCATTTAATGGATTCTTGACTGCAAAAATAACCTGGTTTCTGGCTGTGGTTCCTGCTAACGTGGCGTCTCTCTGCCCATGTCCCAAAAGCAGCAGGACAGTCCGGCCCTGGGGTCTGCAGCCCCCCGAGACGGGTGCTGCTCAGATCCCCTGTGGCCAGGTCCCTCCCACGGAGGAAGGAGGGATGCAGTGCACTGCTCTGTGCCGGATCTTTTCGGCTGGCGGCAGCTGTGGGCGTGAGTAATCTGCAAAAAATGCTTTTATCCGGTTTGCGTGGAGATTTCCCTGGCGCTCCAGAAACACGTACCTGTAAAGGAACAAATTAAATGGGATGAGTAGCAGGGAGGGGAGGGAGCTGGAGAGGAGCTGCCGAGGGGCTGTGCAACATTGCTGCCTTTGAAAGAGTTAAAGCTTTAACTTAATCCAGGCCTAATTATCCCCATCTGGCTGGGTCTGGCAGCGAAGGACGGGCTTGGCTGGCAACCTGGCCTGAACAGCGGCTAAAATAAACACAGGGGCCATTGCGCAGCCGGGGGGAAAATCCTGGGCAGGGCAAGGCGGGGGTTCAAGTCACGGGGGGGCAGGCGGAAAAGGCGCCGGGAAAGGTGAGATGGGCGAGCTGCGCAGGTGAAACGCCCAGCGCCGCAACCCCCGGGGCCGAGCATCCCCGCGGCGCTGTCGCCCCAGCACCCGCCTCAGCAGGCTGAGGGTCCCCGCCTCGGAGCCGGGGGGTGAGCGAGTAACTCCTGTGTGCCCGCGCCGAGCCTTGAGTGTCCGGTTTTGGACTTTCCGGGGCGGGGGGACCAAGCTGCCAGTGCCTGTCGGGGCCCGGAGGCGGATGGTGCAGCCTCAGGCGGGGGGGGACCGCGCCGGTTCCCGGTGCTCACCGTGGGTCTGCTCCGGGGTGGGGGGAGAGCAGCAACAGGGTGGCCGGGGGTTTTGGGGCATAAACCTCGGCGTGGCATCCCGCCGGCGAGGGTGGGGGCACTCAGTACTGCGATCGGTAGGAAATCGGTTGCTTAGCACTTAAGCATCGAGGATGTGCTAAATAAAGCAGGTTTGGGTTTGTTTTTTTTTTAATATGTTAGCATCTATTAACTTTGCAGCAAGGATTTTTTTAAATTTCTTGTTACCTTTTCTGGTGAAGGGTTCCTAGAAGCAGCAAAACTATGGGGAGTGTGTGGCACCTTCGGGAGGAGACGCTGTTGATGCCGAGGAGTTTGGGGGCTGGGATGGTCTCAGCCCGGCTGCTCATCCCATGCGGTGTTTTGGTTTTCCCCGTTTTAGGGAGAGTTTTGTGTGGCACAGGACAAAGGTGCAATCCCTTTGCAGGTTTTAAACCCTATCCGGTGCTTTCCTGTTTGCTTGGATTTAGCAGGGGGGAACCCCCCTAAAGATCCCTGGCTTTCCCTGCGTGGGCTGGGGCCCCCGGCATGCCC
Organism: Pelecanus crispus; assembly: GCF_030463565.1. Taxonomy (NCBI): domain Eukaryota; kingdom Metazoa; phylum Chordata; class Aves; order Pelecaniformes; family Pelecanidae; genus Pelecanus; species Pelecanus crispus. The sequence goes on along the minus strand of NC_134657.1, from coordinate 9,977,050 downwards.
ACGGGCGTGGGGGTGCAGCCGGGGCTCGGGGCGGCACATTCCTGCCCCGCCAAAAGCCGTCCGACGGCAGAGCTGCCGAACAGCCCCCCTCTTCATGCCGATTATTTTAATCACAAGCGTGTCTTGTCTCCGCGGCCGAATGTCTTTCATAGACGGCGGAAAGTGAAATTTGTGCAATGTCTGTAGGAGGCTGAAGAAAGGCCCTTTGTGCGCCCCCCGCGCGGGCGCTGGGCAGCCTCCAGCGGCACCCTCCGCCGCCCCGCGGCTCCCGGCTGCCGGCATCAATGCGCCGCTTGTCCAGAGACCGGGACCCGCTCTTAAAGCCGGAGCCGGGCTCCCCCGGCTAGTCCCACCGGTGGCCCTGGCGGGGCGGGCACGGCTCCGGGGGGTCCCCCGGTTGCGACCCCAGGATGTTTCTGTACTGGAGGAAGCGGGGCACCTACGAGCTGGAGGCTTTGCCCGCCGGGCTGGCTGGGTTGGAGTACGGGGCGGTAGAGCGCTTTTCCTGGAGCTCCAGCCTGGACATCAGCGAGGAGCTCGGGGGTAGGTGGCCGGGGGAGCACGGGGGGGCCGGCAGGCTGCGGGCAGTCGCGCTTGGCCAAAAACCTCCAGCCCTGGCAACGAGGGTGAGGGGCCGGGAGAAGCTCCCGCTGCAGCGGGGACGCTGAGGAGAGGCACTGGGGAATGTAATGGGGATGCTGCAGTGGGGATGCTGCAGGTGCAGCTGGGGATCGCCAGGGAAACCGCCCCGTGCTGCCGGCACCGCTCCCTCTCAGCTCGGATGGATGTCTGAGATGCTGAGCTGCCGCGGTGCGCTCTGGTACAAGCACGGTCCGGTTTCAAACCCGTTTGCCGTCACTGGGAGAGCCAGGTGTGATACCACAGCCGGCAGCAGCAGCAGGAGGAGGTGGCGGGGCAGGGAGAGAAGCTGGTGGGGACGGGATCCCTCCTCTGGCCCCCAAAGCGTCCGGTGGGGACCCGCATACCCTCCTGCCTCGGCCAGAAGCTGGGGCTCCCTCCGCGCGCTCCCTGCTGAGGAGCTGCCGCCCAGCACGCCAAAGGCCCCGGTGCACGCGTGACCTGCCGCCAGGGTCAGCGTTTGGGAAGAGCCACGCGGCTCTGGCCGTGCCAGCGGCTGCGGCGTGGGGCTGGTCCCTGGCACCGCCGGCCGCTCCGGCCAGCCTCGAGTTTTTGGTGAGTTTGGAAAACTTTCCCTTGGGTGCGTGAAAGAATTTCTTATTTGTTTCCGTTATTATTCCCGATAGGTCAAGTGAAACGGTGGCGGCAGGGGGCGGGGGGCCGGCCCAGCCCGGCGGGCGCTGCGGGGCGGCCGCGGGGACAGAGCCCCCATTGTGCTCCCGCCGCGGGGGCAGCGCGGCAGCCCCGGCTCCCGGCCCTCTCCCGGGGGGCTGCAAGCCCAGCCCTGCCCGCCTGCTCCCGCGCCGTCGTCCAGCAGCGCCCGCCGTGCCGCAGCAGCCCCTGCCAGCGCGGGCAGCCCTGCCCGTGCCCGGGATCGCCTCCTGGCCGGGAGCTGGGGCAGCCAGCGCCGCTCCGCATTGACTCCCTCTCTCCAGGCAGAAGCAGCAGCTCTTTCGGCGCTGCCCCAAAAGGCATTTTTTCCTGCAGACTGAGTCTAACCCCGGCCTTGGCTGCCGTCCCGCTCGGGCCAGTGCGGTCGCTGTTTTTGTTGGCAGGAGGGATGCGGGAGAGGGGAGTGGCGCGGCGAGGGAAGCCCCTGTGCCGTCTGCCCTTCTACTAGGACCGGTGCAGCCGTGCCACCTGGTGCAGCCGTGCCGCCTGGCCTCTCCGCATCCCCTGCACCGGCTCCATGCCTGGCGGGGCAGCTTCCCATCGGAGCATCCCTGCCCCGCGGCGGGGCTGCCCCGCAGGACGGTGTTCATGCTGCTTTTTTGCCGCCAGCCATCCGGAGTCTGTTATTTTTAAACGATTAGACGAGACACATAACAAAAGCCTTCAAAATAGGATTTGTCCCTAAGGCTGATTTAACTGTCAAAGCTTAACGTGGCTTCTAAGCCCCTTTGGGGGCTGGCGAGTGGCAGATTTAGCGTTCCTTCTGCAGCCCCGGTCCGTGCCGGCCCCGCGGGAGCTGGGGCAGGTCTGTGTCCTGATTCCCCGACTTGGGGTGCCGGGCAGGAGGTGCCAGATCCTGACGCTGTGGGAAGCACGGTGCCTTCCCGCAGCAGGGATGCAGCGCTGGCTCTTGGGTGTGGGGTTGCGTCCCCCTGGATGGGCTGCAGGGCCGGCAGGAGCAGGGGGGCCCAGCCTCCGCTGAGCCCCAGCACTTTGCCAAGCTCTTAAACCCAGGGTTTGCGGTGTGGGAGCCTTGGCACGGCCCCACTGTGCGGGCAGCGCTGGGAGCAGGGCTGGAGGGGGCTCACCGTGGCACCCCGGTGCTGACCCCCCTCTCTCCCGCAGCCGAGCCGTGCCCGCCAGAGGAAACGGTGCTGCACTGCCAGAACCCCGACTGCACCGGCGAGAGGAGGGCGGCCAAGGTGGGTCCTGTGGGGCGGTGGCGGTGGCAGTGCCGGGCAGCTTCCTCCTGCCAGCGCCTGGCATGTGTCCTGTGGGTGAGAAGGGATAGCCAGCCACTCTGCCTGACCTGCTGCTCCTCGAAGCCCCCCTGGCAGGGCTGTGTCCCCCAGCCCATGCTGGGCATGCATTCCCTGCTGCTGTCGCGGTCCTGTCGGCATTTAACGGCATGGCGGCTGGCTTGCCTGTTTCCCCTAGCTCGTGAGATTTGGGCTAATCCGCTCCAGCCCGTCCATCCCCCGGCATCGCGTCCCCCCCTCGCTTTGTGGGGCAGCTGCCGAGGGCAAAGCTGCTGCGTGCCAGGAGCGCGGCGGGGCCGGGAGCTGATCCCTGGGGTGGGCAGAGCGGTTTGGGCACCCTGCCTGGCCCCTCCCGCGGGGCTGAGCTGCTGGCGCAGGGTGGACGGGGAGCCCCGCGTCCCGGCGGGGCAGCGGCTGAGGGTCCGGGTGGCTCCCACCGAGCGAGCACCAGCTGCGGTCACTGCCTGGAGCCTGCGGCTGTGCTCCGCATCCCGCAGGTGCCGCAGCGGCCGTGACGGCGTTGGGCTGGTGCCAGTGGCACGGGCGTCCTGGGCTGGTGGCAAGCCCGACGTGTCTCCGGGGCTGTGGCTGCCTCATGGCAGGACACCGGCGAATGCTGCGGTGCTGGGTGCCGCGGAGGGGCTAGTGGCCCCTTGGGGAGCGTGCGGGTGGTGGGAGCGCGTCAGCTCTGACCTCAGCGGCGCTGGGAGGAAGGAGGGCAGGAAGCGGGGGCGGCTGGAGCTGCACGGGCGCTTCCTCCCCGCAGCGGCACAGCATACTGCAGGCAAACCCGGGCAGGGCTCCAACCTCCTCGGCAGCGCCTTGCACCCCTCTGCATGCAGGGCGGCGATGGGGGTCCCACTCAGGGGCGGGGACGTGCCGGCGGTGCAGCGGGGCTTGCTGGTGGTGGCCGGCAGCACCGCGGTCCCCAGGAGCGGGGTCAGCCGGAGCCCTCAGCGAGGCGGGCGCTGGCCGGGGGTCACAGGCTGTGCACCGCACTGGGGGCCTGGCTGGGGGTTTAAAAATAACCCGCTGTGAATGCCCGGCGGGGCTGGGGCTGCGGCCACAACCGGCGCACAATCGGAGGAAACGTGCCGGCTTCGAGCATTGTTTCACCACAGACGCTCGCTTCCTCCTCCTCCTCACCAGCGCAAAGGGGCCGTGGCCTCCCAGGCGAGGTGCGGGTGGCACTGGCACAGTGGGCATCCCCCAGCTCCCCCTCCCCGTGCCCAGGCATGTGCAGCCTTCCTGGGGTCCCTGCTCAGTGCGGCGGGGCGGGGGCTCTGTGCCGCAGAACCCCTGCCTCGTGGCCGTGTCTTGCTCACGCCACTTTCCCTGCGCCTGCTCCGGCCTCAACGTTGCCCGTGAGCGGTCTGCCAGCCGCAGTTGGGGGTGGGAAGGGGGGTCCCGGCTGCTCGTGGTGCTGCCTGTCCCTCCTGCTGGCGTGCCGTGGCCGGCGGCCCCCGGGCAGCCCGTGCCCAGCTGACGCGTGCGCCCGCAGGTATGCCACCATGTGGAGTGCCGGCAGCTGAACCGCAGCGGCCCCCTCAGCCTGTGTGAGCTCTGCGACGGCCGCCTCCATGGCGCCATGCACTTCGACGGCCACATTCGCTTCGACCTGCCCCCGCAAGGTGAGCTGGGCTGGATGCGGCCGGCACTGCTGCTCCCGGCAGCTCCGTGGCGGCGGGATGCGCTTGGGGCCGGCGTGGTGCAGCAATGGGAATGGGATGCACTTGGGGCTGGTGCAGCACAGGGATGGGAGTGGGGTGCAGCTGGAGCCGGCACAGGGCTGGGGGTCCTGGCACAGCCCAGCTTGACGCCCGTTTGCAGGCTCCATCCTGGCCCGCAACATGTCGACACGCTCGTGCCCCCCGCGCACCAGCCCTGCCTCCGATGTGGAGGAGGAGGAGGAGGGACCAGCGGACAGCAGAGGGTGAGCCCCCATCCCCTGCTTGTCCCCTGCCCGTCCCCAGCCCACGGCATCCCTGTCATCCTGCCCACCCCGTGCCCGCAGGGAGCAGAGGAGCTCGGCGCTGAAGCTACCCAAGAAGAAGGCTCGGCGCAGACACACGGACGTAAGGCACCGGCCCCTCTCCCCGGGGTGCTCTGCGGGGCAGCGCTGTGGCCCGGGCAGGTGGGAGGGAACCCTGGGCAAGTGGTGCCACGTCCCCCCAGGACCCCAGCAAGGAGTGCTTCACCCTGAAGTTCGACCTCAGCGTCGATATCGAGGCAGAAATTGTGCCGGCCACGAAGAAGAAGTCCCTGGGGTGAGTCTGCCAGGGACAGATGCGGGGATGGACACGGGGACCGACATGGAGACGGACGTGGGGCTCGTGTCCCCGCAGGGAGGTGCTGCTGCCGGTCTTCGAGAGGAAGGCGATCGAGCCGGGCAAGGTGGATGTCTACCTGGACCAGTCGCACACGCCGCTCTCCCTCCAGTTCGAGGCGTACCGCTTCGGGGGGCACTACCTGCGGGTGAAAGGTGCGGCGGGGGCCCGGCGGGAGGCTCGGCTGCCCTGGGGCTCCCGGGGGACTCTGACCGCCCCGTGCTCCCACAGCCAAGCCCGGGGATGAGCTGAAGGTGGAGCAGGCAGCGCGGGATGCCAGGTCGTCCAGCCTGCCCATCCTGCGCCCCGTCAGCACCGCCGCGCTCCTCAGGCCGGCACCAGAGCTGGTGGTGGGATGCCGAGAAGGCACTGACAGCCTGGTGAGTGCCGGTGCCAGCCCAGGGAGGAGGAACCGGGGAGGGGGTGGTGGGGTGCAGGATCCCCCCGTAGCCATCCTTGCTGGGAAGATGGGGACATGGGGCAGCAGCAGTGTCTCCTGGATGGCCTCGTGTGCCGTGGGCTGAAGACCCCTTGGAGCCCCCAAGAGTCAGTTTGGCTCCTGGCTGTGCCATGCTGGCTGTGCCATGGTGGCAGTGCATGGGCAGTACCCTGTGCCAGGTGTGGTAGCTCAGGCAGCGGCACTGACTCTGCGGCCGTGCCATGTACAGGCTGGCACCGGAGCAAAGGCAAACAGCAGCCCCGGGGTCCCCGGCGGTGGCAGCTGCTCAGTGCCGTCCCGGCTCTGGGGCTCGCCCTGGCCACCGGCCCTCCTCTCGCCACGGCGCCTGGCAGCTGCTGAGCACAGCTCAGTCCTGCCCCGTGGACCCTGGCACCAGATAAGGTGTGGGGCCGGGCTGGCTGCCACTCCCCGTGGGAGCAGGCTGCCATGCCCACAGGGAGCGGCTCCGGGGGTGCCGGTGGTGGGGACGTGGTGCTTGGCCCCATGGCCGGTAGCCCTTGAAGGCGGCAAGCTGGCCGTGTGGCCGGGGCTGGTGGCCACCCGCGTCCAGCACTACGACGCCTGGCTGCGGGACAGGCATGGCCCCAGCGGAGCGGGGAGGCCAGCGGGCACCCAACCACCCCCACGGGTGTCTCGGCCCCGACTGCCTTCCTGGGGGCTGGCAGGAGCCGGGCTGCGCCAGGGCGATGGGGCTGGCAGCGGCTGGGGCACCTGGGGACGCAGCGGCACAGTGAGTAACGGCGATGGTGCCGCGGTGATTCTCCCCGCCTGGGGCCGGGGATGCGGCAGGGCATGGGGCTGTGCTGGCAGCGTGGCACATCCCGTGGCTCAGTGGCAGGCGGGGAGCCCTGGCCCTGCTGCCGTTGGTGTCGGGGCGAGGAGAAGGCAGCGGCCGCGTCCCGGCACAGCCCAGGGATACGTGGGGAGGCAGCCGGTGCAGTGGTACCGGGGCCGGTGGGAGCCTCTTGGCAGTGACCCAGCTCTCGCGGCTGGCCAGGGGGGCTTTGATCTCTGCCAGTGAATTGTTCGGCTCTGGTTAGCTTATCTGGCGAGAAGGGAAATAAGGTTTTTGGCGCTGGCCCCACCTCCTTTTGTTTCGGACGAGCTCGGCCACTGCCTGCCCGGCTCCGGCTCTGCTGTCCGAGCTGGGAGCGCGGCTGGGCAGGCGGCTGGGCCGGGGTGCTGCGCCCCGCGGCATGTCCTGAGCCCCCGCGCTGCCAGGGCCGCTTGCCCGTGACCAGCCAGGCTTGGCCAGGCAGCACCCGGGGCCCCGCGACCCCGGGATGCAGGTAGGCAGGTCAGTGCGGGCAGGGGAGCATGGCTGGGGGGACCCCACTGCCCGGGGGTGCCGTCTGGGCGTCTGTCCGTCTGTCCCACGGGCGCTTGAGGTCAGCCCTGCTGTAGCATCGCGCTGTGCCATGCTGCTGTCCCCATCCCAGTGGCCTGGGCATGCGGTGCCGGGCGCTGACCCCGGGGGCACCGGCTGTCCCCGCAGCAGGCTCCGGGCCGGCGGAGGAAGAACATGACCGAGTTCCTGGGGGACACCAGCATCCCCAGCCCTGAGCCAGCCCCCCACGGCGGCAGCTCCCTGCCCGCCAATGGCACCGACACCTGGAAGAACCGTGCTGCCAGCCGCTTCAGCGGCTTCTTTGGCTCCGGCACCGGCGCCGGCTCCTTTGGGCGGGTAGGTGGGACGCGGGCAAGGGGAGGGGGCGCGGGAGCTGCCCACAGCAATGCTGGGGAGCTGGGATGGGTCCCTCTGGGGCTTGAGCCCCCCCCAGCTCTGCAGGCAGGGCGAGGGGGTCCATGGCACGTCCCTGCCGGCCCCCTGCCCAGTCGCTCTGCCCCCCGCTTTTGGCCAGGAGGCTGAGAAGCTGGAGCAGCTGGCCAGCAGGCTGCACGCCTACGGCACCTTCGGGCTGCCCAAGCTGCCGCCCCAGCTCCGCTTTGACCGCGACTCCTGGGAGGAGGATGGGGACGAGGCCGGGCTGGCGCTGGAGGACAGCTGGCAGCAGATCATCCGGGGCACAGAGGTATGGCCGGGGCGGCTGGGGGCTGCGGTGGCTCTGCCCAGCCACCGGCACGGCGCTGACTCTCAGCCCGGCAGGCCCTGTCGCGCCGGCAGTGCCACCAGCAGGAAGCCATCTGGGAGCTGCTGCACACCGAGGCCACCTACATCCGCAAGCTCAAAGTCATCACTGACGTGAGTGCCGGCGGCAGCCACGCTGCGCCGTGACGGGGGGCCGGGGGCCGCGGCTGCACCCCACCGGCTCCCCGCTGTGCTCCCGCAGCTCTTCCTCTGCTGTCTGCTGAACCTGCAGGAGTCGGGGCTGCTCTGCGAGGTGAGCGGTGGGGAGCTGCAGGGCCGGGGACCCCCGGCTCGGGGATGGGACCCCGCTCTGGCCGTGCCGGCAGGGTGAGGGTGCTGTCCCCGTGCAGCTGCCTGCCTCACCCCCACAGGTGGATGCCGAGCGGCTCTTTGGCAACATCGGGGAGATCATCCAGCTACACCGCGAGCTGTGGCGCGGCGTCATGGCCCCAGTGCTGGCCAAGGCGCGCCAGACTGGGGCACTGCTCGACCCCGTCGACTTCCTTCACGGCTTCAAGATGGTGAGTGGGGACCCCGTGCCACGGTGGGGGGCTGTGCTACGCTGCACCCCACGGTGACCCCCCTGTGCCCCCCAGTTTGGCTCCCTCTTCAAGCCCTACGTGCGGTACTGCATGGAGGAGGAGGGCTGCATGGAGTACATGCGGGCGCTGCTGCGGGACAGCGAGCTCTTCCGCGCCTACGTGACGGTAAGGGGAGCGGGCGGGGGCCAGGGCCGGTGCCGGTGCCGGTGCCAGGGCTGACACCTGCGTGCTGCAGTGGGCCGAGAAGCACGAGCAGTGCAGCCGCCTGAAGCTGAGTGACATGCTGGTGAAGCCCCACCAGCGCCTCACCAAGTACCCACTGCTCCTCAAGTCTGTGCTGAAGAAGACGGATGACCCACGCGCCCGCGACGCCATCACGGCCATGGTAAGGGGCCGGGGGCATGGGGCGGCAGGGCGCGGCGTGGGGTGGTCCCCCCCGGTGCCTCGCACCCACCACCCCGGCCGCAGATTAGCTCTGTGGAGCACTTCATCAACCACGTCAACTCGCGGATGCGCCAGCGGCAGGAGCGGCAGCGCCTGGCCGCCATCCTCGACCGCATCGACGCCTATGAGGTGGTGGAGGGCAGCACGGATGAGGTGGACAAGGTAGGCTGGGCATGGCGGAGCTGCCATGCCGTGTTACCCCGTGTCTTGCCACCCAATGCTACGTCATGCCATGCTGTGTCATACCATGCCACGCTACTCGGTGCCACCCCATGCCGTGCTATACCACCCTGTGCCATACCATGCTATGCTGCCCAATGCCCTGCCATGCCACCCCACGCCACCCCGTGCCATGCCTGGCACTGATGCCGGCGGCTCCCGGCAGCTGCTGAAGGAGTTCCTGCGGCTGGACCTGACGGCCCCCATCCCCGGCACCTCCCCGGAGGACACCCGGCAGCTCCTCCTCGAGGGCAGCCTGCGGATGCGGGAAGGTAAAGACAGCAAGGTGAGGACTGCAGGGGACGGGGAGCCTCGGCCCCGGCCCCTGCCCTCCCACCCCCGCCCGCCACGCTGGCCGGCGCCCATGGCCACACTCTCCCCCCCAGATGGACGTCTACTGCTTCCTCTTCACTGACCTCTTCCTCATCACCAAGCACCACAAGAAGGCTGAGCGCACCAAGGTGGTCCGGCAGCCCTTGCTGGTGGACAAGGTCGTCTGCCGGGAGCTCAGGGACCCAGGTGAGCGGCGCCGGGGGCGATGGGGCCCACGGGGGGGTCCCTGGACGCTGCTGACAGCCCCTGCCCACAGGCTCCTTCCTCCTCATCTACCTGAACGAGCTGGGGAGCGCCGTGGCCGCCTACACCTTCCAGGCCAGCGGGCAGTCGCTGTGCCGCAGCTGGGTCGAGGCGGTGCGCAACGCCCAGGTGAGGGGCGTGGGGCACAGGCGGGGGTCCCACAGGTGCCCGGTGCCTCTCTGATGCCTCCCCCTCCCCAGAACATGCTGCAGCAGCTGCGGCAGTGCTGGCGCCTGGAGGAAGAGGAAGAGGAAGAGGAGGAGGAGGAGGAGGATGGCGAGAGCGGTGCCTCGGCTGCCAGTTCGCCCACCATCCTGCACCGTGGCAGTGCCAGCCCGGACTCCCAGCGGTGGTAGGGAGCGGGAGGGGGGCCCCGCACACCCCCAGCCTGGTGCAGCCCCCTCCTCACCCTGCTGCCCCCGCAGCCCTTCCGAAGGCTCTACCGAGACCCTCGCCGTGGTGGTGGCGGACGGCGGCGACGAGCTCTCCTCCCCGGACTGGGACGTGGGGCCCTTTGGCTCAACCTCGGATGGCTCCTCCGTCAGCACCGGCACCTCCGCCAACACCCCCACTTCTGCCGAGACCCCCACCCGGGAGCTGCCCGTGGGCGCCCTGCCCGTACCCCTGCCCCATGGCGTGGCCCCCCCGGCCGGTGGCTGCCGCTCGTCCTCCATCGACAGCGCCTACGGCACGCTCTCGCCCGCCTCGCTGCGGGACTTCGGCCAGCAGCCGGACGGGGTGGCCAAGGACGGGCGGGAGCCCCCCCCGGCCCCACGGCCCCCCTCACCCCGGCTGCGCCGCCGGATGCCCGTGCAGCTCCTGCCCTGCCCGGCCAGGGTGCTCAAGTCCAAGTCGGAGGCCAGCCTGCCCCAGCTCCTGCCCCCCGGCCCCCCGGCCCCCCTCAGCCAGAGCCGCAGCCTCTCCGACCTCTGCGCTGAGCCTCCCCGGACTAGCCAAGCTGCCGGTCCCCCGGCTGCCCCCGGCAGCAGTGGCAGCTCCACCTCGGAGCTCTCGGAGCCAGAGGAGCGGCCGGGGTCCCTCCCAGGGGAGCTCGGTCGTGCCCCGCCCCCCGCTGCCCGCCAGACCCTCTCGGACCTGCAGTCGGCACAGCACCGCAAGCTGACGCTGGCGCAGCTCTACCGGATCCGGACCACGCTGCTGCTCAACTCCACGCTGACCGCCTCGTAAGCGCGATCCTGCCTATGTGCTCCTAGAGGATGCTCCAGCCCTCCCGCATCCTCGCTGTGGCCGGGTGACAGGTCCCGGCACTGAGGGCATCTCTCCCCATTCTGTGCCTTGCAGGGAGGTCTGAGAGCTGCCCGGGTGGCAAGGACGGACGCGTGGCCATGCCGAGGAGCTGCTCCCGCTTCTAACCATAGCGTAATGCCAGGACCAGGCAGAGCGGGCGCTGGGATGCCACGCCAGTGGGGACACGGATGGGGATGCAGACCAGTCCCCTCGGCGAGGACATGCCCTGGGCATGGCGACGCAGGGCTGCCCGCTTCTCTCCAGAGCGGGGATGGACACGGCACATAACTTGTGCCGAACCCTTGTCCGCAGAGACGAGGGTTGTCGGTCGGGGCCCAGCCGCCCCACAGTGCATGGGGGCGGGGGGCCCCGGGGATGCGGGGGGCTGTGGAGAGCCGTGGGGCGGCTCCGGTGGGCGAGGAAGGGATGACGATGTTGGCGGTGGTGAGCGGGGAAGGTGCTGAGAGGGATGCAGCGCCGGCGGCACGGTGCTGCGGGGAGGATGCTGGGGGTGGTGGCAGGGGGGGACGGCGCTGGGCTGGGGCGGGCAGTGGCCCCCGGGTCCGGCCGGGGCAGGGTTTGCCCTGGGGGGTGAGGTGGTGGCAGCGGACAGCACGCCCAGGGCCAGAGCATGGGAGCCGCGGGGGGATGTGGTGGCAGCTGGCGCGCCGGCTGCTGTCCCGTGCCGGGCTGTGCTCCGCGTCCCGGCCGAGCAATAAACCCAGCTGGTGCACGCTCGCGCCCACCTCGCCTCTCCTTTGGCCGTGGCGGCACCCTACGGCTGGGCAGCACCGGGATGGGCACCCGGCACGGCTGGGGGAGCCCTACCAGGGCAGACACCGCGGCAAGGCTGGGGGCAGCTCCAGCCTCATGCCCTGGGGCTCGGGGTGGGGATGGAGCCCTGGGGAGGGGCGTCAGCGCTGCTCCCTGTGCCCCCAGCATCCCCACAGCCGCGGCGGGTTGGTGCCAGCGGGAAAGGGAGGGCGGCGGCCGGGCGGCCCATGGCAAGGCAGCACAGGTCCCTCCCGCGCCTGGCTCTCCTGTCATGTGGTTTCACACTCCCTGGACTCATTTCCAAAAAAGCATTTCCTCCTGTCGCGGTTGGGTGTAAAAGCCTGTGTAGGGAGGGCTGACGCTCACTCACCACGCGTCACGCGCTGCTGGTGGCGGTGGCAGCAGCGATGGGGTGCCGGGGCACCCGGCCCGGGCACTGAGCTGCCCCGACACCCCACTGTGCCCACCGCCCCAGTCCCCTCGCTGCCCCGGCATGACCCAGCCGCATCGGCCGCAAGGATGAAGCGCTGCTGCCCGGGGGCAGCTTGGGTGAGTGTGGCGATGCCGGGGTCCCGCGGCCCCCTGGCACCAGTTGGGGGGTGCCCCGGGGCCGTGGCCGTGGGGGGCTCAGGAGGAGGGGGAGGCGGGGTAAGCCCAGTGCCAAGCATGCCGAAAACGCTCACCGCCCCCCCCCGCCCCCAGCTGATTGCCTGGCACTGGGGTCTGCGTCGCCAAAGTGCCTGCAGCGTGGCACGGCCATCGGGACTGCAGGCACGGCCACCTCAGCCACGGGGCTGCAGGCCGGGCGCTGCCAACGGGGCCCGGCTGCGCTGACAGCCGGCGGGCGCGGGCCAGGGCTGCCGGCGGCAGAGGCTGCCAGGTGCCATCGCAGGGCTGGGCAGGTGGCTGCCCCGGCACACGGGCGCCGGGAGCCGAGGCCTCACCGGGGCCGTGTTACGGGCAGGGGTGGTGCTTGCGCGGCACAGGAAGCGGTGGCTCTCCCCGCTGCGCAGCCGGCAGTGGGACAGCACCTGTGCCGGCGGCCCCCCTGCCCGCACGCAGGCAGGGCTCCGCCATGGGAAGGTCGTGCCTCGGCGGTGACTCAGACGTGCTGCCGGCAGCCAGGGCCGAGGCAGCCGCCCCGATCTGCTGGCGGCACTCGGCAAGCGGGGCGGCCCGTGCGCAGTTTCCAGTCCACCGGTGGCGGTGGGTTTAATAGAAAATGATTCAGCCACCGTAATCGGGGCCATCACAGCTGGGAAATCCAGCCCCTGGTGAGGAATCCCCTGGCTTCCTGCCCGCGCTGCCGGCGCCACGGCACTCCCTGGCCCCCCGGCCCCCTGCCCTTCCCGGGGCGGGGGATGCTGCTGTGGGCACCCCCTCGCCGCCCCCGCCGGGGCCCTCCGGGGAGCGGGGCTGCCCTGGGCGCAGCACCCAGCGCCCTGGGGTGGGGGAGCAGTGACCTAGTTTGGGACAGACGTATGAGGCGCGATAGCATCGGGGAGAGCGTGAGCCGGGCACGGCTTCCTCTCGGGGAGGAAATCGCCTCCTCTGCAGGGGAGATAAACTCCAGAAAAGTCAACGGCAGCAGCGCTAACCCTCCCGCGCCTGGCTGCCGGAGCCTCTCCAGGCTGGCCATCCCGTGGGCAGGAGCACCGGCACCGCCGGCGATCCGTGTGCCCGACTCCCTCATGCCCGTCCCCGGGGATGCCGCGGGGGGCCGGCGGTCAAGCATCACAGCCCTGCTCCCGGCCCCCCTTCCTGGCTGGCCTGGCGGCACCGTTCACAGAACAGATGTGGGGCACCTGACGGCAGCTCCCCGGGCGCGGGGGGGCACGGTGGCTCCTGCGGTGTGCGTGCCCCGTGGCACCAGCAGGAAGCTTCTCGCTCGGGTACGGCGGGGAAAGCACGGTGCAGGGGCTGCCGTGGGGCATTCCCGGCCCGAGGCCACACACCCGTGTAGCTCTGGGGCTGCAGTTCCAGCCATCCTGCACAGGCACCGGTGTCCACACGGCACTGAGCTGGGCTCAGCTCTGGCTCGGACAGCCCAGGATGTGCGGCCGGAACAGTGGGGAGCATGGTGCAGGGGCTGCTTCCCACGGTGCGTGGCTCCTGGGGGCCCCAGCTGCCTGCATCCCTGCCCTCTCCCTGCCCGCAGGTGATCCTGGCAGCGCTGTGGCTGGCAGCGAGTGAATCGCAACCCCCAGGCTGCCAGGACTGCGCCATGCCGCAGGGGCAGTGGGTGCCAGTGCGGCCGCCCACCCGCCCACGGAGGCACGCCACCAGACCCCTCTGCCCCGCCGGCATGAACTGGATCGAGGGTGCTCACCGGTGCTGCGCCCAGTGTCCCGCAGGTGAGAGCTCTCCGGGCGGCACGGCATGCTGTGGCACACCGGGCACGTCGCCCTGGGTGGCCACACTCCCTGTCACCCCACTGTCCCTGCAGGGATGTTCCTGCGCAGCGCCTGCTCGAGCCGTGGCAATGACAGCGTCTGTGCCCCCTGTCCCGCCGGCACCTTCCGCACCCAGCCCAACACCTTCCTCGAGTGCCAGGCTTGCTACGAGTGCGACCGCCAAGGTGAGCTGGTGGCGTGCTGCACCACGTCGTGCCGCGCCATGCCATGCCATGCTGCATGGTGCTGCACTGTGCTGTGCCGTGCTGCTCACCGCCCATCTCCTGAAGCTTTCCAGAGCGTGCTGAGCAACTGCTCGGCCACCAGCAATGTCGCCTGCGGATGCGAGCCCGGCCACTTCCGCGACTGCCTCGACGAGCGCTGCAGTGAATTCTCCTGCCGGCAGTGCCAGCCCTGCACGGGGAGGCTCATCCAGCGGCCCTGTGAGTGCTGCCGGCCGGCCTGCGGTGCGGCCCCACTGGCTGTGCTGCCTCCAGCTGTGCCGCCCTGCCTGATGCCCGCCCTCTCCCTAGGCTCGGAGGCGCAGGACACGCTCTGCGGCAGCTGCAAGCCTGACTTCTATGCCGAGGGTGGCGAGTGTCGGCCGTGCCACGCGTAAGCACTGACCCTCCCTGTGCCCCATCCGGGGACACGTGCGGGGCCCGTGGCACAGTGCAGCATGGCACCCACGGCTCCCCTGTCCTTGCAGGAGCACCCCGGAGAAGTGCAGCAAGGAGTGCCAGTGGGCGTGCGGCGGCGGCCAAGGTGCTGGGGCGGTGGGGCTGGGGGCGGTGGCGCGGGGGCCGCCGCACAGGTGGGCTGACGGGGATGCTCCCGTTCCTCCTTGCAGGCTCGGGGCTCGAGTACGTCCTGCTGGCGCTCACTGGGCCCCTCTTCCTGGGCGCCCTCGCCATCTACCACAAGAGGAAATGGCTCTGGCACAGTGTCCCGGCAGGCAGCCCCCTCCCCACGGCACAGCCGGCCAGCCCCGTGGCTGGGGCTGTGGCCATGCCAAGGTGCCAGGTCAGTGCCCGGGAGCAGGACAGCCTGTGCTGGACCCAGCCACGCTCCCCCCAGGTGACGGAGCGTGCCACCGGCATGGCAAGGCAGAGCCCTGAGCACCAGGCCTTACTGCGGGAGCAGCACAGCAGAGCGGCGCAGCCGGGCGGCGCGGTGGAGCCCTCCACCCCTATGGAGCCCCGCAGCACCCTGCTGCAGGGCAGCCAGCTCTACGCCATCATCGACGCAGTGCCGGTGCGGCGCTGGAAGGAGTTCATGCGGGTGCTGGAGCTGCGGGAGGCGGAGATCGAGTTGGTGGAGCTGGAGGTGGCCCACATCCGCGACCAGCAGTACGAGATGCTGAAGCGCTGGTGCCAGCAGACCAGCGCGTCGCTCGACCGCGTCTTCGCCGCCCTGGAGCGCATGGAGCTAGCCGGCTGTGCTGAGGCACTGCGCCGGAGCCTGCCGGTGGGCCCCTGACCCCCCCGGCACCGCCACCCCAGTGGAGGGAGGTCCCGGCAGCTCCCCGGCTCGCCAGGTGCCTCGGCCAAGCCGTACCCCTAAGTATTGTTACTTATGCCGTGTAGACATTTTATGTCAGTTTTACGTCCCCTCCCCACCCGCCCGCCCCCCCTATTTATGTCCCTCTGCTCCCAGGGCTGGGGGGGACCCCGCGCCCCGGCACGCCGGCTGCCCGGCCCGCTCGCAGGACGAGCGGGCGCCGAGTCCGCCGCGAACCCATGGGATAGTTCTCGAGGCCGCCCACTGCCGGGTGCGCCTGCTCCCGCCCCAATAAAGTGGCGTGTTCTTCGTCCGCTGGCCCTTGGCCCTTCTTCCCGGAGCTGCGCCAGCCCCTCCGGGCATCGGGGCACCGCTGGCATCAGGGCCACCGGTGGTGATGTGGCCACTGCAGGTGACACGGGTGACGGGGGTGACGGTGGCGGTACAGGCGATGGGGCACCGCGGCGGGCGCAGCGCGGCATGGGCAGGGGGGTGGCATGAGCAGCCCCAGGAAGGCGCGGGGCACTGCTGGCGGGATTTATCCTTTTAATCGCTGGAAAGGCAGGCAGTCCGGGGCAGAGGCGAGCCGGGAGCTGGCCTCAAGCGGCTCCGGAGGTGGGAGGGGCAGGAGCGGAGGTGAGCGTGCCGCGGCCGCAACAGCCAGCGGTGCCAGCGGGGAGCTCAGGGAGCCGGGCGGCGCGGCGAGCCCAGCCGCAGCGGTCAAGCTGGGTGGCACACGAGGAGCCAGGTGCCCCACGCCGTGGCAGCTCGCTTCGCGAAGGACAGCACAGGGTGGCGGTGGCTGGTGGCAGCGGGACGGGGGCTACGGGTGCCTGGGGCAGCGGTGGGGGCTCCTCTGGGTCAAGCTACCTGGCCGTCCGTGGCGGGAGGAGGGTGCCGAGGCGCATCCCGGTCCGTGGCGGGACCTGCCAGCCTCCTCCCGCCGCGAAGAGCCGGGGCGCGGCATGGCGTGGCTAGTGCTTGGCTATGTCCCCCTTCTTGAGGATGATCTGCCGCTGCCAGGGTGCTAGCTTTGTCTCATCGTACCCGAGAGTCCTTAGCTTTTCCGACTGCTCCTTCTCCTTCTCCTCCTCTTCCCGCTTCAGCTTCTCCTGCTCTTTCCTGCTTGGCAGTGGAGGGCACAGGGCGCCGCGGTCACTGGAGCCGCCGGAGCCGCCGTGCCCGCCCGCCAGCCCAGGGAAGGGGCTTGCGGCACTCACCGTTTCTGCTCCCTGCGAAGGCAAAGGGAAGAGCGGGGTTAGCGGAGCCACGGGGGTGGCCGGCCGATGCGGCATCCCCCGGCCCCGGCTCACCTCTCCTCCTCCAGCTTCTTGCGCAGGATGTCCCTCCTCCAGGCTGGCATGCTGGCCAGGCGTGCCTCCTCCTCCTTCTCCTGCAACAGACAGCCCTGTTACCGGCGCTGCCAGGAGCCCACCCTCACCGCCGGCGCAGTGGGGCAGCGGCATCACCCTGGTGCATGGCACCGCATCCAGCTGCTGGCTGGGCTGAGCTCCCGGCCGGCACACGGCCCACCGACGCCACCCCTCGCCGCCTGCCTTGTGCCGGCGCGGGGAGGAGGAAGGAGTGCGCGGCGCGGCCAGCCCTTCGCAGCACACCACAGCTTTATTGCACCGACACGCGGGGGCCCACACCGCCCCGGCACCGCAAGCGCCACGCCAGAGGGGAGCACAGCCCCCATGCTGCGCCCCCCGCACAACACACAGCCACGGCAAGCGGCACACCGCAACCTCCGCCCGAGTCCACGCAAACCGACACCGAGCCCTCTGCCGAGCCAAACCACGGCACTACCAGAGCCGCAGAGGCGGCTGAGCACACCCGGGCATCCGGTCCTGCTGCCTCCGGTGCCTACTCCCAGCCGGCCCCATGCCACACCACTGGCACAGCCCGCAGCATCCCGCCGGGCTCAGGTGTCGGACATCTCCGCCTCCTTCTCCTTCCAGAAGGAGAAGCTGCGGTCGATGAAGCGGCAGACATCCTCCTCGCTGAACTCGCCCAGCTCTGGCACCAGCACTGCCGCCCCCTCCCCTCCTGGGGCCATGGTGGGGGGCTCCGGCACGCTCTCTGCCACCTCAGCCGGGCCATCCCCGAAAAACTCCTGCACGAGGTCCTCAAAGCCATCAAGCCAGTGGCAGTGGCCAGCCTCGACCCGCTCCAGTGCGGCGCGGTGGAAGCGGCGGACGTGGTGCCAGCTGTGGCTGCCCAGGCGGTCGAACATCTCATAGCAGAGGAGGTGGCGGAAGCGCCGCTCCTCGGGGCTGAGCGGCATCTCCAGCAGCTGGAAGTAGCCCAGCATGAAGAGGTCGAGCGGGAGGCTGTCGTGGGGCATGGGCAAGCCGCCGACGTGGGGCAGAAAGTGCTGGGGCCAGTACAGCCCCGTGGCGCGGCTCAGCCGCCGGATCTGCCGCCCTGGCACCAGGCGAGCAACGCTCCTCCAGCGGGCCAGCAGCCGCCCCGCCACCAGCTGCCGCCTCCCTGGCCGCCGCAGCCGCTCCTCCCCAGACACCGCTGCCAGCGCCCGCTTCTTCCAGTGCTCCAGGAAGAGGAAGACGGCGCGTTCCTTGTGCGCCTCGGCACGCTCCTGCGGGCCACTTGGCTCCGGCGGCACCGGCTGGCTCTGCTGTGGTGCCCCGTCCCCGTACTCCTCCTCCAGCACCGGCTGGCGGGCGCTGCCAGGCTGCTGCACCCGCTTGCACTTGGCGACCCTGGGGAGGGGCATGGGGGCCCCCCCCGGCCCCTCGTAGTTGGCCTTGAGGTTGCGGACAGAGACACTGCAGCCCAGGATCTCACGCCGGGCACTGTGCTGGGCACCAGGGCTGTCCACCGTGCCCCCCAGGGTGGCCGGCGGCGCGGACACGCTCCTTGGCAGCGTGGGGGTCTGGCTGCCGCGGGTGGGCGGGTCCTGGCGGGCGAGGCCGAAGCGCTGGGGCGCCGGGGCGGCAGGCAGCGGCACGAACGATGGCAGCTCCTCCTCCGGCTGCCCTGGCAGCAGCTGCACCGGCTGCGCCTCATGCATCACCCGCAGGCTCCCCAGCTGCTTCTCCAGGCGCCGCATGTCCTCCTCCCCCATCGGCTGCCCGGCAGGTTCCAGCATGCCCCTGTGGGCAGGAGGCCCGCGCCAGCACAGGGACGGCGAGTGGTTCCCGGGCTGCAGCGGGAAACAGGGCAGACAGGCTCTCGAGGCTGCGCCATGCACACCCTGTGCCGTCGCTGCCGTATGCGGCACCCCTGGGGTGCGATGCCCCTGCATGAGGGTGGGGTGGTCCCTCGGCACAGCCGGGAACCAGAGGCGATGCCACGCACGCCGTCTTGCCAGGTCCTGAGCCGCTGGGCCGTGCCCGCACCGCGCTCGCCGCCGCAGCACGCGGCACCCCCCTACCTTGCGGCGCTGCTCCTCTTCCTCCTGCATGCGGAGCTGCAGCTTGCGCACCATCACCTGCCGCTTCCACTCAGGGATGGGCCGGCCCTGCTCATCGTGGCTCGGCACCAGCGCCTCCGCCTCCGCTGCTGCCCCAGCACCCGCTGCCGGCACCGGCGAGCTCCCGTTCAGCACCGGCTCCGGCGAGCCCCCTGCCAGGCAGCGTGGTGGCCCGGCAGCCTCAGGGGTGGCCGGCGGGGTGGGCGTCCTGGTGGGTGACGGGGAGGACACCGGCGACTCTGCCTGCAGAGGAAGGAGGGAGGGAGGGTGGTGGGTGCCCACCGTGCCACGCCGTGTCGTGCCATGCTGCTCTATGCCACCGGCTGCCCTGCCAGCCCCTGCCGCCACCTACGTTGGCCCCTGCCTGGCCGCTGCCGGAGAAGACGGTGGTGAAGCCTTTGCTCTGCGGCGTCGGCTTGAGGCTCTTCCCAGCCTTGATCTCGGCCAGCAGCTCTGAGTTGTCGCCGGTGGGGGACATCATGTTGAAGGACTTGGTGCCTGGAGGGAGGCAGGGCAAGCAGTGAGGGCCCTGCTGCCGGCAGCCCCCCGGCTCCCCCGGCGGCTCGTGGGGCACAGGGGTGGCAGGGTGGGCGGCTGACAGCCCCCCACAGCTGGGAGCCCCTGGGACCCCCATTGGAGCAGCATCCCAGCACCCAGACCCCCAGGACCATGGGACCAGCACCCTGGCACCCAGTCCCCCGGGTCCACGGGACCCTTCCAGACCAGCACCGCAGCACCCAGCTCCCTGGGTCCGTGGGACCCCACCGGAGCAACACACCAGCACTCAGCAGCCTGGCACGCAGCTCCATGTGACCAGCATCCCATCACCCAGCTTACTGGCTCCACGGGACCCTGCTGGAGCAGCACCCCAGCACCCTGGGGCCCCGGCACCGAGTGCCACCCACGCTGTGGCACTGTGCTGCGAAAGCAGCAGCGATCTGCCTGTGGAGGGGTGGGTCCGTGGCTGCCGGCAGCCCTGGCACAGCAGGACAGCCCCGTGCTGCCTCACCGGGGGCCCTGGGCCCCCTACGCTCCCCGGCAGCGACGCACCGACAGCCTGAGCCGGCCCCACTGCCAGCCACGAGCCCCAAGGGGTGCATGGCACCGGCACCGGCGCACAGCCCTGCCCCTGGGGACGCCTGCGCCGCTGCTTGTGCCGCCCACCCTGCGAGCACCCACCGTCCGTGCCAGCCATGCGCGGGTCCCTAATGGCCCATGGTGCCGTGCCGAAGCAGAGCCCCCTCCCCGCCGCCGGTGCCCGCAGCTCGCCCAGCTCGGCCGTGCCGTGCCGGGGCCAGACGGCCACGGGTGCTGAGGGGCCAGCGGGGCGCGCGCACTGCCATCCAGTGCCGGCTGAGACCCCCCAGCCCCGGGAGCCGGCGCTAATAAAGCGGGCGCCGAGCGGCGGCCAAGCCCGCCAGCTGCAATCAGCGGCGGGGGAGCGGCCGGTGCGCTCACGTGGCGGGGTCACGCCGGCCGGCTGAGCGTGAACAAAGGGCCTCTGTGTGCGGGGATGGCGGCGGGGCCACGGGGGCCTTGGGGCCCTGGCCACCTGCCCAGCCCTGCCCGGCGGCTTCGGCAGCCCCGCGCCGGCGCTCGGGGCGCCCATGTGGCATGCTGGCCTGGCGACGCGGCAGCGAGGGCTCGGCGGACAGGAGGGCTGTGGGCAGCTGCCGGCTCTGGCGGCCGTCAATGCCCTGTGGCTCCGGCGCGGGATGGTGCCGGGTCAGGACCCTCTGGCCGTGCCTCGTGCCGGGGCACCCCCTGAGCAGGGAGAAGCGCGGGGCCGCGGTACTTACTCTTCATCTGCCTGAGCGCCTTTCCTCCTAGGGAGAGAAGCAGAGAGGCGGCGCAGGGCACGCGGCAGAGGAAGGATTTGGCCACCGCGAGACAAGAGAGAAGAGAAGCGGCCAGCAGTGAGAGCAGGCGGGGGCGGGCGGGCGTGGGGGCCCCCGCGCCGACACCGGAGGAGAGAAGGACAGAGAGGCCGTCAGGAGCCGCGCGGCCGGAGCGCCGCAGGAGGAGATGTGCCGGGGCGGCCAGCGCCACGGTGCAGCCGACGGGACGGTGCCCGGGTTCCATCCCCGTGCCCGCCCGGCATCCCGCCACTTACTTCCCGTGGAGGAGGAGGAGCGGCGTGGGCCGGTGGGGGTCTCGGCCGGCGGGGGGCGGTGGCGGGGGTGGTGGGCAGGCAGCATCAGGCAGCGGTGGGGCTGGCGGCGGTGGCGGCAGCTCGCTGCTGGGCTTGCTCTCCCCATTGTGCATGGTGTCCGCCGAGATGGGCGATGCCTGAAAGAGAGCACGGGCAGGCGTCGCCCGGTGCCGGTGCTGCTGAGCCACGTGCAGGCTCGCGGCGCAGGGCCGGGCTCCCACCTCCTCGCTGTGCGCCATTCGCTGGCGGCCGGGCTGCTTGGCCGCGCCGTGCCCCAGGTGCTTGTAGTAGTCACCGGTGCTCGGCTGCTTGCCGAAATTCCTCGACCGCCTGGTTGAGTCGGCCCGACGCAGGCTCTCGGGGCTGCTCTCGCGCGATGCCAGCTGCAACGGGGAGCGCGGCTCAGCGCAGCCGTTCCCAGGGTGCCCATGGGGCAGAGCCGCGGTGGAGCGGGGCCATGCCAGCGGCGGCTGTGGGGCAGATGCTAGGCCGGGGGGACAGCAGGCGTGGGCCCCAGCGGGCCGCTCGGCACGAGGCTGCACCGGGGCTGCACGCTGGGGTGGCAGCGCGCACCGCTGGTGCCCGGCACTGTGACCCCATAGTCTGTGCCCAGGAGCCTGGCCGAGCCTCCCCCGGGATAACCCCCTGGGAACAGGAGCTCCGGGCCCCGGCCCCGCGGATTACCGGGAGCTTATCCCCTGCGGGGCCGGGGCCCAGTTCCAAACCTCCCTCTGAACGGGGCTCTCGGGCAGCGCAGCCTCAGCTCACCCCGGCACATACCGCAGCAGCTTTGCGGGTCGTGCTGCCGAGCACTGGCGCTGCAGGGGGGCCGTGCCCGCTCCCCGGGTTTGGGGTGCCACGGCAGCACGGCCCTGCTCCCCGTGCCGGGCACCCTGCTATTTGCATTACCCCACGCACCACCTCTGCCCATGGCGTTTGCACGGCAAGCCCGGGCGCTCGCTGCCGCTGCCAGCCCCAGCTAAGTCAACAAGCGCCAGCTCAGTGCTTCCTGCTCCGGCTGCCATGGGCGCCGTGCCAAGCCCGGCTCCCGTTCTGGCAGCCCCAGCCCCGGCCCTGGCCTGGCACAAGGGTCCGTGCCGCTCAGCCCTGCTACATGGGGCACCCGCACTACTCCGGCACCGGGCTGGCAAACACCCGCACCTCCACAGGGCAGCCCGGCTCCGTAGCCCCGGGCGGGGCCGCTCGTTACCCCAGTAAGAACTAAGAAGCCAGGGCCGTGCAAAATGAGCACAGCGGGGTCCCGTGCCCCGCACAGGCCTGGCACACGCTGCTCCTCCAAGACCCCCATCCCATGTGCCCCCATCCCCTGCGGCGCCGGGCTCTGCCAGTGCCCCGACCATGGCCGTGCACCGGGCTCCCGTCCCCGGCGGGGTGGTGAGAACCATGGTACGGGGTCGGGGCGGCCCTGAGCCCACCGTGTCCCTATGCCCGCCCCGGGGGGCTGCACCCCTCTTACCTGTGCACACCCGGCTGAGCCCTCTCAGCTCCTGGCAGCGCCGGCTGTGCCACCCGACACCCGCGGCGCAGGCGACACCGGAGCCAGCCGCTCGGGTTACAGCCTGCACTGCCACCCACGCCCAGCTCGGCGTGGTGCTGGTGGCATCGCCGGGGCCACGTGGGTGCGGCTGCACCGGCTGCCCACGCGCCGGCTGCACGGTGCCACCAGGTGCCCCAGCCGGCATGGCGGTGGAGCGGGGCCGCCCAGTGCCGCCGAGGCACTGGAGCATCGCCGGGCCCGGCTTGCTGCACCCTCACCGCTGGTTGCGCCCTGGACCCTGGCGCGCGCCAGCATCGCAGGCACGTGGCCTCAAGCTGGGGCCGTCCCCTCCCGGTGCCACCAAGAGCTCACAGCTTGCCATGGGGGATCGGTGCCTGGTGGTGCATCCCCCCCGTGCCCACATCCCCTGAGCTGCGTGGCCAGGAGCAGCTGCGCGTGGGGCATGTCCGTGGGGTGCACGGTGCACGGGGCCGTACCTCTCGGCGCAGCGCCTGGCTCTCCACGTGCCGCAGGTTGTTCTTGGCCCGCACGTAGATGTCGGCGGTGTGGGGGGCGGCGGGGGGCGCGGGTGCGGGGTAGCTGGGGGGCGGTGGGGGTGGCCGGGTGGCGGGGGGCGGGGGTGGCGGCGGGGGGAAGGTGGGGGGCGGCGGCAGCAGGGGGCCCTCGCCTGCCGGCCCCCGGCCCCGTGGCCGCGTCTCGGGGTCCAGCATGTCCATGTACGCCTGCATGTCCGCCAGCGCCAGTTCGGGCACCCCTGCGCAGGGTGGGGTGTCAGGGGGGGCTGGCCCCGTGCCCCCCGCCCCGTGCCCCATGGCCCCGCACTCACGGGCGGTGGGGGGTCCCGGGGGGCCGCCCCTCTTCTCCCCGGTGCTGGACTGGCTGGAGTGGCAGGAGTCGTAGTTGGAGAGGGTGCTGGCAGGGGAGCCCACCTCGAAGCGCGCCTGGGGTGCCGACGCCGTGGTGTTGGGCGACGACATGCCCGAGTCAGGCTGCCGGCACTCCCCGTCCGCCGAGGGGTCTCGCGACAGCACGCGGTGCTCCACGCTCTGCTGGCACAGCCGCGTGGTCAGGGGGCAGGAGCGGCAGGGCCCCGCGTGCTCGGCCGCAGGCCGCCGCCGTACCATGCTCTCCACGGTGCGCAGGTACTGGGCGCAGTGGCTGTGGCCGTTGTATTCGGCGAGGTCGGCTGCTGTGTAGCCGTCCTGGTCGCGGACGCTGAGGTCGGCGCCGTTCACCACCAGGATCTGGCAGCACTGGGGAGAGGGGGGGGCATGTGGCAGGGCCGGCAGGCAGCCCCTCCCGCACCGTGGCACCCCACCTGCCACCAGCACCCACCTCCAGCTCGCCGTTCTCAGCAGCGTCGTGCAGCGGCGTGCCGCCCCAGCTGTCGGTGGTGATCTCCCCGCCGTGCAGCAGCAGCCAGCTCAGCACCTTGGCGTGGCCGCGGCTGGCGGCGAAGTGCATGGCCGTGGCCCCCTCGGCGTCCCGCTCCGAAAGGCTCACCGTCGTGAAGCTCATCTGCGCGGGCAGGCGGGCTGAGCGCCGGCGCCGCCAGCCCCACGCCGTGCCGCCGCGCCCAGCCAGCGCTTACCAGCCAGACGATGACGGTGTTGTGGCCCATCTGGGCGGCGGCGTGCAGTGGGGTCATGCCGTCGTGGGCGCGCGCATGGGGGTCAGCCCCGCAGTCCTGCACCAGGTACTGGATGATCTCCAGGTGGCCCTCCTGGCAGGCGAGGTACAGCGGGGTGGCCCCCGTCTTGGTCTGGGCACCCAGCGTGCTGCAAGCGGGGCACAGCACCCGTCACCCGCCGGCAGCACGCCGGGATGGGGGTACGTGGGTTGCAGGGACACGGGGACATGTGGGGGTACAGGGGGGCACAGGGGATGGGGGGGGCACAGGGAACACGCTGGCCAGGGGCAGGCAGGGCAGTGCCAGGGCCGGGCAGTGCGGGCAACGTGGGCAGTGCAAGCAGCGCGGGCAGCGTGGGCAGCGCAGGCAGCGTGGGCAGCAAGCCCTCCACCCCATGGCTCCCCGCTGGGTCCCTGCGCAGCGGCGGCCGCTGCAGCGGGAGGTCACTAAGTTAATCAGCCTGATTAGGGTAAGCTCCTTCCTCCGGCTGTTTTTGGACACTGCAATTTAGCAGTATTTTTAAATAAGCGGCTTAGGCAGCACCGGCCGCGGGGTAGCCGGCAGGGAAAGGCTGACCTGCGCCATGGCATCCCCCCGCCTGCATCATGCATGCCAAACTGCGCAGCCCGCATCCCAAATCCCATACCCCCGCATCCCACAGCCCAGCATTCTGCATCCTGCATCCCCGCCGTGCAGGAAGCTGTTTTATTAAGCGCTCCATAAAAAAAACCTGTTGAATATTTAAAAAAGGAAGAGCAATAAATACTCTGCTCTGTTATCGAAACGATTGTGGGCCCTTAATAATTGATCCCTGTAACCGTGAGACAGGCTGCAGCCAGCGCTGCCTTCCCGCCGTGCCGTGCCGCAGGGCGCCTGTCCCGCGGTGCCGCAGCGCTGGGCCGGCACGCTGCTGGGCGCTCCCCGGGCATGGGCTGGGGTGCAGGGCGATGGCAGGGGCACACGTTCAGCCCCTGATTGCCGCTTCCCGCTAATTGAGAAGGGGTTAAGCCACTCGGGTGAGCACCGGTAAACTGCTTTGCCAGATGGCTGCAACTCCACGCCGGGCTGCCGGCTGCCGGGGACCCCGCAGGGACGGGGCGAAGGCGGGCCAGCAGCACCAGCATCCCGCAGCAGTGCATGGGGATTGGATTTCGCGGCTGTAACGGAGCCTCTGGACGGGCGCGGAGCCGGGAGCGGGGCGAGTCCTAAATAATTCACGGGGAAGGTGTCGACGGCAGCGGAGCAACCCCAGCAAGAAGCGTGAAAGCCAACGCGGGAGGGCTGCCGCCAGCGCTGCGCCACGCCGGGGCCGACACCACGGGCACCGAGCGGAAGCCGCGGGTGGGCTGGGGCCGGGCTGTGGGCTGCGGGGGGTTAATCCCCGCAGGTGCCCGGGGCTGAGCCGGCACACCGGGCTGGGGAGGCTGCTGGCAGCCGGTGAGCAGGGGCGGGCGGCGAGTGCCACGGGGGCCCCGCAAGCACCCCCTCGCACCCGCAGCCTTCGAGCCCACCGGGTGCGGTGTGCGGCCACGCCACGTCCCCCCGGGCTCCACCTTGGCCAGGGCCATGGGTTATTTCTAGTGGCCTCTGCCCACCGTGGGAAATCAGCTTAGGGGCCGCCTAATCGCCTGCTGCAGCCCCGCGGCGAGGCTCAGCACCGCCTGCCTGCCGGGCTGCCGGGCCCCGTGCCCCGGGGGACCAGCCTGGCCCCGGCACCGCTCGGGAGGCGAAGCAGGGACGCTGCGGCGGTGGTGCTGGCCCAGCGGGGCTGCCGCCTCTGGCGATGCCCATGGCTCTGGGCGGGCAGAAGGGTCTCCTCCAGCGCGGGGAGAGGCCTCTCCTCGGCGGGCAGCCTAATCCATTTACATAACGGCGGGCGGACAAAGGCGGCTGTGTTATCGCCCTGCACCAGGAGCCCAGGGAACTGACCCGGCGGCCGGCGGCAATATTTCTGTCAGCGCTGCCGCTCTCCTCCTCGCCCTTTCTCTCCGGGCCATAAAGAAGGTGCAGCTGGCTGCCCGGCCTGATAATGCGGCCGCGTTGCCCTTGGAGCCGGGGGACAAGGGTGGCTGCGGCATCCGTCCCCAGAGCTGGCACCTCGCCCGGCGGCTGGAGGGAGGGATGGGGCGGCAGCGGGGCGGCAGCGGGGCGGCGAGCCCCCGGCGCGGACCCCATCTCACCCGTGGGCAGCAGGGGCTGTTACCTGGGGCAGTGTCCCAAGAGGAGTCGCAGGGAAGGGAAATCCCCTTTGGCGGCAGCGTAGTGGACGGGTAGCGCTCCCGTGTCGGTGGCGGCGGTGGGGTCGCTGCCCCCGAAGCGGAGGAGCCAGTCGATCACCTCGTGGTGACCGAAGCGGGCTGCCAGGTGTAGGATGGTGGCACCGGAGTTGTCTGTGTCCTGTGGGAGGAACCGGGGCGGCCGTTGGCACCGGGGGGCGTGCGTGGGACTGGGGACCGTGGGTGGCCGCGGGGCACCCCCGGCTGGGAGCCGGCCCCAGGGAGGGTGGGGGTCCCGCCTGCACGGAGCAGGGCCGCAGGGAGGGGACGGACCATCGTGGGGGCATGGCACAGGCGCGCCTGCCTTCTGGCGGGGCCCGCGGCCGCACACGGCGAGCGCTGCACAAAGTCCCCCTTGTTCTGCTGGCGGTGGGCAGCCACGGAGCCCTGCTGTGCCGCCGGCCCGTCCGCCCTCCACGCTCGACGGGGTGCGGGCAGAGCTGGCCCCCGCCGGGAGGTTGCCGAAGCGTGCTGACCCTGTCTAAATCCCCGCTCCCAGCCCCTCCGCCACCTCCTCTTCCTCTGGCCCGTCGCATGTCGTTAGCTGTTGGCCGGCGCCGGGGCAAGCCGCTTACTGCCCCGGTCCTGCCGTTGTGTAACCCCAGGAGGGGCCAGCAGCCCCGGGCACGGACCCGGAGGTTCCGTGTCACCTTGGGCCTGAGCCCCGCTGGGACACCGGGGGGGTCTCCACGTCCCCCGGCTGCCACCCACTCTGTACCGCGGCGTCCTGCCCATGCCATTTGGAACACCGGCCGGCCGGCGGCACAGCGGGAAGGCCCACGCTGCACCGTCTCCCCGCGGCCGCCGCCAGCCACGCGGGGCCGGGGAAAGCGTCGCCGGTTTCCCGCGCCCACGGCGGTGCCGCCCGCCCGCCCGCCGCGCCCCCCGCTCGCACCTGCACGCCGCAGCCCCCCTGCGTGAGCAGCCACTGGAGACAGGCGAGGTTGCCGGTGGCGGCGGCGTCGTGGGCCGGCGTGGCCCCGTTGCGCGCCCGCACGTCCCCGCGGAGCGCGGCCTCAGTGGCTAGGTAGCGGAGGCAGGCGAGGCGGCCGGCGCGGGCGGCGTGGTGCGCGGGGGAAGCGCCCAGGGCGTCCCGCAGCCCCGGCCGCAGCAGCCCGGCCGCCCGCAGCCCCCGCAGGGCCTCCACGTCGCCCTGCCGCGCCGCCAGCAGCGCCCGCTCCAGCGCCATCCCGGCACCGGCCCCGGTCCCGGCCCCGGCCGCCGCTTGGCACTGCGCGGCGCTGCCGCCCCCCGCGCACGCCGGCTCCTCCTCCTCCTCCCCCGGGGCCGCCCCTCCGCCCGCCCCGTCCCCGCGGGCAGGGGCAGCGCGGGCGGGCACGGCCCCCGCCGGCAGCACCGCGGACAGCGGCGGCCCCGGGCGATCAGCACCGCGGACAGCGGCGGGGCCGCCCCGCCCGCCCCGCCCCGCCCCGCCGGCGGCCCCCGAAGGCGGCGGTACCGGTACCGCGGCGCCGCACCCCCGCCACCCCCGGCCCCCGCGCCCCGCTCCTGCCGCCGCCCAGCCGCTCACGGCGAGGGCTCCGGTAGCCCCGGGCCCCCCGCGGGGCACAGCCCGGGGCCGGCAGCCGAGGGGGCCCCGTCCCGGTGCGGCAGCGCAGCCCCCGGGCGGCACCGGGGCTCCGCCCCCCGGCACCGGGGCTCCGCCCCTGGTACCGAAGCCCCGCCCACCGCACACCGGAGCTCCGCCCCCCGGCACCGGGGCTCCGCCCCCCGCCGCGCCCCCACGCGGCGCCGTCCGCCAGCGCGTCGGCCCCGCCCCCTTGCCGGCTTGGGGGCGTGGCGAGGCGCTGCCCGCCAATGGGGCGGCGCGGGGGGGGGCGTGGCCGCCGGGGCGGGGCGTGTCCTGGCGGGGCGTGGCGGTGCCGCAGCGGCGTTGCGGGCGGGGCGCCGGTGCCGCCATGTCGGAGCGTGGGGCCGCGGGCCCGGGGCCGGCCGCCATCCAGGTCTCCAGGTACGGCCCCGGCGCGCCGCCCGCTGCCGGGGACCCGGGGGAGGGAGGGCAGGCGGGCTGGGGGACCGCGGGCGGGCGCCGGGGCCGGGCCGCAATCGGGGTGCTGCAGGCGGTGCTGCCTGCACTGCTGCCTGCACCGGTCACGCTGCCTGCACCGGGCACAGCGAAGCGGTGCCATGCCCTTGCTCCGGTGCTTGTGAGCAGGCAGGGCGCTCCCCGGTTTTCCTGCCTTCGCCTGCTGCCGCTCCCCGGCATGGCCGCCTTGCCGAATCGCGGCTCCCCCGCGGGCCGGTGCGCAGCCGCTGCCCTGTCGCCACCGTGCTTCGCCTTCCCTCCTCCGGCCCATTATTTGCTGCTCCAGCAAAAGCCGGGTCGAGCGGTGGCATGTGCCCGGCTCGGCCTCTCTTTGCCATGGTGGCGTGGCGGCGAGACGCGGTCCCAACTGAGCAGCCGGCCGCCCCGGCAGAGGGGCAATCAATCCCTCCTTCCACTCCCAGCGGTAATTTAAGGTGGTTTCCACCGCTGCTCGCAGGAAGCCACGTGCAGGCAGCGCCAGTGACGTTGCCGGCATCAGCGTGGCGAGATGGCCCGGCAAGTCATCCGGTAGGGCGATAGCGGTGCCTCTGGGCGGCTGCACCGGCACCCGGGCTAGGGGCAATGGCAGGTGGGTGCGAGCTCCCGTGTCCCTCCCCCGGCAGGATCATGCGCCCGGACGATGCCAACGTTGCAGGGAATGTCCACGGGGGAACCATCCTGAAGATGATCGAGGAGGCGGGAGCCATCATCAGCACCCGCCACTGCAACTCCCAGGCCGGGGTGAGTAGGTGCCCTCCTGCCACACCTCAGCGGTCTGCGGGGAGCAGGGGGTCCCCTGGGACCGCCCGTCATCCCTGGGGGCCTCCCCGCTCATCTCCCTGCACCGAAAGCGCTTGCTCCTGCGCGTAAACCACCAGTGGCTCCGGCTGCTGCCAGAGTATGGCTCCTGTAGCCGGAAGCATCCTGCTGCAATTGTGTTTTCCAAGCAGAAACATTACTACACTACTATTAATGTTTTAATTTCTGCGAAGGGAGAGTCAGAGCTGGCCCCGGTGTCGGTTATGGGTGGGGAAGGAAGCACAGCCACAGCCTGATAAGGCAGTGATCAAAGTGCCGGAGCTGCGCGCGGCACGGGATGGCCCCGGTGAGCTGCCGGCTGCGGTCCTGCGCGGTGTGGCTGCAGCTGCTACCCTCCCTGTCTCGCCGTCCCCAGGAGCCCTGCGTGGCCGCGCTGGCGCGGGTGGAGCGGACGGACTTCCTCTCCCCAGTGTGCATCGGCGAGGTGGCCAACGTCAGTGCCGAGATCACCTACACTTCCCGGCACTCTGTGGAGGTCCAGGTCAACGTCATGTCTGAAAACATTTTAACAGGTGGGTGGCTGCTGGCGGCTCTGTCCCAAAACTCCAGGAATAACCGTGATAAGCTGAGAGCTTGCGGCAGTGACCCCATCCTCTGCCAGCAGCATCGGGCAGAAGGGAGATTTTGCCTTTTTACTGAGGGTGCAGGGGTGGTGGGGAGGGTCGGCGCCGGGAAGGGAAGCCAAGCCGGCTCCCTGGGGATTATGGCTCCATCGATCGTTTTTAGCGAAGAATGGAAAAATCCGGTGTTAGCTCCTCCTGCCTAATTTGCTGCCCGTGGCCCTTTTCCTGCTGTTGCTGTGGCAACCGGCTCCGCTTGCCGGGACGCCTTCCCAAAAGCGCACTGTCACATCCGCTCCGAGCCAAAGCCCAGCAGGAGCCGGCAGGGCAGGGGGCTCCCCGGTGCCGGCAGCATCGCCAGCGAGCGGCCAACCCCGGGCTGCAGCAGCACCAGTGGCAGGCAAAGCGCTGCTGGCGTCGGCGCGGTCACCCTCTGCTCCCCTCTCCTCCAGGGGCGAAGAAGGTGACAAACAAGGCAACGCTGTGGTATGTGCCGCTGTCCCTGAAGAACGTGAACAAAGTCCTTGAGGTCCCCCCCATCCAGGTAGGGGGGGATTTTTGCTCCCCAAAAACCAGAGCTTGCCCTCTCTGGGGGAACGGCACTAACCTGGCCACATCGGCACCCCCAGCTGCGCCCGTGGCTTTGCTGACTCTGTTCTTACCGGCCTTTCCTTCCAGTACGCGAGAAAGGAGCAGGAGGATGAAGGGAAGAAGCGTTACGAGGAGCAAAAGCTGGATCGGCTGGAAACTAAGCAGAGAAATGGCGACCTGATCTTCCCCGTCATCAACCCAGGTAACACAGGCGGTGCGTGGCCTGTAGAGACATGCTGGTGGTGCTGGGAGGCCAAACTGGTCCCCGAGGCAACTCCAGCCATTCCCGGGTACCCATGGCTGTGAGCGCGCGCTCCGAAACACCGCGTCGGGGACAGCGATGGGATTTTGGAGCCGCGGTGTGTGAGTGGAGGGGGAGGCGGGTGGGCACCTGTGATCCCCTGCTGGGGCTGGTGGGTGGGATGCCCTCTTCCAAAACACGGTTCCTGCCACCGTTCCTTACATCCCTCGTGTGCTCCTGGGCAGCGGGAGCTAGTTTTGCTCAGCGTAGGGTAAACACAAGCGTTGGGCGAGGGTTTTGCACGCTCTGCAGCTGCAGCCCCTGGTCTGGAAATCAGTTTTTAGCAAGAAGTTCATCGGCCGGGTTTTTGAAGGGGAGGATGAGCTATGGGGAGGAGCTGGGGGTCATGCTCTTGCTGGGGATCTCTTTCCTACCGAAAGCGTTGCCCCAGCTTCTGGAAACACAGCGGTGGTGCTGATGGTGAGCTGAAGGCGCAAGCGGCCAGTGGCCTCCAGGACCAGCCGTGGTCCTCGGGCAGAGGCAGAGAGCTGGCGCGTGGGGATCATCGGCGGAGGGGGAGGGGTGTGATGTGGGATAAAAGTTGCTCAAATGTTTTTTTTCCCCTCTGTTCTCCCTGCTCACAGATAGGCAGACAAAAGGTAAGGCTCTGCGGGCACTGCTGTGCGGGTGTCCTCCCCGAGGAGGCGATGCCGAGCGGTCGGGGGCTCGGCTGGTTTTCCTGTGCTAAGCGCCTTTAGCATCTCTCGTTAGACAGAAAACGCAGCCATACCTGAGAGTGGTTTCCCTCTGCCGGCAGTCAGAGGGTGCGATTTCTGTCACCTGGATGTAGTGGCGAGTCAGCTGTCACCAGCGTGTGCCAGGGCTGGGGACGTGGAGGCCGAGGTCTTCACCTCGAGGGGAAAGCGCGGTCCTTTGGGGATGCTGCTGAGCGGCAGGTTTGGGGAGATTCGGCTGTGGCTGGTGGCCTGAGGAGGGAAGGTGTATAACCACTTCTCCGTCCAGTTCACTCCCATTTGCTTTCGGGCTCTTTGGAAGTTTTAAAAGAAGAAATGAGCTGAGCTGGCATAAAATTGATGGGTGGGCATTAGAGGGAGGTGGCAGCCTGTCAGGTGGTGAATGGTTGGACTTGATGACCTTAAAGGTCTTTTCCAGCGTAAACAATTCTATGATTCTATGAATGGCCTCTGCTCTCAGGACTTCTCTGGGCCGATTTAAATGCTGCCTTGAACATACTTCAGCTTTGCACAAGCCAGCCCCACGTTTTCTTCCTTCAGACGGTTTAAGACTGGTCGTACGGCAGCGTAGGGGTGCTGGCCGAGCAGCTCTGACCTCCGCTTTGCTCTCTTCCTCTAACCAGAGCCGCACACCGTTGGCTACAGCCAGTCCAGCCTGATTCACCTGGTGGGACCGTCGGACTGCACGCTGCTGGGCTTCGTGCACGGAGGTGAGTGAGCGCTGCCCCGTTCAACGGCTGGGTTGGTTTTTCCCCGGAGCAGAAGAGCAGTTTGGGAGCGACTCGTGCGTCTCGGTGTTTTTGGGAGGTGGGCTCTGCCTCTGAAGGCACGCAGGCCCGTTTCTACCATCTGTAAGGTTCAGCATTGCTTCAGCTGAGACAAAAGCTTTGTCTTTTTCTATGCTGAAAAAAGGCCCTGAAAACGGACATGCTCAAACTGTAAATCCTACAATTTTGTCATCGTCTCTTAAATTGCGAACCTTGGATTATAAACCCCCAGTGTACAATGACTGCAATTTGCTGGAGTAATTTCCTCTTGGCTGGCAGTGCCTGTCGCCTGCCAGTCGGGCAGGGCAGAGCAGGGCGGACGTGTGTGGTGTGAGCCTGGGGAGAGGTGCGTTTGCCGAGGGCTGGGACAACGCTGGATGCCGCTCTTCGTCTAATTGCGTCCTTAAAAAAAAAAAAACAAACCAACAATGTAGCTCAGAGGTCTTTCCAAGCAGGAGGTTTGTGGGACTGATCTTGCCTTATAAGGCTGAGGTTTGCTCAGAGGAATTCGGGACAGCCAGAGCTGGCCTAAATCTTAAGCCCAGGCCTGTAAGGATGTCACCCTGATGGTGCACTTGACAGGAGTCCTTGTGCTGGTACTGGGGGTTTCGCGCAGTTGGGATTCAGTCTCCGGTCTGACTCCTTGGCATAGCTTTGGTCGTGCAAAGGCCTTACCGACCAATGCATGGTTTTTCCCAAATCCCACCGGCTCCCCTGAGATGGGACCCTCTGCCTCCGCCCCCCAGGTGTCACCATGAAGCTCATGGACGAGGTCGCCGGGATTGTGGCCGCCCGCCACTGCAAGACCAACATCGTCACCGCCTCGGTGGACGCCATCAACTTCCACGAGAAGATCAAAAAAGGTACCGGGGGTGGTGGTGGGCACTTTGCTCTCCTGTGGTGCCATGTCCTGGCTCCCTTGGGCGTGCGGTCAGGACACACCGGCCGAGAAATTTAGTCCCCGTTAGACTTAGCCTGTGCCGAGAAGCTCTGCTTAAGACATGGCTTAAGCATAAAACATGCGGGACCCCTTGCTCCCTTCCTCTGAGCAAAAGCAGGGGCCGCCTGCTTAACCGGCCCCTCTCTGCTTCGCAGGCAGCGTCATCACCATTTCGGGGCGCATGACCTTCACAAGCAATAAGTCCATGGAAATCGAAGTCTTTGTGGACGCCGACCCATTCGTGGATGAGCCTCGGGAGCGGTACCGTGCTGTCAGCGCCTTCTTCACCTACGTCTCCCTGAGCAAGGAGGGGAAGCCCCTGCCCGTCCCGCAGCTGCTGGTAAGAGCCCTCCCCGCCGGGCCAGCCAGCCCCTCTCCTGTTCCTCCTGGGGCAGACCGCAGCTGGCTTTTTTTTGTCTGACAAATCCTCTTCCCTTGAATTATTCAGCAGAAAAATATGAGCGTGAATGAGTCTTTCCAGAGCAGGATTCAGGGTTTTGTTTTTTGGTTTGTTTTTTTTTTAAATTTCTTCTGAAAATTGCTGATGTGGAGAGTGGGGATTTTTAACTTTCTTGCGGGTGAGGACAGGCTGCGTGCAGGCTCTGCAGCTTCGCCTCCTGCCTGCGCTGGAGATGCACGGGAGGGGACCCTGAGCAGTGACAGAGGCTCCCATGTCCCATGTCCCCCGTCCCCGCTCCCTGTGGCATCCCCGTTCCAGCCCTCCTGCCTATTTTTAGCTCTCCTGATCCTGGCAGGGCTTTGCTGATGCAGTGCTGCTGACTGGGGGGTTTCTTGATTAATATTTTATCCCGCACAGGTCTCCTGCTCTGTGCAGGAGTACAATAGCTGTCAAAACACCTATTTCGCAGAGTGCAGGTTTTCCTTTCCGTTTCCTGTAAGGGAAGGCGTATTTCCCTCCCGCACGCGCTCGCAAGGTGGGGTGCGGGAGAGCTGTGCTGCCCCGAGGCAGCTAACGCCGGTGGCTTCGCTTTCTTTCTGTCACTGGCAGACGGAGACGGAGGATGAGAAGCGACGCTTCGAGGAAGGGAAGGGCAGGTACCTCCAGACAAAAGCCAAGCGGCAGGCGCAGATGCAGCAGGCTGCCCGGCAGTGATCCCGCCCCGCGCTCTCACAGCCTTTGCCCGCTGAATGTCCGGGTTCCCGTTAGTGTCATGTCCGGTCCGTGCCGGGCCTCGCGCCTTCGCCCGCCCCAGCCTGCCGCCGGCGCTACCGCGGCGGCGCGGTTGCTTCGCTGCTGATCGGTTTAGAGTTGTAGACCTTGTCCTTTAGGTGGCTTAAGCACCCCGAAAGCCTCCGGGAGCCTTCCCGGTCGCTCGCCATTCGCCTCTGGAGCCCCGTTTTCACCACTCAATCCCACAAGCGAAGCTCCCGCCCGTGCCGGCGCGGGGCAGAGGCATGTGGCGGCAGGAGGGACGCGCGAGGCCGCGAGTCTTTGTGGTGCCGTGTTCAACTTGCCAGTATGTCCTAAAATTGCACACCAAAGCTTACGTATGATACTCGCGCCGCGCCGCGTGCCCCGGTATCGTACTGAATGTCTCGGACCATTTTGTTGACATCTCTAGGTAGTTTGTTTGTGCACATCTAAGTTATTTAAGGAATCCTGTGGCGTAAATAAAGTCTGTTGTCGTTGACTGGAATAAAACGGGCGTTGCTTTTGGGTTTTTGTTTTTTGTTTGTTTGAGCACTAGTGGTTCTGGCTGGGAGAGCCCCGGGGACGGAGCGGGGCCACGACGGCCCGGCCGGGCCCGCAGCGGGAGAGGGCGAGCAGGGGGGGCCGGGCGGGTGGTGAGGGGCCGGCGGCCGGACGCTCGCAGCCCGGGCCGGGGGCTGCGGTTCGCGCCATGAAACCACAACCGGAGGCGAAACCGGCGCCGGGCCTGTGCCTGGGGCGGGGCCACTGCGCCTGCGCGCCGCAACTCTCGCGAGAGCTGGCGCCGCTCCCCGGGCTGCTGCGCCTGCGCGGGGCGGAGCTCTCGCGAGAGCGGCGCGGCTGTTTCCCGGGCGACGCGGGGCGGGGCGGGCGCCGCCATGATGGCGGCGGCGGCGGCGGCGGCGGCTCCGCGGCGGGGGCGGCTGGGCCGGGAGGCCCGCGCCAGCCTGGCCGCCTTCCTTCTGGGCGCCTCGGTGGCGGCGCTGCCGGTGGCGCTGGGCTCCCCCGCCGCGCTGTTGGCCGCCCCGGGCCTGCGCGGCCGCCTGGCGCTCGCCCTACACGTGGCGGGCGTCAACGCGGCGCTGCTGCTGCTCTACCCGCGGCCGCTCTACAAGGTGCGGGGGGAGGCCACGGGGCAGCGGGCCCGGGGGGCGCCGGGGTGGGAGGAGGCCCCGGGGGGCGGCGGTCGGCGGACACCGGGCTCGGGGAAAGGCCCCGGCGGGGCCTGCGGGGCGGCGGCGGCAGCTCTCTCTCCTCCCTCTGCTTGCAGATCGCCGTCCGGGCCTGCTTCCTGGGCTTCGCCTTCGGCTGCGGGCTCCTGCTCAGCGCCGGCCGCTCCGCCTGGCGCCACTTCGGCTGGTAAGGGAAGGGCCGGGGGGGCCGGGCGGGTGCGAGGGCCGCCGGCCCCGCCGAGCCTTCCCTCCCTCCGTCGCTCCCTCCCGCCGCAGGTACATGTGCTCCCTCTCCCTCTTCCACTACTCGGAGTACCTGGTGACGGCCATCAACAACCCACGCAGCCTCTCGCTGGATTCCTTCCTGCTCAACCACAGCTTCGAGTACAACCTGGCCGCCCTCTCCTCCTGGGTGGAGTTCACGCTGGAGAAGCTCCTCTTCCCAGGTTGGCCGCCCTGCCCCTCCCTGCCACCCCCCCTGCCTGCCATCCCCTGGCTCTGCCCGGCTGCACGTGGCTCGCCCAGCGCCCGCCCGGTTGGCAGCAAAGCGCTGCTGACCCCCGCTGAGTTGACCCGTGCTGGCAGCGGAGGAGGGCTTTGACATGGCCTTAATCTCTCTGTGCTGAAAGCCGCTTGGTTTTGCTCTTGGGAGGCCTTGCACCGACATGCCGGGCTGTCTTTGCCGTTTATCAGGTCTTCAGCCCTTTCCTGGCTGCGTCTTTTGAGCAGCTTTGGTGGTACAAAGAACGACGCTTCAGTTATGCCTGGGCGTCTTCTTTTGACCTGGAATAAAATCAAATCGGCAAAAACTGTTGCTGGTTGCCCACTCTGAGGTGCTTCCTTTCTTTTGGGAGAGGGGAGACGTTCTCCTTCCCCGCTTCATGATGGCAGTGCAGGCTGCAGAGCTCCCCGTGTCCAGCCTGAGCGCGTCTGCTTGGCTGTATTTTGCGTCAGCTTTACTCTACGCCGTAAAGCCGGGCTCTGCCTCAGCACTGGGCTCCCCTTAGGGCGACCTGCCGCGAGGACGTACAGACTCCGCGTCGGGGGTGACTCCGTGGCGGGGGATGCTATTTTTATTTTTTTTTTGGTGGCAGGACGGCAGTGCGTGGAACGCTGGCTGTGTTTTAGTCGCTGTCGGGCTTTGAGATGGGGGGGGAAAGCTCACCGCGAGCGTGACCTGTGCAAACCTGTTGTGACCCGTCCTTATTCACTTGCAGAGCTGAAGCAGATCACCTGGCTGAGTACTGTAGGGTTGTTGATGGTGATCTTTGGGGATTGTCTGAGGAAAGCGGCCATGCTCACAGCTGGCTCCAACTTCAACCATATTGTTCAGAATGAGAAATCGGATACTCATACTTTGGTGACAAGTGGGGTGTATGGGTGGTTCCGGCACCCGTCTTACGTGGGATGGTTTTACTGGAGTATTGGAACACAGGTACCGTATACAACGCACTCAGATACTTTCGTCTCATAACCTGGGTCTTTCTTCTTAATGCTGCCCACACCTGTCAGGGGATGCAAACCGCCGGTGGTCAGCGGCAGGGGTGGCCTGGGTGCGGATTTTGATGCCTCCTCCCTCCCACCGGCATGTGGGGGGCCAGGACACCCTGAGCGCTCTGCCCCGTGCAATCTCTGCGAAGACCCCATCACCTTAATTTTCTGTGTGGGATATGCAGGGGCAGTGGGGCCAGGGTTTGAGCCAGAATGCCTTCGGAGGCTTGGGGTGCGATCTGCTGCTAGCCTAAAGCTGGTGTCCGGAGTTTCCTTGCATTCCTATGGCCAAAATGCCTTCTGTAAGCGGTCAGGCTCAACCTCGCTCCTGCCAAATACCAGTCCTGTGCCGGAGGGCAAAGAAAACTCCCCCTAAATGTGCCCAGCACCCTGACCAGAGGGTAAGCTGGAAGCCAGCTGTGGTCGAGCTGTAACTCAGCGCTGCCTTAGTCACGCTCTTCTCGTGGTTGGCTAGTGGTTGGCATTTGGTTTTATTTCTCTGGAGAGAGACCGTAAAGACTGCACGCGGAGCAGCGCGGCCATGCACAGGCTCTCTGGAGCCGGGGTGGCAGGAGCTGGCCGCTGCCCACGGGCTGCTTTCTTCATGAGCGCTAATTTTTCCCCAGAGTGAAATTCCACAAAAGGTGCTGGGGTCTTGTGTTTTCTTTGGAAAGCGTTTAGACCTCATGGCAAACTTAATGAAGGGCAATTAGCACGCGGGGGCGGGGGGCAGCCTCGGTTTCTTTGGGAGGTGAGGGGATGCTAACCGCCGGTGTCTGTTCGCAGGTGTTACTCTGCAATCCCATCTGCGTGGTGGGCTACGCGCTGGCATCCTGGCGCTTCTTCAGGGAGCGGATTGAGGAGGAGGAGATCACGCTCATTCACTTCTTTGGAGAAGAGTACCTGGAGTACAAAAGGAAGGTGCCATCGGGTCTCCCTTTTATTAAAGGAGTCAAAGTAGAACTGTAACGCAGGTGAAAACTGGACTGGCTGGGCGAACGCCCAGCTCCAGGCGCTGCAGGGCGAGGGACGGTGCATGGTGCTGGTGCCAGAAGTAGCCCTGTGGTGTTTCCCGGCCTCCCAGGAGGAGCTGGCAAAGGGCTGTGGAGCTGGGCGGCCTGCCGGGTCGCTAGCAGATCAGAAGCTCGTTCGTCCTCCTTGAGATAAATCCTTTGTTGCACATTCAGGGATCTTCCAGATAACTTAGCCTGTAGCCACCCTAAAGAGAATCGAACCCTCCTGCCTGCAGCGGCTGAATTGTACTGAAACGCCTCCGGACCGATTCTTCCGGAGAACAGCTCTGCCCTCCCGCCCCCGTGCAGGAAAGGCGCCGGTCAGCGGATTGTTCCTACGGCGTAATTCGATTTTAAAGCTTTTTGACCTTGCCAGCCAGGCAGCGCGGCTTTAATCTCTTTAGGCCCGATTCTGCAAGCTGGCGCTCGGGCGGCTCGCAGGAGCAGGCCTCCGGCTCTTTGGGCACGGGGGCTGCCTACCCTCTGCTTGCCGGAGAGCCGGCAGCGTGGCACCAATCGGGTCTCCCTCAGGCGTTAATGTTCCCAGGGAGCCTTTTCTGCTCGGCTCATGCCACTGGATCGTGAGTGCCTCTGAAATGCGGCAGGAGAGCGAGCCCGCTCCCTCCTCCCTTGGCTGCTGCCGTGAATTTGGGAGTCACTGTTTTAGCTGCCGCCTTCCTGAGCCCCCCTGCTGCCACCTCTGTTCCCTCTTCCCGCTTCCAAATCACGCTGCTTCCTATCCTGCCAGGCCACCTCCGTCCTGCAGAGATCCCAGGATTTTGGTTTGGGAAAGAACCGCAGCTGCCGGGCTTGCTGAGAGCTTTAGTGCTCGAGATCCTTGCCTGCTTTTTTGGGCGAAACCTGGGATATCGGCGTGACTAGGAGATGCTTCTAGGGAAATTCTCCAAATGGGGAAAAAAGTTTGGCTAGCTAACGCTATTTTAAACGTTACCATTTTGGAAGTGGTTCCTACTCAAGCTTTGTGGTATAACTTATTCTGTCGTTATATACCAAAGAGGTTCACTGTTTTCTTGAGTTTTACTTTATTCTTCCTAGCTGGAATGGAAATGAGTTGCTTGTCAGTTCATGCTTCAGGCTTGCAGTGTTCCTTGGTGAAGGTGCTGTGGTACGGCTCAGGAAAGGGGGCACTGATGGAAATTGCTTTGGTTTCGGGTTTGTTTTGTTTTTTTTATATAAAAAACCAAGAAAAAATATTGCCAACTTCTGTCTGGTGATTATTTGGAGACCTCTTGGGGTGCCGGTGACATCATCGAAACTGGAATCCTTACTTTTACAATTCCAGTGAGTTTTGGGTACACTCCAGTGTTGCGCTGAAGCACGACCATGACTCGCAGTGACTCGCAGGGCTGCACAGCCACAGAGACGGGGTGGATTTGCTGTCTCTCCTCGCTTAACCGATGCAGACTCCTTCCTCCGCCGGGTTTGCTTTGTATTCCAGAGCGTGTTCTGCATGGAGCATCTGCTTGACGCCTTTGCTGGTAATTTGTCTTTTACCGAGCATTTTTAGCTTGGGAGAAAAGAGCAAATGTGAAAATATACCAGCCGGATAGCACCGATTTCTCTGCGTAGTTGCTCCTAGGCTCCTGCTCAGGCTTTTCTGTGCCTCCGATGCACGTCCTCACGGAAACTGCGACCTGCTGTTGTAGCCAACAAGCCTCGGGTGAGTTAATTTTTAACTAATTTTATTGTAGGTGTTAACGTTTCTGCTGTGGGCTTGCACAAGTGTACTTTGAAACAAACAAAGCGATTGTTGCTTGGGTTTGATGTGAGCTGAGGATGGAAACTAAGCTTTATTCTCAAGTTGGTTTTGGTAGTAAATGCCAGAGTGTGCCAGCACTAGCTCTGACCCTGGTTCCCACTGTGCGGCAGCGGGGTCTGCCCAAGAGATGTGTTAGCACCAAAAGAAAGGGATAAACTTCACCTTGAGCAAAATATTCAGAGCCCTCTCGGTGCTTTTGAGACCAGCAGCCTCTCCTAACCGTTTATTTTCCCGAATCCTGTGACTGGAAGCTTGGTGAGGAGGCAGGAGCTCGCCAGGCGCGGGGAAGGTGTCTGAATCTTTAGCAGAAAGCTGGAGTAAGCTGGCTGTGCCGGCTGCTCTCCTGCACCGCAGCAGTTGGTAAGTTCTTAAATGGCACAGATGCACAAGGACCAGAGCACCTCTTTCTAGTGCCCTGCCTGCATTTTTGCCTCTGCTGCCTGTTGGTGGTTTGCAGGACGCTCCGAGACCCTGCGGTGAGCTCCTGGCTCTACACTACACCAGGTTTTTTTTTTTGACTTTTTCCTCCATGTTTGCAAACTTTGTGGTTTTAAGAGCAGCTGGACACCCCGAGCTGGCAGGCCCATTTTGTCCGGAGCCGCAGAACCAAGCGGACATGTACGCTTGTGCCCCTTTATTCCACTTCTAACACACGAGAGGGAGAGTATCAAGACAATTATTTTTTTCAGATGAACAAAGTCACCCTAAGGCAGGCTTTTGATACGCTGCAGACACTGAGTGCCTGGGCTGTGTTTGCGTGGCTCATGGCACAGGGCCAGAGGAGCCGGACAGCAACCAGGCCGCAACAACCGGAGCAGCTCCGCGTGCTCGCTCGGCGTCGGGCTCTATGGTGCAAACTCTTTCCAGGCAGCGCTCTCGGCCCCGCTTTTCTGCTGTCCCCCGCAGCAGTCTTTGCTTTTCGGGGATGGGTCTCCGGGGGTGCCACCAGGCACGCAGCCCTCCCCAGGTCTGGTCGGAGCCCCCTCCTTGCTACCAGGCGAGGCGTCCCTGGGGAAGGGAAGGCACGGCACCTCGGCAGGGTCAGCAGCGGGGAAAGGGCGCAGGGGGAATTTGGCACCTGGGCGCTTGCCGTCGCCTACCTTGGCACCGCTTCGCTGTCGTCGCAGATCTTGAGCAGCATCTGCGCCTGTTCCTCCTTGGGCTCC
Source organism: Pelecanus crispus (assembly GCF_030463565.1). Classification (NCBI taxonomy): domain Eukaryota; kingdom Metazoa; phylum Chordata; class Aves; order Pelecaniformes; family Pelecanidae; genus Pelecanus; species Pelecanus crispus. The sequence continues at coordinate 9,936,382 of NC_134657.1, read as the reverse complement.
CGGGGCTCCTGCAGCCTGCGGCGGGAGGGGTGTGAGTGACGGCCAGGTCCCCCCCTCGGCCCCAAAAGCCCCCCCGTGCCCCTCACCTGGGCTCCAGCCGCTCCTTCACCTTGGCAATGGAGCGGACATAGGGCGCGATCTGCTTGGTGATGGTGGTCAGGCAGCTGTTCTCCTGCCGCAGCTGCAGCAGGTCATGGAGCTGGGCTGGGGGGCGAGAGGAGCCGGCTGCGGCCACGGCTGCCCCGCCCCAGCACGGGCACGGGGGGCTCAGGGCCGGGGGAGCGGGGTTGCCGGTACCTTCGTAGATCTCCTGCTCGTTTGCCACGCGCTGGTACGTCTCCTCCCAGACCTGGAAGGGGGAGAGGGAGCCGGGCAGCGTGCCACGGTATGGCACAGAGGGACCCTGCTCCGCCGGGACGCGCCAGCTGTACCTCCTCGAAGACGCTGCGCATCATCTCCACAGCGGAGTAGTGAGCCGCGATCTGCACGTCCATCTGCAGGGACTTCTGCAGGATCTCGCTCATGATCTCCGTCTTGATGAGCGAGTGGTGCTTGGTGAGGTCGCGGTGCAGCTCCTGCACCTGGTCCTTCAGGCCCTGGATCTCCGTCTGCAGCATCTGCGGGGCCAGGGTGCAACCGCCACGTGAGCAGCACGCTCCGTCCCAACCCGCCCCGTCCCGCCCCGAGCTCCCTACCCGGTAGGTGTTCTCGTAGTTGCGGCAGTGCTCGGCGAAGGGCGTCTCGCGTCCCTCAGCCAGCAGGACCTTGGTGCTGATGTACCGGTGCATCGTTGGCTTCCGCACCATGGGGCCGGCGGACATTTTATCACCAGCGGTGGGGCAGCCGGGCACCATGAGGGTCTTGGAGCATTGGCCGCCGGGGAGCCTGCGTGGAAAGGGCGACAGTGGCACGCTGCAGGCGAGCAGCGCCGGGGGCGAGGTGCCAGGGGCCGCACCGCCGGCTCAGCCACACCACCGGCTCAGTCCCTCCGCCCCTCGCCCCTAGGGTGCCTGGGGACGCGCCAGCCCCCAGGTCCCTTCCCTCGCCCAAGCACGCGGGGTCAGTCGGAGGCGCCTTACACCGCCCCGAAAGTCAGGTTTCTGTGGGCTGCTCTCCCGATGCCCGCGGCTTCGGGACCAGCTGCGGCAGGGAGAAGGCAGGAGCCGAGCTTGGCACGCTCCGGTTTCTAAAGGTAAGGATGCAGCTCGCTCCCTCGCCGCTGGCATCTCCCAGTCCCTTGGCTGGCATGCCGCTGGCCCTGTGTCTCCCCCCATCCCGCAGCCTCCCCATGCTGCCCACTGCCCTGGCTCTGCTGCCCCGCTGCCGTCAGTCCTACCGTGCAGTGCCGCGCTCCCCCTGCCCGTGCTGGGGGCTGGCAGCCCCCAGGAGCTCAGCCGCCCTGCGGTGCCGAGCCCGGCCGGGGGCGAGGAGCGGTCCCCATGGGGTGGCAGCGCCCGTTTGTCCTCTCCAGCCGGCAGCGCCTGGCAGGGCTGGTGCTGCCGTGACATCAACGGGCCTAAATATATCCTGGGCGAGGAACGGCTGGGCACTTCCCTGAAATTCTGATAAAAATAGTGGCGGGCAAAGAGGCTGCGGCGCCACAGGCGTGCGGGCGAGCAGGAGCTGTCCCCGGCACGGCAGCGGTGGCGGGGGCAGAGCCCTCCAGGGACCGCGGCGGGGGGCCGGGCTGGGGCGCGGGGTGCAGGCTCAGCTGGGCACCGTGCTGCCCGCCCCGCTTCCCAGAATTGTCACTTGAAGCCCCCGCGCCTGTCCTTTGTCAGCGCAGCTGTGCTCCGTGCTGTCCCCGCGCCACCGCCGAGGTGACAGGCTCAAGGGCAGCAGCGGGGGCAAGCTTGGCCCGGCGCGATGCCCGAGGGGACGCATGGCAGGATGCGCCCCGGCCCCGGGTGCGATCCCAGCACCTCACATGTTCGTGCCGGCGATGCCAGGACCGATGCCGCCGGCGCTGCCCACCACGGAGCGGCGGGGGCTGAGCACCAGGAGGGGCTCCAGGCAGCGGGCAAACTCTGCCCGGTACTCGCTGTTGATCTGGGGGGTGAGATGGGGGCGAGCGCGGCTGGGGCCAGGGCAGAGCCGGCAGCCGGGGCTGCCCACGGGGCGCTGCGGGCAGGGGCTTAGCCCTGGGCGGGCGGCAGGGCTCTACCTTGCTGGTCTGGGCCGGCCGCAGGCGGTGCGGCAGCTTGACAATCCTCTGCAGCCTCTCCATCAGTTGCTGAAAGGCAGTGGCGATGCGCGGTGAGGGGTGTCCGGCACCCTGCCCGTGAGCCCGGCACCGTGGCAGGGTGCACCGGACACCCTGTGGCACCACGGCAGGGTGCGCTGGCCGCCCCGCAGCGCCGGCACCACTCACGTAGCCCAGGTCCAGGAACTCGGCTTTGTTGGCAGAGCTCAGGAAGGCCGAGCAGGTCACCAGGTGGACCTGTGCACGGGGGGGGGGGGGGGTCACCGCCGGTGCCCCTCGGGGCTGTGGCAGCCCAGCCCCTGCCCGGCCTCTGGGGCTGGGGGCATGGTGGCCGGGGCAGGGCCCTACCTGCAGGGTGGGCAGCAGGGAGGCGAGGTGGGCGAGCTGCTCCTTGAACGCCTTCTCCTTCTCCTCGTGCTGGCTGCGGCAGAGCGGGGCAAGGCACCGCCTTTGTGGGGCACCGGGGAGCCGTCCGGCCCCAGGGCACCCCAACACGCCCCGGGAGGGGGACACCCCCGGGAGAGGGCTCAGCCTGCGGCCCCTCACCTCTGCACGGCTTTCAGGAGTGTCTTCTTCCTCTCAGAGAGCTGCTCCTGCAAATGGCACAGCCACCTCGTGTCCCACGGCCACTGCGGTCCCCTCCCGCTGCCCGGCTCTGCCGTGCCGGTGCATCGGGCACCCGTGGGTTGCCCCGCACCTGCATGCGGCCGAAGAGGGAGTTGATGGCTGCCTCCTCCTCGCTGGCACTGTTGCGCACCTCCTCGATCATGGCCTTGAGGAGGACGATGGCCTCGCGCGTGGAGGTCTGCAGCTCCTTCACGGCCTGCCCGGGGGCGGCGGGGCAGCTGCGGCGCTGCGGGCAGCACCGTGCCCCCGTAACTCCCCCCCAAGACCTGCCGGTCCCTGCCCACCATCACCGCCTGGTCCAGCCGCTGGCAGCCCTGCATGTACGCCGTCTCGATGTCGATGCAGTGCGCCCGGCTCTCCCTGCGGGCATGGGCGTCAGGGCACGGGCTGGGGCACGGGGCAGGCGCGAGGCCGGGGCTGCTCACCCCTGCATGTCCCTGAAGCAGTTGATGCAGAGCATGGACTTCTTCTCAGTGGAGAACATGATGTACGGCTCCTCGTGCAGCGCTGCAAGGGACAGGGACGTCGGGCAGCCTGGCGCGGTGCAGCACGGCACAGTGCAGCACGGCGCGGCACTCACGGCACTTCTTGTGGATGTCCTTGGTGCGCTTGGAGAGGGAGACGATCTCGTGGCGGGCAAACATCTTGGCGCGGTGGGTCTCCTCACGGCACGGGGCGCAGAGGGGCTGCCCGCAGGTGTTGCAGAAGTACATGGTGTCCAGCTCCTGCACGGGCAGGGGGGCAGCTGGCAGCGGGCACGGCCCCGGCGGGGGTCCCCTGCCCGCCCTGCTGCCCTCACCGCCTTGGCGCAGCGCCGGTCGCAGTTGGCGCACTGCACGTCCTCCTCGCCATCGGCTGAGCTGTCCACCAGGAACTGCAGGAGCCGGTCCACGGGGGGCAGCCCCGTGCCCCCCCTCACCACCGAGGGGTGCCTGTGGGGACAGGATGGGGACACGGACGGGGACGACGGTAAGGGTGGGCGCACCGGGAGCAGCGCCACGAGAGGCTGCCAGCTGTGTGCCCCGGTCCCGGCGTCCCCCCGAGCAGGCCGCGTCCCCCCGAGCAGGCCGCGTCCCTTACCCGCAGAGCGGGCAGCGCAGGCGGCCGTCGCTGGCGCGGCCCCGCAGGCAGCTGGCGCAGAAGTTGTGGTAGCAGTCGAGCAGGCAGGGGTGCTGGTAGGGCTCGTGGCAGAGCAGGCAGACCAGGGGGTGGCAGTTGGCCTTCTCCAGCTCCGAGCAGCTCCCCAGGGGGGAGAAGATGCCGCCGGCCATCTGCGGGGCAGAGAGCGGCCCCCCGCGCCCCGCTTCACCCTGTGCCCGAGCGCCGTGGCTGCCGCGGAAAGGAGGAATCCCGTCCCCCGGGGCCCGCGAGCTGCCGCCTATTTTTAGGTTATGAGCAGCGCGGCACGAGGCTGCCCCGAATGCACCCGTTCCCCCGGCACCGCGGGCCGGGGGGGGTGGTCCCCAGGGTGGGCGCCCCCACAGCAGGAGCATCCCCGGGTCGGGGTGTCCCCCGCAAAGGAGCATCCCCCGCAGCAGAGTGTCCCCCGGGACCGGGGTGGGGGATGCCCCGGGCCCGGGTGTCCCCCGGGAGGGAGCATCCCCCGCGATGGGGCATCCCCTGCCCTGGGGCATCCCCTTCGACGGCAGCCGGCTGCCCCACGGGCGGCTGCAGGCTTTACCTCTCCCCGTCCGCAGGCCGGGGGCTCGGCCGTGCCGTGCCGCTGCTCGCCGTGCGCCGGCTGGAATGAGGGCGACGCCGAGGCGGCCGGGCTCAGCCGCCCCCGTGACGCGGGGCCCCCCGGCACCGCCGGCCGGCTGCCACGCCACGGCCCAAAAATAGCCTGCGGGGCCGGCCCTCGGGTGGCCCGCAGGGGTGGGGGTGCAGCGCGGCACCGCGGGGTGCGCCCCGTGCTCCGGAGGGGCCCCGGCCCCCCCTCCCCGCCGGGCCGGTCCCGGGTCCCCGCCGGCCCCGGGCGCCCCCGAGCCCCCGCCGGCCGCCCGGCCACGCCCCCTTCTCCGCGGCCACGCCCCCTTCTCCGCGACCCCGCCTCCTTCTCCATGGCCTCGCCCCCTTCTCCACGACCACGCCCCCTTCTCGGCGGCCACACCCCCTTCCACACGGTCCCGCCCCCATACTGAAGCCCCGCCCCCTACCCCGCCCCCAGCCCGGAGCCCCGCCCCGGCACCGCCCAGCCAGGCAGCACTATGCGCTGGCGGAGCGTGGGCGGGAGGGGCCGGAAGCCATCGACTCTCTCGGCGTGCGGCTAGGGCGGGCTGCGCGCGGCGTGCGGCGCGCGGCGGCCCGGCTGCAGCGTGGGCGCAGGCGGCGCGGCTCTCGGCGCATGCGCTCTGGCCGCCTGAGGGCGCTTCCGCGCATGCGCGGGGCCCGGCCCTCCCTTTTTGCCCCTCCGCTGCAGCCGCCATGGCGCCCGTGGTGAGTCTCTGCCGGCGGCGGGCGGCCGGTCCGGCCCTACCCCGCCTCCCCGCCTGGGGCCTGCCTGGCCTCCGGCGCCGCCCGCCGCGGCCCTTTCCCCTCTGGCGCGTTTCCCTCCGCCGCGGCCGGGCGCGGGCCCGGGCCCGGGCCCGGGCCTGGGCCTCGGCCTCGGCCTCGGCCTCGCCTGGGCCTGCCTCGGGCCCAGCCCGCCAAGCGCCAGGCGGGCGGGTGGCCGGGGGGCGGCCCTTCCCTCTCCTCGCTGCCTCTGGCCCGAATCCCGGCCCAGGCGCCTTTCTTCTCCCCGCAACCCGGGGCCCGGTCCTCTTGTCTTCAGGCTCCCTCCCTCCTCCCCGCTGCCCCTGGGCCTGCTGCCCGGAGCCGGTCCCTCACGGCTCTCTCTTTCCCCCCTGCCGCAGAAGAAGCCCGCAGCGAAAGGTGGCAAAAAAAAGAAGCAGGTGTTGAAGTTCACCCTGGACTGCACCCACCCCGTGGAGGATGGCATCATGGACGCCGCCAACTTTGTGAGTGCGGGGGCAGGCGTGAGGGCCCACTGCTCTGTTGTGTCCTGGGGGGCTCCTGGCCCCGCGCCCAGCAGTGTGCCGGCCGGCGCAGCCCCTGCTGCTCCTGCTCTCTGTTTCTGCCCCTTGCCACGGCACGGCGTAAAAGCCCGCAGTGCTGGGAAGCACCCCGCGGGCAAAGGCAGCCCTTTGGCAAGGCACCACCAGCCTGCGTGGTGCTGGAGGCTATGCGATGTTTATTGTTTTAAAACACTTTGTACTTTAAGCAAGAGCCTTTTCCCTACCTGTGGAACAATCTTACCATTCATCCCCTGTGGGGTGAGTTTTCCGTTACGCCGTGAGGAACAGCGAGGGCAGGGCGTGCTGCCTTTCGGTGCTGTCTGGTGAACATGGTTTCATTCGAACTGTGCTCGTGTACGGGTTGGAAGCACAGGGCTGTGGCTGAGGTGGCCTCAGAGGATCCTAACCCATCTGTCGCTTCACCTTCTGTCCCCTTGGAAGGTGGGAAGTGTGTCCCTGTCTTGCTTATCCACTGCATTCGGACCCGAGAACCTCGCTTACGCGCAGGTCTGAACGGGCCGTTGGATTAGTTGTGGAAGGCGCTGGCAGGCTTGGAGCCTCCCGGCCTGCGGGTAGGTGGCTGTCCTCTGCTTCCCCTGGACAGAGCAGCGCTTCTGTCTCTTCCCCAGCTCTAATAACAAGCCGAAGCGCTGGGTGCAGGTGAGCTGGGGAGGCCTTGTCCGCCCGGAGTTGGCGGGCCCGGCTAAGCGGTGGCATTCCTCTCTTGCAGGAGCAGTTCCTGCAGGAAAGGATCAAGGTGAATGGCAAAGCGGGAAACCTGGGCGGGGGCGTGGTGACCATTGAGAGGAGCAAGAGCAAGATCACGGTCACGTCGGAGGTCCCGTTCTCAAAGAGGTGAGGCGGTGGGGCAGCCCGTCATCGTCGGTCGCCATCACAAGACTGCTGCCGGTGGCTAGAGCCACGGTTGGTCGCTGCCGGCGGGGGATCGCTGGCGTTTGGACAGGAGCCTGGCTTGCAGGAGGGCCTGGTAGCGAAGAGATGTCTTGGAGCAGGAGCCGTGCCGAGACTCGGTTAAACGCTGTGTGATGCTTGGTGCGGCGGCTGCCTGTTCCCAAATGATTTTTGAGGGAGACGCGTGGCCGATATTCCTGCTGGGAGGGCTGGTGGGGCGGGTGGCCGGGGAGGATGTGCAGCCGAAAGGGTGTCAAGTGCCGAGTTTAGGGGCTGATCCGCAGCCAAGCGCCGCCACTCCTTGTCCTGCTGGGCTCCTGTCTGCCGCCTGCTCCTTGGGGCTGCCCGTCCTTTGTCCGGCTTCGACAGACGCGTTTTTTTGCTGCGGCAGAGATGGCGCAGTGAGGCAGCCGCAGGTCTGAAATGGTGGGAAGAGGACAACCACGTGTGGTGGCGGAGCAGTGCCCCGCTCCGTGAGCACCCCTGTTCTAGCTGATGGGGTTTCTCCGTGTCAGTGCCACAGCTGGCACATCCCTGCAGCCACTGCGGGAACTGGCAGCGGTTAGCTGCCGTTGAGCAGAGATTTGGTGTGGCGTGTGGAACCGGTGGCATGGAAACACGGAGTGTAGTTGTAGCCTTGCGGAGCTGAGGGAAGTAATTCCCCAGGCTCTGCGCCGCTGGGGTGCCGGTGCGATTTTCCTGGCAGAAGCTTTGCCAGGACGTGCCCAAGGGGATGCGTCGGCCGCAGTGGAGGGAGACGCCCACGGGAACAGGGGTTTGCGTTTGCTGAAAGCGCCGCGCGGGGTTCGCTGGCAGAGTGGAGAGGTGCCGCGAGCGCATTCCCGTGGGTTTGGGGGTGCAAAACCGCTCTCAAGCCACGCTTCTCCCCGCAGGTACCTGAAGTACCTGACCAAGAAGTACCTGAAGAAGAACAACCTACGCGACTGGCTGCGCGTGGTGGCCAACAGCAAGGAGAGCTACGAGCTCCGCTATTTCCAGATCAACCAGGACGAGGAGGAAGAGGAGGAGGAGGATTGAGCCGGCCTGCTGCCCGGCAGCCATTTTGTACAGTTTTGCTTTCCTGGAATAAACAGCAGGGAGAGTTGTTGATACCTGGCGCTCCGCTGGCGGGCCCCGGGGGGGCCGCTTTGGGGGGATTTGGGGCTTTTTGGGGAGCGCTGGGGAAGGGGGGGGGCTGGGGGCGGGGCCGGACTGGGAGTGGGGCGGGGTTTGAGGCGGGGCCACGGGCAAGAACGAGGCTGGGGCGGGGCCAGGGACAGGAGCGAGGCTGGGGGTGGGGCCGAGGCTCGGGCGCGTCACGGGGTGGGCGGGGCGCGGCGGCCGCCATCTTGGCGCGGAGCGGCAGCGCCCGCCGCTCGGCCAGGGCCGCTGCCGCCGCCCGGCATGCGGGGGCCGGCGGCCGGCCGGGAGCTGCTGGACGAGGCGGAGAACGAGGAGGACGTCTCGGGTAGGCGGCAGGAGGGCGCGGGGCGCGGCGGCCGGGTCTCTCCTCAGGCGCGGCCCGTCCGAAGGTAGCCGGCCTCGCCCTCCGGGCCCGGCCCCGGGGCGGTCCCCGCTGGGCGCCGCTCCTCCGGCTCGGCCCCGTTGTCCCTGCGCCCCGCGAACGGGCGCCGGCCCCTCCCTGCGGCAGAACCGGGGGCTCGGGGAAGGGCTGGGCTGGGCCCGCCACGGGCGGGCTCCTGGCGCTGCCCGGCTCCCGCCCTTCCCGGTGAATTCGGCGGAGCTGAGGCGCCGGCCTCGCCGGAGCCTGAACCGGCACGGCGGGAAGTCAAACGAGAGCTGTGCCCCAGCGCCTCTGGAGCGTTCTTACTGTATGAGCTCAGAAATTACCAATAAAGATGCTGACGCAGGCCGTAAAGCGGTTTGGGGAGGGGGCCGTGACGGGGAGGCGAGAGCGGGCCTCGGGCTCGGGGCCCTTGCCCGGGGTCCCCGAGCTGGCGTACGTAGCCCGGCTGGGCGCCCACGGCGCTCCCCGTGCGCGGAGCCACGGCAGAATGATCTCCCGCCAGCTGTGGCGGCCGTCTTCCACGTGAGGCCTTCCTCTCCCGCCTTCGCCTCCTGTTGAGTCCGTTGTAATGGGCTCTGCTTGGAGATCCGAAAGGTAAAAGCCTGGTGCGCCCTCGTTACTGCGGACCCAGGTCCGTAAGAACGGGCAGCACACGCGGGCTTCCCTGTGCCCCCGTCTCCCACGGGCGAAACGCCGAGTGCCAAACCCTCGGGTGTCTGCGGGCAAGCGGCAGCGAGGAGCTGGGCACGAGCAGTGCCGGGACAGGGCTCTGCCAGGGCTCCCTCAATGGGCAGCAGCGGATCCGCTGCCGGGAGAGGCCACGGAGCTCCGCGTCTTGCTGCCCGACGCTGCTGCTTGGGGGTGCGCCTCTGAGAGGGGTAAATGCGAACGCGGCGTCCTGCGTGCCCGTGCAATCCATCCGCGTGAGCTGTCCCTTTTGTCCCCAGAAGAAGATGATGGGGTGCTGGAAGGACTGGATGAGTTTTTTGCAGAAGAGCAAGTCGCTGTGCAGAAAAAAAAGAAATCCAAGAAGCTGAAAGACAGCAAGGCTGCCAAAATCAAGAGGAAGAAGAAGGAGGTAACGCTGCATGCTCCCACGCCGGGCTGGGGGGCTCCTCTCAGCCGTGGTGCAGAGGCAGGCTGCTCGCGGCGCCGATGGCTGGGGGCAAGCACCTCTCGCTGTCTGTGGATGGAAAGGGGGGGCCTTACTGGGGCATTCCCTCAACGAGCGGGTGCTCTCCTGGCCCTGGGGGGTGGCCCGGAGCCAGGGTGAGAGTGGTTCTTGCCCAGCTCGGATGCTCTGGGATGGAAATCTGCCCAAGGGGTGGTCTCTGGAGAGCAACTGCGGGGAGAAGGGGCCACCGCGCCTTCTGGCAGCCGTGCAGCTCCCATCCCCTCGGGAGGGGCTCGGCTGCGGCACGTATGCTGGTGTGCGCGATGGTGCCGTCCGTCCCTGCTTGTTGACGCCCTCCTGCCTGCGCTGCAGCGCGGCACCTCCTTGCAGTTGTCTCTCGGGGCAGGCAGTAAATCTTTCTGGCACGTCCTGTACTGACAGGGCTCATGTTTCTGAAGAGGGAGATGCAAACCGCCACGTTGGGGGTGCGACTGGGGCAGGGCTTGGAGGTTTCTCCCAATGTCGGTGTCGGCTGCACTCGTCCAGGGTGTTTTGCAAGGAGATGGTGTAGGGGCTTCTAGGATTTGGCATGTGGAAGGGCTGTTGGGCCTTCTATAGGAAAACAATGATGAGGCGTCGTGTCCTCGAGGACCAGGCCTTCCTGAGGCTGTGTTGGGGGTCTGCTGTCCGGTTGGGAAGCTGACCGGTGCTGCCTCTGCTCTGCCGGGGCAGCCGGCTCAGGCCCGGTGCGGTCCCGGAGCTGGGCTCGCTGCCGCATTGTGCCACGCAGGCCCTGCCTCTCGCTCTCCTGTCCCTGGGCAGTGCTGGACGCGAGGACAGGAGCAGACGTCTTGTGCGCCGGCCCTTTCACCGACTAAATGCAAACAGGCTGCTGTGAAGGAAGGGCGAGCCATGGAGGTTCTTCAGCCCCCTTCCTTCCCCAGTGACGCTGCGGCGGGGGAGAGGTCCCTCATCTAGCACAAGCAGACGCGTCCCCCCCTTCCCTTGCCAAACCGGGACTGAATGGTGCCGATCTCCTCTAGCCACTCCTCGTGGGATTTGTAAAAAACAGCTTGGCTGGACGAGGTAACGCATTAAAGCGCTTCTGCGACTGGTGGGAGTGCAATGAGCTGCTGATTTAAAGAAAGCTGATTCCAGCCTGCACTGTGTTACCTGCCAGCCTTTTGTAGAAGTCGTGGCCCCGAGGAAGCTTTTTTCCTTCGTGGCCATGGTGATGTTCTTCCCTTTCTGCAGATACCACACAAAGCTGGCTCAGGCCCTCTGCCTCCCTGTGCCTCTTCCATCACTGGATGCGTTTTTTTCTGCTTTTCTTGCGGGGGGCAGGTGGGGATAAAATAAAACCCCGTGGTATTTTCACCTCTGTTCATTTTCTGTCAATGCCAGCCTCTGCTGCCTAACCGGGGGTGGGGAGAAAACAACAGGCTGAACATCGAATGCGCTCGTTTTTTTTTAATTATTGCCTTGTGTCAGCAGCATTTAACCAACCTCGGTTCTGCCTGTGGGAGACTGTTCCCGTTGAAGCCAGGGAGAAGCTGGTGCTCTAGCTGTTGGTAGGCACTGAGCAGCACCCAGGCTGCCTTTGGGATGAGGAGATAAAAGATGGGGCGGCCTGGAACGGGGGCTTCCTTTTCCTAAACTCCTCCTCGAGACTTTTGTGGGGTGCGTGGACTTTCCCCCTGCTAGAGGAAGGTGGGAGTGAGGTGCAAACCTGTGATGTGGGGCTAGTGCCTGCGCCACAGCTGACTGACGCCCGTGGTCCTCCGTGGTTTTGTCATTGGAGCGTGGGGCGGGAGCGCTGCCACGCTGCGCTCGTGCGGGAATTCGCCTGCGTCAGCCGCAGTGGAACTCGTTCAGTTTGTGGCGGCGCTGACGGGAGCCTTGGTGCAGGAACTGATGCTGCAAACCCCTGGAAAAATCTGCATAAAATAACCAGGCTGCTGTTTGAACCTTGGCGTATGGAGATGAAGGTCCTTGTCAGAGAAGGGAGCGGAGAGGGGGAATTTCAAGCTGTACTGCAGCAGTTACCACGGCAACCAATTATTCCGTGCCAAATTACAACTGTTTATAAGCCCACTAGAGGAAAGGCTCGATTTGTTCTGAACCGAGGAGGACCAGAGCTCTGTAATGGCCGCTGGGCGCTGTCTGTGGAGCTGAGCCCTCCCGGCATTGCCGAGCCCTCCCGCTGAGCTCTCGTGCTGCTCCGCACGCCGGTGCGAGGGCTGTGCCGTCCATGTCCGGAGCGCTCTGGGCGGGACAGAGGGATGCCCTAACGCGTGCATCCTCTCGCAGGCTCTCTTGGGACCTGAGTGCTCCAGCCGGCAGGCCGTGGCATTCGTCAGGGCAGTAACGCGGCTGCTGGCAGAGTTGTGCAGCGGCTCATGGTCTCTCTCCCAGAAAGAAACCAAAATTCTGCCTGACCGGTCTCCACTCGAGCTCTCCCCAGCGTGGTGCAGCCGTCTGAGCCTGGTCCCTCCTGACCATGGGGAAGTGGAGTGCATCCGCCGGCCGGCCGGCGGGGCCCAGCCTTTCTGGAGCGGTGGGCTCACCTTGCTGCTGCGGCTTCGTGTCACCACGTCCCCGCTGGCGATGGGAGCTTCTCTGGGGCTGCCGGTGTCTGAAAGCGAGGGAATTCAGCCAAGCTCGCTGGGCTTACTCTGCTCTCCTGCCCCTTCCCAGACTCCCTATGCATCCCGCGGGACTGTTTTGTTCGTGTGACAGTGACATCCTCGTGTAGTCACGCAGTTCTACTGCAGCGTGTGGTGCCCAGCTGGGCAGAAAAAGAAAGCAGAGGCAAAGCAAAACCCTAGCACCCTAGTATCTGTCTGGTGAGCTGAAAGACTGCACGTGACGAGATCTTCTCTTCCTTTCCTTTAGTTTCTTAGCTGTCCATGCTGTGGTAGAAAAATGTGACTTTATTTCTGTAAAGCCGTAAGCAAACGCGAGACAGAACGTCTTGTGCTACTTGTGTTGCAGCAATTAAAACATTGCCCAAATGTTGCCTGCCTAAAAATGTAGGATTTAGCAGAGTGGTTAGCTGCCTCTCAGAGGAGTTGCTCTTTGGTTTATTATGCGGCTATTTTTAATGCGCACGTTCACGTACTCGGCTTGCTGTCTCCTGCCTTTCTGTTTCTGCCGCCGCTCACCAGAATGGTGCCCCAGCGCTGTGGGGCTGCGGCGTCTGGGCGCTTTCAGAGGAGCACGTTACGATACGGAGGCAGAGCAGGCATCCGTCTGCATGGCCGTGGCTCAGCATTGCTCCTCTTGCCCGCCTCGGTGAGCGAGTCCTGAGGCAAAAGCATAAAGGTTCCATTCTATGTACTTTGGCCTGGACAAGCTTTTCCAGAATACAGTTTTATCCATGTTGCGTGACCTTCTCCTCTTTTTCCTGGTGCTTCCACAGGGCACAGGTTGCCTTGCGTGGGCAGATGTGTTTATAGTGCTCCTGGAACGGAGAGAGGGATGGCTCCATTTTCAGGTGGGGACTCGGGGCAGGAGGCTGGCTAGGGATCACAGAACTGCCCTGAAGAAATGGTTCCAGATAAACCAAGGATTTCTTCCTGTCTGTCTCCTGCAGTCAGGTGCTTCTTGCCGTTCCCAAGTCTGATTTTTGTGGCGTTTTCCCCCAGCCCCTGCATAACGGCAGGGTTATTGGAGGGAGGGTTGACTTTGGCTGGTGACAGCAGTTGCTCGGTGCTGGCTGGAAGGGTTTGTTGGAGGAGGGTGAGCAGCCCCTGCTCTTTCTCCACTGTTGCTTTCCGTTTTAGGGGAGCAATGATGAAATGTCGGACAATGAAGAGGAGATTGAGGAGAAATCTGAGAGCGAAGGGAGCGACTATTCCCCCAACAAAAAGAAGAAGAAGAAACTGAAGGACAAGAAGGAGAAAAAACCAAAACGGAAAAAAAAGGATGAAGAAGAGGATGACAACGAGGATGGAGGTCTAAAGGTACCAGAGATTCCTTTACCCCAAGCTGGTGCTAGAGCATGAGACCCCAGGGTGTGGCCAGATCCCTCTGAGTTACCTCAGTCAGAGCTAGGCTGTGTTTTCTGGCCGTTCACCTTATCCTGGTGAATAATTTCCCTTTGCCTAAAGCATGGCAGCGTGAGCAAAGTGCTCCCCGGCGGGCCGGGGATTTACCCACGGGGTGATGTGTGCTCACAAGTCCTCGCGGTACCTTTTGTGGTGACGAAGCCTGTGCGTTTTACTTTGAGGTCAGAGGCCTAGTCAGGTAGCTTGGATCTTCTGGCAGACGGCAGCTGCTCAGTCTGAGGCAGCTTGCTTTCTTGGATTGTCTGCCTGCATCCCACCGGTAACGGATTCATCGCTCTGAACGCAAGGACAGAGAGTGGCAGAGCAGGTCGTGCTTAGAGAAGGTGGCCTGGGGGTTTCATGAGGCGCTTGTCCTGGGTTTGGCGAGGAAGAGATTGCAGGTGGATGACTGGGAGAGGAAAGTTGTTTTTCCTTGTTGTTTATCTTGCGTGCAGAGAGAAACTGAGTTTCTTGGAGATACGAAACCTGCCGAGGTTTTGCGCTGTATTATGTGGTATGGGGAGCATTTGGATCGTGCTGCGTTAATTTGCTTCTTGGAAGCGTGTGAAGCATTGGTTTATTAAGCACTTGTGCATGTTCTGCTTTCTAAATCACAGAAACAAATCCCTGCGTGTTGCTGACTCGGGAGAGCGTTTGATACGGCGCGCGTGACGGACCCAGCCTTGCGCTGCTCATCTGCAGAGCTGCGGTGGTTTACGTTAATGATGTCTCTCTGTAAATCTACAGGAGCCCAAGAGTTCAGCCCAGCTGATGGAAGAATGGGGCCTTGATGACGTAGATTACATTTTCTCAGAAGAAGATTATCATACTCTGACTAATTACAAGGCTTTCAGCCAGTTTCTCAGGTAGGAAACTATAGTTCTGGACAGGGCCTTGGGCAGTGGTTGAGATTTGGACGTTGCTCAGTCAAGCGGGTGAAGCTGTGAAGTAAATTCTGCGTTGCGAGCTCCTTGTTGCGTCTCCCTGCCTGACGCAGTCCTTGGGACTCCATTTCAGGATTGACTGGAGAACAGCTGAAGTGTTTCTCTTTCCTCTGCCTCTCTCCAAAACCCCATTTTTTTGTGTGTGCTTATTTGAAAAGTTTCACGAGAAAAATTTGAGTACCAATAACGAATTTTTGCTTGTGCTGCCAGCCATTTGAAACACAACAGCTATTTCAGGGAAGGGCGGTCTCTGAGGACATTTAAGCATGCTCCTTTATGTATGCTTACTTGTTTAAGAAAGCTCTGCTTTCTGCTGCCTTTCCAGCGGAGCTGCTGCCAGTGGGCCGCAGCAGCCTGCGGCTGCGAGATCTGCACCACGGGTGCGTTTCTTAGGCTGAAGTACCAGCACGCGACGAGCAGGAGCAGCCGCGCAGCGAAGCGTTTCTCTGAACGCGTGGTTTTCTCTCTCCCCTGCCCTGCAGGCCCCTGATCGCCAAGAAGAACCCCAAGATCCCCATGTCCAAGATGATGACCGTGCTCGGTGCCAAGTGGCGAGAGTTCAGTGCCAACAACCCGTTCAAGGGCAGCTCGGCAGCCGCGGCAGCAGCGGCTGTGGCTGCAGCTGTGGAGACCGTCACCGTCGCCCCGCCGCTCGCCGCCAGCCCCCAGCAGTCTGCCTTGCCCACCGTCATCAGGAAGGCCAAGACCAAGGAGGGCAAGGGTAGGTGCCCACCGCGGCGGGCTGAGCGGAGAGGCTGCTCTCACCGGCGGCATACAGCCTGCCTGCCGGGCCCACAGAGCTTCAGGCTGGCAAAGGCGGGAAAGCTTCTCCAGGCAGGAGACACGCTTCAGCAAACGGGGCAAGCGGAGGTAGTGCCAGGGGCCTGTCTGCAGCTCCCCTTTCCCTTGCAGAAGTCTTAGAGGGGGCTGTGGTTTGTGAACTGTGGCAGATCACCCCGCCAGCCTCTGGACTGTCTGGACTTTTGGCAATTTGTGGCAATTAATGCTCACTTTGTTTTTTATATCTTAAATAAGTGATTGGGCCACGTATTTCTGTGCCATGTTCTACCATGGGGGATTTGGTGGGGTTGTAGAGCCTTCCAGAAACCAGCAGCATCCTCAGAGTCCGGTGTCCAAGCTGAAGAGGATTTGTGGGTTAGCAAGGCTAGGGCAGAGGTGCGTTGGCAAAGCCGGTATGGTCTGGCCGGATGAGCGTGCACTGTTTGGCAGCCGAGCCGGGTGCTTTGTCTCTGAGGTGGCAGGGAGTTCAGCGATGGAACAGTAAGGCTGCAGCTCTTGTTCAGAATAAAGGATTTATTCTCCTGACGGTTGGGTGAAAGGCAACTGTCTTCAAAGCCCACTTGCGAAGAGTGAGCCAACCATATAAATCTGCAGTACCTCCTCTGGAAATAGTCTGATTTGTATTGAAAAGGTCTCCTGCTGTCAACGTTTCCCTCTTTCTGGTGGCAGATTGGTGCTGCTTTCCCCACGCCTGGAAGGGGCTGTGCGAATTGCTGTAGGAGCCGGGCAGTAGTGGGAAGGGGAGGGATCTCCCTTTGTTAGTGCCGTGTTCCTCCTCAGGAAGGTTGCTATTCCGCTTGTGCAGTCGTCGATTCCTGATGCCTCGAGAGGTTTTGAGCGAGCGGCTCAGAGCCGGCGGCTGACCACGGGTGCAGCCTGCAGCAGCCTGCCCGCGTGGTGGGCTCGGCGCAGCGTTCCTGCCTCTCTGCGGCCGCCTCTTTTCTCCCAAGTCCCTGTTCGGTATTCGCAGCCCTCTGGTCCCTCTCCTGGATCCCAGGGCAGATGCTTTCCTCCCCCGATTCCTCACAAGCGCTGGGTCTGGGCTCGCAGCCTTGTGCCCCAAAGGACGTGCTCTGTGGACGGTGCTAGCCACTGCCCGGCTCCCTGTGGTCCCCAGTGCTCCCTCATCTCCCCTGGAAATCCGGGGCTGGGGTCGGGGGTGATTTGGGGGACAGCTGTTTGTAGAGTACCAAACAAGTCTTCTGTTTTTCCAGGTCCAGGCGTGCGGAAGAAAATCAAGGGCTCCAAAGATGGGAAGAAAAAGGGGAAGGGGAAAAAGATGGCAGGCTTGAAATTCCGGTTTGGAGGAATCCCCAGCAAAAGGAAAAAGGGCTCCTCTGTAAGTGCGCGCTGTCTTTTTCTGCATGGGGCCTTGGGCACGGGGGGCGCGGCAGGGTAATGCGGGACAAGCCCTCCCCAGAAGCCTCCCTCATGCAGGGGTGTCGCAGCCTCGCTCGTGCCCCTCTGTGAGGCGCCAGGCTCCGGTCAGCGTGTTCCGTCGTCCCTTTGATAGAGAGCTGTCCTCAGGCTCACATTCGTAAAGACGTTGTGCCTGGGCGTGATTTCTGCTAAAATCGTATAATCATGTTTACTTTCAGTGATGAGGTTGGTAATGCCATCATTTCAGGTTTCATTTGCAAAGGAATTCTTCAGGGCTTGCACTGCAGCTGAGCCGTACGTCAGGGAGAATTATCGAATGCTTTCATTACGTTAGTGTAGCCGGCCTCCTGGCATCTGCGATCCCGCAGCATAGCCCGGGGTACCAGAGCTTCCCAGTAAGAGCGTGGCAACAGGCCTCTACCGCATTTTGCGTGCCATGCTCTTGTCGGCACACAAATGTCAGGTGCGTTCTAAAGAATGGCAGAACATTTTAAAGCATAAATCTTTCAAATGATTGCTGAATGGGTTGGAACTCTTGTAGGTCTGGATAATATTGATCAAAATCCCATTAGTTCACCCTTATTGGAGCTCACTGACTCTTCAGCGCTAGTTCACGTCACAAGTTGTAAATAACTTCGTGCGTCAGAGGTTGAAGTGAAAGGAGCGATCCGAGGCAGCCACTCGCTGCTGCATTTTTTCCAATCACACATTGCAGAAGATTCATCCCATCTCCAGGTGCACTCTAGATCTGTGCATTCGCATTTCTGAAAGCTACAAAGAGCTTGGCCTCACTCCTGCAGCTGGAGCGCTAAGCACCTGATTAATAGCATGCAAATCGGGGATTTGCGTGCATAAGTCTCCAGAATAAGAATTCAGACGCGTCGTTATGATTTGACACCATTAAATCCTGGGCCTGTTTAATTCCTTTCCCGTTATAAGGAAGGTCAAGTGTGAAGCCTGCATGCATGCACACAAACAGGCTGACACAAGCTGAAACAGGTGTCGAGAAAAAGAGGGAGCAAAGTTCTGCCGAGCGGTGGCAAAGGGGGCCGCTGACGGCCTGGGGGCAGGAGCAGGGGGTCGTTCATTCCCCCACATGTCTCTGTTTTGGGGTCTGTGCCCACAATACAGTCACAGCAGCGGGGTGTCGCAGCTGGCCGATGCCCCATGCCTGCCAGATGCTGAGCCTTTCCCGACGTGCCTGGCCAGCCGCACCGTGCCATATCTCCGTGCTCCGTGCTAGCAGGGACGGCAGGCTGCAGGGGAAACCCAGAGCCCGCCTCTTGTCAGGGACTTGGCGTGTTGATCTACGTTATTTTGAACATGCTCTGAGATTTGCTCAGTGATTGCACTTTGCCGGTGCTGTGAACCAGACAAGCTGCTGCTGTGCTGAGCAGTGCGAGGTTAATTGCCTTCAGGCTGTAGTGATAGTCCAGGTCTATGCTGATTGATTGCCTGGTGGGGACATCGATCTGATAGAGGAGATTTCCCTGCTTCCTAGCGCCTTGTGACATGCTCCTATGACCCCCGTCTGTCAGTGCCGGGAGCGCACTCACCCTGCCACCGTCCCTGCTGCTCTGGCTAGTTGATTCGTGCAGAAAGGGGGGTGCCCCAAGAGCTCAGCCACTGGCCGATGATCCCACGTGGGTTTATGTGGGTCTTTGGGGGTTTGTTCTGCTGCAGAGTGACGTTCTCTGGGAGTGACTGCTGGGATGCCAACGCTTGGACTGTGTGTGCTTTGGTTTTCCCCTCTACAGAGCGAAGAGGAGGAACGGGAGGAATCCGACCTCGACAGTGCCAGCATCAACAGCTCCTCAGTGCGCTCCGAGTGCTCGGCTGGCCTGGGGAAGAGAGGGAAGAGGAGGAGAAAGAAAAAGAGGAGTAGGCCATCCTTTGTACTCTGTTCCTGTTCTGTTTGGATTTCCGTCTTCAGATGGTGTTTTCCCGGCCTTGGCAGCTCCAGGCTGCGTCTGGCACTGGCTCGGCGGGAGAGGATGCGCTTGTGCTTGTCTGTGTGTGTGGAGTGCAAGGTGCTTTCTTGGTGTCCGAGCCCTGCTGCTGGTGGGCTTGCGCCCGCAAAAAGGCAGCGGGTGGATCCTGCCGCAGGGCGCCGGCTCACCCCACAGTGCCGGTGGAGCAGCCCGGCAGCAGGGCTTTTCAGTCAATCCGCTGTCAGCTTTCCCTCTGGGCCACTCTCCGGCTGTCAGCCACTGCCTGGGGCTGATTTCCCCTCGAGCCAGCTCCGTGTCGGCACTCGGAGTTGCTTCGGGAGAGCTGTGGTTGCGGTGCTCTGCCCTGCCGCGGTGCCGCGGCTTGCAAACCCTCCTGCTCCGTCTCGCTGCCTGCTCGCAGCCCCAGCCACGCAGGGCGGCTGAGCCCCCTGCCCGTGCTTTGGGCACCGGGGCGTGTCACGGGCAGCATGGGCAGCTGGCACCCTGCCTGCATGTGAGATCCCTCCAGGATTTGTCCTATAACAGCAACATTCCAGAATTTGTGGGGATTCCAGGGAAGTGATTTTCTGAGGAGCAGCCCCTGGAGAGACATGGCTTGTGGCAAGCTCCCAGCAGAGTAGGGTGGGCTGCGGGTGAGAAGGCGTTAAGACGAGGGACTTTTTTGTCTGTGTGAGATGTGTGGTCAGGCAGCAGGCAGGCTGTAGGTCTGTGGTAGCAACGTAGGAAGAGGGAGGCACGTGAACAGTGGTGGAAAGCTTCTGTCGGGGTCTCCCAGTGGCTGCGTGGCCACGTTTGTGTGTGCGTTCCTTCATCCCTTTCCTTGCGGAGGGCTGCGGGTGAATTCTGTGCGATGGCATCTCCATCCCCGCGCTGCCGTTGAGAGCAGTCCCCCTGCGCCGAGCTGCCCCAAACCCTGCTCCAGCTCCGAGCGCCGATGGGGACTGCCGGGGCCCGGTGCCACCCTGACCGGCTTCCCACGCTCTCTGCCTCCTGCACCACTGCAGGATGCACGCTGCCTTTCTGCCTTCATCCTCGTTCGGGACGAGATGCTTCAGATCCAGGCCCATCCTTTGGCTTCTTAGCTTTGCCGACGGGTTTTTACATCCGAGAAATGGAAGGGCGGCTTCTGGGCTGGGCGACGGTTAGGGTGTGATGCCGGCCAGCCTCCCCGTCAGTCGACGAGGCAGGGCTGACTGGCTGGCTCCACATCTTGTGTGTGAACGGCATCGCTTCTCCTCCTGGCCTGTTGCTATACGAGGGCCCTCGTGCTGGAGCTAGGCAGCTCCTGCTGTGTGCTGGAGGAGTGGAAGGTCGGAGGTCTGCGCTGGGAGTTTGTGGCAGAGCTGGGAATTGAGACGAGCTGTTCCGGTGCTTGCAAGGCCTTGTCCCTCCCTTTCTCTTCCCGTCTGCGCCGAGTTGAGAGAGCTCCTGCCTCTGCGCCAGTGAGCATCCAGGAAGAGCAGAGTAGTCCCAGGAGAGGAGTCCTCCTCCTCCTCCTCGGCCCTGTCACCCTTGCATGGTGCGTTTGCAGTTGGTGGCGCTGGTACCTGGGGAGGTTTCTCTGACTGGCCTCCCTTGCAACCTCTCCAGGTTCTGGCATTCTCCATTGAGAGCCTGAAGGAACCAAAGGATGATACAGTGTGGAGAGAGAAAGAGAGACAGAGGTGAGATGATGCTGTGTGCAAAGATGAACTGTGGTGCTGAGGGACAGAGAGGTAGGGGGACGTAACAGGAGGGGTCCGAGGTGAAACGCTTTCCTTATTTCCTTAACTGTACCGTAGAGGAGCAAGCGTCCCGTTCCCTCCCAGGAGAGCAGGCAGCTCTGCTGTCCCTCTGACTGTGCGCCTGTCCCTTGCTTGCAGTCGAAGAAGGGGACGGGTATGAGACAGACCACCAGGACTACTGTGAGGTGTGCCAGCAGGGAGGGGAGATCATCCTGTGCGACACTTGTCCTCGTGCCTACCACCTTGTCTGCCTGGACCCCGAGCTGGAGAAGGCCCCCGAGGGCAAGTGGAGCTGCCCCCACTGCGTGAGTGGGGTCAGGGCCCCGTGGGTGTGGGTGGGTGGGTGGCCGGCGGAAACCCTCGGCGTTACGCTGTCTGTGCTTCCCCAGGAGAAAGAGGGCATCCAGTGGGAGCCGAAGGAGGAGGAGGAGGAAGAAGAGGAAGGTGGCGAGGAGGAGGAGGATGACCACATGGAGTTCTGCCGGGTCTGTAAGGATGGAGGGGAGCTGCTGTGCTGCGACACCTGCCCGTCCTCCTACCACCTCCACTGCCTGAACCCGCCGCTGCCGGAAATACCAAACGGTGAATGGCTCTGCCCTCGCTGTACAGTGAGTGTTACCAGCATTCCTCGCCCCATCCCTGCTCCCGCACCTGCCCGGCCCTGGGGAGCGGGTCTCCCGGCCGCCACTGCCCCTCGCACCCTCTCCCCACGCTCCGCCGCAGGGCTGGCGTCCTGCCCTCTGCCGCAACCCCCCTCCCCGCAGGAGCATCGCTGCCAGTCGTGTGCACCCGAGGGCCCTGGACGGCTCTGCCGCCTGCGCAGTCTCCCTGTGGGGATTGCTGGGTCCCTGCCAGTTCTTAGATGGGGTGTCCAGCCCCATTTGATGTGTAGAGGTGCCTTTCTTGCCTGGTGGCAACACCTGTCCCCGTGGGGGATGCAGCAGTGTCACTGACACTTCTTGGGCACGCCTGTGCCAGCCAGCCTTCGCCTGTCCCACGCACCCTCACCATCTCCTTTCCGTCTGCCCCGTTAGAAATAGCAAATGAGTAGCTCTGCCCAGGACCTGGGCAGCGCTTGCGGGCTGAGGTAGATGCAGCCAGGGTCTGGGACCATTCAGGTCAACCAGTTTGCCACTCTTGGCTCCCCATGGCCGGGGGTGAATCCATGGTCACTCTCCACCCTGGGCTTTCCCTCTGGCAGCAGCTTTCGGCACAGGCTGTGCCGGCACGCGCCTCAGAGCCCTGGCTGTGCCCTCCCTGCTGCGCCTGGACGGCTGCCGTCCACTCGGCTTTGTGAGACCCTGCCTGCCCTCCTCCCCACGGCCCCTGACAGGGGCTCACCTTAAACTCTGTGCTCTTGCCTGTTTGCTTTTTTTATCCCCAGTGCCCTCCCTTGAAGGGCAAAGTCCAACGCATCCTGCACTGGGCCTGGAAAGAGCCGCCGGCTGCCCCGCTGCCGCCCGTGCTGCCTACCCCAGACGCGGAGCTGGCTCTGCCCCCGCCAAAGGCGCTGGAGGGGATCCCGGAGCGCGAGTTCTTCGTGAAGTGGGCAGGCCTCTCCTACTGGCACTGCTCCTGGGTCAAGGAGCTGCAGGTGAGCCAGCGTGTCGTTGTCGTTGTGCCCCTGCCCAGCCTGCTGCCCCACCGCCCGCAGGCTGAGTGCGGCTCCCTCCTGCCGCAGCTGGAGCTCTACCACACCGTGATGTACCGCAACTACCAACGGAAGAACGACATGGATGAGCCGCCGGCCTTTGACTACGGCTCTGGGGACGAGGACAGTCAGAGGGAGAAGCGGAAGAACAAAGACCCACAGTACGCCAAGATGGAGGAGCGGTTCTACCGCTATGGTATCAAGCCCGAGTGGATGATGATCCACCGCATCCTGAACCACAGGTGAGGAGCCGCTCAGGCCACGGAAAGGCGCGTGTCAGGGTGCCTGAGCCCCTGGTAGTGCTGGCGCTGAGCGATGCCGTCGCAAGCCAGGGACGGAAACGGCACAGGTGAGCCCTGCTGCGCTCCCTGGGACCCCTGCGAGTTCTGCAGGTGAAGCTTTGCGCAGCGGGCTGTCCCTTCGTGCGCAGCTCTTACGGATGGTTTATGTGGTTAGCTGAGCCTCTGGGACTGCCTGCTGTGGGATTTCGGTGCTCAGCCGAGTTCTCCCCCCCGGGGCTGGGAAGTTCTTGCTGTCCTTCTGCAAAGCCAAAATCTCAGGCTGGTGGAATTTCAGCTGCTGGCTTGTTTCAAGGTCTCTGTCACTTTGGAAGTTTGCTCCCAAGGTGAAGCCAAGGCTAGAAGTGAATCGATGCCTGCCGTATTTTAATTTCTACATTGCACGTTAAAAATAGAGTAATTTTTCCCAAAGGCGGATGCGCAGAGTTGTTCTGCCCTTCCCAGACATATTGTTTGGGTCCCTGTTACAGCCTAATCATTCCGTAAATTTCTGCTGCAGCCCGGTGATGGGTCTTGCTTCCATCAGTTGTGCCCTGCGGCTGCTGCTGCTTACCTAAGCTGCTTTGGAATGGCAGCCGGTTTCTGTGAAGGTCATTTGTTCCGCTCGGGACCCACGCGGCCCCTCTGCACTCACGTCAAAGGTGAGGCACCAGCGGGGATTTGCGTACTACGTGTACCCGCGAGGTACGTTATTGCCACTTACCTCCCCTGATGCCAATGGGGACGGTGCCCGAGGAGGGGAGTTTGAGCTGGTGCCTGACTCCCTTACGAAGCCTTGACATTTGCATTTCTTTTTCGTGGAAGAAATTTCCTGGATATGAAATGTGCTGTGCAGAAGGGTGGTTTTACGTCGAGTGGCTAGAGACCTTTTGGTTGAATTTCTGCGTTTCAAGTGGCAACTTGAAATTTCAAGTGGCAACTCTGCTTGAAGGCTGTTTGGCAGAAACTAAAGCAAGCTGCTGGGCTAGTTTTCATGCGAACTTTACATTGTCTGCTAATAAGGGAAGGGTTTTTTTTTTCCCTGTAGGCATATAATCAGGCTCGGTAGCGTGTTTATTCATTTTCCAGCATAAGCAAAACTTTGCAGAGCAGTGAATGGTGCAGGAGAAAGAGGGCGAGTGCTGGAATTCATCCAGTCCTGATAAAACAGGAAAGCGAGGTTGTTCAGTGGCATGGAAGAGCAGCCCTTAACGCTTAATGATTCAACGCGTGCAGCAGAGTAATAGGCATTTCTGCCAGAAAGCGTCAATACTTTCGTTATGGTTTTCTACCTCTGCCTGGACGTTGTGGTCTGTAGGTAAATGCAGAGGATGAAGCATCCAGTTTTGTGGAAGCAGGTTATGGCTAGCTGCTTCCCGGGGGTCGAGTGTCACGTCACTGATAGGCTTTTTGTGCCCTGCGTTACAGCTTTGATAAAAAGGGAGACATCCATTACCTGATCAAGTGGAAAGACCTGCCGTACGACCAGTGCACCTGGGAGATCGATGAGATAGACATCCCGTACTACGAAAACCTCAAACACCTCTACTGGAACCACAGGTACGAGCCAACCAGGCGGTGGAACCGCAGCCGGGCTGCCGCAGCCTGGGAGAGCCAGGCAGAGCTGGGGCAGCCTGCGCAGGCGTTCGGGATGGCCGGGGACTCGTGGGTGTCCCCCTTCTGAACATACCGGCACCACTCGCAGGGACCTCTCTTCAGAGAGCAGTGGCTGAGCACTTTTGGAAAGCTAGCCCTCCTGAAATGCCATTTCAGGGCTGCTGGGAAATCCTGCCTACCTGTTGTTTTCCAGCCTGTGCTCCCCTCCCCTACGATTATACTGCAGTAATATTCACTGTCTTGCCGCACTTCAGGGCGGCTCCGTGGTGCTGCTGCCTG